>NC_136061.1:1082680031-1083312616 GCF_964261635.1 Lissotriton helveticus | reverse complement strand
ACATGCGATTTTGCATGTTAGCACCCTCTTGTAAATAGGGCGATAGTTTTATCTCCGCTTTTTTGGCTTTATAAGCCAACAAAGCAGAGATAAAGCCCTTGTTAATATGCCCCTTGGTGCTCTTCAAAATAATTACTAAACATTCATGACACTTATCCCTGAGTCTTGTTTAGAGCTAAATGAAATTTGTGTTGGTCAGATTATCCAAATATAAACGTGGATCCGCAGCCACCAAGTACTATGAAAATGAAATAAAAAAAGGCTTCTTAGTTCGAATTCCCTTTCTCACACTTTTTTATTTAATTAGAACTTGAGGTGCAATATAAAAAATTAACCTGTGAAAAGTATTGTATAGTCTAAGTCTCATCACGAGCTCCTAGTATAAAAAGGTTTACATCTGTTGATATTAGAATTAGCACGTTTAATGCTAAAATGGAAAAAGAAGAGTGTACAAAGATGGAGTTCATGTTCGTGAAATAATAATTTGCAGACAAAATCCAAATCGCTTGACTTGGGCACTGAGGTATCCACAGTTATGGAGATGAATCCTCCACAGGATCTCAATTTTTGTCCATATTTGAATATTCATGCACTAATGGTTCCCTGAAGTGATTGAATGATTGGTTTGAACATCTCACTAACAGTCAGAGATGAAAGAGCGTGAGGGCAAATGGTGTTACTGTTCGCATCTTAATCTCCAACAAAGATAACATGCCCAATGATATATTTCCTGGGAATAGTGAAGCTTCGGATAGGTCTATTTTCTGCTTTGCTGACTATTTCCGCCATGCAAGTTTTGCTCTCCAGAAATATTCCTAGATTTAATAATATGCTGGATGAATTTATATTAGAATGCATATTGTCAAATTTGCAATATTTGCGTTCCAGCAGACCCAACTTTGTGAAAAACTGATCAAAATCATGTATTTTATCAGCACACTGTGAAACTGGTGAAGGCTGCCACTTTAATGGTGGGGGGTATATGAGGCATTAACCTGATCTCAGCTAATCTGGGGTAGGGTGCTGAGGTATTTTACATGATTGTTTTTGTTGTAGCCAAGGCACTGACAATAAGCATACTCGCCTAACATAAGCGTACCTCTTCTGGGCGTATTGACATTTTGCCTACTACTAGGCAATCACCTTAATTTTTATGGATAGTGGAATTACTTTTAAATGACTGATCTGCTAATAATGTAACTTTTGAAATTATACCACATTAGAGTAAGTAAACCTTTATTTGCATGAATAATTAAAACCATTACAATTACATTTTACAGTTTGCGAATAAAAATAGCAATCAGAATCTGCAAAAAAGCAGGAAGGACTTTAAAAACGTGAATTCAGCCTACATAATGTTGAGATCGCACCAGTCCTTCAATTGCGGCCATATGTAGTTGAGGCAGTGAGATATGATTCAGTTAATAAAACCTTTGCGTGTGCAGTAACAATAATAAAAAAACTAAGGGGCTTATTTACAAGCCCCTTGCGCCACTTTTGCGTCACTTTTCCGATGTTAAAAATGACACAAAAGTGGCGCAAGGGGCTTGTAAATAAGCCCCTACATTTCTCTTTTCAGTTTGCACCAACCATTAAACAATATATTTTCATGTAAGTCTGGACGATGTAGTAGAGAAATTTGTTTGTCGCTCTGTCACGTAGTTTTCAGCTAGCAGCTTCCATGCTTGTCAGCCGATTCTCGGCTACTACCACTAGTTGATTTATAAGGATAACTGTGGAAATTAAGCGACCATCTAAAATTATAAATAAAACCATATTGTCTATGATGGCATCTTATTCTGTACTCTAGGCGCTTATACTTGTTTTAGCTGAAGATAACATATGATACTGTGTAGAGTTATAACCAGTATTGCTTTAATGGCCAATCAGCGTGTCTTAAAGTTTGCAATTTCTTTCCTTCAACGCCATGCTAATGATTGGTGCTTGCAAAAAATCTCTGTGTAGCTAGCTGCTTGATTGGCTCCTGACTTCAGAGGGGAGATTAGTAGGGTGTTGATACTTTGCTGCCTGTTGTTAAGCTGCATCCTCTGCTTCCTCTATTTATCTGTTTTACCTTCCCCGTTTGTCCATGCTGTTTAATCTCTTTTTGACGATATTCGGAAATCTTACAAGGTCACAGTTTAACTGCACATCCTCTCCAGCAAAGCATGCTTTTGCCGCCTACTTGCATGTTTGTATTCGTTTGAGGCTGAAGAGAGGCTTTAGCAGCACTCTGCATTCTCTCATCCGTTCCTTACATATTCATAGCAGATGGATTAAGTATTCTCATTTCTACCCACAGAGACAGCAGCTGAATGTTGATGAATGACTTACCATGGTGGTAGATAGAACACAGATGGTAAAATGCCCAGCAAGTACCGCAGGTGGTTTTGGTGAAGCTTGTGGCTGGGTACTACTACGGCGCTGCCGTGGAGTAACTATGTTGGGTTAACCATCCGAATGCATGATCTGTGAGTTTTGATTTGTCCTCTACCAAGGAGACCCTTTTGATGATTCTCTTGATTAGCTTTTTGAAGCGATCATGTGACCCTAAGGTCTCCCATAGTCCCCGAAACTTTCATTGGTCCATTGAGTCTTGCTGCATTTTTCTCCTAGGGCTGCAGTTTGGTCCACAGGTGCTCATTGAAGGACCCTGGCTCTGACCTCTTGATCTCATGCCAGTATTTGATATAAGTAGTTTGGCGACCAGTCCTTGCCTCTGTGGACCGAATTCTAATTGTATTTGAGCTGGTGATGTGTATTTAGGTAGATTGAAGATCATTGAAAGTGCACCTGTTAATATACTGTCTAGTATGGCAATGTCTCTCCCTCTCATGGACTCGCTTCCATAGGTAACTGTAGGGATGGGTTTCACCTGTATTACTTAGACGAGTGTAGAGAAGCTTGGTCTGATGATTTTGGGGCGTATTATCAAGGGGGTTTATCTCCGCTTTTTTGGCTTTAAAAGCCAAGAAAGCGAAGATAAAATTATCTCCCTATTACCTAGCTGTCGCTAACACCAGTTAGCAACAGCTAGTAGGAGATAGCGACCATCTTGGGCCCCACTTTGCATGTCAGTGATATTTATCACTAATGACATGCAAAGTGGGCGTGCCAAGATGTTAGCGACTGGAAACAGTCGCTAACATCGCTATCTCCTATTACCAACTTATGGAGATATTCGCGCTAAGCGCGAATATCTCCAAAAGCTAACACCTGCCCTGAGCAGTTCTTAGCCATGTTATCCAATGGGAGGTGGATAACATGGCTATGAGCATTAGCTCGGTAATGCATGAATATCGCTGACTTTTCAGCGATATTCATGCATTGCGGGCGATTTTTATCGCATTTGTGATAAACCTTGGCAATACCAAGGTTTATTTGCGATAAAAATCGCTGCAGCTCAGCGGTAAATTTTTGTCTCTAACCAAGCAATAGCGATAATTATCGCTATTGCTTGGTAATATGCCCCTTTGTTCCTTACGTTTTTTAGGGCCACAGTCGATAATGACACCTAGATATTTGTATTCCTGGATGGTTTCCAACTGTTCTTTTGCAAGGTACCAGTGATGTGTTCTTTTTGCCTTCGATTGATGCAGGTGCATTAAATTGGACCTGTCCAGATTTATGCTCAATTTACATTTCCCCTGAATAATTTTGTGCTGTTTTTAGTAAGTGCTGAAGGCCTACCGGAGTTTGACTGATAAGCACTAGATCGTCAATGTACAGTAGATTGGAGGCCGTCCATCTTAGGTTCATGAGAGTTCATGTCGCACCTGTCAGCCCATTTGTAGTTGGAATTTATTTTTATTTGATTTGAAACGTTTTATATAGTGCTGGCTAGACCCGGAGGTATCAGAGCGCTTTACATAGTTACATCACTTAAATCAAAGAGTCACAGGGGGAGGAGGAGGAGGGGGGAGGGAATACACAATGGTAAAAACGAGGAAAACAATGTCAGATGTCCGGCTGGGTATGTGACGGCCAAGGGGGTGGAACCAGGGCCACTCCTCTTTAACTGCATATTACAGCTCCACTGGGCATTGGCCAAGGTTGCTCGTGCATCGAGGTGAGTACAAACAGTTTTGACGCCCATGGGGCATCGTCAAATGTCCAACAGAAGTTCAGAGGAACATTATTTCTGAGTTATATATAGTGCTGGCTAGACCCTTAGGTATCAGACCACTTTACATTAGGCTACACAATGCTACAGAGAATGAAAACACATACACATTAAGTCAAAAATTAAGCAACAAATTGGGAGAGGAAAGAAAGGTGAGACAAATAGAGAGGGGGAGAGGAAAGTTTGAAGGGGAGGAGAGAAAAGACAGCAGGAGAGACGGAAGGAAGTCTGCCCAAAGACCGAGTGGGTAGGTGACGTCCGAGTAGGGAATCCACAGACCATCACCCCACTAGCTAAACAGGTAGTTCCATCAGGCATCAGTCACATAGCTAGGTCTCAACTGACGAGGGAAAATTCACAGAAGAAACTCCAGTGGATAGACAGGATGGGTACTATGAGCAAGGACGGGTGATGGCAAAGGTCAATAGCTGGAAAGTGGGGAAGAGTAGAGAGGAGGGGTTTGGGGGTATGGCGAAGAGGAGAAGGGAGAAAAGTCAAGTAGAGAGACGCAGGAGAGTTTGCCTAAAGACCGGCTGGGTAGGTGATGGTCAAGGATGGAAATCCATAGCCCATCTCTCCTTTAGCTCGCGAGGTAGCTCCACCGGGCATCAGTCAAAATGTCTAGGTTTCAGCTGCTGATGGAAAGATCTTCGAGTCAAGTGTCATGGAAGGTGAGCAAGAGTGGGGTAGGGTGAGGGCTGGTAATTTCCAGTCCAAAGCTTCACTTATACCCATGTGTCTGTGTGCAGGAGTGAAACTGTTTCAAAAGGGGGACGGAATATTTCATTTGAAAACTTTATGCCACAGTTTGCTTCTGTCTCTACGGTCGAAAGCCGCGATGTAGTGAATGAAACAGACATACAATCACAGCTTAGCTACTATTTTCACGTCAATCAGCAGGGAAGGAGTTAAAATGTTGATGGTTGTTCCCATGTGCTTGCTGAAGTATATTTGGTTAAGAGGGATAATTGTGCTGGCCGTCGCCCGTGATGTCAGTTCCTCTAGGATTAGGCCTTAGAGTCATTGTCTATCACGACTACCAGTCTGTACTTTTTGACCTCATTCTTGTAGCCCTTTCTATGGATTGAAGAGATGATAGAACCCCTCCAGGAGGCTGGGATTGTCTCTGTTTGTATAATTTGGTCAAGGACTGATTTCAGTGCTTCTGCACAATACTCATGGTCTATTTAAATCAAGACGAGGAGGATCACGTTCAGGCCAGGTGCTCCCTCTCTTCTGCATTTGGCTTACTTATTAGAAATTTGGTTAACAGAGATTGTAATTGTTGGAATTGCCTGATTGTTACTTATTTTGTATGTTCTTTCTTCTTCTGTTGGTCTTGTTGTATTTTCTTCATTTGTGTTGCTGTAGGGTTTGTTGTTAAAGTGAACCCAGAGGAAGCTTACCCAAGCCTCTTCAGTTAGATGTGAGCTCATTCCATGCGATATAGGGCTTTGTAGCAAGTCAACCGTGCACCAAAACCGAGCATTGTTGTTGCTCTTTATATTGTGAAGGAGCTTGGCCCAAAACGTCTCCTCTGACCCTTTTTTTGACTGCCAGATAAGCGTTTTCCATGCAGCTGTTAGTAGCCTCATCTCCCTTTGGACACTGGCATCCTGTCCATTTCGATGAAGCTTCCATAATGCTTTGTTTATAGCCTTCTTAAGGGCTCTAATCTCTGCATTCTCAGGAGGGGAGGACCTTCTGTATCATAGTTCTTCCATCATCTTTGGACGCAGCTCTGCTCCTACTGAGTGAGCTGCACCTATTGCCTCTGTAAAGATCTGCCAGCCGGCTAATGCTTCGTATCCTGTTGCTTGAATTTCCTACGAAAGTATCTTCAGGCACCGCCCGTGGAGGGAGTTACGGTGGGGCAGGAAGGCGGGGCTGGGGAGGGGCAGGTTGGGGGGGTGCTAACAACCGGAATATGGATATTTGGAGGTAAGTAAACTATTTAATTAATAAAACGAATTTCGTAGCGCGCACTGCCTCCCATTTTGCGATGCAGGGCGCGCCACGAAATTCGTTTTATTGATTACATTGTTTACTTACCTCCAATTATCCATATTCTGGTTTTTGGCACCCCCCACCCTGCCCCTCCCCAGCCACGCCTACCTGCCTCACCGTAACTCCGTCAACAGGCCGTGGCTGAGTATCTTTGCCTCAGCCAGCATACTTTCTGGTTCATGTGTTTTGCATTTGACACTTTTTTATTATTTACTGTGTGTGTATGTGACTTAGGACCTCTGCTGATTGTATTGGTATTAGAACTTGCACAGTCAGTGTGATTTATTGTGGAAGGTGATCGCTGTTGTCCTTTGCCCCCAGGTGGAAGTCCACTATTTGTCAGAGGAAGGGTTACAAAGTATAGTCTATTTTTGTGCTGGTTGTCACAGTATGGAAGGTGGCAGCTGGGGTGTTGTCTCCCGGAAACCAGACATTTAGTGCACAAAAGCTAAGCTGTTCAAGGTCCCCCCAATAGTTTCTGCGCTATGATATTCCATGCCAGTGGTTGGATACCCAGTGAATTATCCTCATCTGTTGTCCCCAGCATATGCAACATTAGAGGGTTCAAGTGTAGTTTCAAAATGATTCAGTTTGGTGTCAATACAATGGAAACCTGGATCTTGTAAATTTTTTAAAAACAGAAAAGTACACTTGTCTATAAAAAAGAAGCTCTTTCACTAGAAGAATAAGTGTTGTCTTTCTACAAATCAGATTACAATTATGAATGAGATTGGCTTTAAGGTAGATTGATCAGCGAGGCGTATGTTTATTCTGACTAAGGGTGGATGTCCAATTTAGTATTTTTATGTATCCCAGACACTTTTTTCTCTGTACTAGTTTTAAAATGTCAAGAAGGAAGCAATTCCACATTTTCCATTTTACACTGTTTGTATGAAACCGAACCACACCTCAAACGTAGTACAGTCACATATATTTTTACAGATATAAGAAATAAATATTTACTGTATGTAACTTGTGAAGACTTGGATCATGGATACTCTACATTTCTTTATCCTAAACCTGTAATGCTGTAAAGCAGCCATTTTAAACATCAATAAACAATATTGTTACTGTAGAATCAAGCATTGGCAATGCCAGTAGTTCTCAGCTTTAATGACCAATGCTTGTTTTCACTGGAATGGCAACAAATGCATCAAGATTCAGGCACACACATGTGTAGCAATCTTGGGTTTCCTGTTATAAAAAAAAGCATGGTGCTTGCATGCAATATGATGCTATGTATGCATGCATGCAATATGATGCACATGTGCACATGTGTCATGATGCGTCAACCGCTTTGCTTGCCCTGTCAATACTTACTTATGCTGGCATTCAAACACATGTGCCAAGACACATGTGCATGCATATCTGACAGTCTCGAAATGGGTTTGTTATTCAGACAGTGCCATGCTTTATGACTCCATGACTCACACACATGTATGTGTCATGACACTGTCCCGATTCCAGGTTTTTAACAATTACTATTTCAAGACAGTGGACAACTATCTTTGAGTAGTATGCAAAATAACAGAATTAATGTGCTAAAAATGCATTTTCGGAAAACAGCACCCAGGCATAAAATAGCAGCTGTCAGGCCATCCAAAAATTAAGAACAAAAATGGCCACAATGTGTAAAGGAAAAATGGCAGAGCAGCCAGGAGGAAAGCAGAAAATAAATCTAACCAAGCTGTGAAAACAGGGTGTTACCAGTAGGGGAGATAAGCGGGGAGGCGGTATCTATAAAATTAGAATAATACAAATTTCAGAAGGCCAGGTAGAAAGCAATGAATGAATTTGGGAGAATATGAAGGGGAAATCAGCACTCCAGGGAGTGAGCATTAAAAAGTGAGACCCTCCGCTAGGCAGTGAAAAGACCCAACTCATTCAATCCGAACAATATGAGACCAAAGCCTCTTAGGCACGCAAACACAATAATAGTGAGGAAAGCCATTGAATCTGGCGAAAGGATGTGAGATAGACAATAAAACCCTCCAGTCACAAGTAAGGAGCTCAGCTGAAGCTCACTCAATGTACATCAAGCACAATAGGTCTGGCCAGCAGACAGCCAAACTTGTCTGTAGCCAAGACTTAAACACAAGAGGATAACAAGAAGGAGAAACTATTTAAATATGAAAGCTTCTATCTCATTTTACTTTCCTCTTCATCACCATCTTTGTAAACCATGGAACTTGCACAGTGCATGGAGGTCACGAAATGCAGATAACTGGAGGAACCAGGTCGCTTCAGCCAGCCAGTCAAAATATATAGTTATTAGTCTTGACACTTTGGTTAATTTATTGATTTTAAGGATATTATTCTATTCCGTGGATCTCTAGCTTTTGTGGAGTTAAACATTTTGGGAATACCTGTTACTCTAGTAGATGTTTTTCATTTGCTATACAGTTATAATTAGGTTAAAGTACAATTGGGAGTAGGGGCGAATATACAAAAACAATGTACATCAGAAGAAATTACATCAGTGTTTAGATTGTGATCCTTTGCTTTTTGGTCTATTACTATGAAAATATATGCCTATTTTGGCATCATCTAAAGGATTCGCACTGAAAGTAATCCCCCTACTGTGTCCTAGTGTTTAAATGTGTAGATGGATTACTGGTACATTAATTCTGTCACAGAGGTAACTGTTAGGCCTAGATAACTATAATGAAAAGAGCTAATTAATGATTAATACTTCTAACTCATGTGGCAGTGTATCTGCGAAATTGTAGGAAAGTTCCAATATACATGCTGTAGGTATTCATGCTGTGGCTTTGTACATTTACCCAGGAAGCCTTCTAGACTTTTATATGTGGGCCATCTCATTGGTTCTCACATGTGCAATAGTTGAATGTTTATTGTTTGTGTTGAAAACGTAAATGTAAAATGCTGAAAGTTTGAAACAGCACTGCTTGTTTAGCAGAACTGGGACCCTTACTTTGAAAGACTTCCCCGTCTAGAACAGCCTGCACCCAGTAACATCAGCCTCTGGCTGTGAGATCATTTAAGTAATCTAAGAGTGACAATCGACTACAAACTTTAAAGTGTCTCTCATAGGAATTAAATTAAAAGAAATGTTTTTTTCATAATGCAAACTCTTCGATGCATCTTTCCTCATTTATGTCTTCCACAGAAGCTTAATATCTGTGATAGAGCACGCAGGGACCAACTAGCTCAGTTTACTCACCTGGGCCCATAAAACATTCAGACTTTGAACTAGTAGTCCTGCCTAATTGATTACTAATTTGAATCACCCTATCAGTACTTTGAGTCCTTTTAGGACTTATACCTGTAAACCATGACTTACCAATCCTTGTCACCTTTGCTATAAGTCCTAAGGACCGAAAGGGAGTTGACTTTAAATAGGCAATATTTAAAACACATTTACTTTCCTGTAATAAACCACAGACTTGGGGAAAGTTATAAAAACCTTTATCTATGAGAGATTTTCTGAGTCAAATTGATAGAGCCACAATCTTGTGACTATAAATTTTATGAGCAAGAATATAACCATTAGGACATAAAGTTTGTAAGAGATCACAGTAACACCTTTAGACATTGGTACCTGGGAAGGGTGAGAAAGGGAAATAGCACAGGGATATACCACATAGATTATATTTACCAAGAATGGTGCAATGACCAATCCTGGTCACGGGCTGGGGCAAAAAAGACCAGGGCCTGGCTCCCGACTAATCAAGTGCCCACGGAACAAGCAGGTGCAGATCAGGACAGGTGACCTCCTCTAAGTGCAACGCCAACGTCACACCCCTTACTCTCAGAAAAGCCAATTAGTACCCCGATTGGGTAATCGATTCTTCTGACAGAGTGCTCTGCCAGCACTTCTGCTCTCGATCGCCTATTGAGTGCGTTGGGTCAGTAACAGGTCAGCTATTCAGACAACTCAGACAATTTCTCTATCTAAACCTACCTTAGTTATACCATTTCGAGGGCAATGTACCACCTCTAAATGTTACAAATCTATGTGTTCCCCTTCAGTGATTGGTTGGAAAGACAAGGAGAGGTCATCACACCATACTAAGATGAGGTAATTTCAATATTGGTTTCAATTGATTCTGGTTACCGCCCATAATTTATTTTCCCATGCACTTTTATTACACCCAGCAATATTGGTACACATTTTGAATACATTGTATTTTGTAGCTTCCTCTCTAGAGGTCAGATGAGCAGGTTCCCAGGAACATCGAGGGAAAGAAGAGTGCTGGCTCTTGTTCAATGCCAATGCTTCAGCAATTTCAGAGTTAGAGTGTGCTTGTGCAGCATCACCCAAGATGGAGGATGTGACAGTATTCAGGCCCAAAGTACGAGCTATCAGCAAAGTCAAAGAGAAACATATGAGAATACAAAAATAAATGAAAGCACTGTATAACAATTCTCTCTACTCTAACCCCATTACTTTATTTTAATTTTTGCATTAATGATTAAGCAAGACGAATAAGCTTAGTACAAGCTGCAGCATAAGCATTAGCATGTGAGATTTAAAGCAGCCATTTCTGGCGTGCAGAAGCAAAGATTTCCCACCAAAGCAGAAAAGTCACCACGTGAGTGTGGCAGACACATGTGCAGTGAAATTCCCCTGCTGCAGCAGCCATTTCTAGTGCATTTAAGTTACTGTTCGTAAAAGCACATTGTCAAGCTTCCCCTAGATACTAGACATGCAAATTGTTAATAAACGAAACATGTTGCTCAATATATTATAAGTTATTTCGAGAGTGTTGAGTACAAGCAAGTCTCTGTACGTCTGAAACCTTGCTCCATCAATGTCTGGTCTAGACTATATCAATGGACTCTACCGAGGATCTATGTTATTTCTACTCCACAGACTGCAAAGGTTGTAAAGGATCCAACGTACAACAGCACAATTGCTCTTACATCTTCATCTTTGGGAAGAAAACTGACTTCAAAGCACTTTACTGTCTCCCTATGGGCAAATACTTCAGTTTCAATGTTCTCTACACTGCTCACAGAGCCATGCATGCCGAAGGCCCACCTTCGTCCAAGTAAAGTTGTAAAGATACAGAACAGAACCCTCCACTCTAGATTGGCACCGCTACTAACTCCCCATAACCTCCACATGAAGCAATAAAATAATGGATTCTCCACCTCAGTACACCCAGTTAAATTATGAAATTCCTTCTCAGTAAAGTCAAGGAATGTTCAAGATAGTTCAAATTGAGAAAAGACATAAATGTCAGGTATGCCCCAACTTTGGCACAAGATCCCATGGAACAATTTTCTTTTCTATCCATCACTATCCCCATCAATGACCACATATATCAGAACAAGAGGGCCAGTAATAGAACAAGCAAAAGTGGAATGGAATAAAAGAGAAAACAGATGTACTGGAGTACTTGGGAGGGTGGATACTTTACCTCCACCTATTACGGTTACAGATAAGATCTCCGTTATTACATGGAACATTGTAGGTTTGGGACAAATATAATCTGATCATGAATGGGCCACATTTATAAATTCCTTCGATTTAATCTGCCTACAAGAGACTTGGAAAATGGGATTTATCCATATAGACGGCTCTAGAACCTTTCATACACCATTCTGGATGTGCGAGGGGTTGAATATTGGCATTATTAAAGAACAATTTGAGTTTTGAAGTTCTCTCCTCTCATAATGATTCTCAATATTATAATATGCTTCATCTGTTCTAATTATTAATTTTTACAACAATCTTTTTGGAGGCAAGATATATAAGGTCGCAGTTTAAGCTGAAGAGAAAATGAATGCCTTAATTGATAATAGTAGGAAAACCCTGGGTATTATATGGATGGGTAATTTTAAAGCACATTGCTGCCCATTCACTGCTAACTCAATATGTAGCTTCATGGATGAAGATGGAGTAGGAATTCCGCATTTCAGCCATAACCAGTATGGTAAAATATTAAACAGATGCATCATCTAAAAAGATCTAGAGATAATGAATCCTTTGTCTGAGATTATTGAACAGCCTCAAAAGACCATTTGTACTAGCCCAATTTGTTCCACCGTTGATTTTTGAGGGGCCATCACTGACATCAAAATTAACTTCTCAAGTTTAAGTGGCCATGCAGATGTATCTTACCAATCCCACACATTAAACCATACATAGCCAGAAAGAATGGGGTTACACTTAAGTTGGTGACAATTAATGGGAAAGACTTTATTCCACGGGTTGTAGCAAAAAGGTATAATGATATTCTTAACTGCCTTGAGATAAATCATGATCCATCAAGGATTACGTCTGCTTTTGAAATAATCCTGCTGGAGGCAAACCATTATTTAACTAAAATTGGTATATTGCCAAAGGGACTGAAGTGGTTTGACCAGCATTCCACTAAAGCACTTTTTAATTTACACCAATTCCTTAGAATGGACCCTGGAAACAGTGTCCTGGTTAAGCACGTCCGTCAAACGTATAATACTACTCGGAAGACCAGACTAAGCAAACTAAAGAAGGAAGCCTGAGAACAGTTGCTCCAAGCCCCTGCATCAAATAACTCTAGGGCATTCTGGGAAGCAGTTAACGCCCCCTTTCAGTAACCACCGACAGATTTCAATATAGAAAATTATGTGGATGAGGAATCATGGGTGGCGTGTTTTGCAAAAATATTTCAAGCCAGATGTGGGGGACGTCTATGTGCATGGGAGACACCATTCTGTAGACTAACCCGGTCCTTTGTTCTAATTATCTGGAGATAATCGAAGCCCTAGCCCAGTGCTCTAGTAATAAGGCTCTGGGTCCAGACGGTACCCTAAAAGACTTCTTCACTGAGACCCCTAACCCTGACTAAAGTTTTTAATGTAATAGCTAAAGTGGGGCCCCCTGATTCATGGCGTAAATCGGTTTTAATACCAATCCATATAAAGGGTGATAAATCTGAAACAAAAAAAAACAGGGCAATCTCCCTCCTGGACAGTACTGCGAAAGTTATGGGCAGAGTCCTACTAAATAAATAGGCGGAATGGGCATCAACTAACAAAATCTTGATTCCGTCCCAATATGGTTTTAGAAAGGGTAAAGGTACCCAGGACTAATGTCTTAATTTGAGTCTCCTCATTACTAAGTACACTCAAGCCAAACAAGGCAATTTATACTCAGCTTTTATAGACTCATCTGCACCGTTTGACTGAGTTGCCCATTTTTACCTGTGGGAGATGATGAAGGAGATGGAGTCTAGGAAGCAATAATGTTATTTATTAGGCAGCTGTACACAAAGGCTGAAGCCTGTGTCCGATACGGTCAATAGGGGGAGTGCACTAGATGTTTTCCAATTGCCAGGGGGATTCCTCAAAAGTCTTCTTCCCTTACACCAATGGAGTAGAAGCCCCCCCTGTGAGAATCAACAACGGATATGCCTTTAATGAATCAGGTCCGTCTACCAATTTTACTTTATGCAGATGATGAAGTTTTAATTGCCCACACAGGAAGGGCCCTCCAGAAATATGTTCATTTTATGAAAAAGCCTAACCTATAAAACAAATGAGTCTAAGTCTTTTAGTTTAGTAAAAGTAACCAAGGTTAAGAAACCTCCAACGCTTTTTATATCTGTACGCAAAGTGGCCCAGAAGCAATTGTTTTCTCATCTAGGGGTAACATTTGACCAGATGTCAACATGGTCCCCCATGGTGTCTAACAGAGGGATTGTGTTAGAAATAAGCATCAATGCCATATATTTGTTTTTTAAAAGATTGGCTCAAAACAGATAGACATGGTTAAAAAGGATTTTGTGGCAAAATCTTGTGCCATAGCCTCCTATGGAGCAGGAGTTTGGGGATATATCAACTCAACTGTAATACAATCAATAGAGGAAACTATTTTGAAAAAAAAATGATGGAATAAAGAAACTTAAACACATTTATACTTTCACTTCTATGTATCTTTAGAATAACTACCTCAAGCTGTGCCACCACTATATACTCTTTAGTGGAAGACGAGGATACTCTCTTCTTTAATATTTATGCATACTGGAACTCTAATGGCTTATACATAATGTGAATTAATTTTTAAATACATGAATTGTCCTCTATGATCAGCTCTGTACCATCACATGAATTTATAACTCACTAACTTTTAAAGCTCAAACAGGTGCTCAAGAATTAGTTCAAGAGTTTATCTTCAGACCATACAACTTCATGATATGTCTCTGAAAACCTAAGTAGGAGCAATCCAATACTTTTAGAAACTAGTGACCTTGATATTTGCCAACCACATGCATATAGTGTGATCCAGTTGCAGTGACATTGCAGTACAATTCGCCTATTAAAGACACTACCAACACTAGGAAAGTTGTACCTGAAGATCCAACATGGAAGCCATCTCTCTAAAAGTACAAGAGTTACTGGGCAAATAGAAAACCTAGTTCACTGCCAGTGAAAAAGCTGTGCTCCCAAAACCCTCAGTTTGAATCCAATCAGCATTCATACTCTTTAAGGACCTATTGCTCGACAAGGGTGGTAGATCTCTTATGTGCAACTACCCCTGTTCCACTTCATTCCACTTTAGGAGTAAGTGCTGCTGTATGATTGCAAAAACATAAAAAGAGAATTCCCCTTCCCATCTTGCGCATCATCAGATTTCTTCCCACAAAGGTCACTCTCACAGTCCACACATAATGGTAATATAAAACTCCAGTATTGTATCCTTAAGTCCACTAAACAGCAACATGAGAAGACTACTACTGTGGTAGTTATGCATGACTCCAAAACACTTTACCTGGAGGTCACTCTACAAACCTACATTCTTTCACTTAACAACAACCTATAGCTGATGACATTGATTCATTAAAGTGCATGTGTACTTTTTATTGGCTATGAAGTTATATAAATGTTCCTTTAATACAATAAAAAAAACTGCAGCTGCAAATGTAAGGTTCATTGAAATGAGCCCTTAATTATTCAGAGCCAAATGAAAATATCAGAATTTAATACTAGCTGTGCCACAGTATGATGATCAAAATATTAGGGAAAGTATTGAGCTGAATTTTGGGCAACGCTAATCAAATATGGGTTTAATTAACTAGCTCAACTATTGGGCATCCTATTAGCAAAGTGAATTACAGAGGTTTTCCTCAGGAAAATGAAAAGTAGTCTTTCTCTGTCCAAATTACCGCATCTGAGCTCCACATTGATTTGTTCCACAACTAAACTGAAATGATTCTTAAACAAGTAATATTTATATGGGTGTGGGCACTGACATGAAGAACTTGACTTAAAATAAACCACTAACATATTAAGGCCCTCATTATGAGTGGTGTGTTTAGTCCAATTAGCCCAGTGACTGGAGTTACCAAGTCCATCAATATTACAAGTTGTTTATGGTTCCCACAGAGATTCTGTGCACTGAATGTAGTCAAAAATGACAAGTCATTCACCACAACAAAACATGGAAAATTAGAGAAACACTGATTAACACATGTTAGTTTACCAAACCTGATACATGCTGTTATTTCTCTATCCATGGAATGCCTGAGACCAAAGACATTGTCATTGTATGGGGCGAAGCCCCAGAGATTTTAATGGGACAAGCATAATGAGGGCCTGAAGGGAGCACCAAATACTAACCGGCATGGTATCCTTTTTAAAATGAGAACCTGATAATTGTATCTGTAATCCTGAGTCAAGGTTTTACGTATGCATTGACCCTTTAGAAAAACTATTCTTCATTCTGTCAAAAAGAGTAAGGTAAGTGTTTAGTAAAACGCCTGTTTTAATCTGTCCTGCTATCTCCCTGCCAGAAAAAACGATTTAATACTTTTATACTTAACATATGTCTCTCTTAATAGAGATGCGACTTTCAAATAATGGTTGATGGCTGGAACTCACAATATGCCTAGCCCTATCACTATATCAGAGGTAGGTCCAAATTCTTAAGTGAATGTAGGACTTCAGCAGCTGGTCAATGGGTACGCAGTTTTCACTTAGGGCCTAAATACGATGGCGGTTGGACTAGTGTCCGACAGCCATCGCTGCAGAATGGAGACCACCGAACATGTAGTTGGTGGTTCCACCCGGCAAATTATAATACCACCACCGTGTAGGTGGTCGCAAACATGTCATTTTCTATTGTGGCTTGTGCTGCGGCCCAGAAACAGGCCACATTACAAGCTGCAGTACAAAAAGGCATGCTTTAAACATCCATGGATGGTTTGAGAGTCACTACATATGCCCTGTGGCCACAAAGCAGAGGTCCAGGGTGATGGGGGCCCATGAGTCACTTTCTGACAGCCTTTTCATGGTGGTTGGACTGCCATGAAATAGCTGTCTGAAACTGACAATCTAATCCCTACCCCTCAATTGTAGGGAATTAGGCTCTGAACGCCGACCCGACCAGCGCCTTGCGTCTCTCAAAGGCAGCGGTCTCCTCACGATGCACTCCGACTGCCGGTATTCTAATCCGGCGGTCATACTGCTGCCTCAGATGTTAGAAGACCACCACCAATGGCCTGTCGGTGGTGATAAGCCTAACATCATAATTAGGCCCTTACTGTGCTATTAGTATTTTTTTGATAAAGCTGAGATTCTTATCTGAAAGATGTTTGATTACTGAAGATTATTATGCAATACAAATATTGTAATGTAATGGAAATATATTATTAGTGTGTTTTCTTTGTTCTTTCTCTTTCACGGCCAGTTGTATAAATGTTCATATGGACTTGCAGTGCAAAAAAATGTACGGTATTAACAAAACATACAGTGAAACATTCACCTTAGCCTTCTAGATTATGTTTTACTCAAGGCAAGGCAACAGCAGTGCATAGACTGTGACTTTTCCCTATGTGTGTGACTGCAGACATATTAACACCTCTTTAAGATCTAAACACAAGTATTACCAATTAAAATATGTGTTGTAAGTTATGGCAGTGATGTTATTAAGCCACCACTTTCTTTGATGATGATAGATCCCTTGCTTAGGCAGACCAGATGTGGTGATCAGTGAGCTTCATATTTCATCAATGCGCCTTAAATTAAGGTCAGGCTGGGTGTGCTGAGGCAGACTCTGCATAATCCTTACATTGATTTTGCAGTGAGAGCATTACAATTGAAGTTTGATTATTGTGCACCCATTGTTTACTAAATTGTGAATTTTAGCAGCTGCCCTTTTAGTAAATGTTCAACCATTGTAACATCTCATGCCTTTGCCTGTGTAGCCTCCTTACCTGACAGCTACAAAGATTTTCAAGATGTGTTTGATGGAAGGACATCAAGAATAGAATCTCCACAGAGACTGAAGCAGCTAACCTATAGTCGACTACATGCACTCACAGAGTCTGTGTCTGACAACCTTAGCCAATATATCAATTATACTTTAGCTGATGAGTTCATTAAACCATCACAGTCTCCTGGTTTTTCACCCATGTTTTTTGCTAAAAAGATGTGGTAAACTAGTGACATGTAATATCTATCAGGCAGTCTACAGATGCACCATAAAGAGAGTATAATCATTACCTTTGCTATCTCTGCTTTAAGTTAAGACAAAAAACTCACACGTTTTCACTAATCAAGACCCCAGGAAAGACTATCATCTGGTCAGAGTCTATGAGGGTGAGGTAGGATTTGTTTATCTGAATATCAGGCCATTCCCTTCAAACTCTTTAGCACTCCAGCAGCATTTAAATATTTCATTGATGGAGCTCCAAGAGGGATTCTGGATATGTTTTTTTATATTATACGTGGATGACATCTTGCTCAACTCTGATTCTTTTGGAGGCACATGAACAAGATTTTAAAAGAGCATTGCAAACAAGAGAACATCCTACTTTTGCTAAAATTGGTAAGTGAGTTTCGCACCAATTCTGTTGAATTTCTTGAAAATGTATTGAGTTCTCAGGGTATGCATATTAATGACTAAAATACATCAGCAATTTTGATTAGCTCTCTACAACATCTGAAAAAGTAATGCAAAATGTACTAGAATGTGCCAATTTGAACAGACAGTCCATTCATCAAGTCTCTAGAATTATCGAACCCATTACTAAAATTCACGATAATGGAATATCGATATACACACTCAAAGGTGGAACTCCTATTGAGTGTAGAACCAAATGCATCATATAATTAAATGGAGAGGAGTGTTTAGTCAGAAAAATTCTGTAACTGGACAGGTGTATCCCATTAATTTCTTTTCTGAGATACTTCACCTGTAGAATTGTCTACACTTGCAAAGAGCGATTTGAAATAATATTTATTGGGAGCTAAAAAACTATAGAAGACCACACAGATCACAGAAATGTACAGTTTTTAAAGTCAGCCAGGGCATTAACTCCCAGACAACTTAGGTGGACACAGTTTCTTCATGATTAAGACTGGACCTACTTTCGCTTTTGGTGTATGGGTTACTCCGTCACAAATGTAACAGATATCAGGTCTACCATATTACATGTTCATTATAACTAATTGTACTTGAATTACAGCAGACAGGATGTTTGTCACAGTTGTGACACAGTAACCAAACTGCAAAACTCTAAATCAGGCACTTTGTGATCAATTATAAACTCTTGGACTTGGCCCTTTCTGCAGGGTCAACCCCAACATTTTCACCTTAACCTTCCTGGTTTCTTAACTCGACCTGGCAAAATAAACCTTTTGCAAGGCTTAAACTTTCCTTTTTAGTATGTATAGCTCACCTCTAGGGTAGGTTCTGAACAGCCCATGGGGCAGGGTGCAGTGTGTTTTACATGTCCTGGTACTGAAAAACTCTTAGGTTCATTTTTCACTACTGCAAGGCCTAACTCTCCCATAGGATAACGCTGAGTAACCAGGAATAACGTTTGATTGGGAGCAAATAGGAATGTCGAGTTTGGTGGCTAAAGAATTGTAATTTAAAACCCTTGTTAATGGTAAAGTTGGATTTTAAGTCACAATTCTGAAAATGGCACTTTTTGAAATTTTGGTATAGCGGCAGTTAGTCCTTCTGTACTGCTCCCAGATAGTGGACGAAGAGGAATAGTGGCCAGCAGAATGGGCCATTACTGACTTGATGAGGGAAACGAGCTGCTACCTACCACACATGCACCACGCAAATGATCTGTCCAGCACACTCACACAGGGTTTTGACTCTAGTCCTTTGTGACCCAAGATAAGCTGCCCCAGAGGGGCAGGAAATTTCAAACACCCTTGAGAGGGGGAAACTCCAAAACCTTTTTCTACTTCAAATTGGGCCACAGGTATAAATGTTGTAAACTAAGAGCTAACTTGTCAATATACCGCTGAATCTGAAGAAGGCTCAGAAGGACTGTTGTGCTGCACTACCAGAAGAACTCCTAATGTGATATGCTGCTGCATGAGTAAGAAAGACTGGACCTCCATCTTGATCATCCCAGGACCACCAGAATGACACCAAGGACTAGTTGGCTGGCCTCCTGATTGGAGCCTAATGGACAGAAAAAGCTCCAACCACTTTGAACCCTGCAGTGAGTCCTATCCCCCCCAAGTGGTGTCACAGCAGTCCTGGACCCTTGGGAAGCCCAGCTGTGGTAATGTGAGCAGAACCAATTTACCACAATGCATCTCCTTGAAGGCGCTTGAAAACTGCTGCGGTAAGATGCATCCTCAATGCAGGACTTGACATTACAAGCCCATCATCAACAGCATCCTCGATGATGATGCATGACTCCGCTTAACAGCCCCAGCTGCCATAGTATGATTTCATCCCTCTCAACCAGGAATCCAATTTCCAACATAAAACATATCTAAATATTGGGAAGACAGATGCCTCCTCTCAACAGAATCAACCTGAAATTGAAAATACAACATTTAGTAAATCTAATTGAAATCTTTTAACAGAACACACAATAATTGCTAGATAGTACGGATTACCATGATGCCTTCTTAAGAGAGGTCAGCATAGAGTTAAAGTCTTGATACAGAAATCTGACGTAAAGAAAAGTAGAAAAAAGCTGATACATATTAAGTATTATATATAGGTACCTTATAGTTAAGACAAAAACTTGCAAACTGGCTTTATGACTTGAACAATGCTGAGTATCCTGTAATTGCTAAAAGCTTATCCACAATTAAAAGGTATTTTTGGTGGTCAGCTCTGTTGCAAGCAATCATTTCAGACATCTTCTATTTGTCCCCAGAGGAAAAGATCACATACTAGAACATTGGCATTCTTTGAGACCATTGTTTTTCATTTTTACCTTGGCATATAGTATTATTAGACTTTATTGTACAGTTATCCTAGATACAAATTTGCTCTGTAAGTTATGTAGTTGTTGATCATGTAACAAAAACTTTACATTTCACTTTACTCCCTGGGTTGCCCTCTTCTAAGGAAATTGTACACATTTTTGCACATCATATTATCCATTTGCATGGAGTTCCACAGATTATAACTGACATAGGTTCTCAATTAAGTTCAAAATTCTGGGCTGCAGTGAGACCCTCAAAGTGTGACCTCTGACTCCTTCACTTGCTGTGAGGCAGGTAAACGTTATGCACAATAGAACGAATATACAAAATGTACACTCATCAAATAGGATCACAACTTATACATTTAAGGTTAACATTCAAAATAAAGAGCACCCCGTGGGACATTACAAAGAGCCTCTTTTAGAATGTTGCAGACCAATTGTGCTGTCACGGTGTGGATCTAACCTCAAACTGATTTCACACATTGTGTACTAAATAGTCCTTATCTCAAACTGGTAGAGCACAGTCTCTACTATGTCATCCAAAACTCAAACAAAACCTATATGTCTGTGTGTGTGAAAGCCTAGCCTGCATTTGTGACAATAATCTGCTCATAAACTTGCTCAGGATCTGATTGTACACTACAAATGTCACCCTCAAGTAATGGCCAAGGGATACTTTCCAGTTAACAGACGTATCAACACATCATGTTTATAAGAGATATGAGCATGACCAACACTTTTGAACAGCAATAGTTTGATCCTCATGAAAGACTTTATGAAGGGCCTGGTTTAAAGATTGGTGTAGGGGATACTCCACCACTAATGTGACAGATATCCCATTTGTAATGTTACAAGTGCATAACTGCCTATGTTAATTGCAATAGAGCAGATGGGATAACCATGGCATTAGAAACGTGGCAAAGTACTTGATTTTTTTAAATCATACTTGTGTAGCCTACGCGTACATCTTAATATATATATTTATGTACAAGTATGTTATTATGTAATGCTACAGGCACATTTAGTTAAGCGTTGTTAATATTAAATAGGGGTGGGCAGAATGTTCCATTCTGCCAGTGGAATTGGCCGAATTGTGGCACTCTGCCTTACTCTTCAATGCAGAGTTCTGGCCAAATTCCACTAAACACTGCATGGCAGAATTGTTCTCCAGCGAGGCTCTAAAATATGTGAGCTGAAGAGCTAGGGCAATATTTGGTGTCCCTGAGTGG
The DNA here is from genome assembly GCF_964261635.1 of Lissotriton helveticus. Classification (NCBI taxonomy): domain Eukaryota; kingdom Metazoa; phylum Chordata; class Amphibia; order Caudata; family Salamandridae; genus Lissotriton; species Lissotriton helveticus. The sequence continues at coordinate 1,083,291,113 of NC_136061.1, read as the reverse complement.
TCTCGCTCAGAGGGTTACAGTTCAAGCAGGTTTTCTGCTGCTCAAGTAGATATTTCACTTGAATGGCAGCGAAATCAACTTGCATAACCGCACACTCTTGCTCAACACATGGTGCCATTCATGCTGATTTTCAGTGGTGCTCATGCTTCCGCCACTAATTTGCAGCACGAGCAGTGAGAGCTGCAAATATTCCACCTGTTGGTTGAATTCCATGGAATCTCATGGGGATTTTCTGTAACTCTGTAGAATTCCGTAGAGTGAAACTCCCTGTGTTCTGCTCACCCCTAGAATTTTCATGGTGTACATTGAGCCCTGAGTGCAGAGACAACCCCATAACTATGGGGGTTCTACCACCAGTACAGAGGCCCTTTGTGACTCAGGCCCTGAGCTTCACAATGATTAATTTTTAGGTTTAAAACTAACAAATTGTCAACTTCAGTCCTTCCTCAGGATCAGCATGAACATCTTTGTGTCAACCTTCTGACACCTCCAACTCTGAATGCTATTATAGCACAGAGTGTTGTAGTGTTCAGGTGGGTGAAAGGGTGTTTGGATGGGAACAACTGGGAGGGAGATCTGAAAAGGAAAATACACTCACACACTCAGGCATGCAAAAAATGAGCTGTTCAGCACAGGAGTTATGTTTATCTTTTTTCCATAATCAAATCAAATTTGAATTCCATGAGCAATGCTGTACCATGAGGGTTTTGTAAGTATGATTATTGTGGAACAAATTAAATTCCTGCATCCGCCTTACTTGTACTCCATTAGTTCCTATTAATCCTCTAAATCACCTGGGTGTCTTAACTCTGGGTCATAAATAATTATGATAATGATATTGATGCCAAAAACTAATGGTGTTCTATTCAGAAAAACCCCATTACATCATAGGTGCACAATTAAGTCCTGGAATACATACAATGCTACAGTCCAATAAAGGAACAGCCGCGGCCGGTAGTGGGAGTACTGGCCGGGCGGTTACGTGGGGAGGGGGAGGGGCAGGGCGGGGGTAGTAATGTATGGATTACGGACTTTAACCCCTTCGACGCTCATGACGGAACGGTTCCGTCATGAGCGTCGGTTGAGCTGTGCTCATGACGGAACAGTTCCGTCATGAGCCCGTTGGCTCATTAGAACGTTCAGCACAGCGCAGGAATCTGCGCCGCGCTGATGTGGTTAAAAGGTAAGTAAACATAAAAATAAATAAAACGAATTTTGTTGCACATACTGCGTCGCATTTGGTGATGCAGTGTGTGCAACGAAATTCGTTTTATTTATTTTTATGTTTACTTACCTTTTAAAGTCTGTAATCCATACATTACTACCCCCCACCCTGCCCCTCCCCCTCCCCACATCACCGCCCGGCCGGTACTCCCACTACCGGCCGCGGCTGTAACGGAAGCCAGAGAAAGAATTCCTCTGTACCAATGAATGGAGGGGGAAGAAATCGTAAACCTCAATGGAGCAGAAGGAGAAAAAAAAATTCTTTGGCAGACATTTCCCTTACCCGTAAGACCAGCCTGGTCTTTAAACAATAGACACTCTGGAATGTTGGGGTTGGAATCACAATGTCACTTTATGAGACCTGCATTCAAGCCTACTATGCTAGGTCTGCAGGATGCAGAGGCAGAGCCAGGATCTGCTACTACACAGCAAGATTCCAAAGAAGACTCTCCGGAAGACCGTGATGGATCCAGTCACGAGATGATCCTTGGGAATAAAAAAGGTGTGTAAAGGGGTTGGCCGGCTTTACACTCAGATGTCTCCAAAGATGGCCTGTTCTCGGGATCCTTGGGAATTGTAATTTGGCTGCACACTGCTCTGGAACCAGAGGCAGTTATGTAGATTACAGCCTACACTCCAACCACCAGGGTGCAGACTGCAGGTGAAGCCAGTGGCCCCTTCCACAAAGAGGTCTTGAGGTGAACACACTGAAGCTGTGAATGCATCACAGCAGAGGAGGATAGGGTGGGAACTATAGCGTACTCCATCACAGTATTGACACAAATTTAGTTATTTCGTAATATTTCAAAGTTACAAAACCTACACTAATTTTAAGGTAGTTAATCAGCAGGTGTAAATCAAAGGCATCTAAGGTTGCTTATACCCTGTAACTCACCCACCCTCCCGATTTGTAGAGTTGGGTCCATACAAAAGATACACAGAGCAGGTGCAGCATGGCCCTTCAATTCCTATATTTTAATTATGACTATTTTTCCTACAGACGTTCTAGCAATGTCTGTTTATCAGCAGACAATGGTGTCTTATCCACTTATTATCTGTGTTAGAAGAGGTATGCTTTGCACTGTTGAGACTAGAGACAGCTGAACAAATGTGGTCAACAGATACAGGCCAATTTGCCATGCTTTGAATCTCTTATAGATACTTGACTCTATTTCCACTTCAAAGTAGACGAAACAATATACGTGTGTTGGTTTTTATAAATAAAACTAACTCTCACGTTAATTGTCAAACTGACTTAATGTTATGTGTAAGGATAATGTGTGTCATAGTAACGTGTTGTTACTTGACAATATGCATCAATGTAACCGTAACACCACTTTTCCATTCCTTGGGTTTATATATGAATTGAATCATGTCTGTTAGTTCAATAGTCAAAATAAAATAGTCAAAATAAAAACCAAGAATGCAGTGCAATGTTAATTCAAGACAAGGATCATTTTTTCCTAATGACTTTGATTCATTGGTTGAGACTTCTAGTACGAGCAGCTTTGAAAATGACATTGTAATGGCTCTAGAGAGGTATCAATTGGTTTGTGAATATGATAAGAGTTGGTGGAGCTAACTCGTTGGATGGTGCCTTTACATAAGTGGTTATGATTTATGGAACAAATGTGAGGTCAGACCTGTGTGATGGAGTTTCCAATGTGAGTTGTGTTGAGGAGAATGTTATGACAGAGTGAGAAAATGGTAGATTTTGATCATATTGGAATGTAGGGAGTTGTGACACAACTCAAGTAGCAAACCTCTCTGTTGGTGTTTGTGCTTACTGGTTTCCACTCGCAACACCTTCCCCTTCACGGTATGAAGTTGATGGGGTTTGAAAACCCACTAACAGTTTCCAGATCATCTTGGTGTACACAGGAAGTGAGAGGATGGACTCTCCCCCGCCGGAGGTCATTCCACCGCTTGTGGATGTCTGACTATGAGTGTCTGCTGTTGGAGACAAGATTCGCTTTATCAATGATTCTGACCCATGTTTCCTTTCTCTGTCTCATGGTTGTTGTCTCTATCTGTGCTCCAAACAACTGAGGATCAGTCCTGATTATCTCTTTAACCATCACAGTGAACTCATTTTCTGAGCATCTGATTTGTCATCTCCCAGACATCCTAAAGAATATTTTTGAAAGAATTCTGTGCTGGTGTTTCGTATTGTGAATGATAGATGGTTGGTGCAGTTTGAAGAGTGTCTTTTGCAGTGCGAGCTGCAGGTGCTTTTGGTGTGTGTTAACAGACACACCTCATGGTGGACTACTCTCAAAATGGAGGATGAGGGGGACAAACAATGATGGACGGAAGGACAGTGGATGATCCTTTCTTTGCCATGGCGGATAATGATCCATCAGTCCAACTCTAAATAAGGAGAATGGATAACCACCAGTCAGACAGATGATCAGTTCCACTTTAACGGTCTGTCTACCTAACTCTAAATCACACACTAAGTCTGAAGGTAAAAGTGTTGACCAGGACAAACAGCATCCGACCTTTGCTCCATCATAGTCTGCCTGAAATCACACCGATATACTTGTCGACACGAAACTGCTTTTTTTCAATAGACGTATTCGTATCTCTGGTTCCCTTGTCCTAGTGTGATCAGCTTTGGGTAATTTTGCTCAGTAAATGTTGCTTTGTTTTTCTAAAGTGATTAGGGAAGTGTATTAATGTGTGTTTGCTGTTTTAAAATTGTTGGTCCTGCTTGAAATTAACTTGCTCACAGGGCCGGACTGGGAACTGAAAGCAGCCCTGGCTAATTTCTGAAGACCAGCCCCCGTCCGGCACGCAGCGAGCGAGCGTAGCGATCGAGCCCGACCGCTACTAGGGGAGTTTGGGGGGGTTCTCCCCCCACGAAAATTTTGTAAAACGACAGCCCAAAATGGTGATTTTTACAGCATATTTTTCATTACATACTCAATTGTATCCATAGTAGATGATGACCTTAAAGAGCACCAGGTTACCCTCCCAGTCATATGTACCCATAGAGTTCTTTCAGAGCGCACCAAATATAGACACAAGTAGTGAATCAGAGAGAACAAAGTAAAAGTGAGACCAGCCCCCCACATGGTGTGTAGTGAGCAAGCGCAGTGAGCAACCACTACTGGGGGGAGTTTGGGGGGTTGAACTTGTCCCCCCCCACGAAAATTTAAGAGACAGAAAGGCCAAAACAAAGCATTTTTCAACACATTTTTTATTACATATTAGATTGTATTACATTTTAAAGCATAGTAAATTGCCCCTCATGTTATCACACATTAAGGACTGACATGTGATGTCACACATGAGCACACAGGCCACAGGGCACTGACTGAGGCCAGAATACTGTGGACATGTCAAACATAAGCACCTAGGCACTGACTCAGGCCTGGTCCCACCACCAGGGCAGTAAGCATGCAAACGTCACACATAAGCACCCAGGCCAGTAAGCATGGAAATCTCATACATGAGCCTTCAGGTCACTGAGGCCAGAAATTATGGAAATAGCGCACATAATTAAGCACCTAGGCCAGAAAGCATGGAAACGTCACACATAAGCACCCAGGCTGACAGAAGTAAAGGAAATGTCTAAAAAGGCACCCTGACCAGAAAGCATGAAAAATTAACACAAAGGCCCTGGCCTTGACATGACACATCTTTAAATAGCCTACTTAAGTGGGTGGCACAATAAGTGTTGCAGGCCCACTAGCAGCATTTAATGTACAGTCCCTGGGTACATGTAGAACCACATTTCTAGGGACTTACAAGTAAATTAAAATTGCCAATTTGGTGTAAGCCAATTTTACCATGTTTGAAAGGAAAGAGCGCAAGCACTTTAGCACTGGTTAGGGGTGGTAAAGTGCACTGAGCCCTAAGAGCCAACAAAAATTGCCTTTTTGATGTAATAAAGCAGATGAAAACAGATTTTAATGTGGAGGAATCTGAGGCCAACAAGGACTTATCTAACCTTGTCTCCGCAGTCACCACCTCCTAAAATGGCCCTGAGCCTGCTGCTGCATTATTTATCAAGCACTGAGATTTTTTTCCCCCACGGACCAAGGAGACAGTGAGAAGGAGCAGATGCAGCAGTACAGCTCACTAGTGAGTAAATCATAGCTGCCAAGGTTTCGGATTGCTATGTGTGACATTTTCATGACTTCTGTGGAATTATGAGTGACATTTCAACGACTATGGGTGACACTCTCTCGCGAGCAAAATCAAACAATGGAGACCAAGCAAACATATCAATATGAGAAATTACACTCATTTGAGCAACAAGAAACTCTAAGAAGATCTTGAAACTGTTGTAAACCACCAGAAATGAAAAGGCACTAACAATTGACAAATAGTCTGTCCAGGCTCTGGCAGATGTAAGACCTGACCAAGCAGGCTGAGAGGCACCAGCGAGAATCTCAGCTGCTAATTATAATCACATTACTCAGTCAGTGTGCTACAGGGTTAGTCAGGCTGGAATAATATTTTAGACCTTTAGTGCTAATAAATAATAATGTATGGACTGCACTCATTGTGCCAGCCGAGTGGAGGTCTGGGGTATTAGCGTGTCCTGAGAGCAGTGTACAGGCTCAGGCAGAGCAGTTACGCTGTAATTAAATATAATGTACTGTTGGTTCGAAAGTTGGACATCACCTGACCAGAATTAAACGGAAAGCAGGATGTGTCTGACTCCTACGTATAGTTCAAGCACATGAGACAATAGTAAATAACATGGATCATGCTCAGAGCTGAGCGGCGCTGCTCTGTGCAGCCTGAGAGATAATGAGCAGAGTGGAGCTGTAACATGGTGTCAGTCAGGCAGTAAGTGACGCTCTAAATTGAATATATAACAGATGCAGCCAGGTCCTGTATTCGTTATATTTACCACGCGCCAGGCTGTGAAACTGCATGTTACAGTCAGTGGAGGCTGGAGCAAAAACAGATGCAGGGCTCAGCTGAACCACCCGGCCCAGGCCCAAAACAAAAATAATGTGTGCGCCGCCTATTTGAGATACCGGCATTTGTAACAGATGGAGCGCGCATGCTGGCTACTTAAATGCACAGCTCCTTGGTGTGAGGTGCCTTGCAGGAGTCACAATCAATTAATCCACACATCACTGCGCCTGACCAGGCAGCCCCTGTCCACATGGGACCGACTTAGAAGGCTGAGAGGCACCAGCGCAGCTCTCAGGTGCTGCCTTTTTACCAATTTTTAACTAACATTTCCGCGGCACCAGCTAAGAGTTACAGAATCAGACTGACTGTAAAAGGAAGCATTTACAACAATAAAATCAGAATTCATACACACCTGTTAGCGCGGCCGGACTGTGCTAACATGACTTCAGCATCACGATGGGAAGCATTAGAATCTGTAGGGACTACTGATATTTCATGAAGAAAAAACACACAGAAGTTGTAAATGTTGATTATCTTAACCTCTGCAGAAGCGGGCTGTGCCTTTAAAGCCTTCACATTTCAGATCACCTAAAAACCTTCAGCAGGGCCACCTGTTTAAAAAGTAAATGCTTACTGTAAAAAACAAAATAATAATGACTTCACAATTGTGGAATTGTGCACAACAGCAGCATAAACTTTGCACCCTTTTCACTCTATGCCTGTGCTATAATGAGAAATGAGTTGTATGCACAGTCTGTTGCCAGCCCAGGATATGACTCAAGATTGTTTACAGTGAGGCAGGTAATATGTAGATGCCTATCGTGATACTAAATACATCGACTTTAAAACAAAAGCAAGATTAGTTGGAACTGCCAAGATTTGAGACTGGGACCTACGGGTTAAACACATATCTCTGTTGCGAGCACCTAACCTACTGTGCTACCTCATTAGCTTTCAGGACTGCTCACCCAAACAGAGAGCCAAGGCTCATATCAGCATCCAACCAATCCCAGCAATGCTGGGATTGGTTGGTCGTCCTACCACCACCCCTAATTTTACTCCCCACACTTCCCTTAACTTGCCTTGTCCCTGCATCTGTACTCTCCATCCTAAATCTAACAAACTAACTTAGCTTTTTAAAACTGTAAAACCTTCAACTCCCTGCCTTCTGCAAGTATAAACTCTCTCCAACCCCCACTTTCAAACTGCTTCGGGGGGACAAGAGCAATAAAACTGACTCAAACAATGATGAAACCCTCTTTGCAAACCACCACTCAGGAAAACACCCCCATTGAAAGTTTTTCAGCCTACCCCCTCTGCAATATGTTTCCCCTACTGAGTTCCTAGTGTGCCCCAATATTGTTGCCCACCACCTGACACCAGAGCGTACCTCACGGCTTCCCGTAACTGTAGCAAATAGAGATTCATGCCCATGGCAGACAAGTGTGCACCATCATGTCTGATTTGCCCGGTGCCCGGCATTGCCAGTCCGGCCCTGGGCGTCACTAGACTCTAGAACTAAAAATACAAGAAGGCAAAATCTAAAGGCAGACCATTTCTAAATGTGTCCTGAGAATCTGTAACAAGATCTTCATTGAAATCAGTACGGTTCCACTACTCCTGCAATTCAGTAAAAATCGGAATCCTCATTATGATAAGAAGCATTTCCCCACACAATAGAATTACCAGTTGCCTACTAACCCATATACACCTGTATCGCTCCACCTACTCTCACCTATTAGCAGTACTCCAATGCTTCCCAACTAGGTTCATGCAACACAAGTGCCAGCACATACTTATTATCAACACTCCCCACAGTTGCCTGTCTTTGACATAGCTGAGTACGGGTTACCTTCAACCAAGATTTCAGAGATATGAAGAAAGCCTACTTATTTTTCTGGTAGTCTCTCCTGGCTTTGGTAGAGACATCTACAGACTCTTACAATAAAGCATCACTGACTCTCTGCTTGCTGCCAGTGTCCTGAAATCCAGCATCTTTAGAGGCAGAATAATATGAATCAATGCTATGAATCAACAGCTGCAACTCTTTCTTAATAACTGACAGATTGGTTGCCTTATGGACCGTGGTCTGGCCAGGTGTGGCAGCATATTGCATAGCCTAGTGTCTGTTTATTATTCTCTGTACTTCAGTTTTTGAGAGGCTTTCCCCTTTGTTGCTAAATCAGACATTTTGATGTCAGTATTGATCCATGATCTATTCCAATGACCTTCTACACCTAAATATTTACATGCACCAAATGTATGCATTCGAGAAGGCGTTTGTGCCCCCCTGGTGCTTATTTAAACAATGAGTCATCCAAGTGAGCTTATGCAGGAGATGTGCTGCAGCTGCAATACATATGCCTTTCTGAAAGTCTCATGTGTGCACTATCCGGATTGTTTTCATCAGGATCTAACGCCAGGGCAAGGTTCTGGCTTACTCTTTCGGCCTGCGTTTATTTAAAGTGCAATGCTTTGCCAAGACACTATCCAGAGCACAGCTCCCTGATCTGCTCTATTTGCGTTGGTCTGTAACCAGGTGCTGTCTTCTGTATCCTCACCTTGCATCCCTGCAGCTTGCAGCCCCAGGTCCATATCCTTCTAGAGGACTGTTGAAGCACTGTGATTCACTTTGGGGTCTCTGTTCCACTTCTTCAGTCTGGTTCTTTTGATCACCAAGCTTGGGAGTCAGTTAAATGCAGCTATCCTTGTGTTTTTCTTCCCTTTTTCAGAAACATGACCTTTCCCACTGTCTGGTAGTAGGAGACAAGTGATTGCCTCTGCTGGTGTAGTCTCTGCACTAGACTCTTTGTTCTTTCAGGAGGCTGGCTGATTCAGAGGACTGTGGCTCATATTTCCCTATCCAGTGAGTGTGGTCTTCTCAGTCAGACTTTGGGGTAATGTCCTCATCTTTACCAGGAGGGGCAATCAGTACAGAACGTACCGGGCATCAATCAACTAAGTTGTAATAACTTCTTCCTACTGATTTGTCTCTCTATTTTTTGATGGGGGCTGCTTCACTGGTGATGAACCATGGTCTATGTAAGTGTATTTCACCCGAACAAACAACATTTTTCAATAATCACACCTTTCCTTTGCAGTAGGTCAGTGGATTAAATTAGCTGAAGTTAGGTGTGATCATTTGGGGGGGAGGGTAGGACCGTACGCAAGTTCATGGAGATGGCTGGTGGTGGGATGAGATTACGTATTGCTAGATTGCAGGATTTGACTTTCAAATTAGGACAGGTTGTGACCTTTGAAATGAGATTCAGTAATTTAGGGAAATACAATAACAGATTAGGACAAACATTCCCATGACTTGGATGAATACTAAATATACGTGCCAGAAAAGGCAAAAATATTGCTATGCACAGAAAACAGCCTTTCTAAAGGTACTTTTCTCATGCTGCCGTTGGAGTATCTGTGATTGACTTTAGACCACAGAAGGTCACTCAGTTCAGAGAACGTACATGGTACAGGCGGCACAGGCTTTTAAAGGTATCTTTGAAAAGTGGTAAGACGGCACTATGCAAAACACATTGCTTGCATAAATAAATGTCAATAACAAAACGCAAAAGAGTGTCTTAACACCTGCAAGGAGTACACTAACAATGAGCAGTTGCGTAGAAACACAATCTGTAAAAAGGCTTTAAAATGTAATGATACGAAAAGTAAACACAAAATAAAAATGTGTCATTGTGCATTTAGCCATCAAGCACCCACACCTCATATAGAATGTAGAAATGGTGCATGGACCGGGGTTGGAAAAAATAAATAGTATGAAGCCTATTCGATTCAGCATCTGTAGTAAAAATATTTTGATAGCCATATTGAGAAATTAGGTTACAAAATGTTGGTGTGATCAAGGAAGGGCTAAAATACAAGGTGATAATAACAAAAATAAGCCAATGTGCCCAAAGAAAGCCAAGAACACAAAGTGTATGTAAGAAAGTAAAACGTTCGACTGTGCAGCTGAAAGGAAAACTGAACACCATGTTGAAATAAATAGAAAATCTCGAATATGCCCCGTCAAACCTGTTGCAACAAAAGAGCGGGCAGGCCAGTAATCACGGTGGAGGGGCCCCTAGGCGGCCGGTGCCCAGCATCCGCTACTGTGGTATCCGGGTCGCTAGGGCGTAGGGAGCCAGTACATAAGTCCTGTTGTTTTCTTTGCAGGTCGCGAGGAGCAGCAGGTTGGCAGACTAGGGAGAGCCTGGTGCGACAGGCTGCCTGCCTCTGCAGGCTCGGCTCCTTTAACAGACACAGGGCCTGCACTGGACGTGAGGTGGTGCAAACACTGTAGTTGCATTCCCGTGACTCCACCACGTCACGTGAATGCCGTGCCGGCTGGCCCGCAGGCTTTGAACTGCGCTCAGTACAGGGGTCACTGCTCATTGCTGCGCTGGTTGCAGCAATGAACGCCCGCAGCAGCAGATCTAATAATGAATGCTCATTGCTGCAGCCAGCGCAGCAATGAGCAGTGACCACTTTACTGAGCGCACTACAAAAAATCGGTGCCCCGCCCCAGCCAGCAACAAAACTGGCCTCCGGCCCAAAAACTGGCCCCCACCCCTGGCAGCCGACCGGGGGATTGCCCGGTGCCCGGCATTGCCAGTCCGGGCCTGGAGCCAGTACATAAGTCCTGTTGTTTTCTTTGCAGGTCGCGAGGAGCAGCAGGTTGGCAGACTAGGGAGAGCCTGGTGCGACAGGCTGCCTGCCTCTGCAGGCTCGGCTCCTTTAACAGACACAGGGCCTGCACTGGACGTGAAGTGGCGCACACACTGTAGTTGCATTCACGTGACTCCACCACGTCACGTGAATGCCGTGCCGGCTGGCCCGCAGGCTTTGAACTGCGCTCAGTACAGGGGTCACTGCTCATTGCTGCGCTGGTTGCAGCAATGAACGCCCGCAGCAGCAGATCTAATAATGAATGCTCATTGCTGCAGCCAGCGCAGCAATGAGCAGTGACCACTTTACTGAGCGCACTACAAAAAATTGGTGCCCCGCCCCAGCCAGCAACAAAACCGGCCTCCGGCCCAAAAACCGGCCCCCACCCCTGGAAGCCGACCGGGGGATTGCCCGGTGCCCGGCATTGCCAGTCCGGGCCTGCTTGCTCATCTCTGGTGATTTATTGCTGTTTATGCTTTTGTTACTCGACATTAAGCAGATATTCCTAAGAACCATGTTTTACCTAACCAGACTGTGTTTGTTAATTTGGGTGTATTAATCCCCTCACAAATTACTAACCCAATTTTTGACATGATCATTAGATGGTCCTAAGCACAGTGATTTTCCAGGGCATGGACACTGTTGCTACAGTTTAAGGAACATTTATTCTGGGACTTCTGGCATGGTAACAGTTGTGTTCTAGACTTCAAGGCCAAAGCAAGGTTTCCTGTTCTGCTTTTTTGGACAGATTAATAAAAGGCTCACTTTTCATGCTTCTGGTCTTGATCTTAGTTGATCGTACTTGGGAACTAGTGGACATTGCAGGATTTCACTTGAGTTCCTTGCTTATACCCATTGTAGGGTAAGGGTGTTGCTATTTTTGATTAGGGGATGTATATAGGGCAACAGAGTGCTTGTCTGAAGATGTGAACTCACCTGAGATCTGTGATGAATAAAACAAGTACTCAGAGAAATGGAATGCAAATGATATAAATATTACCTCTTCTTGACTAAACTAATGTGCTTCTCCAATGTATTGATATATTAAGGGAAGTTTGCCATGAGCACCTACCAGACAGATACATATCTAAAAATGTCAAACAATTGGTGTGGAAAAATGGAAGAACAGACACTGGAATAGAAACACATTCAAACATTGACGGGCAAATGGACACTGGAACAGGAACATACAGACCCTCTGTCATATGCATGGATGCATTGACAAAAATAAACAGGCAATGAGACAGAGAGACTTCACTGAAGCAGGGATCTATAGACACTGAGACAGGAAGACAGTGATATGGCAGGGACATCAAATTTTCGCTGTACTAATGCTGTCACAGAAAGACAATGGCACTGAAGGAGTTACTAACTGACATTAGAACATCAAACACAGGTGCTAGGACATAGGGACACATACCTTGGGGCAGGGAGACACAGGTGCTAGAACTGGAATATGGAAGGTATGGTGGACCCCAGTTTGTGACTGTGGGCACATTGGCACATTTACTCACACTGGAGTGACGAGTCAGCACCTTGCAAATTATACTTTGACAGTCACACAGAGAATCACTTCAAAGCCTCTGAGTAAATAAAGATCAGCAATCTAATGAGCCTTATGTGGCATCCTGCCCTTGTAACTTGTTGCTAGGATGTCACATGCATCGGAACTCTGTTTAGAGGTTCTGATACCTTAGTCTAGAATGTAGAGACAGTGAAGCAGTTAAACCTGGACCTTCCTATCTGTGAGACATGTATCCTTTGGATGAGATCCTATTTACTTAATAAATACTTAATCCATCCTTATACCTGCATTTGGACTTCTTTACATTGGCGACAGGACGGGACATTGGAAGGAGAAGAGAAGAAAGGATCTCAACAAGGATTTCTGAATCTCTGATTTTTTATGAGAAAACTTATAAGGTACTGTTTCCTTTTGATTTTTTAAACCTTATGCGCTGTGAGGTAACACTTCTGTGCGATCCTCACTTCAACACTTTTGGTGCAGAGCACTGTGAGGCAACTTCTTCCTCGCTCTTTCAACGCTTGTTGTGGCTTAAAGCGCTGTTAGGTGATTACACTCCGTGTCACCCTTCTCAGACTCAGCCTTCGTCACGGTTTCAACTGGCTCCCCAGCTGGAACAACATGTCAGGCAATTAACTTTTTTAAGCCGTCGCTTAGGAAGAGGCATCTTTTAAAAGTGAAGCCTTACCGTTTCCTTTGCCCGGCTCGAGCGTTCACCATCCTCGCGGTGTTCTTTTTCGCCTGCACAACACAGCGCCACAGTGTTCCCTGGTACGCATGCGCATGCGAGTGCATTCTGCGTAACCTGGGTAACCCTCATCATGCAGGAGCGTCTCCACGCCTGCGCAACGACGTGGCAGCCATCCTCATTGTTTACCTCTGGAAGCGCTGTCGTGACTTCGGAAGCTGAGCGCATTCATTACTTCAGGAGCTGATTTACGTGAATTTGGCAGTATAAACAGGGTAATCTATTACAATGAAAAATCGTATGCCCTGAGTTCAACCACAGATTTGTCAAGGTAAAAGGAAAGACACACAAACTACTTTCTTAAATAAATTTTTTGCATCTCTGGCATTTTAAGGAGGTCTGAAGGATAAAAAGAAAGACACACAAACTACTTTCTGGAATATTTTTTTTTTTCTTTTTCCATCTCTACGTTTGATAAAACATTGTTTCTGTTCTTAAAAAAAAAAAAAAAAAAAATAATAATTTTTAAAGAGGGGTTTACTTTGTTTCACATAAGTTGTTTATTCTTAATACATTTAGAGTGTAGTCTATATAATGCAGAATGTAACAGCACCTCCATTTTTTCTACAAACCCCTGGGGACCCTCCCATTAGATGGAAAAAATGGCGTAAAGTCTTTGAAAGGTATGCAAAGGTTTGTGGAGCCAATTTGAGTGCGGAGAGGAAAACAGCTTTGTTACTACACTGTTTGGGTTCAGAAGGCCAGGAAGTATTTGATCATCTCCCGGAGATACAAGATAGAAACTTAAACGAGTATGAAATTTGTATAGCGATGTTAGATAAACATTATCTTCCTAAAGTGTCAACTATTTTAGAGAGATATCATTTTGGGCGCAGATTGCAACTTGAAGAAGAAAGTATAGAGAATTATATAACTGCACTGAGAAAGTTAGCATCATCGTGCAAATTTGCTGCCTCTGTTGATGAGCGGATAAGGGATCAGTTTATGCTAGGTTGCAGTATTGAACGTGTTAGAGAAGAGTTATGGCAGAAAGATGAGCCTGATTTAGATGATGTAATTACCATAGCGAAAAGGATAGAACACTCTATTAAATGTGTGGACGTCATAAAGAAAAATGGTGAAAGCAAGGATAAAAGTACTGTTAATGTTGTTAAGACCTCAAATATAACAAACGAAAATACCACCCAGAGAACTAATATGAGAGATGTAAGCAGTAACAAATCTACCAATGGTAAACCAAAACAAAAATTTGATTTTGTACATGTGAAATGTTTTAGATGTGGAAAAATGGGGCATTTTGCGAACGACCGACAGTGTCCTGGGTGGAGGGCCACATGTAGCAAATGCAAAAGGAAGGGACACTTCACGGTTGCTTGCAAAGGGAAGGAGTACAAAGGAAGGGTTAATGAGATCTTTTATGATTTTGATGAAACAAGTGAGTGTGATGAGAATGCTGATTGTGGCCAAATTCTAGTTCAAGTTGTTTTTGGTCCTCAACCCAAAAACTGCCCTACAGATGAAATTTTAGTTAATGGTAATTCTGTTAAAGTATTATTTGATTCAGGTGCTAAAATCACCATTGTAGCAAAAGAATTTTATCTCAAGAATTTACAGGGAAATATTAAGATGTTTCGCCCAGATATAAAACCACTTGCGTACGGCAGGAAACCTATAGAGCTTTTAGGCTACTTTCTTGGAAACATTGATTACAAAGGGAGACTCACCAACTCTAAAATTAAATTTATATTTCACAAAATGGAGACAACATCTTGAGTTGGTTTGATCAAAAAGATTTAGGAGTGATGTTAGACCCCAATTCTTCTCCCCCCATCATCTTGAAGGATCTTTCTTTAGTTAATACCAATGCTGTTAATGTAAATCAAAACTGTGATGACTCCTTTGTAGACAAGCTGAAAAGTGAATTTCCCAATGTTTTTTCTAAGAGATTAGGTTGTTTGAAGAATTATGATCACCGTATTAAATTGAAGAAGGATGCCGTACCAGTTTGTTCAAAGGTACGAAGTGTTCCCATTGCGGTTAGAGATCAAGTCAAAACAGAATTAGAGAAACTAGTCAAGGAGGGCATCATAGAAGAGGTCGAAGCAACCCAATGGGTTGCCCCAATTGTAGCCGCCAAGAAATCGGATGGCTCTCTTCGTTTATGCATAGACCTTAGAGAGTTAAACAAAAGTGTGGTGGTTGATCACTACCCCTTACCTAAAATAGCTGACATGTTATCGCTCATGAAAGGGGCGAAAGTTTTTAGTACGGTGGATTTGAGATCCGCCTATCACCAGAAAAAACTTGATGAAGACTCCAAAGATCTAACTGCGTTTGTGACACCATTTGGCACGTTCCGCTTTGTGAGACTTCCCTTTGGGCTGGTCTCAGCTGCTTCGGTTTTCCAAAGGGCTCTAGAAGGTGTTTTAAAAGGTTTGAAAGGTGTGAGAGTATATCAGGATGATATTCTTATTTTTGGAAGTTGTGATGGAGAGCATGATCTTAGACTAGGTGGCGTTTTAAAACGATTGTCTGATTCTGGTCTGACGGTGAAATTGGAGAAATGCAAATTTAAAAAGAATTCTATTGATTACCTTGGTCACACAATCTCGAAAGATGGTATCTCGCCGAAAGCAAGTTTGATCAATACTATGATGAAGATGTCTTCTCCGAAGAACAAGGATGAGTTAATTAGCTTTCTAGGTATGGCTGAGTGCTATAATAAGTTTATCTGTGGGTTTGCCTCTTTGTGTGTTGGTATGAGATCCTTGCTGAAGAAAGGGTGTGAGTTTATATGGACTGAAGAGTGTGAGAAGGAGTTCATTCTTCTAAAAAAAAAGTTGAACAATGCCCCCAAGTTAAATAGTTTTGATCCAGAGAGGAAATCTGTATTGATAACAGATGCCAGCTTGAAAGGATCAGGAGCAGTATTAACACAAATGATTGAAGGGCATGAAGTAGTCATTTTGTTTCTGTCTAGAAGTTTGAGGGGCCCAGAGCTAAGGTATTCCGTGGTGGAACGTGAAGCGTTAGCTGTCTTCTGGGCTATAAAAAAGTTAAAGAACTTCTTATGGGGAAGTACTTTTGAAGTAAGAACTGATCACAAACCCTTATGTGAGATCCTAAAGACCAAAGGTATTGACGCTGTTTCTAGTAGAATCACAAGATGGGTAGTAGGATTACAAGATTATAACTTTGAGGTCAAATATCTCCCGGGTGTTGAAAATAAAGTGGCTGATGCCTTATCTCGTCTTGTTTCCCAAGAAGAGTTAGATCTGGAGGAAGATTGGGAAGGTGAAGATGAAATGGTTTGTACTGTAGATGAATGTGTCATTGACAAATGTAAATGGTTAGAGGCTTCACAAGAAGATTTGAATCTATTGGAGATTTTGAGGTTGATTAAAGTTGGGTGGAAAGTTAAACCTAAAGATGGTGACACATTGGAGAAGTTTTGGCACGTTAAAGACCAATTGTCTGAACATGACGGTTTACTTGTTAGAGGTACTAGGTTGGTTCCTCCTATGTCAATCAGGTCTGAGCTTATTTCATTGGCTCATAGTGGGCATATGGGCATTTCAAAGACAAAGGAGAATTTGAGGATGTCGTATTGGTGGCCCGGCATGGATTTAGAAGTGGAAAGGAAAATTAGAGATTGCATGGAATGTGCATTAAGTGAAAGAGTGGCGAAACCCAAAATCCAACCCATGGTTACTCGAACGCTTCCTGACAAACTATGGGAGGAAGTTGGATTAGACATTCTTGGGCCTATTTACTCAGCAGGTTCTGATTGGTATGTCCTGGTTTTAATAGATTTCTTTTCTAGGTGGCCAGAGATTGCTATCACTCATGGAATAGAGACTAAACATGTGATAAGTTTTTTGGAGAAACTTTTTGCTAGAGAAGGTATTCCCAACATCATATTGACAGACAATGGGAGCCAACTTGTCTCTAGGGAGATGGACATTTTTTTGTCTAAGCATGGCATTAAACATAAAAAATCTTCTCTGTACCACCCAGAGACCAATGGCACCGTGGAGAGATTTAACCGTGTGCTCAAGGAGACAATCAGAATGTCTAAGTCTGCAGGTTCTGAGTGGAGGTCAGATGTGTTCAAAAAAGTTAAACTTTATAGATTATCCCCTCATGCCACTACGAGCAGAACACCATTTGAGCTTTTCAGATGTAGGCGTGCTAACACGATGGTTACTCCGCCTTGGGTTAATGACTTGCATCTGAAGGAATCAATTGGAAGTGACGAGTGGAAAGTAGGCCAAGAAAGAAAGCTTCTGGCCAGGAAAAGGATTTATGACTTGAGACACTCTGTAAAAAAAACTGTAGTGCGTGTGGGAGATTGGGTACTCATAAAAAATCCCTGTAAGAAGAATAAAATGTTATCTGCCTCATTCTTGAAACCCATTCAAGTTATCAAAGTTATAGGCAATGCGATCAAAACCGCTGATCATCGCATCTGGAACTTGAACAGGGTTGTTGTGATCAAAAAAGACTTTGTTGACAATTCTAAGTATCCTGGGTCAAGTTTTCCTTCCACAGGTACCTCGTCACCTCGGATTGTTTTTGATCCTGTCATCACCAGGAGATCTTCAAGGATTACACGTACACCTACTCATCTGAAAGACTTTGTAAAATAATTATGTTCTGTATTATTGTTTTGTTATAAGGAGGGAGATGTGTGGCATCCTGCCCTTGTAACTTGTTGCTAGGATGTCACATGCATCGGAACTCTGTGTAGAGGTTCTGATACCTTAGTCTAGAATGTAGAGACAGTGAAGCAGTTAAACCTGGACCTTCCTATCTGTGAGACATGTATCCTTTGGATGAGATCCTATTTACTTAATAAATACTTAATCCATCCTTATACCTGCATTTGGACTTCTTTACACCTTACACATCCTTGGAGCTGCTGCCTAGGCCGTAGACAAAGGGGTGAACACGGTCAGTATTCTAAAGCTGCATGGAGCAGCTCAGGATCCAAACAAGTGAAGATGCACTCAGTGGAGGAGGTGGTTGAATCCTGAAGCCCTGCTGGTCCAGAGGTGTGTATTCAGAGCTATGTTCTCTGGCAGGATTTGTTGTTTGCATCTCCTTAGTGATAAACAGTGGCACACTTACATTAAAACTGCAGCTTAAGCGATTACAATGTGTTCCGTTATTGCAAAAGTGCGAGGAGCCAAGAAGGCGACCACTTATCCACATACTTCGATGATTACCCCGTTGTGCTAAAATATTCTATTTGTTTAATCATTTATGCTACAAAAAGATGTAACGCGAATGTTTCTTTTACGACAAACCTGCCTGTCCTTTCTATGCATTTTGGATGCCTCCTTCGGGAAAAGTGCGCACAATTAAGAAACTTCACTGTATGAATACAGACACAGATAACACACAGTGTTAATTGCCATCTATCAACAATGTTAATTAATGGCGGTAAAGTGTAATTGTGAACAGTTGTTTTCTCCGGAAGGGTCTGTAAAATAAAGGTTTCCGACCAACGTGAGTTCAGGTTAAGGATGATAAAAGAGAAAAGGGAAGAATTATATGAGATGGTGAGCAGTGAAAAATGGAGACGAAAGTTGAGAATTGGAAGCATCGATTTGCCTTCTGCTCTGCTGCATTTGCTTCTATTAGTTCCTCTTAATGACTTGAACTGATGTTATAGCAGCAAAGGCAAAAGATGCAAATAAAGGGGAATATATTTGAAGAGGAGGGGCTGTTGGGACTTCAATCCATATGAAGATTTGTATGCTAGTACATTTTCCACCATGTAAGGTAGAAATTACACAAATATTATCACAGGGTTGGGCTCCTGGTATTCAAAAAGAAATCGCCCTGTCTGTCGATGACAAGAAACAATTTCTGTACATTCATTACCGATGCGGCTTAGTAATTACAAACTGACAGCCGCTATTAAACATGACAGTCTGAGACACTAAGCATTTTTACCAGGATAAGAAATATGGCAATCTCTTTAGGAATTGCCAAGCCACATAAAATTGCTGCACTTTGAATTACATGCATGCCACCAAAGAATAATATAATTTAATTTCATACTTTTTTTTATAACATTTTTTGATGTACAACATTACGTTTCCATCGCAATATAACAGCATTATTAAAACTCTGTATACCGAATGCTACCATCTAAAGATGAAACATCCTGAAGATATTGTTGATTAGTGACGATTATTTTAAAAAATACACTGTAGTTATCTTCTTAACTTAAGGATAAATGACAGAATTATATTTGAGTATGTGACTCTCTCTATTGCTGCCTATTTATATATGTAATGTGCTTATTCTTCTGCTGTGTACAAGACATCATCTGTATGTTTTTGGTGTTGCATACAAGACAGGTCTTATTGTATGTAAACATGATTGCTGTTGAAGTGCTTTTGAGACACTGAAATGTGTGGCACAAGTGCAGCTGCAGAGCCTAGACATTAGACGAACAGGTTGTTTTTCGTCTGTGCAGCTAATAAGTGTGTTTCAATTGCCATGTGTTCCCTTTGCTCATGCTAACAGAACTAAGAAACATCCGTTATTTGCAAACGCCCCAGCAGAAAGATAGCTACAAGTGAAGATGATCTTGTGTTCCATCCTGCAGGAAGAAGGTAGGAAAGTAGCATTAGGTTTCAGCATACACGATTTTTTTACTTTATTAAATTAAGTTACATAAGTACAGAGTTTCCATGCAAAACGAAAAATCCAAATTGTGTGAGAAAATAATGCCATAAGAAAAATACAAGAAAGAATAATGAGTTAAGAAATAATGCAATATATATTGAAAACCAAATACAATAATATACCAATTCTGTACCTATAAAGATCACATTTTCTATCATATAATACAGTTACAAAAGAAAAGGAAAGAAAAAATGAAGAAGAGAGGAAAGGGTCCTTTGAACCTTTATACTTTGTGTTTACAAAATCAGTAAGAGCTGACCAGAACATATCCTTCTTAGTCACCTATAGTGTAGAAGTAACTGATGCAATCTCAAGGGGAAACATCCTTTACAACACAATTTTTACAACGCACTACCATTATGACGCAACTTTTACAACGCAAGTCATTACAACGAATTGCGCTGGAGGGCGCTCTAGGATAGGGAATAGTTTAATTACTATCCAACACCTTCCCAACTATCCACGGGGACTGGAGTTGTAATAGTAAATTAAACTATTCACTATCCAGCGACCCCCAACGCAAGTTGTTGTAACGACGTGCGTTGTAAAACCTGCGTCGTTATGGCATGCGTTGTAAAAGCATGCGTTGTAGTGACATACATCCATTATCAAGTCTATGATAAGAACAGAGAAGATTCCACCAACTAGTAATATTGACTATATTAGCGTTTTTTAAATTGAATGTAACAACTTGAAGTGCAATGGCAATAGATCCATTCATGTACCTAATTTATAATTAGCTGACCAAGAGTGTGAGGAGCTTCCACAAAAAACTAATTGAATATCAAAGGGAAAATTAATAGAACAAATAGTGGAAATAGTCTTACACACCTCAAACCAGAAGGCTTTAATTGGGGGAAATTGGGAAAACATGTGCAAAAATGTGCCAGGGAGAGATTTACAGGACCAACATGTGTTTGGAAGAGTTGGGTTGTATTTATGTATAGAAACTGAAGTAATATACAACCTATTATAAAAATATTAAAGTGTTTGTGTAGTACTGGCATTACAACAATTATCTTATATTTTATTCCAAATTAAATTCAAGATCTTTAAAGAAAAGGAATGCTGAAGGTCTGTTTCCCATAATAATTCAGTATTAGACTTTGGACGAGAGGGTTAAAGTAGTGCAAATATTTATATATGTAAGATGCTTTGAGTGGAGAAGAGAGACTGACTGGATCGGGAGGCAGAGGGAGAGTAGGGAGTTGTGTTTACTTGAGCATGGAAACAGATTGCAAGAGGGCAGCCTTGAGAGACTCATATTTGGAAATGCAAGCAGAAGAAAGATCAAATTAAGTTTAAATATCCAATGAAGATAGAGGAATCATTCACACATTAATTGTTTAACCTGAATTATGCCCTTGATGATCCGGTGTTTCCAAAAAATAGTGTGATTAAATAATTTGATTATTTTATTATGCCAAAAAGAAGATTCCTGAAATTCCTGCAACTGACGGAAAGTTTGTGTAAAAATCCGAGAAGATACTAGGATAGAATATTTAATAAGAGAAGAGGAAAACGAGCTAGGGGGTTTTGAAAAATGTACTAGAGAATGGAAAGAGAATGGTGATATTGCATACATTATCGACAAAACATTATTATCACTCATATAAGGTGGGACTTGCTTAAAGACAAATGCAGTGTGATATTGTTGAAAATTTGGAAAGTTTATACCGCCTAATTCTTTGGGTTTATAAAGGGAAGTTAAGGAAATACATGCTTTTCTACCACTCCATAAAAAAATGCCAAGCAATTTATTAAGTGCCTTGAAGAAATTAAGTGGGCAGCATGGACAAATAAAAATTGATGACGGGCAGCATCATCATCTTTATAGTGTCTAGCCTGTCCACCAAAACAAATACAAAAGGAACCATTTTTCTGTCATTTGAAGAATCTTGTGTTGAACATCATCTAGATTAATCAGGATGTGTTTTACAATGGAGGTAGAGTATTGAATCCCCAAACATTTAATAAACTGTGAGTTCCACTTAAGTCCAGTGTCAACAAGCAAATCTTTTGAGAAATATAATTTGAGCATACACATTTTGAACAAGAAGTATTGTTCAGATATTCTGTAAATGATTCAGGAGTTGAGCATGATCCGACACCTCCTTGCTCTATCAGACATCATGCTTAAGAAAAGAAAAAAGGATTTTTGTACGGGGGCAGGGTTAAACACACTGATTGGTTGCTGTAGTAGATGCTGAACTATTGAGTTCTAACTTCAGGCCTGAAGGCACAATAAGTGGCATGCTATTGCTTGGCATATTGTGTAGAACTTACCTAGCTATGCTGTAAGAAAGTGTCCAATAATCTATGTAAAACCAACAGGAAAGTTTTTTGTGTTGAAATATGCTTGGGCATATTTAACCTTTGCCTAAATGTGTGTCATTATTGCCAAACTGTTTACAACACTTAATAAATGAAATAAGACAACTCAATGTTATCCTATGGAACAGGTAGGCTTTGCAGTAGTAAAATATGAATGAAGACGTTTTTCACTGCCAGGACATGTAAAACGTTCAAACTTTTAATTTCAGTGCCCCTTGCCCTATGGGCTAACCAGGGTCTGCCTTAAGGGAGGCTTTTTTGCAATAAAAGAGGAGTTTAAGGCCTGGCAAGGGGCATTTTGCCAAGTTGGGTTGGCAGTTTAAAACTGCATTCAGGTTGCAATCGCAAACCTTGGAGATGCTTTAAGGTGCTACTTAAGTGAGTGGCACAATAAGATCAGCAGATCCACTAGCAGCATTTAATTTACGGGGCCTGGGTATATGGTATCTACAAGCGACTTTTAAGTAAATTAAATAAGACACACAGCTGTAATCCAATCAAACCATGTTTAGGGGAGTGATCCCAAGCACATTAATACTGGTTAGTGGTTTGCTTGCAGAGAGGCAAGATGGCGGCCGTGATACGGGCTGTGTAAGCAGCTTATCCCCTCGCTCCAAGTGCTCCTGGAAGAACACCTGCCGTGGCTCGTTTTTCGGCGGTTGCACTGTTTGACACTTTAGCGGAATTACAAAGCGATCATGTCGGAGTCTTTTCCAGCCCTTTGAGCCTTTAGTCTACGTAACCGGAGATTCTGACTCCCGTGCGGGATCGCACGGGTCAGGAGAGCCTGCTGATTAGAGTCTAATCAAAGCCACACAAACTTACCGAAGCATCTGACCTGAATGCTGTTTAATTTGCTTCGTGCTTGAAGGTGCGCTCCGTTTTGGCGTTTTCAGCTGTTTTTGCTGCCACTGCGGAATACTATGGTCCGTGGGCGCGGAGGCTCTCGCACTAAGAAAATGCCACCAAAGAACCAAACCCTGACCCCTACTACCCGAAATACCAAAACGAAAGTGGATGTGGGTGAAAATGCCGAGAATACTGACTATGGGAACACTGAAGGTGAGAGCTCCGCTTGTAGTGTTAAATCAAAACCAGCGAGGGAGGTTAATGGAGGTCAGAAAGGAGGCACACTTGCATTAAATTCTACTGCATCAGCTTCTGTAAGCTCTACTAAACAAACCTCTATCTCTCTAACACTTCCTGCTATATTTGATAAACAAACCGCGTAAAAAAGAACCGAAGCTGTATTTTCCGAAGGGGTTGTGATAAATTCCGGGCTCCCTGTACCGGACTCCGAGTCGTCACGCAGAGGCATTATGGGAGATAGAGTCCTCGAATATACACAAGAGCAGGTTCAAACTCTATTTTCCGAAAGGGCTGTAATAAATCTCGGGCTCCCTGTATTAGATTCTGAGTCAGCATGCAGAGGCATTTTGAGAGATAAAGTCTCCGGACAGATACAAGAGCAGGCTCAAGCGCTACAAGCTCCTCAAGACTCTAATGCTGCCACAATGCCTGACACTATTCTTAAATCGGCACCCTTGGGTTCCCAAGAAGCCCTTGAAATTTTTTACTCTTTATCGGACCTTTCCTCAGATGAAAGCACAAACGTTAGTAAAGATTGGGCTGAATACTGCAATGAAAGCAGCTCCATTGAAGCTGAAATCGAAGGAGAACCTAATTCTAACTCGAACATTAATTCACCTAATTCAAGTGCATCTACAGTTAAGAAACGCAAAAAAAGGGGATCTCAGCGCCATGCCGGCATAGACTCTGAACTCCGTGCAGAGGGGACCGCGGGTTTGCCCCAAGAGGGGTATGCACCCAGAAAACCGAGAGAAGCTGACAAGATGACTAACAGTTCAGAACCCGCCGCTCAAGGGCATGATACCACTAATAATAACGAGATTACTCTAACCACTATTTATAACACTATGATGAGCCACCGAGCCGAAAGTAAGGCAGAAAATGTACGTACTCAGTCAACCTGTTCCAAAGTAAAGTATACAGTTTGTCGAGCCATTAAACTCTGTGCTGAAACAGCAGACAGAGTGACAGAAACGGAGGCAAGAATTTCAGCTCTTGAGGATTTGACTGTAGCTCAGCAGCAAGAACTTGAGAATGTTAAAGCCCAGAAGGATGATGTTCTGTATAAACTGGCTGGTCTTGAAAACCAGTCCCAAAGACATAACTTACGTTTTCTCGGTATACCAGAGAAAAAGGAGGGGTCAGATGTAAGAATGTTCATTGTTGAGTTTTTAAACGAGGCCTTCCCTGACCTGGTATCCTGGGACTGGTTAAAGAAGTGCAGAGAGCACACAGATTTCCGTTTACCATAAGGAAACAAAATCAATCGACGACAGAATATCCCAGGGCGATACTAGTTTCCTTTAATACCTTTCCTGCTAGGGAAGAAATGTATGCATTAGCCAGACCCGACAAAAAAGCGGAAGCCAAGAACTGTGAATTTTTCGTGAGACCAGACTTCTGTCAAGCGACGGTATCCCAGCGCTGGCATCTGTGCCAACTTATTCCAGACTTTCAAAAAAAGGGGCTACTGCCTTCTTGCAAAACCCAGCCAAACTGAAAATTTTGTTTAAAGGGGAGACCACATTTTTTCTATCTGAATTGAAAGCCAAGGAATACTTAGCATCATTATGAATTTGTCATTAGACAAGGATAGGGGATATGAATAACAGAAAACAGGGATGATCTGTTCCTCCTTTCCTTATCCTTCCTTTTCCTCACTGTTAGTACAAATGCTTCTACCTCCTCTGTCTTTATTCTTTTCTTTTCTTTGTCTGGCTAGGTTGTTCTTCCAGGTTACTTGAGTGCGGGAGGACACAGCACTCCATTTTCATCAGGAACTGGCTGTTCCTGAGCCTCATGTGGTGGGGAGGGTGGGGGGAGGGTTCCAGGAGGGATGGGGTGGGTGGCACAAGGGTGGTGGTGGGGGTGTAAGGCAGAGGCAGCTGCCAGTGCATATATAGCATATACAGCTTATTTTATGATTTTCGTGCATGAATCTACAGCAAAGCATACAATTCTGTTAATTTTATATCCGTATCTGGACCTGGGTTTATTTCAAAATGGATAAGAAGATCAAAATATGCACAATGAATGTCAATGGCCTGAACGATGTCAAAAAGGTTGGGGTTTTATCCAGATTAGTTCAGCTGCTTAGTCTCGACATTTTATGTATACAAGAAACCCATATTTCTTGGGATAAACGAAATATATTTAAAAAATTTGGGTCTTGAACTTCGAGTGTGCTCTAAGCAAACTGGCCTAGATGATAATGAAGTATTTAATACAGTAAATGTAGAGCTAGCAGCACAATAAGTGGCCAGCTATTGCTTGGCATATTGTGTAGAATTTACCTAGCTATGCTGTAAGAAAGTGTCCAATAATCTATGTAAAACCAACAGGAAAGTTTTTTGTGTTGAAATATGCTTGGGCATATTTAACCTTTGCCTAAATGTGTGTCACTATTTACAAACTGTTTACAACACTTAATAAATGAAATAAGACAACTCAAAGTTATCCTATGGAACAGGTAGGCTTTGCAGTAGTAAAATATGAATGAAGACGTTTTTCACTGCCAGGACATGTAAAACGTTCAAACTTTTAATTTCAGTGCCCCTTGCCCTATGGGCTAACCAGGGCCTGCCTTAAGCGAGGCTTTTTTTGCAATAAAAGAGGAGTTTAAGGCCTGGCAAGGGGTATTTTGCCAAGTTGGGTTGGAAGTTTAAAACTGCATTCAGGTTGCAATCGCAAACCTTGGAGATGCTTTAAGGTGCTACTTAAGTGAGTGGCACAATAAGATCAGCAGACCCACGAGCAGCATTTAATTTACGGGGCCTGGGTATATGGTATCTACAAGCGACTTTTAAGTAAATTAAATAAGCCACACAGCTGTAATCCAATCAAACCATGTTTAGGGGAGTGATCCCAAGCACATTAATACTGGTTAGTGATGGTGAAGTGCACAGTCTTAAGGACAACGAAAAAGAATTTCAGCACCAAAATGGAGGTAAAATGTTTGGAGAAAGGCCATCCTAAGGCTGACAGGTATAACAGCATGACACTTTAAAAATGAAGACAGTGATGTACTGGCTGCTAGTCTGTCGGTCTGAGAAGTGGATGGAAGGAGAGTTTTCAGTGAGTGATTTTTTATTGAGTGCTTTACAGGTAAATGTGCCGGGCTTTTCTTGCTGTAGACTGCAGGAATGAGAGCTTTTTACTGTAAAGCTAAAGGATAATCGCTTGCAATATCTTGAAGAAAGTGGCATCTGGTGGCTCAATAAGTTGGGTGAAATCCAAGTTCTTGTTGTTTACTTGATTCATTCACTTAGATAATGATGTACAGTTAACAACTATGGAGATATGTGGTGGGATGTTATTATGGTGAGGTTATGTTGGTCGCTAGAACAAGATGGATCAACAGTTACGATAAATGAGGTTGTTAACTATCATATTGAAGGATGACTGGATGCCTGGATGCAATAGATATATTAAAATGGAATCCGGGGGCAAGAAGATTTTGATTAGACACAATAGCTTGATGTTTACTTAATGTTTTATTTTAATAATGATTTTCAACCTATAATAACTGAGATCTTTGGTGGGGTTGTGACATTACAGGATTTTATTTCCCGTTAATATAAGATGCCATTAATAACTACAGTGAATTTAATGTGACTTTATTAATGTATCATCTGTAAACTGGGATGATGATTTTATGCCTGTTATACTGCTGATGTGAGTAATGGATTAAATGTATACAATACTGTCCTCTAGTTACATATATACATTTCTGAGCTAAGTGTTTGTAACCAGATTTAAGAAGGACTAAGTCACATGAGGATATCATTTTTAGATGGTTATTTAAAAAATGGGGCACCATTTTGTTGTGTTCGGATCTTTTCTTTCTGGGTGATTTTTTTAATGTTAAACAAAACTTTATTGTTTTCATATAACAAAAAAACAAAAAGACAATAGCTGTCAAGACTTAGTACATGAGAAACAGACAGTGATCTATGCACTGTGGTAGTACAGAGCAACACTTGTCCAGGACATACCACATCAGAAACAGACAATAATCTATGCATAGTAGTACATTGTAAAATAGAGTAAAGATGTGCACATCTTTCAAACTCATTTAGCCCGAAAGCATAACATATTAAAACATCCCATTTCACCTCTTCAACTAGTCACTCACAAACAAAACCCCACCCCCCATCTTTAGTGTCCCGTTTCCAAGCTGTCATATATAGAGTTCCATAATCCCTTGCCAAGTTGAGCGCATCACTGTTGTTCCAAATCCCACCCAAACTTTCCCCAGTAAAATCAATTACTTCCACCCTCTGAATCCGCTGGCAAAAGATAGGAGCTGTCAGATGTATCTGAGCCAATGTCCGGAGCCCATAGGTTATCTACTAAATGTTCCCTTGCTCTAGTCCTATCAATTGTTCTCGGCCCTCTCTTCAATTCACGAAACAATACAAAACTCTCAAGTCCATTCAACCAGATCATCTCATCATTTAAGCAGTTGTGTTCCCCTGGCAGATTTCCAATGCATTGTCAGTTATCGTTTTGAAAGTATCAATGCTAAATCAATAAATCTCATAGGGTTTTCTTGCTTTTTACGGCATGGGTAAACCAAAGGGGAAAGGCCAGGTGTGTACAAGGGATCACCTGTGTGTGATATCATTAACACAGTCCGCTACCACCACCAGTACCTTACTAAAGAGGGGCAGGACCATATCATACAGAACATTTCTGCCACATGCTCCCCGCATCTTGGAAATGATGGGGCAGTAGCCGCCTAGAACCTATTGATCCTACCAGGTGTGAGGAAAGCTCTATGTAGAAAATAAAAAATTATTCATTTGAATATGCCACTACAAGAGACAGTTGATATGCTAGGATCTTCTCTCAGTCTATATCAGCAATCTGTAGCTCTAAATACATCCTCCATTTTGCTTTCAAATCTATGAGGGTAATTAGAATGTTAGCACGTGTGGCTTGATAAAGTGGTGCCACCGCTTTTACACAGCCCTTCATTGTACGGAGCAGTTGCCAGACTTTGTGCGTAACAGGTTCTAAGTCTCCATTTTCCCAATGAACAAAAACTGTCGGCCATGAATACTGAAATTCTCCACCATGTCTTCAAATAAGCGCAACTGATATAGCCCTCCTATACACGTTGTCCCATAGGCAGTCCACCCTGCAATCCCCCAAGCACCCATTCGCGGGCCACCATCTTCAACCACCTTAGTGGCAGATCTGACAAGTAGGGCTCAGGGGCGCGGTTGCGCTGCAGGCAACGTCACAAGCTTTGCTGTATCATCCTGGTCTGATTGTCTGCCAACTGACTGGCCACTGTGTTGCCCCCCACAGTGCATGGTCTGCAATTTCCTGTTGACCATTTTCATTTATTTGTGCTGACTTGAAATAAAAAAGGATTTTAGGGTGATCTTTCTCATCAAGGATTGACAGAATGTTTGGATTTGTCTTGTGCTGTCAAAAAGTGATTTTCTGCCATCTATGTCGATCTATGTAGAATGCAATGTATGTGAAGTACTTTTACCTTTTGAAGTCTTTGAAAAAATATTCAAGTCTAGAGCCCTCTATCCACCACTAACAGAAACCCACTGATCCTTGCCAGCAGACCTTTCTAATAAATTGTCTTATGCCTAGTTGGAAAATGTTTTCCAGAGGGGCATTGTCTATGATGGTATTTAAATATGAATATTCTTCGCATATTCATAGGTTTGGAGGCCAAGTGTGCATCACATTTTCATTCTATTGCCACTATTCTATTTTCTGTAACAATTACAGACCGAATAGCTACTGCTCAATTACAAGAGTACCTTAATTCTGATTCTTTATCTGAAAATAATATGTTATTCTGGGATATTCAGTATGGCCTTCAGCATCTAGAAGTCCTGAGAAAACAGTTCTAGACATACTTGAACAGCTTTTCTAATTCTGAGATTCCAAAATGCCCTGCAACTCTTATTCTATTAGATTTCTATGTAGCATTTTATGTTTCTTGGGCTGTCAGTAAATAGTTTGCCCATTTACTGACATGTCTCTAGGTATATGTGTTACTTAAACATTAATATTAACATGATAACAGCCACAGCAACATATCACCTCGCAGATGTGACAAGAATTCTGTGGATGTGTGAGAATAATAGCTATTTGAAACAGTTTTGCTGTTATAGGGGAAGCATTCCATTTGTTTAAAGGTGGTTCATAGCATACATTATTTGGCAGCTGTACAGCAACTGTTCTGATTTAGAAAGGAATCGACTACTCGGCATGTTTTCATCCTTTTCAGGTTCTTATCAGGATTAGTGGGAAAGCACCCAAGGATAACAATGGTTTCTTGAATTGAGTTCTAGAACTTTTACAATATTTAAATTTGAAATGTTTCTTCAAAAAACACAAAGAAAATGTGATTGGAAATCCTACAGCTTTTGTCTCATGCTTTCATTTCTCACTTTTCAAACCTCAGTCCCTATTTGCCACGCATGGAAAAAAAAGTCACTCTCTTAAACATATTTTGTTCTTTATATTCATCAGTATTGAAACATCTTAATTATTTTTCCTGAGTAATTTAAATGTGCTAATTTATGTATATTTTGTGCGCTCTTTCAAAGAGAAGTCTATTACAAGGTCTCACTCTATCAACAAATGTAAATTCATTGCAGCCTTTTTTGTACAAAGCGAAGGTTAATCAAAAATGTTATTTGGGTGCTGAGTTAGGCGCACTGATATTTCAACACATGCTGGTGCTATACCAAATACACAATCCAGAGCCACACAATCCACTTTTTACTTGTTTTGGTTTCTTAATCAGAACCGACAAGAGAAGTACAACTATTATTACAATTATGACAACCCAGCAAGGAACATAAACAAGTAACCTGCTTAGTTAAATGCTTTGTAAATACTGGAGATAATCTATTTTCTGAATGCTAAAGTTCTATCACGCTACAACTATTGTAATGTATTTGTACATTTCAATGTAAAATGTAGTTTCTAATATTACAGCAAACAATATCTCAGTTGTTGCTGGTGGGGGACACTGGCACAAATTTTGGGGGACTGGCATCCATTTCAAATCATCAGACAATTACAAGGAGCAAGAGAGGGAAAAACACAGAAAAGGGAAACACAGATGAAGAGAAATATGGAAAAACCATCACCAAGAGAAAACAAAGGAACCTGCAAGTGTCTTATTAAGAGGAAAGTAGTGCCTGGTAGCGATTAGTGATGCTTGAGATGGATTTAAGACTATGCAGCCATGGTATTCTGTGTGGGATCATTTAATTGCACCAGCTGCATGCTTCTAAGCAGAGCTTTGGCCACCGGGCTCCCAGTCTTTTACAAAGGAAGCGCTGAGGAAAACTGCTTAATTTTCCAGTCACTGTTTAGATAATCGGTCAATTGACCGATCGTTAAGACGTGCTAGGAAATTATTTTCAAAGCAATGATTGACTTGTTGTCATCTTTACTGAAATGCAAGCTATTTATAGAAATTACAAATTTTTCAAAATACACTTCAAACTAACCCCCCCCCCCCCAGCTTTTGAAGTGTTTGGCTAACCACTAAACACCTACTTTACTTGAAAGTGTTAATGATTACTGATGGGAAAAATATGTTTAACTAGGGATTATGGCGTTTTGATACAACAGTGCAACACAGGATTGGTCAGTTAGATGTTTTTCACACTCATTTAAAATTGTTATGCTGAAGCAGCCCTACTCCCAGCATAATTTCCCAGAAGCTTTTTGAAGCAGAAATTGATTTTGCAAAGCAGTAGTCATTCTTGTGGCTCGTTGTGGACTATAGGTTCAGAGCCTGTGAAGTAAGACTTAGATCAGGACCATAGATGCCTAAGACAAGCTATCATTGGTGACTCAACAACAGTGAAAGAAGGACCCATCAGGCAGTTGAGGACATAGTTTTGGAGGAATCAATTACATATAGGCTAAGAGCAATATTGATCCGCAAACATTTTTGTATAAAACATAATTTACAAAAATATCACCATCTATACTTAATTAACAACAACACAAATATTGATGACCAAAATACAGCTGTTAAAAATATTTATTCTACTAATTTCAAAACCACAAATATTGCAAACAAAAATATTGTTACCTATAAATATATAAAAAGACCAAAATAAGAAAAAACACAATATCAACAACATTAATATTGCAAAATATTAAACCAAATATTGCAAAACAGTATAATAACTCAATTTTACAATAATCAACATATTAAATTAAAGTTTACACAAATCCATAAAACCTCTAACTACATTATTTAAATTTTACAGCAATAAAATAATCTTTAAACACATAAAAAATATATATTTCAAAACATCAAGGGGCTCATTACGATGTCAGGTGGAATCACTTCTGCCCAACACCTCATCGGACAGACACCCAGTCAGCTGTCCTAACCGCCCCATTAGGATATGACTGAACACTGTTCGGTTGCATTCCTACATTTTACTATGGGAGCATGCATTCTGGCCATAAACCAGCCGTAATGCATGCTCCCATAGTAAAATGGGAGATGCAGTTCATACCTGCACCTTGTGTCAGGCACCTGCCCCGGGGCAGGCACCTCTAGGTGCCTGCCACAAGGTGCAGGGATCAACAGAGGGACACAGGCCTTCAACCAGAGGCTGTGCTCCGAAGGGGTACCTGCTGGGGACCCCAAAGGCACTTTCCACCAAGGTTTCCATGTCAGACAGACTGGCATGGAAACCATGTCAGAAACTGTTATCGTAATCTCCAGGGAGGAAAGGGCCCACCCCTGAGATTACTTGCCCCATTCCGACTGATGGTCAGAAGCCATCCGGAATGACCGGTCGGATTCCTTTCTGATCACATCTATCAAAATGAGGTGGTTGGAAAGCAATCCAACCGGCACATTATGATGAGGCTCAGATTACTCCAAACTTATTTTGGAGCCTTTTCCGAGCTGCATCGTAATTGGCCCCCAAATATTTAACAAACATACTTTCTACAATTAATGTAATATAAAAAATAAACATTAATAAATACTATTAGACCAAAAAATAGATTCAAAATTACACAGAACACAGAAATATATATTTCACATTAAAAGAGAAACACTAAGGTGCTAATTTATGAGCTGTTGCAACACTTTTCGCACCACTGGTGTGTCACTTTTTGAGGGTGCACTGACGAGCAGTCGGAGGCTTACCAACCTACATGGTAGGTTTACATTCTGACCTCTGAACTATATTGTCGGTGGTCAGAGTGTAAACCAGCCGGGAAAACCAACTAGGCTCCTACAGAGTCAAGAAGCCCTGTCAGTCAGTTGGAAGCCGCTCATAATCCCTTAAGGACCATGTTTCTGCCGTTTGGATTACCATGTTGGATTCTGAAAGTATTCCAATGTTGGCCTTTCTGACATGGAACACTTACCACACCAAAAACCCAAATGCTGCAAGACAATGAAACTCTGAAGGCTTGCCAACAAAAAAACAAAAAAGAAAAACTACCTTCACAAGTCAGTAAAACATTATTTAACATCTTTAGAAGTAATTTATTTAAAACAAGTAAATAACTTACCACAATCTATTTGTATTTATCTTTCAAATCATAGGTACTACAGAAAAAGTGCAAGACTACCTAGAACCTATAGACCCACCAATGCAATTCAATATTTAAACACCGAGAAAAGGGCACATAAAAAGTAAGTACAACTAAACCACTTCTAAATATCAACTAAACCTTAAATGTCACAATGAAACTAAAAACCCTCAATCCCTACAAACTACCCACAATAACACCTTTAAGAAACTTTTCCCCCAATAGAGAATAAACCACCTGATCCACATTAGAACACCTTCGAAAGAAATATTTAAAAAACAGTAAATATATTCAACAACACATACGTAAGTATAAAAATGTCAAAAGATTGTCTTCATATTTTATGTACATTTGTAAAGGAAAGCTACAAATATTTATTTAACTGTATTATTAAACTCTTTTCTGACGGAATGACAGAAATATTAGAAAGGTAAACAATTAATCTTGCACATGGTCTACATTTACAGCCAAGAAAGCACAAGTATGAAAATTTTAATTAGAAATTTACAAAATACTGCTCTAATGAATGTTTGGGAGGGCACCTATGAAAAATTATTTTGTTACCTTCCAAATGTCACTGAAATTGAAGTAAGGCATGTACTTTAAGATTTAAAAGAGGCAAGCACTAGTTCCAAAGAGGCCACTGCGAAGGGCCTAATTGCTAATTACGAGTCTGGCTGTCCTCCTCTCGGCCCGCCACCTACGTGCCCTCCTGCCAGATTACAACTGTAATCCATGGTGGGCGGTGCAGTGGTGGTCTCATGGCAGCGGTTGTATAAGGCTAATAGGTAAGTCTCAATGGTTGTGGCAGTGCCTGTAACACAGTGTGGCATGCATGCCACACCACTGGCAGAAAAAAATCCTAGGCAGTTATAATAATGCAATTTACATCAATATAGTTTCATCATGACTCAAAGGATAGTACTAGAACTCAGTGTAAAGAAGGAACAATTCTTTAAAACATACAAACTGTCACTTTATCCATTGTTTTGTTAAATGAAAGGGATGCATTTAAGAATGATTCAAGATACACATAAATACATTACAAATTAGATATGGTATATTCATTGTTTAGTTTGTCGGGTTTGATAAACAATTGAATCTAAACAATGAGGAATACAAAAGCATCACAGATGAAACATGTAAATGGTGTTAACAAAGGTTAAAAAGCAAGGACTAGTATAGTGTGGCTGTGTGATGAGAGTTCTCTACGCACGTTTCGGCACCGGAGGTGCCTTCATCAGGAGTGCCACAGGGTGTTATCCTATAAAGATGATGACAAAAGATATAAACAATATTTCAACAACATTACTAAATTCAATTTTGTAAAATTACACTGAGTTCAGGAGAGTGTTTTTACTAAATAAGAAGTAGAAGAGATTACTCAAACATTGCCAAAAGATTATCAAAAGGATCTATTATAAAAAATAGGGGTAAAAATCCAATCAATGATAACCATCACCAAGGAAAGAAAAGCAAGAGCTTTTTGAAATCAGAAAGGTAAGAGTCACTCTTAATGTGCCAAGTAAAAGAAAAAATGGAATAGAATTTACTGGAACTTACAATGAATAAATGTTAGGTCTAGTCAATATGCTTCAAAGTGACGAAGGCCAGAACAATTTTCAAGATGTAGCCTGTACATATAGAAACTGTTGTTACTCAATTAAAAGTGGAGAGGCAATAGAGAAAGATATTCCATAAGCTGTATTAGGGAAATTCTAGATATTTATATTATTTTTAATCTACACAGATATTGACGATTATATAGTTATTCTGGGTAGTTGCTGACTTTTAAAAGATGGTTCTACTTATCTTTGGCTTGCCCTGTGAGTAAATTATGGTTGTAATCATAACCAGGGTGACTGTGTTGGACTATATATATATATATAGTGGCGAATGCTTCATACAGCCTGATGTTGAGGGATTTTAAGTTGAAACTTAAAGGCTGAACTATGCCACACCATGCAGGAACTTAGTTTTAGTTTTATTGATTTGTAAAGCGCATGGTTACACCACTGATGTGTCCACACGCTAATCTGTACTTCTGTGTGGACCAAGCAGGCAAGCTAAACTGGCTAAGAGTCCCAAGAACATGAAGAGGCTCTAAGTATGAAGATGGGAACAGTCAGGTCTTTAAACCCTTGCAAAAAGTACTTTTGCAAGGTTCAGTTCTCAAAATCACTGGCAAAGAATTCCAGCTTTTGGCTGTAAGATATCCAAAAGATCGAGCTCCCGTCCTAACTTCTTGGCACTGTGACCAGGGATATTCCTTTAGATCTTAAATTGTGTGCCGGCATGTAAAAGGATAACATAGAGCGAAGGTATCTCAGACCTTTTTTCCATAGAATTCTGTGACGATAGCACAGGCCTTAAAAGTGACCCTCTTCTCAACAGGGAGCCAGTGGAGTGTGACCAGAGCCTTCGCTGCAGATGCTCTTTTTGGAAGGTTCAGGACTAGGCAACCAGCTAAATGTTGAATAGGTTGGAGCTTGATTAGGCCTTTTGTTGATGCTTCCAGATAGAGAACATTACCATAATCCATCTGGGATGTGACCAAGCATGAACAATAGTTTTTCTGGTAGCAATCAGTAACAGATCTAGGAGTTTCCTTAGGACTTTGAGAGCCTGTAAACAGTTCCCCACAACCTTCCTGATTTGGCTCTCAAATGTTAGTTTGAAATCCAACCACACCCCTAGATATTTTACTTCTGCTTTCAGGGCAGGGGTTTGACCCAGTGCCTCAGGCCACCATGCCGATGACCTTATAGAGGGTGCTGGGGTGAAATTCCTTGTGGGCACAACATGTACCCCTCCACATGCACCCCATGGCCCAGGAGTGGAAGGTTGCCCTGTTAGGGCCCCCTAAGTTGCCCCTCCACCACCCTTTTCATGGTGGGATCAACACCATGAAAAGGGCGGGGACAGACAACTCGTAATGTGCACCGCCAGCATTTTGTTGCCCCCTTCCACTGCGAAACCGCCATGGGATCCCCGGCAGACACAGCGGTCCTGAATACTGCGGGTAGACCTGCAGTGGTGGCAGTGGTCGGACTGCCACCTCGCGAATTTCGATCGGTCCACAGGACTGCTGTACTCTTAATACTCCTAATAAGTACCTGAAAGCATCACAGGACAGCTACCAGCTATATCCAATTTAAAACTCTTAATTGCATGAACTATGAAAGCCACTACTGATGAGCCTGTAGCCCTTAAAAGATACGAAGACATCTACATTTCTAAATACTTAACCACCACACATAATGAGGAACACTTTCTCTTACATGACAACATAAATAATGACAAACACAGGTTTTACGGACAAAGTGTTGAGTTAAAAATCTCGAGACTCAGAAAAATCGAGTTTTTAATATCGTGATCCACAAATATTGTGATGCAGGAATATCGTTGACAAGAATGTGGGATTACTAAGGTAAGGAATATTGGTGTCAAAAATATCTATGTTGTTAATATTGTTTACAAAAATATAGTTAAAAAAATATAGTTTTTTACTTTGTATTTCAGTATATGTTTTAATTGTATATGTTATAAATTGTTTATATAATTATTGTTAATTCTTTTAAATATAGTTTGTAAATTGTTAGTTGTTTTTAAATGTAATTTAATTGTTAATTGTAAATTTTAGTGTTGTAGCGGTTTGTGGGGTTTGTAGGAGTACAGGGTAGGAAATAAAGGAATTATAAATAATTGATAATTAATTTTAATTCACATTAGCCATTTAATTGATAACTAATTTAGCAAATTGTGTAATTGACATATTTTTTAATTTTATTTTAGATGCGGGTTGTGGGATTTGTAAGGGTAAGGAGTAGGAAATAAATTTATTTTAATTAATGATTAATTAATTTCAATTATAATTAATTATTTAATAGATAATGAAAATTCTGTAATTCATTTAAAAAAAAAATTTAAGGTGTGGGTAATTGGATTTATAGGGGTATAGTGTGGGAAGTACATTTATGACAATAACTAAAAATTAATATTAATTAAAAGTCATTATTAAATTGATCAAATAATTATGGAAAATGTGTAATCAATTATTTTGTAAGCTTTATTTTAGGTGCGGGTTGTGGTATTTGTAGAGACAAAGGGTGTGAACAAAATTAATTATAATGAATGATTAATTTCAAATACCATTAGTTGTTTAATTGATAATTAATTAAGTAGATTGCATAATTATAATTTTTAAGATATATTTTAGGTGTGAGTTGTTGGGTTTTTAGAGGTTATAGGATGGGAAGTTAATTAAGAAATTATGCCTTTATAATTAAATATTAATTATTCAATTAATAATTATGTAAATTGGGAAATTATTATATTTGTCATGCTATATTTTAAGTGTGTGTTCATTAGCTTGTAGAGGAATAGGTGTGAAGTTAATAAAGTAATACTTATTTACTGATTATTTATCAATTGTATTGTAAGATCAGCGCAACTGTCAGACATAGAACATGGAACATAATATGTAAGATGCCAAGCCATCAATGCATTCCATGTTCTAGACGGGTGCATGCAGCGAATGAATAACAAGGAAGTAGAATAAAACGCTTGTGGAAATGTAACACATCTTACCCCAAACACAAAAATGAAACCATCAAGATAAATATATTCCAGGTATTTTTTTGGGTCGAACATTACTTTTAACTCTAGAAGCTATGGATTGAGCAGGATGAACAACATCATCATGAATATTGTCACAATTGTGCAAATTGTATGAAATATTACATTTGGCAACTCTTCGTATATTCCATACTGTCATTGGATTTATTGATTTTTTTAATCCACCATGGACAAATATCTGAGGATGCTTCTCTACCTTTCAGAAGCTTGAACGGACTAACTCCAGTAACTGAGTGTGGAGTGATACGGTACATCCACAATTTCTTTCTCACCACATCCATTCAAGGTTCACAAGACAAAGTAACAGATTGAATGCTATCC
The DNA here is from genome assembly GCF_964261635.1 of Lissotriton helveticus. Taxonomy (NCBI): domain Eukaryota; kingdom Metazoa; phylum Chordata; class Amphibia; order Caudata; family Salamandridae; genus Lissotriton; species Lissotriton helveticus. The sequence goes on along the minus strand of NC_136061.1, from coordinate 1,083,253,461 downwards.
TTAAGGACTCGATTAAACCGTTCCACCTGGCCATTTTCTCTGGGTTCGTACAAGGATGTGGTGATATGTTTGATGTTGCAATTTTGAAAAAAATCTTCCATTTCATGAAAAGTGAGTTGTATCCCATTGTCAGTAACAATGACTTCTGGAGACCCCTCACGAGCAAAAACCTCTTTAAAAAAAGTGATAATAACTTGAGATGATGAATTGGCTACAAACTTAACTTCAGGCCATTTGGAGTGGTAATCTACAATGACCAAAGCAAAATGGGCATTCAGAGGTAGATGTTCAAAAGGACCTGAAACATCAAAGGCCACCTTTTGCCATGGAAAATTAGGCCAAGGTACTGTTTAGAGAGGAGCCGAAGAGATATGAAGCATCTTGTCACTATTTATGCACTCAGGACACTCCCTAACAGTCCTGTCAACCATTTTATCAAGTTCAGGCCACCAAAAATTTGCCCTAATAAGATGTTTCATTGAAGACATACCTAAGTGTCCCTGATGAGATAACCTCCAGTTTCTTCAATTTCAGAACACACATGGCAAAAAGGAGAAATCTCAGCAGAGACACATCTTTCTTTAGGCCATCGCTTTTTTACACATTCAGAAATCTGCTGACACAAAACATCATTATTCATTTCCTCAAACCATTCTTTTTCAGACAAAGTCATGAATTCTTGAGACATAAAATCATTTATAGTCGTGATCACATCTACATCCTGCTCGATGGTAGAAATTCTTTCCTCAGAACAAAGTAACCTTAAAAGAAAATCAGCTGTAACATTACTCCTACCAGGAACATATACAATTTCAAAATCATATTCCTGAAGACAAGAAGTCAGACGGGCAATACGAATAGTAGAATTCCAGCCACCGCCAGGAGATAAAATTCCATCAAGAGGATTATAATCCCTCCTAAGTGTAAATCTGCTTCCCCATACATAATTTCGAAAGTGTTCAACTGCCCAAATGCATGCCAATATTTCTCTTTCAATTACAGCATATCTCCTTTCCGTAGCAGAAAGAGTCCTTGAAGCAAAGGCTACACACCACTCTTTTTTTCCTGAACATTTGCTAAGAACTCCACCGAGACCATAAAGGCTAGCCTCTACAGTAATGATGCATTTTTTGTTAAGACAGAAAGACTTAAGTGTGGGAGCATTAATAATCTCATTTTTGCTCTGCTTAAAAGCATCATCTTGTTTTTCAGACTAAATAAACTCAGAAGATTTTCTGGTCAATTCTCTAAGAGATTCCATCTTAGTAACAAAATTATGTATGAACTTACTTTAGTATTCGCATAAACCTGTAAAAGAGAGAAGTTTTTCCTTATTATCAAGAGCAGGAGCATTGACAATGGTATCAACTAAAGCCCTTTTGGATACTACACCCTCAACAGACAGTGTATGACCCAAGTAGTCTACAGATTTGCAAACAAATTTGCATTTACCAGCTTTAAGTGTCAAACCACACACCCCTAATCTAGAGCAAACCTCTTTAAGATGAATAGAATGTTCACTTTCATTCTCTGAAAAAATAAGGACATCATCCTGAAAGCATTTGACATACATACTCACATCCTTAAAAATGCGATACATTGCCCTCTGAAAAACTGATGTGGCTGAAGTCAAGCCAAAAGGCATCCTTTTGAATTTAAAAAGAGCATGAGGTGTGATGAAAGCAGTAAAATGATTGGAATCATAAGTGAGCTCGATCTGATGGTATGCAGATCGAAGATCTAACGTGGAAAATACACCTGCACCATCTAATATACATACCATGGTGTTAATATTAGGAAGAGGGTGACAATCAGTGACTAGATCAGTGTTCAAAGCTCTTAAATCCACACATATTCTGATACTTTTATCAGGTTTAAGGTTTAAAACAATGGGAGAAACCCATTCTGATGATTCGATTTCTTCAATAATGCCATCTTTAACCATCCTGTACAACATTTCTTTTAACTCATTTCTGATACTTATGGGAACTCCTCTTAATTTTTGTTTGACAGGAACAGCCCTACTTTTACCTTAATTTTGTGACTGAAACCTTTAAGTTTTCCCAAATTATCAGAAAATACATTGGGAAATAGATCAGTAAGTTCCGTACTGGATGTAGATAATGTAAGAATAGACACTGGGTCTTTCTTTCTGGGATTCAAAAATAATGCCTAATTTAGCTTGATCACGCCAGCCTAATACATTTACACCTTTAAATGCCACGTACAACTTGATAATAGCTGAATTACCTTTGAATTGAATGAGTACTTCTTTAAAACCCATGAAATCAATCTTGGAACCATAAAAATTGTGGGCAATATTATCAGGTTCACATAGTGAATTAAAATCAACAAGATCTCTTAGAGATTTTGTGCAATAGTCTTGTGTAATTATAGTCCAAGGAGAACCCGAGTCTGTCATGAGTTTCAATTCTTTTCCCAGAATATTTATAATACATTTAGGGGAAGGTATTTTATCAGTTTCCAATATATCAATGAAATCCTGAATTGAAACTACAATGCCAGACTCAACATTGCTTCGAGCATCATTATTACCAGAATCATCAGAAACACATGAAACTTTTCCATTACTAGTTTTAGAAGAAGTGAATGATGACTTTTTAGAATCATGGAAAGACTTAGAGACATTCTTACACATTTTGGAAAAATGCCCAGATCGTCTACATTTGTTACACTCTATGCCAATAGCAGGACACTGCTAAAAGGAAGCTATGTGATCAGGATTTCCACATCTGTAACAGTAAAATTGTTTGGGCTTGCTATCCCCTTTATAACTGGAAGATTTTTTAGATACATTGGAACTAACCATGCTAACTTCATTAGATTTACTAGATGTAGTGGTTGTGGTATCCTTATCAAGTGACTTAATCAATTTATCAGATTGTTCTAAAGCTTTAGCAGTACTAATTGCTGTTTCCAAGTTGGGGTCGCCCAAAATCCACAACTGCTCTTGAACTTTTTTGCTTTTTACATGAACAATGATTTGGTCCCTGATCATTTCGTGAGTCATCAAACCAAAGTTACAATGCACGGAGAGCAGTGAGAAATTCATCAAAACTTTCATTTTCATCCTGATCTCTAGTGTAGAATTCAAACCTATCAAGTGCTACACTAGTAGTAGGCTTAAATCTATCTTCAATTCGTAAAATAGCTTCATCGTATACATTACAATCACCACCAGATCTGACAGGAGGAAGTGTTCTATATACTAATTGTTCTTCAGATCCTAGGCAGTGTAGAAAAATATTCTTCTTTCTTTCAGCAGACATACGTTCCCCATTAATTGCTTTAAGATAGGTGAAAAACTCCTCTTTCCACCTTGTCCAAGGAATAGGTGGCTCACCCTTTGTTTGTAAAAACTTGGAAGGTGGATCAAATTGCATGGTGATGAAGTAATTATAAATTAATTAAAGGAAGCTTCATACATAATAATTGTACATAAACACAAATACTTTAAATAGGAAAGCAAAAGTAGAGATATAGGGGTCCATTATGATATCGGGCGGATTGCCTCCGCCAGGCTGGCGGTAGACACCGCCAGCCTGGCAGAGGCACTCCGCCCGATATCATAACCAGATTTTCCCGCGCCATATTAGGATGGCGGGGGAACCACAGCGGATGGAAAGACCGTCCGCCGCTTTTCCGCCCCAGTCGCCTTGCGGCCGGGGCGGAAAAGGGATAATATGGTGGCGGTGTCTAACAGACTCCGCCAGCCATATTATGATGTCTTGTGTTTAGTGCCTTTCCGCGGCGGCGATGCCGCCACGGAAAGGCCTGCGGTCTTCACTCTGGGAGCCTCTGGGGGCCCCCAGAGTGAAGTACAGGTGGGGGGTGCACATGGGGGGTAACTGTGGTACCCCCCTTCATTGTCATTTACAAAGCGGCAGGCACCGCGCGGTGCCTGCCGCTTTGTAAATGACAATGTGAAAGTGCATTTTCAGCATTGTGGCGGGCGGTGCAGAGAGCAGCGCCCGCCACAATGCTAAAAATACAGGATGTGCCCGCCACTGTGGTGGGCACATCCTAATAGCACCCCCGGGACCCCCGCCCTTATGGCGGGCGGTCCCAGTTTACGATGGGATGGCGGGCTTGCAAAGTCCGCCCGCCATCCTAATGAGGCCCATAGTGTGAGTATGAACCAACAAATAAAATTGTGAAATGATGATGTATGCTTATTACAAATTACATAAATTTATAATAGCGCACAATTAATTAAACTCAGTAGTAATCCGACAAAAAATGAACAATTATACAATATTATGTTAGAAGGTGTGCACATCACTGTGTGCAAAAATCGTTCAAAATAGTAAAAACATCAAAATCTTGAAATAACAAGTAGGTGTGCACATCACCGTGTGCACAAAAGTAGATTTCTGTACTTCACTATGTGCCCATAACAGATCCAGCGTATTAAATATAAAAATGTAATTTATCATAAAATGTGAAGTAAGTAAAAGCACCAGAAAGCGTGCTATAGTGTCCGAGTTACCTCACATCAAAGATAGCAGCGTTTGAAGTGGCGGGTAGTGAAATAAATTAGTAAATAGATCGCTGCCACTTGAATAATAAAAGTAGCAATTGAAATAGTTAAAATCTGAAGATTGCTGGCAATTATAGTAAATTATTCACCTTGAACATGAAGATCACTGGAAAATATAGATGAGTAATCCCAAGAAAACCTTCCCACTTTTCCAAAATGGCTCCCGGCGTGAGGATGCAGGACATAGCCAATGGAAAAGCATAAACGTGCATAAATTACAAAATCACCTTGGTGGCATGGTGACGAACGCACGTACTGCCTCTTTCCAGGAAGCCAGAGTAATCGCCAATAGGAAACCGCTGTGCCCACACGTCACCATAATAACAATGTGTCACAGCCGGTGTCCAATGATGATGAAGGAATTGCCGGTATCCAATGAAAATGAAGAAAGTGTCGTCATGAAGATAGTTTCCTCGGAATAGGCGAAAATAGACGAAAATCGCCCAAATCCAAATAGATATCACTAGAAATGCAGGATTTTCAGAAGAACATTAAGGAAAGAAAGTTGCAGCCAGTGGAGAAAGAAAACATTGTGGAAAGCAAGACTTAGGGTTTGTGAAAACTTCGCAGCACCTGTACCTCAAAATGACGTGACTGGTAAAGTCTTCAGTACCTCGTCACCATTGTAGAAAAGACAAAACTCCAGAATGCAGGTAAGCCAAAATATTTATTTAAGAAAAAGAGATCAGGCACAGCATGTCTGACAGCAACGGTAGATCAGTGCAACTGTCAGACATAGAACAAGGAACATAATATGTAAGATGCCAAGCCATCAATATAACAATATGTTATACACCAGGTGTGTTTTGTATATGAGCAACTTTATTTTGTTTAAACATCAAGTACATCCATCTTCATTATTAATAAGAGCTGTCCAGTGGGAAACATACCAATACATATTGTGTTCTTGGCAAAAATCAAACATTTTACATCAACAGTGCATAAAAGGAACACCGTTTCCCCCATACCTTATCTTGTTTGCGGAGACCACCATGTGCAGCACAGATTGTTTTTTCTTGCTGCGCACACCAGTCTACTCCTGTGTGCCACCACTGGATCAAGGTGGGTGTAGGCTGTCTACATCTGCCAGCTACAGCTCTCTTTGCTACCAGACATGCCACCCCAATGAGTGTCCATTCAGCACATGGGACCCCCAGTTCCTCCACCAGCCCCAGCAGGGCAAGGCAGGGCAGTACGTGGGGTCAATTGAATGGAACATCCCATGAACGCTGAAAGCTCTGGGCTTACCCCATCGAAAAAGGGGAAACAACCTTTACAACGCAACTTTTACAACGCACTTCCATTACAACGAAACTTTTACAACGCACTACCATTACAACGCATGCATTTACAACGCAACCATTACAACGCATGACACTACAACGCACACCACTACAACGCACGTCATTACAACTCAGTCATTACAACGCATACCATTACAATGCATAACATTACCATCCAACACTTACCCTACTGTTGCACCCCCTGGAGTTAGAATAGTAACTTTTACCCCTACACTATCCAACACTTACCCTACTGTTGCACCCCCTCGAGTTAGAATAGTAATTTATACCCCTACACTATCCAACACTTACCCTACTGTCGCACCCCCTGGAGTTAGAATAGTAAATTTTACCCCTACACTATCCAATACTTACCAAACATGCAATGTGATGTAATGTGTTGTAAAGGTAGTATGCGTTGTAATGGAATGTGTTTTAAATGTAGTTTTAAATATTTCATTGTAATGGCATGCGTTGTAATGGAATGCGTTGTAATGGATGTTGTGTTGTAAAAAATGCGTTGTAAAGGTGTGCGCTGTAAAAGTGTGCATTGTAACATCATACATCCTCCAAAAAGATATGTAGCTCTGCGCATTCCATGCCATATGAAAGAAATTGGCAGCATGAAATATGTAGGTAATATTTGTTGGATGTAGTTCGAGGAGGTATAGGCTGCATAGAGATAATTTACTTGAATCATACACAAACTTGAGGAACTTGCAAACTTTCATAGTGCGAGCCAGGCCTCCCTCCAGTCGTTTTTGTCTAATCACCTACCCACTTTGCCCATTTCTATCAAAGAGACTCAACGCCATAAGGAGCATAAATAATCAGCGAATGGTAGATCATGAAGATTGCTCCCTTCCCCAGGAACCCCAGGAAGCTCTTGGCTTAAAGTGGGATGTACTCAGGGAGTGGAGTATTCAGGGAGATGTGCAACCATCTGTGTGTTAGCTAGGGCATAATGGTCCTTCATGACTTGGAAGGACATTAAATTGTCACCCATATCAATATCCCCTAAGTATGTGATTTCAATACTGCCCAACTGGATGAAGCCCTCATGGGTGGAAAGATGGTGAAGCCACGTGCCCCGCCAAAGGGGCGTGATACCCGTTAGGTGGCAGTTCCACCGAATAAGGTGCAAGGCCGCTCTCCAACAAAGAACCGACACCCAAGTACAGAATGGAATGTCTGGGGCAATCAAGTTCCATAGAGGAGGACAAGGAGCCTCTTAAAGGCCACCAGATGAAGCTCCAGATTGTATGCAGGATCATCCCAACCCCCGGCAAACCAACTGTTAATTGGCACCAGTTGTGCCGCCAGACAGTATACATATTTGTAAGACAGCCCAATGCCTCCATCAAAGAATGACTTGCTTACTAAGTAAAATGCCACTCTGCAACACCTGCTAGCCAATATAAAGGTCGTACTTTTAGAGGTCCTGGAGAGGAACCACCTACGGGGGATACGATCAAATCAGGCTCACCTAATGACCCTCTCCCTGTTTCTGTCCTCAAACTCCTGGATAAGCCTCAGCTCACCAGGATTTGCTCTATGCTCAATGTATCGCTACATCTGGCCAGTGTTCCTGCGTGTTGGAAACACGCCATGATTTCTCCTTTATTGAAGAAACCTATGGCAGATCCTAAAATCCCTGCTAACTTTAGGCCGATTTCATTAGCACCTGTATTTTCCAAGGTAATGGACACATCTATCATCATTTAGCCCAGTTCGTTTCAACAAACAATCTATTACATTACTCCCAGTCAGGGTTTCGCCCAGGATTCTCAATGGAGACTACACTTTTGGGAGTCACGGAGAATCTTCGCCTCATGCTCGACAGAGGGGACACTGCCGCACTGATTCTATTAGATCTCAGTGCAGCCTTTGATACCATCTCCCACGCCATCTTACTCAGAGCATTGGATGAGGGAAGTCAGGGTGGCAGGACCGGGACATCATCGAAGGATCAAAAAATCCATCAGGTATACTGGTCCATTTTTGTCTGAACCATTTTTGTCCGGGCCGGCGTGGAAAGGGGAAACTTGCCAGGTCCCATCGTCAAGGAGCCTTTTAGATTCATCTCCTTATCATTGGAACAGTTCCTTTTCATTCTGATGAACTCACCATAGGGAATATTTTTCTTGACACTATTAGGATGGAAGCTTTTCCCATGTAAGATACTATTGGTCGCTGTAGTCTTGCGATGGACGGTGGTTTCAATTTTGTCTGCTTCCACATATACTTTGGTGTCCAGAAACACAACTTCCTTAGAGCTTATACTATAGGTGAATTTCAATCCAACGTCATTGTTGTTCAAGATGTTAAAATATATCAAAAACTCCGCCTCTGTGCCATCCCACAACAGAAAAAGATCATCAATAAATCGCAGCCAAAGGGTTACCTTGGGTGTGTGGCAGTCGTTTTCTTCTCTCCAAGTTATGGTCTTCTCCCACCAACCCATCACTAGATTGGCATAGCTTGGAGAGAAGGAAACTCCCGTGGCCGTCCCACATTTTTGTGAAAAGATCTCCCTATTGAACAGGAAGATGTTATTTCTAAGACACATCTCAATCATATCTAGGATCATATTACAGTACTTCAATTGTGCGATTGGTTTTTGTTTTAGAAAATATTTCATCGCCTTGAGTCCTATGTCATGATTGATGGAAGTGTATAGTGACACCACGTCAATTGTTACTAACATGTAGTTTCTCTGCCATTGGGTGTTCATCAATGTTCATAGGAAATCTCCCGTGTCGCAACTGGAAATGATCGGTCTCCCAGGCGGGTTGTTTAATGTCTTGTGCACCTTCGGCAGAAAGTACATGGTAGGCATTACCGGTGTTTCGTTTTACAAGAATTTCATCTCCTGTTCCGTCAATAATCCTTCTTCTTTCAACTTTCTTAGTTTCAAATTAAGATCTATGACTAGGTCGTTAGTCCCTTAGTAAAGGAAAATTTGGTGAACAAATATATATATATATATGTATATATATATATATATATATATACATATACTAGCTTACTCGTCGCGCGTTGCTGCGATCTCAGAAGAAAGGAATGTTGCTGTTGCTCAGAAAGATAATTATCTCAGTTTCCTATGTTTTCTGTGATTGGCCTATGTCTTCTGAATACCTCTGAATGGCCTTTTAAGGTGACATGTTAACTTTTTTCTCTGGTTTGTGTACGCTTTCTAATGATACTTGTGTCTCGCACTCGATATTGGCCCCTGTGTCTTTCACCCTAGATTAATTCCGCTCCGGTTCTATTTCTAGTTCTATTGGTCATATAATATGCATAAAATTTTAGCTGTTGGTAAATAAGTGCTTTATATATGTTTAGGAATTTTTAACAGAGAAGAAGTGTCGTTTGTCATCTTTATAGGACTGTATGGTTTTGAAAATGAGGTACAGCGTTAATTTGTGTTTGTAATGTATTCGGGGAGATAAGCAAAATGTTGCACATTTGTAACTTATACTTTTGTGGAAATAGTGGGGTGGGGGTGGTGGTAGGAGATGTGTGTGTTGTTAAGTTATAAGCGATAAAACGAAATCCAGAAATGTTATGTGGGCAGGTTGTGGTCTCATTTTTGACACTGAGAGGTAGATTTGAATGTGAGTCAAGGTAGGTTGTTATACAGTGGGACCGTCTACAGTGTTTGGAGATTACATGGAGAGGAGGTGGAGATAGGAAAAGTGATATGTTCCTTTTATATGTACGCATAGTTTGAATCATGTGATCCTAGGTTAAGATATATTATGAACATGGTTTCTGGTTGGCATTTGGGTACAGTTAATAGTTTTTGTAGTTTCTGACTAGTGATTAATGAAAAGGTAGATATACTAAAATAAATGGTAGTAAACATATTAATTAAAGTCTGTTCTTATTGAATACAAGTGGTTGGGGAGAGGTTCTTTAGAAGAAATGTTTTATAAATGTGTGAGAGATAAAAAAATGTAAATGTGCAGTATATTTTCTGTATGACTGTTGACATTAGAGAACTACATGTGATTATAAGTGATACTATTTGTCAGGCTGTGTCGCTGTGTTGGATATATGTAGGTTTTGAAGTGGTCTGTGTTTTACTGATGCTGAGCTTCACTATCCCTTTTGAGATACTCGTCAATTTATTCATTCCATTTAATATCTTTAATACAGATACAGTAAAGGGACGGTATATAAAAAGTTTGGGAATTAAAACTTTGTTTACTCTCCCATGCCCTGCTATACACTCTACGGAGTGTTTAAATGAGTTTTGTAACATATAGATATCTAGCTAGTAACGGTGGTGTAGTTCGACTGGGCCCATTTATAAACCGTGCTATGGGATGGTGTATGTTTTATCCGCCAATTTGCATGTTTGAATAGTTTTTGCTGATAAGTGTTCTGGCAGACACCTGTTAAAATTAAGCCTGTGTATGGTTAGAGTGGCGTTACTTGGAATGGTGGGTGTTTCTGTTTGATTTTGTATGGTTAACCAAGAGCGGGGGTGGGTGTGGAGTAAGTAGGTATGTTGCTGTTTGAAACACAGAATATAGTAACGTGGAGATGTGGAGCTGCCAAAGGTGATGTAGTACCACTGGGAGCACTTGTAAAGTGCCCTATGGCATGGTATATGTTTTACCCGCAAATTTGCATGTTTTAATACGTTTTGCTGATGAGCAGTCCGCTTCACACCTGTTGACATTAAGTCTCTGTATGGCTATAGTGGCGCTTCTACATTTGCTTGGGCTGTTTCCTTTATTGTGTAAAGTTAAGCAACTGCAGTTGTTGAGGTGGTGTAGTGGTAATGTGACTATTTATAAACTGTCTTATGGTATGGTGTATGTTTGAGTTGCAAAATTGCATGTTTTAATAGCTTTTGCTGATGAGCGTTTCGGCAGACACCTGCTGACATTAAGTCTATGTATGGCTATAGTGGCGGTAACAGGAGTGATGGGGTTCGTTGTTTCATTTCGTAAGGTTAAGCAAGGGCATGGGTGGGATGGGGGCAGTGCGTATGTTGCTGATTATAAGACAGATATTTGATATTTGATATTTGATATTTGTGTGTATTTGTAAAGCGCGAGCGTTCGCTCCCGAGGGAGCATCTTGGCGCTGAGCAAGCTGCAGGGAATAAGGTGAAGGCTGATATAATGAGCAGAGAGGGATTCAATGGGAGGGTATTAAATGGAAGCTAAAACAGAGGGGTCAGATTGTTGATAGACCCATGTCTTGAGAAGTTTCCTGAAACTGTTCTCGTTTTCGACAAGTCTATTTGTAACGTGGGCATGTGTAGTTACTAAAGGTAATGTAGTTTCACTGGGCCCATTTATAAACAGTTCTATGGGATGGTTTATCTTTTACCAGCCAATTTGCATGTTTGAATCATTATTGTTGATAAGTGTTCTGAAAGACACCTGTTAAAATTAAGCCTGTGTATGGGTATAATGGTGCTACTAGGAATGGTGGGGGTTTCTGTTTGATTTCGTATGGTTAACCAAGGGCGGGGTGGGTGTGGGGGAGGTAGTTATGTTGCTGTTTGAAATACAGAATACAGTAACGTGGAGATGGGGAGCTACTAAATGTGATATAGTACCACTGGGAGCACTTATAAAGCGCCCTATGGCATGGTATATGTTTTACCCGCAAACTTGCATGTTTTAATATGTTTTGCTGATGAGCTTTTCAGGGTGCATCTGTTGAAATTAAGGCTCTGAATGGCTCTAGTGGCAATTCTACGTTTGCTTGGGCTCTTTCTTTTATTGCGTAAAGTTAAGCAAGGGCGGAGTTGAGGTGGTGTATTGGTACTGTGACTATTTATAAACCGTCTTATGGTATGGTGTATGCTTGAGTTGCAAAATTGCAAGTTTTAATAGCTTTTGCTGATGAGCGTTCCAGCAGACACCGGTTGACATTTAGTCTATGTATCGCTATAGTGGTGGTAACAGGAGTGCAGGGGCTCATTGTTTGATTTCGTAAGGTTAAGCATGGGTATGGGTGAGGGTGGGGGAGGTGCATATGATGCTGATTATAAGACAGACATTAGTAACATGGGAATGTGTAGTTAGTAAAGGTAATGTAGTTTCACTGGGCCCATTTATTAACCGTGCTATGGGATTGTTAATGTTTTTCCCGCCAATTTGCATGTTTGACTACTTTTTGTTGATAAGTGTTCCAGCACACACCTGTTAAAATTAAGCCTGTGTATGGGTATATTGGCACTACTAGGAATGGTGGGGGATTCTGTTTGATTTCGTACGGTTAAGGAAGGGTAGGGGTGGGAGTGCGGGAGGTGGGTATGTTTCTAGTTAAAACACAGAATATGGTAACGTGCAGATGTCGAGCTAATAAACGTGTTGTAGTACCACTGGGAGCACTTATAAAGTGCCCTATGGCATGGTATATGTTTTATCCGCAAATTTAATACGCTTTTCTTATAAGCGTTCCGGTAGGCAGTTGTTGAAATGAAGTTCCTGTATTGCTAGAGTGTGTCTACTTTGTTTGATGTGGCTCTTTCTTTAATTTTGTAAAGTTAAGGAAGGATGGGGAAGAGGGTGGTGCAGTGGTAATGTGCCCATTTATGAATCGCTTTATGGTATGGTATGTGTTTTTCTGGCACATCCCCATGTTTTAATACCTTTTGGTGATGAGTGTTCCAGCAGGAAGGTACACAAATTACACAATATTTCTGTGGATAAGAAATCTTCGTGCTGATCGATACTCTTGTACTGTGGTAGAAGGCTGATAGCGTTGATGGAAAATTATGAAACTTGGTGCCATTGTAGATTTCAATGGAAGCTTACACTGTTTCTTTGTTACTATGGTGTAGTTAGGGTTGTAAGCGGGAGAAAAAAGTGGGGGTGCTCTAAAAGGGGGGGCAAAGCTCTTAAAGGTGTGTGGGCTATGCAAGCTGGGCCATGGTCTAAATCAAGATAAGTATCATTGTGTGCTTTAGAAAATCCTCTTTAACTATCCTACGTTCAGAAAAAAACATTATTTAAAGGATTTCTCTTCCTTCTACAATGTGGGTAACCTAGCGTGATGTCTCCAGTTCTCAGTAGTTAGCAAAATAAGCATGCATACATCGATGTGCATGCTCTCACGGCAGTGCAATAAAAAAAAACAATCGACTATGTTTGCGAGGGCCGAAAATAAAATTGACTATGTTTGCGAGGGCCAAAAATAGAGCCCGACAGAGACTTGTTTGGAGGCTCCCTAAAAATAAGTGCCGGTCCTCATACCCGGCCCAATTAAAGCCCAGCATCCTTCTATCCTAAGCACTGTACCATCCAACCATCTTTTAATTAATGCATACATTCCTACTTATATACATACATCTGTTCCTGCACTTATCTTAAGCATCTATGAGCCCACTTGCCTATTGTAAGCACTGTGTCATTCATGTAGCCATACGCCTATATATCCATAGATACATCTGTCCCATAACCAATCCTAAGCATCTATCAGCCCACCCGTCTATTGTAATTACTGGTCCCTGTATTCATTTATCCTTCTATCCATACATTGATACATCCATCTATGTATCTATGCATTAAAGCATCTGGACATTCATCCACTCGCCCTTTATACAACTATACATTCTTATTTTCGTGCATCATCCTCCCCCGATCCTAAATACGACATATTATACTCATCCATCCAGCCTCTTAAGGGGTCGAAAAGGCTTGCGAAAAGCATTGACAGACAAATTATTTTATAAAGAATAACAAAGCTTTTAGTTGTTCTTTGTGGAGCATACTTCACCATCCTTTTCTGGTGGTGTTTTAAAGAAAGGTACATATAGCGAAAGAAAGGAGCTTTTAAGTGTAAGTCTTTAATTTAGAAACATAACATTTTGTCGAGTTGTATATACACTGTTTTAAAGTGGCCGTGACTGACAGATACTGAATACCTGTACTTCTTACATTTGAGAAAGTATACCAGAGAGGTAATTTGGGGCGGTGAGAACCTTGATTTCTATATTTCCAAGTGAAGCACAGTGTAGAAATATAAAAGTAATTGGAAAGCTTTTATGTTCATATTAAGGAGGGGGGTGTGAACTAAGTGAGGCAGGCAAAGCAAGTGTTTTTGTAGCACTAAAACAAGAGAATGTGTAAGGTCAGAGCAGGTTCGTGCTGGAGTTGCCTGCTTGTGGTCGTTTCCAGAGGCAAAACAAGAGCAACATTTTGGGGGAGCCTAATTCTTTCAGCAATAGGCAGAGTGGGGATGTAGGGGCTATAAAAGGAGGTGAAAAAGAACAGAGTCTTCTTTACCAAAAAAAGATTTTTTAAAGACCTGTGAAGTGCTCGGGTGCGGCTGTGTGTGTGCGCCCGGGAAGCTGTTTGAGAGAGTCCAGGGCAATGGACGATGCGCGCCTGGTGGTCTGTTTGCTAATTATCCCACGATGATGTTGCTCCTGCGTTGCAAAAAGAGAAAGGAAATTCTGGGAGAAAATGTGTCTTTTTAAAGGATTTCCCTTCTCCCACATTGCGAGTCGCCTGGCATGATGTCTGCACTTCTAAGTAGTCAGTAATGTGCATGCTTTCACAGTCACACTGCAGTGCAAAAAAGAAAAAAAAACAGATGAGGTTTGCGAGGCCCGAAAATAGACCCCCCATAAAGACCTGTTTGAGGCTCCCTAAAATAAAGTGCTGGAGCTCAGACCCTCCACAGACACCCCCCTCACTTAAAGCCAGGGGGGCAGTGTTATGTTTGGAAAGTTATGGATAAAATTATAGGCTAATAATGGTAATTTTCGTGTGTGCTGTCTGGTTGATAATATCATCTTAAGTACACAGGTTAAAAATGTTCAAAATACTATCTATAAAGTTCTCTGCGGTGGGTTTCAGAGAGAGTGGTGTGGGATGGTGGGGTACGGTGGAGAGGTGAAAAGTACAAGATAGTGGAGTTACATATAAATTGTAAAGGTATTGGTAAATAATTAAATAAATACTTGCTTTATGTTCTATGCCACTACTTAGTGCTGCTCTGCCGTGCTCAATCACGTTGCAGCACTGGGTGTGGAAGTCATTAGTAGAAGTTTTGTAATTGTATGTTATTATTTTAACATAGTGAACAAATGTGGAAAATAATTGCATCTATTTTTTGTTTTTCAGAAAATTATTTCGTTTGGATTAAAATTTGGAAATGCCAAGAAGAAGTAAAAAAAAAAGAAAAGAGAAGAAAAATATATATTTCAGCAAAAGGCAAAAGTTTGAATTAGAAAAAAATGAGAGTAGCACAGAAACAGTTTGTTCTACTATAAGTACAAGATGAAGAAAGGATCACAGAAGAGGAAACAGAAGATTTTTTCAAGTAAGGTGAAGCAGAGTTCAATTTCAAATACCAGGAAAAGGAAACATGATAAAGAAATAGTATCTGTTACTCGGAGACAAAAGCAGTTTCATGAAAATCATCGGATACTTTTTTGATCCAGAGTGATTCAGAAGTCAATGAAAACAATGCTGCAAATATAAAACGAATATTTTTGGATTGAAAGAGAAACAGCATTTTGAAAGTATAGTGGATAGTGCTATCATTTTAAAACAGAAGTTATTCATAGTGATTTTGAAAAGAAAGTATTAAACATAACATTACGTTGTTACAAGGACTAGATCCATGTCACGTAAGAAAATATACGGAGAAGTATGGCTTGTCTTTGAAGCAAAGTTTGTAAAAGTGTTTTTCATCAGTTGAGGATGTTAGCAGTATGTTATTCAGAAATGCGGATGTTTGTGAGGACAGTGTACTATGTAAAAAGTCCTGCTTTATATTTAAGTGAACTGAGTACAAGTCTTTTATATGTTTCTTTATTAGTTGTTAAAAAAATATTGATGATATTGAAATGTGATATTTTGGTTCAGAGGAGCAGTTCATAGAAAGTGAAAGTTTGACAATTACAGATGTTGGAGGAGGTGGGAAAGTGATTAGCACTGATCAGTTTGAAGAAGAAATTGGAAAGTTTAATGTAGTGTGGTCTGAAATACAAAAGTTTGTGTGTGTTTGTTGTTGATGTACTGATTATAAAAGTCAAAGTAGGAATGTTGATTTGTATTTGAAAAGTGAAAAGCAGAACAATGGTAAGTGGGTAGGATTTTTTATTTACTTGTTGGTGGAAGGTGAATTTGAGTTAGGTAGTGATCAACGTATATGTAAATATTGTAACAACACATTAGAAGAGAACAAAATGCCTTTTAGAGCAGTACATAATAAGTAGCTATTCCGGAGGAACTGGCAGAATTGAATACATATGAGTCTCTTCTAATTCAAAGTGTTCATTCTTTTCAAACTATAATTCGGATGGAGCCTAAAACAATAAAACTGCCACCAACAGACTTGCAAAGAGGTTTGAAGGAAGAGTGGTGTAGTTACCTTTGGATTTTAAGAAAAATATTGAAACTATTGCTGGAGTGAAAGAGGAAAATAGGCAGTAGTCATTCTAGGAAATGGTGTAGTTACAAAAAGTAGGAAAATATGGCTAGAATTTGTGGGTGTTAATAAAGTTGAAAAGGCTGCCTTATATCTTATAGAGAACATTATTTATTACAAAACTGTAAATATAGGTGAATAGGTAATAAGCTTAGAAGATCAATCTTGTTGACCGATATTCTGAAGCTGCAATCGGTACAGGTCGATCATTATACTGTCCACCTTCTCCTGTAGGAAACAGCTGTGGAAAATAATGACCTTCCAAGGTTTTCTCCCATACACTCATTGGAGTTCCCTCTGCTTTTTTCATTTCAAATAACTTGATGCTGCTTCCTATTACTATTTTTGAATGCAAAGGATATATTGTGTAATGTTCATAAATATCTTCAGTCCTTGACTTGTTCATTTTCTCAATTTGATCCCTTGAAATTTCAGATTATATTCTGAACATCCTAGATTTCGACATTTTATACATATTTCACCTTTTGTTTGAAAGTGATCTATCCTCTCTGTCGTATGCAGTGAACCACATACTTAAAACTAAAGTTCATCAATAAGTTCTTTCTGGGAAAGAATTTGTGGAGAAAGTTCAAGAAAGAGATGAAAATTTAAAAGGACACTTAATCAATTTGATGGCATATCAACGTGGAACAAATTATCGTCATGAAGAACTCAAGTGTATGTTACGGAACGTAGGTACAAGAATATGGTTTATCACACTTAGCTGTACAGAGTATGCGTGGGAATATTTGCTTGACT
The DNA here is from genome assembly GCF_964261635.1 of Lissotriton helveticus. Classification (NCBI taxonomy): domain Eukaryota; kingdom Metazoa; phylum Chordata; class Amphibia; order Caudata; family Salamandridae; genus Lissotriton; species Lissotriton helveticus. The sequence continues at coordinate 1,083,236,445 of NC_136061.1, read as the reverse complement.
TTCTAAGAGAAGCGAATTCCAATATAAATAATTTTGAAATAAAGACTTGCGGTGAACTGTGTTCATTGGATCCTGTAAATGCGTCTAGATATTGGAATGATAGGTTTCAACCTATAATGTCTTTTATCTGCAAGAGTTGCACCTCACATATATATGCTACTATGGTTCAAGGTTGAACCTACATTTGGAAATGATTCTGATGAAACAGTATTGTCTTTCATTGAATTGTATGTGACATATGAGATACCAAGAGAAGAAGGAGATAGAAGCTTGAAATAGCAAGTTTTATTTTACCAAAGTCACAGTTGTTGAAAGTATTGCAGAAGAAAATACACATTTAAAGGAACATTTTACACCAGATGTCGGTTTGGTTTCTCCTGTCCAGTCATTTCTTCTTCTGTAAGGCACACAATAACTTGGAAACCTCAAAATAATAACTACAAGTTAAAAAGAAGAGAAGTCTCAAAGTATATTAATGATTACAATCCAGTCATTTTAAAAATGTGGAATGCGAACATGGACATTCAGTATGTTGCAGATAACTCCATTGCTGTTGCATGTTATGTTACATCGTACATAACAAAATCAGAAAAAATAGAGATGAAAGAACTGTAGGAAGAAATTACACAAGAGAAAAGCCTTAGTAAAGAATTGTACAGCTTTACTTTGAAAATGGTTCCCCACCGAGAAATTGGATTGTATGAATGCTCAGACTGATTGTGCTCTTCAAGTTTAAATTCAAAGTCACGAGGAATCATTTGGGTAAGTTTAGGTCTTGCCTTCAAATGAAATGGAGTCTTGAAATCATTTGAAGAAATTGAAGAATTAGCAGTAAATGAAGCAGACAGTGCAGAAACTGTCCATGTAATGAGTGATTTAATATGTGACGTCATCAGCAGTGCATTGCGGGCGTGCAAGTTATAGTCAGCTCAAATAACTATAACTGGTGAATTTCTCTGGTTTTATATGAGTCAAATGTCCAACTAACTATAACGTCCCTGAAACCTGTTTTTTTCAGTGATTTTTTAAGTTTTTCAAAATACTGATTCCTAACTATAAACTCTGTAAAACCTATGTTTTTTTCAGTGAATTTAAATATATGTCTATATATATATATATACATATATATATATATATATATATATATATATATATATATATGTATATATATATATATATATATATATATAGATATATATATATTTATTTGTTGGTTTGTATAGCGCTAGAATCGACTCCCGAAGGAGTATCTCTGCGCTCAGCAAATGACAGAATGACAGATAGAGAGTGGATAAACAAGAACTCTAGAGAAGGTGCTGCGTTTGAAACAAAAAAGTTTTTAACAGTTTCCTAAATGCAAGATGATCCGTGCAAAACCTGATGGGAGCAGGGAGTTTGTTCCAAAGGCAAGGGCCTAGGTAGGAAAGGGCCTTTCGACCCCGTCTTGCCCTTCTGATGGGGGGATTTGAAGAAGGGACTGATTACTGGAGCGGAGGGCGCGTACTGGATTGTAGGGTACAAACTTCTCCACCAGATATGTGGGGCCCAGACCGTGTATACCCTTATGAACAACACAGCATGTTTTAGATTTGATCTGTTGACGGATCGGCAGCCAATGAAGCTTTTCCAGCAAATGGCGTGATGGAGATCTGGGAGGAGCATTCAAAACTAACCTTGCAGCAGTATTTTGCACCTCCTGGAGCCTGCTAAGTAAGCTGTCGTTAGCTGAAATCAGTAACCCATTGCAATAGTCCAGGCAACTGAGCACCAGTGCCTGGACGAGGGTTTTCCTAGTAGGGTCCGGTAGTAAATAAAACACTCTTCGGAGTAGTGCAATTACGTGAAAACAGGACCCGGATGTTTGGTTTACATGTTCTGTTAAAGAAAGATTTTGGTCCAAACGAAGACCCAGGTTTTTCACCACCTGTTTAGGGCTGGGGACAGCACCCAGATCTAGTGGCGACCAGTCCGGTGTCCACAACTGTGTGGCTTCCCCAAAGAGTACGACCTCTGTATACCCTATGTTACACTGCAGGAAATTTGAGGCCATCCATTGTGATACAACCCTCATGCCCTTAGAAAAGGACTGTTTAACCGCCATGGTTAATTACTTAAATGGGAAGAGAAGCTGACTGTCATCAGCGTACGACACTGGGATGAATCCGTACGATCTCATGAGGCTGGCCAGGGGGGCCACGTAGATTTTAAAAAGTGTAGGGCTCAAACATGAGCCCTGTGGCACCCCCTTGGTAAGCTCTACGGGTGAGGATCGAAATGAGCCCATAATGACACACTGAGTGCGGCGCGATAGAAAATTCCTCATCCAGGACCGCGCCGAAACCCCGAGCCCCACCTCCTCCAAACGGCTGAGCAGAATGTCATGGGATATCGTATCGAACGCTGCAGACAGTTCCAATAGCACCAGAATCATAGAATTCCCTTTATCCTGGGACATTCAGATGTCATCAGTCACTGAGAGGGGGGCGGATTCGGTGCTATAATTGGGCCTGAAACCGGACTGGGAGTGGTCCAGACCTCCGGTTTGTTCAATAAAGCACGACAGATGGGTGTTGACGTGCTTTTCCGGCAGCTTGCTCAGGTATGGAAAAAGAGATATGGGTCGGAGGTTGGATAATTCGGTCCAGGGGATGCTAGAGTTCTTTCGGATGGGTCTCACCTGGGCCATCTTCCACTCCTGTGGTACCTGGCCTTCTGAGAGAGAGAGGTTGATCAGGGACTGGATCATGGGGCCGAGTGACTTACCCAAAGATGGCACAACTCTTGCAGGAATAAGATCTCAAGGGGATCCACTCTTGATTTGACCAATGAGAGCCTCTACCTCACCCAGGGTCACTGCAGGAAACTCGGTAAGCGGAATGGAATTGGAGGCCCCATGATTCTGTGGTGGCAACATGGGGCAGCTCGTAGGAATGCTCGTACTGGTGATCTTATCATAGATCATTTCTATCTTGTTGGTAAAATATAGAGAGATGTCATCACATAATTGTTGTGAGGACAGATCAAGACTCTCACAGGCCACAGGCCTAGTGAAAGATTGAAGGATCCGGTACAGAACCTTGGAGGCATTGCCCACCTCAATTAGTTGTGAGGCAATATAGTTCTTCTGGGCCAATCTGATGTTTTTATGATATGTGGCCAAGGCAGTATGATAGCGATTTTTATCTTCTTCCAAATGAGATTTTCTCCAAACCTTTTCTAGCTTTCTGCATGTTTGTTTGTGAGATCGAAGTTGGTCAGTATACCAAATTTCTTGACATTGTGTGGGGCGCCGCCTACATCGTTTCATGGGAGCTATGGAGTCGACCGCAGTGGAAATGGCAGAATTATATTTAGATAAGGCCAGCACGATATTGTTGGAGGATGTGATTCGAGGTTCAACTAATGTGTCCTGAAAAATACCAAGTGACATTTTGTACCACTGTCTGCGCGAAAAGGAAAGAAGTGGGGACCGTTTACTGGATTTAGTCATGCTAAGCATGGAAAATTCAATAACATAATGGTCGGACCAGTTTACCTGCACCGGAGGACTACATACAATCTTGGAGGAGTTGGACAGAATCATATCTAGTGTATGGCCCGCTGAGTGGGTGGGGCCTTTGTTATGCTGTATTGGTCCTAATAGAGATCGATCCGCTAGAAGGGATTGAGCCTCGGCATTGTCCGCCAAATCACTATGTACATTAAAATCTCCTAGCAATAAAAAATCATTGCCGGATTTAATGTGCGGGGCGAGTGCTTCGACTAATGAGATGGCAAAGTTCGCACTTGGGCCCGGTGGACGGTATACCAGTGCCCCTTTCCAGCAGGCCTTTGTGAGAGTGTTGATCCTAAAGACCATTACTTCCATACTGCCAGTACTACTTTGATCCAGTATGGAAACAGTGATCCCACTTTTATAAATAATGGCAATACCTTCACCCGTTTTAACAGGTCTGTCCAGCCTCATCATTTTTAATCCCTCTGGAATGCCTAGAGTGATTGCGGGGACAGAGTGTGGTTTCAGCCACGTCTCTGTCAGGTAGCACAGCTCAGGATGAACAGTGGAGATGAGATCCCAGACCTCTGTATGATGTTTTGGCAGAGATCGAATATTGCAAAGCAAGTTTTTCCACCCTTTCTGTGTGTGTGTATCTTCCTGAGGGGGCGCTATAGGCTGACTGAAATAGGTGGCCTGAAACTGACAATGCTGGCAGGAGATCGGACCTTCCAGGCATGGCCAAGCCTCAGCTGCGCAGCCTTGCAAGGGGGCTGTCTGCAAGCTTAATAGCTTCTGGGTAGTGTAACTGACACAGCTGTCAGCGTTATAATCCCTATCTGGAGGAGCAGGATTCATGGCCCCTGGTCCGTTCGGTCGCGGGCTTCTCTTTGGCTTCTCTTCGGCGTGTAGACGGCGCCCCTCCTGCATGCAAACGCTGCGCGCTCGTAGATACACAGGGGCTAAATAGCCCTTCACTTCCTGTAACTAGAGGGCTAACCGCTCCAGTGGTAGGGCGGAAGTACCTGGCTCTCCCTGTCCCGCCCTCCGCTCAACGGTACTGGCTACCGTGTCGGACCGGGGAGGGCAGGAGCAGACACTGAGCCCAAGCTTCCCTATCTGGTAAGTGCCAGGCCCCCCTTTAAGTTTCCCGTATGGCACCGAAGTATATTTTAAAATACAGTAGAATCAATAAGCACCCAAAATTTGGCAACTTTAAGATTATAAAAGTTTTAAAAGTAAGCACCAGTGACTAGAGCTCTCACAGTCTGCCTGTAGCGTGGAGCGGATCGGGAGAGACACTGCCACCGTCCTCCCTACTGCAGCGCACCTGCAGATACACACCGCCTAAATAGCCCTTCACTTCCTGCAACTAGAGCGCCAACCGCTCCAGTGGTAGGGTGGAAGAACCTGGCTCTCCCTGTCCCGCCCTCCGCTCAATGGTACTGGCTACGGTGTCGGACCTGGGCGGGCAGGAGCAGACACTGAGCAAAGGCTTCCCTATCTGGTAAGTGCCAGGCCCCCCTTTAAGTTTCCCGTATGGCACCAAAGTATATTTTAAAATCCAGTAGAATCAATAAGCACACAAAATTTGTCAATTTTAAGATTATAAAAGTTTTAAAAGTAAGCACCAGCGACTAGAGCTCTCACAGTCTGACTGTGGCGTGGAGCGCAACGGGAGAGACACTGCCACCGTCCTCTCTATATATTTCAATTAGGAAACTTCTGCAATGTAGCACTCTCTCAGAAATATCAAACTCGGCACCAGTAAAGTAAACACCTAGGGGCACATTAGGATGGCGGGCGCCATCAGACAGAGGGTCCGCCCGCCATAAGGGCGGGGGGTCCAGTGCCTGCCATTAGGATGCGCCCGCCGCAGTGGCGGGTGCATCCTGCATCCTTAACATTGTGGCGGGCGGTGCACTGTTAGGGAGGCATGCTGTGCACTTCCATGCACAACATGGCAGGCACCGCGCGGTGCCTGCCATGTTGTGCAATGAACTGCAGGGGGTACCATAGGTACCCCCATGTGCACCCCCTAGCCCCCCGGAGTCCTTGGGGGCCCGCAACGGGCCCCCCCAGCAGACTCTGCATGCCTTTCCGTGGCGGCATTGCCACCGCGGAAAGGCATCCCTACACGCACATTGTAATACGGCTGGTGGGGTCTGGTTGGAAATGCGGCGGACAGTGTTTCCGTCCGCTGAATACAGAATCCATCATGGTGAAAAGGTCTGGTTAAATGAGTTCTATTGGTGAAGAACTGGTATGCGCAAGTACGTGCAAGGTTAATTACATTTCCATATATATTAGACGCACTTGCGCATACCAGTTCTTCACCAATAGAACTCGTTTAGCCAGACCTTTTCACCATGATGGATTCTGTATTCAGCGACTTGTATCAAGGACACTTTCTTTTGCATTAGTTTTTTGTATAACTTTATTGTTCACTCGGCCCCGGACACACATTACACCAAATTACTGTAGTTTGCAACCTGCTTTGTAACATGAAATTTAATTTGCAAGGAGATTATTTCACAATGTGAAGCTGTTTGTCTAGAAAAGAGGGTAACTCCATTGATTGTATCCCAACATTCAAATCATCCAAAACACCCAAGACTGTCACATAAGCCTCAATGAGTAAACTCATCGTGCCTTCTTTTTCCTTGACCAGTGATTTCATTATATGTAACTTGAATAAAAACAAAATCTAATTTTATATATCTCATCAAGCCTTGTAATTGTCCCTATAATCATTCTTGAAAGCTTACAATCACTGATTACCCTTGTCACAATTTAAGCCCAATGCATTCGAGCATCTATTTTCAAGACACTGTTCCTTGTTTGATATGAAAAGTACTATCTCTAGACCTGTGCATGTCCTTCATTATCTTTAGGTTTGTTATTTTGTGTAGTAGCTCAGATCCAATGAAATAAAAGAGGTCTGTGGGATTTCACAGAAGAAGGTGTTAATGGTAGAAAACATAAACTATTGTCTTTGGTTTCCATCTATGTATGCACCACACTATTTTTAGACCACACAAAGGGGCCAATCACAGTGTGGCCTGCTGAGACTCCGACCGATGGTTGAAGTCCTTCCGGGCCGCATATCGCTTTACTTTCCACCGCCACATTACATTGCTGGCGGTCGGAAACTAAACCGCCGGTCTTTCCGACTGGCTTCAGATGATGCAGACCGGCATGTGATCCCATAGGGCAGTCTTTCCACCCTTGGGATTATGACACTTGGTCTCAGGGCAGGCTTTCCATGCCAGGCTTTCTGACATAGAAAGCCTGTTGGAAAGCTAGTATGGGGGCACCTTGCAGGGCCCCCCTAGAGTGTGCGGGTTGAGGTTCAGGGCCTAGAAGGCACAATCCCTGCACCCTATGAGGTGCCTGCCACAGGGTGCAGGGATGAACACCACCTCCTATGGGAGCATGTACTACGGGCGGTTTATTGCTGTAATACATGCTCCCACAGGGAAATGTCGGAATCCAACCGAACAGTGTTTTGGTCGCATCCTAATCAGAATGTTGGGACCACTGACCGGAGGTCAGTCAATCCTAGTTCCAAGACGGTGTTCATCGAGATAGGCCCCATAATTCTCATTCCATTGTTTCTCATATATTTGCTATCCTCCACTACAAGAACATCCAAAACTTAATTGACTTAACCCTCAATTTTCTCAAACTCATGTATGCTTGAAAATAAGAACAAGGAAAGGATATATGGAAATCTACTAAATAAAAAATAAAATAAAATGTTTAGTAGTTAAGATGTGTTTCATCATCCTCTGAAAGGCATCAAGGATATCTGTTCTGGACACACTGTTGAGCTTGGCAGTATGTATGCTTGTTGGTTGGATCAAATATGCATCCTATAAATTTGCACATGGTTCATTACTCTGTTTGCATTATTTCTGTATTATTAAATAATAAAACACAATCCTTTCCAGATTGGTGACAAGAGTGTTAGAAGGGGGTATAAAGAGTAACATGCAAAATGCACAAAATAGTAGAAAGAAAAAATCCTAAATAAAACACAACCCCATAGACGTCATTTGGGTAGTGAGCAGTCACGGGTGCAACCTCTAGCTTGCTCCCTGCTACTCTTGTCACTTTCCTTGCTGCCCCTGATCTCACAGGAGGCAAACATTTTGCCCTCTCTCATGCCAAGGGTCACGAAGGAACACATGGAGCAATAACCTGAATTGCTCCAACAACAGAACAGAATTTTGTCTGACAGCTTGTATAATCTGGTTCCATCATAAAATATTAGTAGCGGTTAAAGTTCCATCACAAGTTAAATATATTTCCTTAAACACAGGTCTGTTTTTTAACGGAGGTGTATCTTTAAATGTGTTTACTAGGGGGGATGCCTCCGGATTTTGCATTGCTTTTTGCCTCGGACATTGGTATGTTACCAAAGAAAACATTAGACAGAAAGCCAGTGATATATCTTGACAATGATGCTGATCTTGCAGGTTGATTGAATATTTATTGCAGAATGGCTATAGCTTTTTAATCCCTGGACAAGGGTTCCCTTAAGAATAACTTTGATTCATTTTGTATTTTCCTGTTATAAGTCCAGGTCACAAAAGATCCTTATCAACTATAGAATCCCTCAAGGCTTCATTCAGTCTCTTGTCATCTTCAACCTAAATATACATGGTGCCACTTGGTGCTCTACTCACATAAAAGAGCATGGAGCTTCACCAAAGTGCCAATGAAACACAAACTTGTTTAAAGTCTCCTCTGCTTCATACATCAAGAGACTCCAACCTTGCCTGCACATAATCCAGATCTGTATTTCCTGCGCATACCTGAACCTTAACTAAACTAAGATTGCATTTCTGTTATTTGCTAAGAAGAATACACAAGCTAGAATACAAACCTGGCTCAATGACACGCACCTTGACAGCTTCGATCCCCAACTTCCACCGAATGCCAAGTCACTCGGATTCAACCTGGAGACCAACCTCACCCTCAAGGAATATATTGCTGAAATAACAAAGCTGGACTGGTACCAGCTAGCTCTTTTTAAAAAGCTCAAACCATTTCTTATACAAAATTATATCAAAACTGCTGTTCAAGCCCTCATACTCTTGCATTTGGATGGTAGTAATGCCCTTCTCCATGACTACCCACATGCCACATTGGCAAACCAAAGAGGAATCCTACATGCTTCAGAATGTCTCATACAGGGCCTGAGAAAATATGATCCTATGTCCCCCACCCTGATGGAAATCAATCAGCTCACCTTGCCAGCACCTTTAAAACTAGCTGCATCATTTACAAAGCTATCATGATGAGCGCCACTGCTTATTTTGCAGAAAGATCATCATCTATGGTGAATCTCAGCACACCCACAGTCAGGACTCCATTAGACTTCAGACTAAGAAGTGTAAAAAAGAAACAAAAACAGCAGACCTTCTCCATCTATGCATCCAGTGCTGTTCCAGTTTAAAAAAACAGTTGACTCATCTCTTTCAAGAACACTACAACATCACAATGAATTCACCACTCACTAGCCGGCTCCAGGTCCTCTCCCTTGTTGACTTCATGCTTGTCTTTGATGATGTACAGCACTCCGCTGCCTTTTGGCTAGATTTTTACTTTATAAATAATACATACATACTTAACATACATACATACCTACATACATAACTACATACATACATACATACATGTAAATATGTACAGCTGATTTTGCAAAAAAATATTTCTAGAATTGCTTGTATTGGATGGGAAACAGTGTTTACAACGCTGTCTCCACAACATGGTACCTTTACAACGCGGTTGTTACAGTGACCACGTTGCTACCACGAGTACCATTACACCGTAAGTTGTTTCAACGACTTGCTGTCGGGGGGCGCGCTGGTGTTGGATTTACAATCCAATACCTTCCCTGCTGTTGCACAAACTGGAGCAGGAATAGGAAATAACACTATTCCTAAATCCAGCGCGCCCACAACAACAAGTCATTATAATGACTTGCGATGTACTGGTTTGCATTGTAACAGCCCAGTCATTGTAATGAAGGCGTTATAATAGTATGCGATGTATTCACATGCGTTGTAAAGAGACATATTTGTATTGGGCATTTCTCTGAAGTTAGGGTGCATAATTAACAATGTTTTTCTGGCTACTCGTCACAGGAAGATTCAGGACCTAAGTCTTTTGAAGTGTTAAGGCTGTAAATATGCATTGTTACTCTTAGAAGGATTACCATATTTTAACAATGTTAGCTATGAACAAGACACATACACTAGATGTAAGGTGAACTCTATTTTCAATATAGGCATTCATAGTTCTTCCAAAATTCCCATGCAGCTATTAGCAACCTATGCCTTCTAATTAGAGGTGTGCAAAATGTACATAATTTACGTTTGCGTACGAATACACAATTTCAGAAAAATTAGACACAATTTAGCATAATTAAGTGAAATTAAAAGGCAGCATTTGTCGCTATATTTTAGCACAAAATGCATCCTCATGTCCATTTTGCATGCAAGGACGGATTACAAAGAGCAGCTGCTTGCATTATGGTACCTTCAATGTTTCTGTGTGTTCACGCTAAATGTTTGCCTCGTCGGACATGTAATTATGTTGCATAGTGTGTTAGCTTAATTTTGAGAAATTCACACAACAAGCATAATGGCAGGTTTCGCCGGGTAGGCTTCTAAAATAATTGATTCATTAAGTGCAAATTCAATAAAAAATGTGTTTTAGCTCCCTGCACCCTTGTTAACCTATTCGTCTATTGCTGGCTTTTACTTTACATCAGTACATTTAGTTACCCCTAGCTTGTTTTTCCGTTTCTTTCCTCACATCTATGAAGCGCTCCAACCCGATGTGCTTAGACCCATATAACAATGTCAAATAAATAAAAATTAATTTAATAAAAAACTTTCTTCTTTTATGGACTTGAACGGAAGTTGAAAACTGAGTGAGATAAATCATAGGTGTTCCCATCTCCACCCTACATAAAACAGTATCCTAATCTTCTAGTCATGCTAATGTGGGATAGTATTGTTACCACTGGTTAGGCTATGGAGGCAGAGAGATGTTATGTTATGTTATGTTATTTATTATTTAGTATAGCGCAACGGTTACTCAAAAAGAGAATCCCGGCGCTTTAGGTAAGGTGAAGCTGGTTTCAGAATAACACAACACAGATAAAAACAGTTTAAAAGTCCACAAAAGAAACAGGGCTACTGGCAAACCTATTGAGAGAACAGCCAGGTTTTGAGGCCTTTCCTAAATTCAAGAAGACTGGTCGCCCCCCGCAAGGGGAGCGGTAAAGAATTCCACATCTGTGGGGCCAGAAGACTGAAGGAGCGGCCACCTAGGCGAGCCCTCTTCACACGCGGAACAGCCGCGAGAAGTAAAGATTCCGATCTCAACGCGCGAGTAGGGTGGTAGAAAGTGAGTCTCTTTCGAAGATGTCCCTCATTTTCTCTCAGGTCTGCAGTTGTCCTAGTACTGTCCGAGCAAGAACAAGCAGAATGGAGACAGGGCCACACTAACAGTGCTGGATGTTCAAATTTTTGTTTTTCCGAACCGAATCAGGTATCAGAGCGCTTTACATATTTTCCAGTTACGTTACATGAAGACACAATTTCATTTTAGGCACGGTGAGATTAAGTGTTTTGGCCAGAATCACAGGAGGTTTTCGCGTCGTTAGCGAGACTCGAACCCAGATCCCCAGGTCCGAGGTCGAGCGCCCTAGCCGGTAGGCCAACTCCTTTGCATGGTGTGCAAACCACTAAAACAGATGATGTGTGCCACTTTGTTTGCTTCCACTCCAACTGGGGCCTTGTCTAACGCATAAAGAAAGTTGAGTAAAAAATAAATATTATTCGGGCACTATTAGACAACCTTTGCATCAACAAAATCTAGTACAATTGCTTTTTATTCTGTAACGAGGCAAATACAGATACTTTACCCCAACAGTGCAGTCGCCCATTCTTAGAGTTTCTTTAGATCTGTATCGAATTTGTGCTTTTTGTGTGTGCTATAGTATACTAAATTTGATATTAACTGAAGATGTTTAGTTAAAATAAGGGCGCACGTGCACCTCTCTGATTTATTCTGACAAGCATTACACATTTTATTTAACATCATTGCTGCTTGACATATTCAAACATATTATATTTAAATGATGCAATTAATAAGTGGGAACTGCAACTTCAAGACTTTATTTAAAATAATGAGATTTGACAGTTACGGCGTCTGAATTATTTATTAATAACCAGCAGTTATTTCTTTCACAAGCCTTGCTAACATTCATAACCGAGCTGTAAATTGAGAAACAACATAAACTGAAATGTGGTACTGTGTAAAGTAATTGAGGTGTTAAAGATGTGCCTATCTAAAGCTAGTGTAATAAATAAGCTATAGAAATTAGATCATAAATGATTGGTAGTATCTGTCCTTGTGCTGTTTTACCTTCAATAAATATAGAAACGTAATGTCACACATATTTTTCACCATACTAGGAATACAAGGTGCATACAAAATGTTAGAATTGCTATGCTCTCATATCTATAAGGACTAGCTGATTTCATTTTTCGTATATGGGTTTCTGTTTTCTTTTTCTACTAGCGTCCTTTTTAGGTCTCATTTACAGACAGCTTTGACTGCTTCATCAGCCTCATGTAATCCAGTAAAAAGGTCTACATACACAGGGGGCTTTGGACCAGCACACTTCATCTATCGGTTCTATTCAACTGTCCAAGAACCTTGGGGCAATTATTATCAAGGGATTTATCTCTGCTTTTTTGGCTTTAAAAGCCAACAAAGCGGAGATAAAATTATCTCCCTATTACCTCGCTGTCGCTAACACCAGTTAGCGACAGCTAGTAGGAGATAGCGACCATCTTGGGCCCCGCTTTGCATGTCAGAGATATTTATCACTAATGACATGCAAAGTGGGCGTGCCAAGATGTTAGCGACTGGAAACAGTCGCTAACATCGCTATCTCCTATTACCTGCCCTGAGCAGTTCTTAGCCATGTTATCCAATGGGAGTTGGATAACATGGCTAAGAGCATTAGCTCGATAATGCATGAATATCGCTGACTTTACAGCGATATTCATGCATTTCGGCCGATTTTTATCGCTTTGGAGATAAACCTTGTTAATAGCAAGGCTCCCAAGCAATAAAAATCGGCGCAACACGGCGAAAAAATTATTGCCGCTATGCCAACATATCGATAATTATCGCTAGTTGTTGGTAATATGCCCCCTGGGTTTTTAGTTACAAAGGAAATAAATACTTGACTGGTAGTAAGACCTCAATTATCTATTTGCTAGGAAGTAAGTACCCCATTGTAGCACTTAACTCTCTAAGGATAGCAAAGCAGAGCAGGTTATAGTCTACTTAGGGAGAGGTGTGGTGCCGCGGCCAGGGTGACTGACGCTGGAATCTGGGTATCAGGGTTCAATCCCCAGCTCCGGCGGCAGGTTAGCCCAGCACTCTGGGCAATAGCTTGCTTAATCTTCCCGACGGCCCCCAGTGCCTAGAGACCCTTACGGGTGATTGTGCGCTTTACAAATGTGGATTATTATATTATTATTATTATTACTCAGGAGACATGGTGTGGGCCAGGGACCTCAGTCTTCTGGTACACAACAACATTCCAGAAATCACTAGCTACAACACCACAATATCAAGCGGAATACAACAGACCCACCAGTTTTTTCACAAAGTCACAGCATCAGTAAAATCAGCCACGTATCATGAATAAGCATTATACAATCATTGAAATCAATAGGCACAGTAACAATAGTTAAACACATCAATTTCAATAGTAATTGTTCTACATCAGTATTTTAATTAATCCATTTCAATTCAAAACGTCTCTGACTCTTTCTTTAACTTTACTCTGGCCTGCTCTATGGGTCAGTGATTCAGTTCAGTGGGGGAGGTAACTTCTGTAAAAACTTAGGGGCCGATTATGATGGCGGACGGACCTGAGTCCGTCCGCCACCATAGAGCAGGAGGGAACCTCCGCATTGCCTGCGGAGTTCCCTCCTGTGCAATTAGGATGTGACCGCCACCCTGGTGGTCACATCCTCTATTTTTACCATTGCGGCGGGTGCGGCTTCAAGCTGCATCCGCCGCAATGGTAAAAATGCATACATTGCATTTGTGCGCAGAAAGCGGCAGGCACCGTGCGGTGCCTGCCGATTTCTGCATACAAATGCAGGGGGGTACCATAGGTACCCCCCATGTGCACCTCCCACCCCCCTTCACCTAGGGGGCCCACAACGGGCCCCCGCAGTGAAGTTACACATGCTTTTCCACGGCAGAAAACCCGCAGCGGAAAAGCATTTTTTAAAGCCCTTCCTAATATGGCGGACGGTGTCTGAGAGACACCGCCACCCCATTAGAGCTTTTCCGCCGCGGTTGTAAGCCAACCGCGGCGGAAAAGCTGCGGACGGAAACCAGGACCCACCAGCCATCCTAATGTGGCGGTGGGTCTTTGGTGGGTCTGCTGCGGTTTTTCCGCATCCTCCGGGCCGGCGGTGGCTTCCGCCGGCCCGGAGGATGCGGAAAAACCGCAATCATAATAGGCCCCATATTTTGGTGGGCTGCTGAACCTCCTACAGCCATTCCAACACTCTCAATTAACCTGTTGTGGTGTCCCTGGCCTTCCTTAGGGAACCACAGGAAAATGTTTCGCAGTCCTGCCCCCCAGGTTCCCATCTCCACTCGGACACTTCTATTATCGCTCTCATTGGGGGCAGTCGGGGGAGCCCAAAGGCCCTCGCAGCCCCTTTTAGTTCCAAAAGTGCACTGCACTCCGTGTGTGGCATAGAGCTACCAACAGCACTATTCTGGGCACCATGATGGTGGGGAGCCACAACACATTTTTTTGTTCTCTCCCACAGACTGGCACAAGAGGTTTCCCCTGCCCATGCCACAGAACGGAAGAAAGAGGGCTGACGCAACCAACCCCTCCCATCACTGGCCTGGGGTGTGGGCAAAGTGGCCAGCCTGGCATTGCTCCTTTCTTCTTAAGGTTCCTAAGGGTGTATAAACCTCTGTTACGCAGGTCCATTGGGAAAAAAGGGCCCACACTCCTCCTCCCAATAAAAATATTTTAAAAGTCAATATATCAACCCCTTGGTTTTAGACCACCCCATGGGTATATTTAGGAAATGGCTGGGAAGCGCTAAATGATTCATTTTTCATCCTACTTCTCTTTAAGGGGACAAGATTTAGCAGGCACCTTTGTCTGAGCCCATAGTGTAGATTTGTAACCCTGCTGGCTATCCCGAGCCAATAAGAGCACGCTCTAGGATTTTTTTTCCTATTTCGTCATGTGCCCACTAATCCCCTGCCGCCCCATCCCACTGGGCTTACCCGCATGGACTGCCGCTGGTTCTGACCCACCTCCTTTTTCCAGTGGGTTTGGGTTGTCCCTGCCCATGCGCGGTGTGACAAGTTCTTCCTACCGCTATCTTTCCCAGGAATGGGTCCAACACCGTTAGTAAGGCCTAGATATTTATAGTTACTGACCTGTTTGAAGGGGACATTCTTTGAATGCCAGGTACATTTCTTAGGTCAATTGGAAAAAATCAAAGTCTTGTTCTTTTCCACATTAATTAAGAGACTATTAGACTCAGAATAGGAATGAAGAGCACAGTGTTTATATTGTAAACCTATTGGAGTATAGTCCATTAAGTAGAGTGAATTAAGACCAAATTGTGTGCATACATTACAAAATGGACGTGGTCCCTCCTATTTAAGGGAAGAAAGAATTTGGCTTAGCTGAACCAGATGGTAAATCAGAAATAAAGAGACTGAACAGGCAGGGTACTGAGACACACCCCTGCCTTAGCTGATTGTGAACAGGATTTTTTCTGATAGTATTACAGACCCATTCAACTCAACCTGGTCCCAGTTCTAGCATGTAATTGCAGCAATATTAACAGCAAATAATGCAGGATGTTCTATCTTGTTAGCTTTTTCCACAGAATGCCCCTACCTACCCTGTCAAAAGCTGTGTGGAAGTCAACAATACAGGAACATGGCTTGCCTACTGTTATTTTTGACTTTTTGCACTACCCCAATGTACAAAATGTTTTGCCTGAAGCCCCCTGCTCTCTATGGACAATACCAATACCAAAATGCCATGGCTTGAGAAATTTTCAACAAAGTATTAGCGTAAATCTTGGAAGAGGTATCCATTCCATTCATGTATCTTTATTTCGGCAATTGTTGCCAAAAAGATGTACATACAATAATAAAATCAACAGTCTGTAGGATATCTGGATAATAAATAATTCAAGATGAGCACAAGTAATCAATTAATACATTTTCCAAATCAATCAGTAGAGATCTGCGTAATCAAGACTAAAATTAATTAAAAAGTGCATGTACAAAGATTAAAATTAGGCGTTGTTTACTAGAGCCCTGCGCTTAAGCCACATTGCTGTGAGAAATGTTGCTACACCAAAAATAACCTTACTAGATAAATCTGTTTTTAAAATGCGATAGGTTTGCATGCAGTGTGTGATTCCCATATTTCTGCACAATGGCACAAGCCATTGCCTCCTTATTCTTTGATAGGCAGGACAAAAAAACATGATATGTAGGTCATTTTCCAAATCACAGTTGCAGCTTGGACAATTTTCCGGGGAGGATGGAAGCCATTTAGTGGTAAAAGCTCTAATCGTTAAGGTACCATACCTCTACTCTAAAAACAACTTCCTAGTTAAAACAGGTAAAATATCGTCCAAAACACATTCAAAGTAATAACAGTCTTTTTCCTTTAAAAAACAATCAGTAAGGTGCCGGTTTGAGCATTACGTATCGAGTTGGATAATTTATTTTCATAATAGAGTTTTGATAAGCTTTTTCTTGAAACCCTGGTGCAGGCAATTTCAGTGTCATACCACATTTGGGGGACCCCTAGCTTGATAAATTCATTTTTTATACAATCAAGCCATGGTATTTTCACTACATTTGCCAAATTTAGGATTTCTAGGAGTTCCTGCCTGTAGTTATGGAGCTCCGGCGTGCTCCATAATCTCCGCCAGAATGTCAGTGGCTTGAGACCCAAAACCTCATCTATTGGCCTGAGGCCCATATCGAGTCTAAGAGGTAATAAGGGAGTACTAGGGGGCAAAGTTACTAGTTGTCTAAAGTTTTATTTTCTGTGATGACAATATCAGGCCTACAGACATGCCCCCATAGTTCGCCCCCGTAGGTGACTGCACCTCTTACCTGTGTTTTATAAATCTCAATGGGTGGACCAATGGGTTTAATTGTGGAGGTATTACAAAGCTTAAGGATACCCCCTATTAGCTGTACCTGTTTGAGTTGAGATTTGATTTGGTGAGTGGCCCAAGTCATGCTTTCATTTAAAGTTACCCCTAAGTAATCAAAAGTCTGAACCCTTTCCAGCCTGATAACTCCTATTGTGGGGTTTTGGCGTGTGGTTACTGGGGAATTAAAAATCATAAATTTGGTTTTCGAAGCATTGATTTCCAAACCCCGTTCCACACAAAATGCCACAAAACCATCCAATACCCTTTGGATCCCCATAGGGGATTTTGACAGCAGCAGGGTGTCATCTGCAAACATTATTGCTGGCACCCTGCTGCCGGCTAGCTTGGGGGCGTCAGTATTTAATATCCCATTGAGATGGGAGATTACCCCGTTGACGTAGAGGCAGAACAGGGTAGGTGCTAGAACGCAACCCTGTCTTACGCCCCTGCCAACGGGGAATTTTGAGGACAGTGAACCATTCCTCCCGCACCTCACCCGAGCAAACTTTTCTTGGTGGAACCGTATTAAAATATTCAAAAGTTAGGGTGGAATGCCCATCTCAGCTAATACTGTCCAGAGCTTTCCTCTTGGGACCAAATCGACGGCAGCATGTAAATCCACAAAAACTGTGTATAAACATCCCCCTTCAATCTTAACAGTCTTCCAAAATAACAAGGTCAGACGAAAGATCTGATCCATTGTGAATATATTTCTTCTGAACCCTGCCTGATAGGGGCTCAATATGGAATTTTCCTCCATCCAGTCCTGAAGGCGATCTAGGATTAGCCTGCCAAAGATATTTTGCAGCACATCAATCAAACTGATGGGCCTGTAATTGGCTGGGAGCAGCGGAGAGCCCGTTCTTGTGAATAGGGACAATCTCTGCGCCCAGCCAAGTACTAGGTACTGGCATACCTCTAAGGACTGCATTGTAGATGGCTAGCAGATACAGAGCCCATGTTGTTGGTTCATGCTTAAAGAGGGCGCCTGGAAGCTTGTCCAACCCTGGTGCTTTTCACGCGGCCAATTTAAATATTGCCTCAGAGACCTCCCTCACCGTGAAATCCACGACATCCATTTGCCAAGTAGGATCTAAGGGAATCACCCCTGTACCCCCCTCCGAATTACTATCTCTTGATGCATATAGGGTCCGGAAGTGGTCCTCCCATACGCTTGCAGCTATGTTTGCCTCAACAGCAACTACTGGCTCCGCCAAGCCCGCATTTGCGATTGACCAAAATTTACGCAGGTCTCTGGCTGAAAGGGCATTGGTTAAACTTATCCAGTTGTCATGGTCCATGGCTTGCAGCTATGTTTGCCTCAACAGCAACTACTGGCTCCGCCAAACCCGCATTTGCGATTGACCAAAATTTAAGCAGGTCTCTGGCTGAAAGGGCATTGGTTAAACTTATCCAGTTGTCATGGTCCCATTCCTCTTTCGCACACTTAAGTAGGTGCTTGTAATCAACTCTCCTGGCCTGTATAGCTAGCTTATCAGTATTCTGTTTTAAGGCAGAAACTAATTCGGCTTTGCTATCCTACAAGCGGGGTTGTACCATGTGGCTCTATTGCCCTTGGTCAGCCGCTTTGTCACACGGGGATAAAACACCTCTGCCAAGTTGTTTATGAGCTCTTCATGCAAGACCCCAAGCTTATATTGCATGTCTGAAAAATGTACCTGTGCAATTAGGGTACTAACCTCTTCAAGTACAGAGAGTATTCGAGCATAAATCTCCGAAATCTGCTCTGGATGTGCCATTAATTTAACCCACTTAACTCTTCGCTTGTCATTGGATAGGGTCAGCCTCAAATCGGGGGCATCATTGCTATCCTTTTTCCCTTCAATAATGCCAGGCATAGAGATTTCTAGACTTAATGCATTGTGATCACTATCATTTCTTACAATCACAGTGAAATCCCTCACTTTAGCCCAAGACAAAGTTTCAACAAATATATAATCTAGACGGGACTCCTGGCCCAGTTTATTGTAGGTACATTTTGGGGAAACATCTCATTTCACCCGTCCATAACAAGCCCTCATCGAATGCTTAAGCGTTAGTGCCATAATTTGGACAGCTAACGGTGTCCATGACCTGGGAGGTGGAGCCGCCGATGGCGGTATTGCCCATGATCATCTTCTTCCATAACGACACCATCTGTCAAGCCTAGCAGTGGCTCGAAATGACAAATGAAGTCACCCCCAATCACGAGCTGAATGCCACTAGGAATGGAGCTTAGAAATAGGGACAGCGCCTCAATTGTTTTGGACTCTCCAGTAACACTCACTGGTCTAGAGTACACATTGACCAGTGCAAGCCTAGATCCGTTAGACCACTCCAAAAGCACGCACTGGACATCATCAGATGATGTGTTCAGGGGCTTAGCGATACAGCCCAGGTGAGTGCCCACCCAAACTGTAAGGCCTCCCGATGGCCGCCCCTTCCCCCCCATCTTGCCGGAACAAAGAAAGAGACAAAGCCAATACGCACTTTGTCCTCTCTAGCCAATGTTTCTTGGAATAGACAGAAGCCATTCCCCTCTATAAATGATCCCCACTCTGGGCATTCCATCTTATTACAAAGCCCTACCAGATTCCACGACAATATTATTAGGGAACCCGGGTTGATGTTATTAACCAATCCCACCTTATCCCCACTAGGACCCCTTGTGTTAGCTTTCACCGTTTCCTGTAACTCCTGCATCATAGGGGGGTGAATGCACCTTCGGCCTGACCAGGCCGATCAATATCAGAAAGAGGGTGCTTGAGCAAACTCATGTCGTTACTCCCAACCTGCTTAGTACCTTGAGCATCAATTTGGGACCCCGCTTCGTAGTTGAGTACAAGAGACCCACCGGGCTGTGTGAGCATATTGCTGCGACCCAGTATTTCTGAACATCCCACCTCCACCGCTGTAGGAAAGACTCAATCGACCATATCCAGACAGCTGTAGCGATTATAGTTCAGAGGTGGCCCTGGCAGATGGATATTCCCTCTCCTTTCCCTGTTCCCTCTTCTCCCTCCGCTAGCTCCCACTCTCGTCCAACCTTCCTCCACTACCCGGGTAGTACTCTGTGAACCTGGTGGATAGAAGGCAGATAGAGGGAGGGGTTGGATAACCGTGTCGAAATCTTGATGCAGCCAAGAGCATATGTGTGAAACTGTTCTGGGGTCTCTAAAATTAACCACAACACAGTCCCCACTAATCTTTTTGGTGGTGTCACCTACCCATGCTATCCTACGTACCATCTAAATCTCGCTCGAAAGTTGGGGGGGGAGAGGCCTGTTTTTGCTCAGCCAACTGACCACCATATTTTTAAGTGATGCAAAAGATTCACTGGTCGATGCCTCCAACACCGGGACTCCCGTTAAAACAACTACCAAGGGTTTCGCCTCAGGGGGTAAATTTAGTATCAGCTTATTTGAAGTAATACTATCTCCTGGTGTATTCTTTCGATTGAGTTGGTCATAGTTATTATCTTTAATCAAAACCAGCTCCGATGGTTGGGCGGGCATTCGTAGTAGGGGGGCGCTGCACTATCGAGCCCCCATCTACTATAGGGGTGAGATTATCTAATAAGGATTTCCCCTGACTATTCCCCTTCGCTCCCTCCTCCAACATCGTTTTGCCCTTGTCCAGGCCATCACCAGTCGACACAATGGCCCTTTCTATACTTGACAGCCTTGATTCTAACTGAGCAAGTCTAACTTCGAGGGGGTTAAGCAAGGCCTTAAAAAGTACTCCCAAATTAGCGATCGTCAAATCATCTTCCGGTGACTAAAATACTGGAATTTGGGTCGCCCGTGATTAAGATGGGCGGACTCATCACTAAGGGGGCAGGAGCAGCAGAAATCCGTGTGGTGGCCATGCCTACGTGTGCCAAGCAACTCGTTTGATTGGCGAACTTTACCTTTCTCCCCCCAGATTTATGGGACACACGTTTCCTTTTGGGTATACCTCGCACCCGCCGAACACCTGCACTTCCAGATCCACGTCAACCCCAAGACCACCCTCAGAGGCACCCTCATCTACAGACCCCCGGGACCACGCACACAATTCAGCGAAGACATCGCCGACTTCATCAGCTCACACGCCCTCCCCTCCGCCGACTACATCCTCCTCGGGGACCTCAACTTCCACCTGGAGAATAACAACGACCGCAACACCACCACCCTGCTGGACAACCTCTCCAACCTCGGACTCAAGCAACTGGTGACCACCCCCACCCACTACGCCGGACACACACTCGACCCGGTCTTCTCTTCCAGCAAGGACATCGCCTTCAGCCACGCCACGGGACTCCACTGGACAAACCACAGCTGCGTCCACTTCAGCTTCAGAAGGACCACGGTCCACCATCACCAGCAACAGGTTCCCCGCAGAAGCTGGAACAAGATCACTGCAGACCAACTCGCCGCTTCCCTGAGCAAGAACCCTCCCACCAGCACAACGAACCCGAGCCAAGCGGCCACCAACCTCACGAATTGGATCACCGTCTGCGCAGACGACCTCGCCCCTCTGAAGACCCCGCCGTACAGACCCGGCAGCAAGAGAGCCCCATGGTTTAACGACGAACTCAAGAGCTCCAAGAAGAACTGCAGAGCACTCGAGAAAACCTGGCGCAGAGACCCAACAGCGGACAACATGACTGCCCTCAAGCTCGCCACCCGAAAACACCACCAACTGATCCACGTCACCAAGAAAACTGCATTCAAGGAACGACTGGACATCAACGCACACAACAGCAAGGAACTCTTCAACATCGTGAAAGAGCTCTCCAACCCCAACGCCGGAAACAACGACATCACCCCTTCGCAACACCTCTGCAACTCCCTCGCCTCCTACTTCCACAACAAGATCGCGGACATACACAACAGCTTCAGCACCCAACCGACGCACGCCATGACCGAACCAGCGCCCCCCACCACCACCCTCCGCGCCTGGACCCAGACCAGCACCGAAGACACCATCCGCACGATGAACTCCATCCACTCCGGATCTCCGACCGACCCCTGCCCTCACCACGTCTTCAACAAGGCCGACGCTGTCATCGCACCCCACCTGCGGGACATCATCAACACCTCCTTCGACACCGCCACCTTCCCGGAGAGCTGGAAGCACGCCGAACTCAGCGCTCTACTTAAGAAACCATCAGCCGACCCCACCGACCTCAAGAACTACCGCCCCATCTCGCTGCTCCCGTTTCCGGCAAAAGTAATCGAGAAGACAGTCAACAAGCAACTGGCCACCTTCCTCGAGACGAACGGCTCCCTCGACCTCTCGCAGTCTGGCTTCCGGGCCAACCACAGCACCGAGACTGCCCTGATCGCAGCTACCGATGACATCCGAGCACTGCTCGACAACGGAGAAACAGTGGCCCTCATCCTCCTGGACCTCTCCGCGGCCTTCGACACTGTCTGCCACCGTACCCTAGTACAGCGCCTCAGCAACGTCAGAATCCAGGAGAAGGCTCTGGAGTGGATCATCTCCTTCCTCGCCGGAAGGACACACAGAGTCCGCCTCCCCCCGTTCAGATCGGAGGCCACCGAAGTCATCTGCGGCATCCCTCAAGGCTCCTCGCTCAGCCCAACACTCTTCAACGTCTACATGAGCCCCCTCGCAGCCATCGCACGCCAGCACAACCTCAACATCATCTCCTACGCCGACGACACCCAGCTGATCCTCTCCCTCACCAACGACCCCGCCACCGCCAGAGCCAACCTGCACGAAGGGATGAAAGACGTAGCCAAATGGATGTCGAGCAGCCGCCTGAAACTGAACTCGGACAAGACGGAAGTCCTCATCCTGGGATCATCACCCTCCGCCTGGGACGACTCCTGGTGGCCCCCCGCCCTGGGCAGCGCACCCAAACCCACAGACCACGCACGCAACCTGGGCTT
This sequence comes from Lissotriton helveticus, assembly GCF_964261635.1. Taxonomy (NCBI): domain Eukaryota; kingdom Metazoa; phylum Chordata; class Amphibia; order Caudata; family Salamandridae; genus Lissotriton; species Lissotriton helveticus. Next base: position 1,083,213,769 of record NC_136061.1, on the reverse strand, counting down.
CATCCTGGACTCCTCCCTCTCCATGACCAGACAAGTCATCGCCGTCTCCTCGTCGTGCTTCAACATCCTACGCATGCTACGTAAGATCTTCCGATGGATCCCCACCGAGACCAGGAAGACGGTCACCCAATCCCTCGTCACCAGCCGTCTGGACTACGGCAACTCCCTCTACGCCGGAACCACCGCCAAACTCCAGAAGAGACTCCAGCGGATCCAGAACACCTCAGCACGACTCATCCTGGACCTCCCCCGCCGCAGCCACATCTCCGGACACCTGAGAGACCTGCACTGGCTCCCGGTCAACAAGAGAATCACCTTCCGGCTCCTCACCCACGCACACAAAGCCCTACACAACCAAGGCCCAGGATACCTCAACAGCCGCCTCAACTTCTACACTCCCAAACGCCAGCTTTGATCGACCAGCCACGCCCTCGCCGCCGTCCCCCGCATCCGAAGAGCCACCACGGGAGGAAGGTCCTTCTCCTACCTGGCCGCCAAGACTTGGAACTCCCTCCCGACTCACCTCCGCCTGACCCAAGACCACCTGGCCTTCAGGAAGCAGCTCAAGACCTGGCTGTTCGAGACCCCCCGGGTGAGTAGTGCGCTATACAAATGTTTTGATTGATTGATTGATTGATTGATTGATTGATATGGCCCCCTCGCGATTCCCCCGTAACTGCCTACCATTCTGTTTTTCTAGACTGTCATTTGCGAGATCCACTTGTACATTAGGTAAGACATTGCTCTCGAGTATAGTTGGTAAAATGAAATCATTACATAATGGTGCAGCACCCCCCCAGAGTTGAGACCCATTATATGTTACAATGTCTGTCCTTTCTACACATCCATTTGTAGAAGAATCCTCATGCCTCTACAGCGTTCTCACATTCATTATATGCCCCAGTGAGGATCTCTTAACATTCACAAGTTCCTGTGAAAGCCGCCGCTCCAGTACAGTCATTTCATGCGATAAGAGTGAACTAGCTCTAATAATGAAATTGTCCATGGTCCCGACACCATGTCCACTCGAAGTCGCAGCTTTGCTACTCAACTCCCGCCCTGCCATCTTGCTCTACGCCACTAGTCGAAAGGAAAGCGTTTTTGAATCTTACCTCAACTTAATGTGGGCAACAATTCCAAAGGGGGGTAGCCCGGTCCGGTCTGTCTCGGTCTGGAACGGGCTAGAACGGGCCCGCCCTTGGCCCGGGCTTTGCCCTGCGCGCGCCCGCGCGCGTCCCACGACGTGGAAGAAGGGATTAGTTAAGAACCTGATAGCAGGGGGCGTGTTCACGGGAAGAGGAGACAGCTGAGCGAGTAACCGGGCTGCTGGCCCTCGCAGTCTCGTGTGCTCCCGAGAATCCCAAACACGAACCAAGTTCCACCAGAGTGTGTCAGAGTCCCAAACACGAACCAAACTCCTCCAGAATATCTCAGAGTTTCACCGCTACGAGCGGCTCCCGCGTAGCGGAGGCCGCGAGCGGTAAAGAGCTGCTGGCAGGGGCGTGTTCACAGGAAGAGGAGACAGCTGAGCGAGTAACCGGGCTACTGGTCCTCGCAGTCCCGTGTGCTCCCGAGTATCCCAAACACGAACCAAGTTCCACCAGAGTGTGTCAGAGTCCCAAACACGAACCAAAGTCCACCAGAATATCTCAGAGTTCCTCCACTACGAGATGTATCTAAAATCGAAACAAATCTATAATTAGCAGTTCCCTTCTTGTGAACAGGCTTAAAAATTACTCATTCCATGAATTGGGAATTATGCCTGAGCATGTAAACTGTCTGAATAAAGGGCTAATAACTTCTGCCCACCAAGGGCTTGGTATTTGCTTGAGTAAAGACCTATCTACCAATATTAGTAAATAAGACTTTGCCCCAAAAACATTGGTGGTAGTGTGGGAACATCCATGTACCACTCATGGGATGCCCCCTGTATGCAAAATAGTTCAAAGCGTTATTTACGAAACTTTAAAACTACTTTCCACAGCAAATAAAGTTTAGAGCTGGAAATTAAATATTATATCAACACTTTGCGCTACTTTCTGTGTCATTGCGATTGTTCAAAATTTTGATAAATCTGCTCTGTTGTATGCTCTGACTTCTTTGACCATATTTTCTTTGACTGTTTGTAAGTATTTATGGCTTTATCCTCATATTAGTAAGGACTGGGATGAAAATGTAATGAGAAGGTAATGCATCAAATCACTCACCAGTAATTTAATTACATCGATTCTATCTTTCTTGTCCCACTCCTTAGTCTCCCCCTTCTCACCCTGGCTGGACTAATGGCTATCGTTAAAGCTATGGTAATCTACTTAGAAGTTGGAGATGGTCTGGTTATATGTCATACAGGGAGCTGTGTCACTTTCTGTAAGGACTCAGGGCCATATTATCAAGAAAGGGCGATACATTATCGCCGCTTTTATCGGCAGGAAACTGCCGCTAAAGCAGCGATAATGGGCTTGATAATATGCCCTTGGGAATTCCCATAGAAGCCCAGGTTAACGCCAGAGCCTGGGCTTCTGTGGGAATTCACAAGGGCATAGTTCAAAGCCCATTATCGCTGCTTATGGGGCAGTTTCCTGACAATAAAAGCGGCGATAATGTATCACCATTTCTTGATAATATGGCCCCAAGTTTTTTTTGTTTAGGATGGTAAGCAGAGTGTCTGTTATGGAACTGCATACTCTTGATATTTGTAATGAATGGGACTTGGAAGATGGATTCAGAGTAATGAAATTACTGGTAAGTATTCTGAAGCATTAAACATTGCATTTGGGGCAGTGTTAACCAGAGGCAGTCGGCACAGGTAAACGCGGTGATGCGGGGGGGCATGGCGGGGTAGGAAGGGGGGACGTCGACAGACAACACAATGGGTATAATTAAATAAATTAATAATACATATTCCCTTGTCTGTCGGTTCCCCCCCTGCCCTGCCCTACTGCGCTTACCCTGGCTGGCCGCCGCTGGTGTTAACACTAAAAATGCTTAGTTCATACCACACATGCCACTAGGGATTGAGTGTACAAGCTTCATCAACTGTTTGTTCTACATTAGAGATTTTTGTCAAATGTCTGGAATATTCTCTTAATTCTGTGCCTCACAATAAGCCAAAGACAAAGCACAAATGGTTCTCAGCTCACTTCTTTTGTCTGACAGTATTTGCACCAAGTGAGGCCAAAAATACAGAAAGTTTCTGCTGAATTCCTGATTCCAATATGTTAAACACACATATATTCTGCTAAACCTCAAAACGTTTCACATACTTACCCTTCATAAACAGTCAAGCTACGGCTTGCACCAAAGTCCCCTTCTGAATTAATTACAAGCAAAAATAAATAGTTTTAAAAGACTGCTTCTTTGTTTTGGTTTTGCAAACAGACTCGGCTGTCTTTGAGGGCTCCAGGATGCAAAAATGAAAAATGCAGTGCGTATTTGAATGAAGAAAATATTAAAGCGAATTCTGCCTCAATAAAAAAAATAGGAGCATTTAAAAATGGAGAGACATATCCAGAGAAACGAGTACATAAATAGTCATGAAATGAAAAGTTTCAGATTTGTATTGAAGTAAAAAAACTACTTAGAGAAAGGCCAACAGGCCAGACTAAATAATCCTCGACTTAACGTCCAATTCTGAATCACATATTAGCTGCAGAGATTTTAATGTAAATATGCCATTACACTGTCATTACAGTGATCAGGCAGCATGGCTCACAGGTCACATCTCAGCCACTGTTAATTTTGCAGGCAAAAGCTTTTTTTCTCTTGAAATGTTAATAACTTTCTATTAGTTAATGTAGCGTGACTAAAATTCAGATTAGATATAATTCATTTTAATATCTGTGACTGGCTATCCTGATCATTTAGCAATGGTTTCCAGCTGAATACAAGATGCTAAATTGGACTCATTTGCATAGCGCTTTTAAAGCAATGCCATTCTCCAACTGGAGGTATTTTCAAATTAATTTAAAATATTTTTTTTTCTGCTTTTGCAACCGGGATGACTTTCGCGAACAACTAATTGGAGAAACCATACGCCTAATGCACATCCTTTCTTTTCCGCGAGAACAAATGACTAGTTAATGTCAAAAGTAATTAATCGGCATGGAAGAAAATAGCTGTATACTGCTTTTGAATACAAATATGACTTATCCTGCCTACCAGTCGAAACGATATACATTGTCAAAATATATCTAAGGCATAATGCATTTAATTACTCTTAAACAAGGTGAATGCCAATAATACCCATCTTCCCGAATGATTCTTGAAAAAAACAATCTATTGAGGACACGCATTAGCGAGTGTAATATAAGAGAACAAGCTTTGAATGACACTTCAGCTGTGGTAGAAAAAATAATAGCAAGTGTGTGTATTAATTAGAAGAAAACAACGGTAGCTGCGGCTTAAATGTATCACTGTAAAGAACACGCAATCCATTAAACCATGCACTAGAAAAACGGCATTGATGTAACAATAACAAATAAGGCACGAAAGAATGGCAAATTGAAACTAATGATCGACATACGCGCTGTACATCCATTTCGATCAAGGTTATTTGATAAAAGAAATGTAGCCAGTTTTCTTTTAATGCAGTTAAACACGTGTTTTCAGCTTATATACCACTGGCTATACTGCTTTGTCTTTTTGCAGAAGGTGTCATCATATTTTGAATTTGATTGGCAGTGTACAAAAAAGAATAATAAAAGAAAGAAACAAATAAGCACAGAAAGAAAGAAAGGTGTAACGAAATACAAAGTCACTCAACTGGGAGCCTATGACATATATGTACATACATAACAGTACATTATAATGGTATGAATTATACAATTTAGAATTGTTTAACTTAAGGGAGAAAAATACAATTATTGTTGTAGATTTCTATAGCAATTTAAATGTAGTATTATATTCCTATTAGAGTGGAAGTACAAGATTTGCTAAGTGAATAATGCAAACATGTGAGCTCATTGTATCTTACGGCAGTGGTGTAACGAAACTTGAGGGGGCCCCACTGCAAAGCACATGGAGGCTCAACCCCACCCCACCCAGCGGCCTGGCCCACCACATTCCACTTTGCCTCACCACTCAAAAATCTGGTATATTTTGATTTGTAACCTCCAACATTTAATGAAATGCCTCTATATTGTCTTGTCTCAAAGTTCTAATGAAAACGTGGGAAACACTCTTAACAATACGGTCAAGAGCAGATTATTTAACTGAGGCAGCAATCCGAACAATACCAAGGAGTGATCCTGTTGTCTGAGGAACTGCCTGTGGCTGAAGAACAAAGAACAACTATGAAGGGTCTGACATAGAATTGACATTAATGGACAATAACTTGAAACTCTGAAAGACAAACCCAAACCTGCAATTCCATAAAAACTTGACTAACAATATACATGAGAAGTACACAAGATATAACTCAGTATCCTGCGAAGGTCAAGAGAAGTAGACTGGTGAATTATCTGCATGCCACACACTAGTCAAGAGTTGTGCATGATAATAATGTCAACTGAGGAACCAATCTCAATTCCTACCATCATATCTTTATAAGTAAGCATTACAAAACAGGCAGGCAAACAAGGCTGAGGATGAAAACTGTTTGGATGCTTCAGAACATTGATGCAGATGTTTGTCTGAATTTATCATTTCAGCAGTGTAAACAATGCTAAATATAAGATTTAAGGCACAGATATTACAGACAAATCAAGCAACACCATTAATAACACCGAATGTAAAATAAAAACAAACCATATCAGCAAGTACCCAATGACAGAATCTATAAAAACTGTAGTTGGTAAAGCAAAAGAAAAGTGCAAATACTTCCAAAGTGCATAATAAAGCAATCACCAGTCCAGCAATATACAAAAATCAAGCATGGTTTGTAAAACAATCCAACTTTCTTCCATCGAGGTGAATATGCTTTCAAAGTGCATGATGAAAACAAGTCCATCAGTATGCAAAAATGAAGCCAGGTTAGTCAAACAATTCTCGGTTTGGTGTGTGCATAAAGGCACATATAGTTCAAAGCAACTGGTAAACAATAAAAAATACAGCACTATACAATTATCAAAATGATTTAGACTAACAATTCCCTTTTTGAAGGCTCAAATATTTGAAAGTGACTGGCAAAACATTAACAAGTACAGCACGCAGCAGCACACCTAAAACAAACCTATTTAGTAAAACTAATTCCCCTTTTGTTTGTGCATGAAGGCATAAATATTTCAAAGTGCCTGGTAAAGCAATACAATTTAGCAGCATAAACATTAAACCCCTCTAGTCAAACAATGCCCCTTTTATTTGTCCATAAAGATGCCAGAGCCCATTTTGCCCATGCCTTAAAACGTCTCTGAATGGCATCTGCCTTTAATAGTTGCAACATTCTCCCATCCAGTAATGGCAGCTTAAGTGGCAGCAATTGTGACCTGGGTAAAGTAAAGGAGGCCCTGGCAAGAGGTGATCGAAAGGATATGGCGCGACCAACATGATTTGTGGCAGAGCACTTAGAATAAGGCCTGGGCCCTGGCATGAAACAGGAGCTGTGAATATACTACTCATGAAAGGAAGTGTGAGGGAAGATAGCAGCCCATCACAAAATGGTGGGCATGTAAATGGAAGTAGCAGGGTGGCCAGAGACAGCCCTGCAAGCAAAGGGGCACCAAAACCCACACACACCTAAATCATTTGAAAAGATGTGTATCAGCCCCTCACGTTGGTTCGCAGCTTGGAAAAGCAAAAGCATGTACATTTAGTTAGAAGAATCCAAATCCGCTCAAGAGGCAAATGATTTCAAACAAATAGTAGCTAGTTGTAAGCTTGCTTTTAACCCCTTGGGCGCTGCTGTGATTCTGCCCCTGTGCGGCATTTTTAAACAGTGGGCGGGTTCATGACGGCCCCCAGCAGTCATCAGCACACGCCCACCGTGATGCATGACGGCCGGGGGCCGTCATCAGCATGGAAGGGGTAAAATATGTGCACACATCTTTTTTTCAATACACTCCATTCCCATAAAACAGCTCTCCGTCTGAGCAAGTCTATATTGAAGTGTTTTAGGATGTTCAGAGTAAAGCTGTAGATGATAATGTGGTTAGTTAAAAGTAAAGATTACAATCACCTTCCTCTCTTTTTTGACGATGAATGCAATAGAATTTTAAAAGGGGGTAAAAAAACTATATTAAGGGGTTGGTTAGGCAGATTGATGGACACATCCTTTTTTCCACAGAGAGGTTATTGTGAAGATGAATCCCTGATCTTCAAAAATGCAGTTGAATATTGCACATCTTGGTGAACAATTAACATCAATATTGGGAGGAGTAAGAGACTTATGTGCCATCGCATTATACACACTGTTGTCTACAAAAATATACAGTTTCAACAACTTGTTATTTTCAGCATGGTTGACAATTCTGTATTGGGATAGCAATGTGCTTAAAAAAATAAAAGTCCATATTCAACTCCGTGAGCTTTCACTCATGATTCAAAATGCGGGAAGTACCTTATAATGTCCAGAGATAGACATATCTATACTATGGAGATCAAATGGGTGTGTCAATGGGGGTGGCACACCTGTGCCCATTCATGGATTGGCTTTGCCCCTTGCTTCCCCAGTGGCCATCACCGACCTAAGCCTCAGATAACAGATCAGGGAAGCGAGAATGAAAGTCCTAAGTTGGCTGGGGGATTGAAACTAGGGGCGCAAAAAGACCCGAATTACAGGGGGGGCTACCACTCCCAGCCAGGGCTGGCCATAGCACTGGTCTCACATGGTGCAACTTTCTTTTGGCGCCCCACCCCCATTTTCTCCTTCTCCATGAATTCCCTCACTACCACTCACCAACAATGCACCTCACCTCACTTAGTACCTTTCTGACAAACATTTAATTTTTTTCTAGCTCTACTCACACTCAGTTCTGTGATCTGCATGGTACACGTTCTAAGTAGCAGGCACATTAATCCTCTGCGCTTTCTGGGTGGCAGGAGTGCCCATGTGAGTGCACGGTGAGCAATGCAACAATGTGAGAGTAAGGTAAGAGGCGTGACTGCAGGGTGAGTGAGGTGACCATATGAATTTAGGTGCGTTGTAAGTGCAGACTGGGACGAAAGAATGCATGGTTAGTGAAGGGCTTGTTTGAGTGAGATTGCAGATTGAACAGTGAGGGGGACAGGTGAGTGAAGGATGAGTAGTGTGCTTGTGTGACTGCAGGGTGAGGTACACGGTGAACAGCGCAAGTGCATTATGAGTGCAGAGTGATCACTGTGAGTGCAGGGTGAGCGAGCGAATGGTGTGAGTGCATGGTGATCAGTGTGAGTGCATTGTGATCGCTGTGAGTGCAGGGTGAGTGTAAAAGTGAAGGGCAAGAATGAGGAGTGAGTTGTCTGAATGCAGGGTGCATTCCCAGACACTAGAAGTAACTCAGAATGTTATTTACAATGGCGTAGGGTTTCAGATATAAGTTAAACTATTGCATTAATAGGGATTGAGGGTGTAGGAAATAAATAATGTGCTGTTCCTGCAACAAACTTCCAGTCTTATGTTTAGGGTTGCCAGCACTTTTTTTGATGTCCCAGACTGACTTATCTGTGCATACTTCGAACACCAAATACAAATAGAAAGCACTTTTAATTGTGTTCTAGGGCTGCCTGAATGTTCCATGACTGATAATTCAAGGGAACAAAGACGGGAAAGTCACATTACAAATGAATACATACTTTTTTTTATTTATAACAAGGGCACAAATCCTAAAAAAAAGAAGTGGGGGACTAACCTAGTTAATGAGGCATGTGGCATCACGGTGCATGACATCATGGCAAGTGACATCATGGCGTGTGACATCATGGTGCATGACATCATGGCATTAGACATTACGGGGTGTGACATCACAGGAAGGGGCATCATAAGAAGTGACATCAGATCTTAAGCCCTCACATATATGTTTAACCTGTGCATTGAAGCGCATTTCCAGTATACAGGGAATCCCTCCTGATTTAGGCAGAAGATTTTCACATTCGTAAGCTACAAATAAAGCAGTGTTGCCTTTTGTCAGCGTAAACTTCCTCTACCCATAGTGCTTTACAAGAAAAAATTGTGATATTTAAATTGATACAACGCCTCCTCAGGGGTAGTAAGCAATATATAAATGCTATTTATTTTATGTAAATACTGGGAAAGACCAACATATCTGACATTCTTACAGCGCATGCATATCTCCTAAACCGAGCCTGAAAAAGGTGAAAAGCTGTCTCTTTTAAGTATGTGTGAAGTGCTAACAAGGTGTGAGCCTTTGATTCCCCTCTGTTGAATTTGCCTCTAGGTGTGAGGCTCCTAACTCCTGCCAGCCAGGAGACTCCAACAAAAGGAGGTCTGATGACCCCTCAGATTTGGCTTTTGTTATGGGCCCAGCAGGAGTCTGAATTAAGAGAGCCCCCTCCCCGCCTGCACGTTATTGCAATCTAAAGCAGGCAACAACGTGCAGGCGCTGCTGAATGTGGCCCAGTGTTTGCAAATTACACTGGGATGCATTCAGCATATTTTCCAGTGGGGCCCAACTAGTGAAAATAGTGGGTGGACATCAATCCACCCTCATTATCCCCGACTTCTGCCCTGTTTATAACCTTATTCAGTATCAACACAAGGTCTTTCTAGGCTCTTTAAACAACACATCACTGGCATTTTTCTTTTGGCAACCCTACTTTATATTCTTTTTCATGAAATGCATTCTCACACCAAGCAGTAAATGTAAATTAAAAATGTAAGGAATAGGCAGAGTGGGGGCCCAGGGGGTACTGGAACCAGAAAACAAGGCTCGGCAACTAGTTTACAAAGGTATGTAACTATGCAAATAAAAATATGCAAATGGTCTCTGGCTGCGAGGCAGTTGCCTTCAACCCCTTTGCTGCTGGATCTGAAGCTCAGGTCACCTGCACCCACCGAAACTACCATTTACTGTATGAGGTAGGACTGTTATAAGGCAACTCAACTGGTGCAACCAATGCCAAGAGAAGTGAAGTGCTGTCTGTGTGCACCACAGGCAACTAAGATGGGGCCCTCGGAGGCTGCTGTGGGGCCTATATTACTTTTTGATCCCGGCCCCATCATGCATCCCACCCCACCCTCTGAGACTCCTCGCTCCTTCAGCACTCACCTGATGCCTGGCCTGCTGCTTCAGTGGCAGGCCCGAACGGGCAGCAAAAGACAGGGCAAGGTTAGCCAGGGGTTAGCAATAATTAAATTATGGCCAGCGGCTGCAGAGTCCCTCTGTCATCTCGGGAATGCCTCACCTCCTCATATGCACTTTAATTGCGCGATGCGCATGACAATGGTTAGCAGTCTCTGCGCAGATGTGGAGACATGCGCGTGCCGCGCACCATTTCATTTATTAAAGAGGCAGCAGCGTGGTATCTATGGCAAGCGTAAAGTAAGTGCTGCCAGCACTGCTGCGTAGGGGGCCGCTGGAGCAGAGGGGCCCCTCAAAATGCAGGGGGTGTGGGGCCTGTGTTATGCATATGTCTCTGCTGCAGTCACCCCGTACCTGTCTCTGCTGCACTGGATCCCTGTCTCTGCTGCTGTCATCCCGCACCTGTCTCTGCTGCACTGGACCCCTGTCTCTGCTGCAGTAACCCCACCCTTGTCTCTGCTGCACTGGACCCCTGTCTCTGCTGCACTGGACCCCTATCTCTGCTGCACTGGACCCCTGTCTTTGCTGCAGTCACCCCACCCCTGTCTCTGCTGCAATCACCCCACCCCTGTCTCTGCTGCACTGGACCCCCTGTCTCTGCTGCACTGGACCCCTGTTTCTACTGCCCTGGACCCCTGTCTCTGCTGCACTGGACCCGTGTCCCTGCTGGAGTCACCCTGCACCTGTCTCAGCCTGCACCTGTCTCTGCTGCACTGGACCCCTGTCTCTGCTGCAGTCCTCCTGCAAAAAAAAGCCCTGTTTAGTGACTAAATTGCACAATGTGTAATCCTGATATATTTCGGGAAACAACCTCTACAACGCAACTTTTACAACGCACTACCATTACAACAAAACTTTTACAACGCAACATCCATTACATCGCATGCCATTACAATGCAACCATTACAACGCATGACACTACAACGCATACCGCTAAAACGCATGACATTACAACGCATACCATTACAACGCATAACATTACAACGCATAGTACCCTTACACTATCCAACACTTACCCTACTGTTGCATCCCCTGTAGTTAGAATAGTAATTTTTACCCCTACACTATCCAACATTTACTCTACTGTTGCACCCCCCTGGAGTTAGAATAGTAATTTTTACCCCTACACTATCCAACACTCACCCTACTGTTGCACCCCCCTGGAGTTAGAATAGTAATTTTTACCCCTACACTATCCAATACTTACCATACCTGCAATGTAATGTTATGCGTAGTAATGGTAATGGTATGCGTTGTAAAGGTAGTATGCGTTGTAATGGAATGCGTTGTAAAGGTAGTTTTTAAAAATTCGTTGTAATGGCATGCGTTGTAATGGATGTTGCATTGTAAAAAAATGCATTGTAAAGGTATGCGTTGTAACGTCATACATCCTTATATTTCACTGTTCCTCTTCTTTCTTCGTGATTATGATAAGCACTGCACAAAAACATTCTTGTGTTTTCTGTAATGGAATATAATTTTGCTTCATCTAAATACAAATATAGGCCACCTACAGAGTGTGCACGAGAAGCCTACTCTCCAAGCATTAGACTTCTGTGACTGCTGCAGGATGGGTTAGACAGAGGATCCTGGAACTGTAGCAGCAGTCAAGAAGCCGAGCACAGGTTCCTCATGTGCACAAAGGTCAAAGAAGTCGAAATACTTTTGACTTTCTACAGCCTGCTTTGGGTAGCAATAACGTCAGGCATGGGAAGTAGACAGTTGTGCCAAGATCCCAGCCAGCACACAATGTGTCCTGATAAGGTGTCAGTATATCTATGACAACTTCTCCTTTTCTGGACCTAGGAGGCTCTGGCAGTATCCACTACCCAGCTGCTGCAGAGTCACAGCTGACCCCGGAATCCCACCATAGCGCAAATTTATTAAAGAGGCTGCAGCGAGGTATCTACGGTGAGAGTAAAGTATGTGCTGGCTGCGCAGCTGCGGAGGGGGTCCCTGGAGCACCAGGGCCCCCTGCAATGCGAGGCTGCGGGGCCTGTGTTACGCCCCTGTCTACCGGTATTATAAATGCACTTTTTGTCATAGTAGAACCCTTGTACAGAGGAAAAGATACACACGAATTGAAAAGAAATAATTGCTGAAGCACTAACTGCATATTGAGTACACATTGAAATGCTGAAAAGAAACACAAATGAGAAAAATAAAAGTAACAAAATTCTAACACTTGAATACTATGTTTTTTTTTTTAAATAGAAATAGTAGATGTTCCTTGTAAAACCAAACATTGAATATTAGCATTGAGTGCACTGGTCTCTGGCATCTGAGATCACTGCACCGATTCCAATGCAAGTCCTGCTGTGCAGCTGCAAGAACCCACGCATCGCCCCAGATCGTTGCATCGCATTAAGGCGCCAGGGCCATTGTATCCTTGGGGGATGCAGTAAGAAACCAACGCATCACCTCCCCACGCAGCAAAAAACAGATGCATCACCTCCCCTCAAGTAAGGAACCGTTGCATCACCTCCCCTGTGTAGCAGTAAGGAACTGACACATCTCCTCCTCCGGAGCAAGGAACTGATGCATCACCTTCCCTGAGTGTAAGGAACCGACACATCACCTTCCCTGCGACCCTTTTTTGTTTATGTGCATGACGCATCTAAGGTACTTTGTGGGAAAAGAGTTGCATCTGCAATTTGCTTCGAACTGAACTATTTGTACCATTGAGAGTCATATTTCTAATACTGTTTTGTAGAGTTTTGTTGTTTTGGTCTTTTTTGGTTTAGATAAAGATTACTTATTTTTCTAAACTGGTGCGGTGTCCATTTGTAGTATTTTCACTGTATTAATGTATGAGTTCACAAATGCTTTACGCACTGCCTCTGAGATAATCCTGTCTGCTCGTGCCAAGCTACCAAGGGGGTGAGCAGGAGTTATTTTAGAAGTGTATTCCCCTTACCATGCCTAGGAAAAAGGGTTCCTACTTGGAAAAAGGTACCTACCTCTGTCAAGCAGAGACCCCCATTTCTAACACTAACTGACTTCTGTAGCCCCAACATTTTAGGCACATGTATGGTCAGGTTGGAGTTATACTAACGTGCAGAGAGAAGCCTCCTAATTCCCTTCAAGGACACTAAAGACATTGCCTGCCTCCATTCAATGCCTATCCTTTTTTCCATCCCCTAGCAGGACTGCCCTAGAAAACTTCATTGTGTGTTGCTTGCATCAACGAGGAGATACAATTGTGTACCACCATGCTTGGATTGGTACACGTAACTATTGCACCAATAAGTGACACAACAATGAGGAATTGTGAATGATAATTGATGATTCATGTGGTGGTGCACAGTGAGTGAGGGTGTTCAACTAATTTGTAAACTTTATTGTGATGATTTGCAATGTTTGGGCTACGATGAGTGATCATTTTTACTGAAAGTGATTGGCCTGTTTACACTTAGCGAGATTTACTTGCTGGGACTACTCCTTTTTTCTGGTTCTCAATCTTCAGAGACCAGACCAGTCAGTTTAGTTAACAAACAAAAAAGTATAAAAAAAATATTCAAATAATGTTTCTCTTCCTGTTCATGAATAGCAGTACACTATAGGTCAATCTCTCTCATTTGAGTAGGGACGGAGTTAGACTGATTCGTTACTCATGATGGAAGGGTACAGGGAGTGACTGCCTCCACAGTCAGAAGAAGGAAGTTATCGACTTCGGGGAAACCAACATGATGATGGCTCTATGGACCAGAGGGAGGTGCATTGATTTGGGAAATGCTGCTGAGTGTGTGTGCTGGGTCAAATGTAAAACTCCTTTATTGTGTGGTTGTGGTCGGGTGAGGGGCCTGTTGTTGTAACTGGAGACATACATTTGATGTTACATGATCGTCACATGATCCATGCACTCAGCTATATATCTGACCCCAAACCAGTCAGTTTAGTTAAACACAAATCTACACAAATACTCAAATAATGTGTCTCTCCCTGTTCATCAACAGCATTGCACTACAGGTCGATCTCACTCATTTGGGTCGGGATGCAGTTGGGCTGATTTGATTTTTTTAAATGATGAGAGCGTGTTCTGGCTCAAATGTGAAACTTCTCTATTATATGGCTCTGGTCTAGAGGAGGCCTTTTGTGGTCACATGATGCACGCACTTGGCTAAGTCTTATGATGACAGTTGTGAGATTTATCAGTCCGGTTCATGCAGCGAATATTTATCCATCATTAGTTGTAATATTGATACCACTTCTCACTTAATTAATTGCTCCTGAGCCATAATTTGAAGTTTGCAGCAGCCTATGCTCTTGCTGTGCCTAATGAAGCTTACCTCCTGTCCTTCTCCTTGATTCTACAATAATGTTTCTGTTTTGCAATCTGTCAGCCTTAGTCTTCTCCAGCACGAAAGGTGGAAGCTCCATAACACTCATGCTTCCCTTTCCAAACGGGTTCTTCCAGACACCCAAGAGTGACTGACATTCCGAAAAGAATGCAGATGCACTTGTCAATTTGGCAATACAGTCTTATTTCTCTTTTAGCAATCATAATTTTTAGAAAAGTGAAGGTTCGCATCATACCTCCATAATTTGTAGTTACTATATTTCAAACCTAGAAGACAGAACATTTATATATATATATATATATATATATATATATATATATATATATATATATATATATATATATATATATATATATATATATATATATATATATATATATATATATATTCACTGAAAAAACCATAGGTTATAGACCATATATAGTTAGGAATTAGCATTTACAAAACCTTGAAAATTCACTGAAAAAACCATAGGTTATAGACCATATATAGTTAGGAATTAGCATTTAAAAAACCTTATTTTACTCACACAAAACCATTGAAATTCCATATATAGTTAGTTGCACTAACTATATATCGCGCACCTGCAATCCACTGCTGATGATGTCACATATTACATCATTCATGACATGGTCAGTGACATCACTGATGACATCACTGATGACATCTCAAATGACATCACTGATGACATCACTGATGACAACATCCAGTGACTGTATGTTTCTGTAAAGTTAAAATATATCTTACATATTGAAGAATGAGTGGATGTATAAGTGTCTGGATGAAGGATTTAGTAGGTGCGTGACTGACTGTATGAGTGAGTGATTAAATGTGTCTCACTGAATGCATGGGTTAGTGACTAAACTGTCTTAATTTGTGCATCATTATGTCTGTTGTTCTGTAAACTGCTGCATGTGTTGATCATTAGCTATACGAGAGGCTATATGTGTTATTAATTGCTTGCCCAAGTATTTCTATGGGAGATTGAGTTTGTGTGGGGGTGGCTGAAAGGTGTGTGACTCTATGCATAGATGTGTGAACAGTTTATTCACTAGGTGTATGAGTTCAAGAGTGCATGTGGAAACAGCTACATGGGCAGTTGACTGTGTGCATGAGTGTATTGATGAGTAAATGGATATCTCAATGCTACATGTCATAGTAAGTACATATGTAAAACACAGTACATGTGAGAGTTGGCATATATAAATAACTGTGCATGAGAGCCACCGAATGAGTGAGTGGTTGTATCGATCATTGTGAACTTGTATCAGGGATTGTATAAGAGAGTAAATATGTGTTAGTATATGTTTCAATAAGTAAGGTGTGTTTAACTGTATAGTTGAAGAAATGGAGATGAGATTGTTTCTTTGCATGACTGACTGGGTGTGTGAGTAACTCCATGGATGAGTGGAAGTGTGTGAGTGTCTGTATACACTGAGTGTATCTAAGATTATATTAGAGTCTGAAGAGGTTTATCGTATTAGCACAAGAATGATGTCAAATGAGATGTCATTAGTGATGTCATCAGTGATGTCATTTGAGATGTCATCAGTGATGTCATCAGTGATGTCACTGACCATGTCATGAATGATGTAATATGTGACATCATCAGCAGTGGATTGCAGGTGCGCGATATATAGTTAGTGCAACTAACTATATATGGAATTTCAATGGTTTTGTGTGAGTAAAATAAGGTTTTTTAAATGCTAATTCCTAACTATATATGGTCTATAACCTATGGTTTTTTCAGTGAATTTTCAAGGTTTTGTAAATGCTAATTCCTAACTATATATGGTCTATAACCTATGGTTTTTTCAGTGAATTTCAATGGTTTTTTAATAGCAAATATCATAAGCTGTCGAATGTCAAGTACGTGGTAAGTGAAAACATTTTCGTGTTTATGCACACTGATCTGCTTTGAATGGTGCCCCCCCCCCCTCATTTCTATTAGGAGTACTCTCTCTTTGCAGATAGTGAAAGGTAGTTAACGCAGGTCTTTGCCCCCATTGTAATCCGTCGTGCCTGCTTCTCTCTCCATTTGATTCATTGTTATCCAAGTATTT
Organism: Lissotriton helveticus; assembly: GCF_964261635.1. Lineage (NCBI taxonomy): Eukaryota > Metazoa > Chordata > Amphibia > Caudata > Salamandridae > Lissotriton > Lissotriton helveticus. Next base: position 1,083,197,233 of record NC_136061.1, on the reverse strand, counting down.
ACTGTTTTAGAATTAGTTCTCTTTGGTTCATTCTCTATTTACAAACAAACACAGAGTCGCAATACTCTGTTTAGTCTTTGCAGATAACGAAAAATCGTGTAAAAAAAAAGAAAAGGAATCGAGCAAAATCAGTAGGCCACTAATGGGATCTCTTTTTGACCTCGCTAAAATAGAAACATTAGGAACAACCCCTCATGACAAATACAAAACTAGTGAGATGAACTGAACTCCACACAATGATGGCTGCAAAACAGCTCGGCTCCGCCACCCACCCCGCCCAAAATAACGATAAAGAACGGCTGCCATGATTGGTTGCGGAATGACCACGACGGAGCTACGAAATGGTGCTGCTCTCATGCTAACCCCAGCTTCAGTCTGAAACATCCAGAAACACTGTAGACTACCAATTCGATCAGTTCCGGTAGCGCCCCAATGTAACCCGGTAGAGAAGAACTAGCCCTCCCCTCTTTGACTGATGGTTCTTGTTGCCTGTCCCTTCTGTTGTCATTTAACAGAACTATTTAGCCTGCTGAAAGGGGTTGTGTTCCGACCGCTGGTTGGTGGAGACATTTTGACTATATTCTGTACCTGCGTTGTCGCGTAATGCGTCATATGACGCGCCGCGTTAGCGCATCCGGAAGTCATCCGGGGCGCGCAGCGCGTAACGTAAGCATAACAAGTCATGTGACTTGTTAATAAAACTTTTCATTGGTTCATTTTACTTTTCTTATTGTAATGATGAAAGGCTTGGTCATATGACCTAAAAATTACGCTTTTCATTACTTCCGAACATTATTTTTTCTTAAATATATGTTATAATGTTCCAGGCTAATGTACTTTCCCGGAAATTTTACAACTGTCCTGCAAGTAAAATATATTCTTTTTTCGAGAACAAGAGCGTTTCTTCGTCCCATGACGGAGCCGTTGAGCAAAAGAGGGTCGACCTGCTGTCTTAGTCGCCGATACGCCTGAATATGAGATTCTTATCGATCACTTTATGTTGCAGGAATAGAAAACACAACAGCCCTTGACCATTTATCTTTACTGCGTTCCTTCGTATTATACCTTTTACCCTTCATGTAATTGGTCTGCTTTATTTCACTTGCCTTTTAATGATTCTAAAACAGTGACTATTATTAAAAACTTTACCAATGTATATACTACTACCATGTTTTCTTTTAAAAACCTTTATTGTGAAAATTTCATTATACAAATACGAGCCTATAACCACGTGGGCCGGCCACGGAGCAAACTGTAATCGTATATGATGAATAGACATTTACACTGTAGAGGAACGTAACGGGCGGGCCATTAGGTTGCAAGAACTAAGGTGTCTAACAGTTACGGAATCGGTGGACGTACATTTTATAATTAAAATACGACAGGGCCAGTTACAATAAAATTATCTAGATATACATTTGCGGGCAAGTACCATGGGTGACGTTAATTCGAACTTTCAACAGTACAGTAATCAATAACACATCAGAACTTAATATCAATAGGGATGTCGAAATATTCAATCAATTCTCGTCCCCGCCCGCCATGTGCTTCAAAACTGCATACGTATCTCGTGATTTCCAGGTTCTGCAACCAGTACACAACAAGGAGTTACGAGTCCCATTTATTCTGGCGCCATTTTGGGCGAGGACGGGCAGGTCCAGGATATAGTCAAAATGTCTCTACCAACCATCGACTATGATGATGTTCATATGCTGTATTTATTAGAGTAACACTCATCTGTCCACATGAAATTAATTTGCCACAATCTAAACATGTCATTTTAATCTTTCCAAAGTTCTTCTAAATATTTGGGACCGTTTCCCTTGCCTCTGAAGCTCTCAGTGCCACTTCTTTGATGAATGTTCTAGCAGGTCAGGGGTTCTCCTCCAAATCTCTCTTTTATGCAGCACTATAATTAATTGGTGCCACCTCTCCATATGACGATGCATGGTATAGTTACCACAACTATATTTTTTTTCGGTTCCTCTGGAGAGTTCATCGTGGCAGATGAAGCGTGTAACGTACCGGGCATTTACCTTTTTTTGCATGTACAGGAAAGGAAAAAAAAATCGAGCGTCCGAGTTCTAAGGTGTCCCAGGGCCATTTTGGTGGACCAGGCCCAAATCCAAAGAACAGCTATCTCACAGGCTAATGGGGCGACCCACGCCGAGTTTCAGCATTGTAGGATGACCACACAAGTACAGCAACTTGCTAGACATCACCTCGGTGCCATCCGGATCTCGGCGCCCCACTGCAGATGAAGTGCCTCTCAACTATGAAACCACCACGGTGACATCCGGATCTTGGCGCGTTGTGCTGCCTTCGGCCTATTCGCACATCGGTCCGCTACTGACGCCATCTCACAGGCTAATGGGGCGACCCACGCCGAGTTTCAGCATTGTAGGATGACCACACCAGTACAGCAACTTGCTAGACATCACCTCGGTGCCATCCGGATCTCGGCGCCCCACTGCAGATGAAGTGCCTCTCAACTATGAAACCACCACGGTGACATCCGGATCTTGGCGCGTTGTGCTGCCTTCGGCCTATTCGCACATCGGTCCGCTACTGACGCCATCTCACAGGCTAATGGGGCAACCCACGCCGAGTTTCAGCATTGTAGGATGACCACACCAGTACAGCAACTTGCTAGACATCACCTCGGTGCCATCCGGATCTCGGCGCCCCACTGCAGATGAAGTGCCTCTCAACTATGAAACCACCACGGTGACATCCGGATCTTGGCGCGTTGTGCTGCCTTCGGCCTATTCGCACATCGGTCCGCTACTGACGCCATCTCACAGGCTAATGGGGTGACCCACGCCGAGTTTCAGCATTGTAGGATGACCACACCAACTTGCTAGACATCACCTCAGTGCCATCCGAATCTTGGCATCTCAACGCCTAGTGGTATCTTCCATACAAAAAATATTGTTACGCTGCCTTTGGCCCCATTCGCACATCAGTCCGCAACTTAGACATCACCTCGGTGCCATCCGGATCTTGGCATCTCAGCGCCTTGTGGTGTCAGTCAGAAAATATTGTTGTGCTGCCTTCGGCCTATTCGCACATCGGTCCGCTACTGACGCCATCTCACAGGCCAACGGGGCGCCCCACGCCGACTTTCAGCATTGTAGGATGGCCACACCAGTGCGGCAACTTGCTACACACCACCTCGGTGCCATCCGGATCTTGGCATCTCAGCGCCTTGTGGTGTCTTCTACACCGGAAATATAGTAGAAAATATTGTTGCGCTGCCTTTGGCCCCATTCACACATCAGTCCGCTACTGACACCATCTCACAGGCCAACGGGGCGCCCCACGCCGACTTTCAACATTGTAGGATGGCCACAGAAGTGCGACAACTTACTAGACACCACCTCGGTGCCATCCGGATCTTGGCGCGTTGTGCTGCCTTCGGCCTATTCGCACATCGGTCCGCTACTGACGCAAACTCACAGGCCAACGGGGCGCCCCACGCCGACTTTCAGCATTGTAGGATGGCCACACCAGTGCGGCAACTTCCTACACACCACCTCGGTGCCATCCGGATCTTGGCGCGTAGTGAAGCTGCAGCAGCTGCAAATAAGCTTCAGACAGTGTTACAACCGCTGCTCAGAACTCTCAACTATGACACCACCTCGGTGCCATCCGGATCTTGGCGCGTTGTATTGCCTTCGGCCTATTCGCACATCGGTCCGCTACTGACGCCGCCTCACGTGCCAACGTATTTTCTCCGCATTTTATACCCTATGCCGCATAACAGGTCATGTGACTTGTTTATAAAACTTTTCATTGGTTCATTTTACTTTTGGTTTCCTAATGATGGAAGGCTTGATCATATGACCTAAAAACAACACTTTTCATTGGATGAAAACTTTTTTTTTCCCCCAAACGATGAAAGCCCCACCTTGTTTCTGGATGTTTCAGACTGAAGCTGGCGTCAGCATGAAAGCACCACCATCTCGTAGCTCAGTCGTGGTCATTCTGCGAGCAATCATGGCAGCCGCTCCCCACCAGAAGCCTGCAGGAGTCGGAGCCCCCAAAACTTTTGATGAATTCTCAAGGCGGAGGGGACGCTTTCGAGAATGGGGTCCAAGACCTAGCAGACAAGCGTCCGATTTCCAAGGTGTCCCAGGGCCATTTCAGTGGACCAGGCCCAAAAAGGAAACAGCCTGCCGCCATTTTGAGAGTCCTGTGACAGCCGCCTATCGCTGCACCGCAAGAGTGGGCGCAACTCAGCTGAATGGCGGATTTTGACACAGTGGACCAAAAGCGGACGGAATGGCAACTGAAACGGTAAAGGGGCGCCCCACTAAAACAGATGAGACTCCACCTGGAGAGGCCCGTTCACGCCGCCTCCCCCGGGGCGCTCCACGCCGTTATTCGGAGCAGCATTGTAGGATACCAAAACCAGTGCGGCAACTTACTGGACATCACCTTGGTGCCATCGTTCTGCTGCCTTGGAACTATTCGCACAACAGTTTGCTACTGATGACCCATCCCCCGCGACGCCCCACGCCGTTATTTGCTGGGTGGCAACTTACTAGACATCACTTTCGTGTCATCTAGATTTCGGCGCGTTCTGCTGCCTTGGAACTATTCGCACAACAGTTTGCTACTGATGACCCACCCCCCGCGACGCCCCACGCCGGAAATCTGGACGTTGTGCTGCGTTGGGACTATTCGCACAGCCGACCGCTACTTCGTTGTTTTTCTCTAAAAATGTTTATATGTTATTACTATTTTTGTTTTCTTGTATATATTTATAAATTATTAAAGTTTTATAATCTTACTACTTTGTCGGAGTGCTATATATTTTTAATGTGACACATAATTGTAAAAACTTTGATGTACAAAGAGTCATCCCTGGAATCTTCCGCTTCACGCTCGGTCCCCTCCCCAATCACAATACAGGATGGTTTTCAGATAATAGCAACACTTCTGCTGTGACGGATCTCATCGAGTGTGGGCCTTGATCTACTATAACTCCTTTGAAGACGGGTGATTCTTTACAGCTGTGGCCATAAACTACATCTGCAGGGCTAGCTGATAGCCTAGGACCGGCCTGGACAATCGGACACAGAGGAAAAGGAGTGTCAGAGGGTGCGGTAGTGAATAGGGCGAAAGGGAGGTGTCGGGCGGGCACAGGGTGTGATTCTCAGGGAAGAACAGCGCAGATGGGGGGAGGTTTATTACCCATGCATAAAACAGAGAGCGGGGGTGACCACTGCCTGGGGGAGATGCTTGCGAGGGTGGGGAGCCATGCTAAGGATCGACAGCGTGCACAGAGTGGATCTGGTCAAGGCATCTAAAATGGCTGCCGTGCACGACAAAAGTGTGGCATTTGAAAAAAGACAAGATGGCGCACACAATGTTTTTCAACAATTCCTGATTTCCTTCGAATCGAACGTTAACAGACGTTGGGGCATATTACCAAAGTTAAGCGATATTTATCCCTAACGATGCATTGCAAAGATTTTTTTACCGTCAGAAATTATCGCAGATAAACCTTGCTATTATCAAGGTTTATCGCAAATACGATAAAAAACGAGCGCAATGCATTAATATCGCTGAAAACTCCGCGATATTCATGCATTACCGAGCTAATGCTCTTAGCCATGTTATCCACCTCCCATTGGATAACATGGCTAAGAACTGCTCAGGGCAGCTGTTACTTTTTGGAGATATTCGCGCTTATCTCGAATATTTCCAAAAGTTGATAATAGGAGATAGCGATGTTAGCGACTGTTTCCAGTCGCTAACATCTTGGCATGCCCACTTTGCATGTCATTAGTGATAAATATCACTCACATGCAAAGTGGGACCCAAGATGGTCGCTATCTCCTACTAGCCGTCGCTAACTGGTGTTAGCAACAGCTAGGTAATACAGATATAATTTTATCTCCGCGAAGCGGAGCGCTGTTACAGATATATATCTTGTTTTTGAACGTTAATTTCTCAAAATGCACTGAAGCACATATATTGAGACATAGCAAAGGCACATCGGGCTACCAGTCCCTAATATTTTACCAAGTTTCGTGCAAATCCATTCAGCCGTTCGATTATTATTATTATTTTTTTTTTTTGCCCCGCGGGGCCCTTTTAAAACCTCCACATCAAACCTAGGGGGTCAGCGAGGATCTACTATGCCCCCTTATGGTCATCAGCCGTTCGATTATTATTATTATTTTTTTTTTTTGCCCCGCGGGGCCCTTTTAAAACCTCCACATCAAACCTAGGGGGTCAGCGAGGATCTACTATGCCCCCTTATGGTCATTTGCCCCTTCGCTTTGGCCTCCTCTTGTCTCTCGATCCTACCGAGAGACAAGATGGCGGCCGCTACGTACTGTTTGGAATGTTTACAGACACCGGAGAGCCAATCAGCTTCGCTTCGCAAAGCTCCGTAACGCGAAAAGTACGCGAAGCGGTGCGCTGTTACAGATATATATCTTTTTTTGAACGTTAATTTCTCAAAATCCACTGAAGCACATATATTGAGACCTAGCAAAGGCACATCGGGCTACCAGTCCCTACAATTTTGCCAAGTTTCGTGCAAATCCATTCAGCCGTTCGATTATTATTATTATTATTTTTTTTTGCCCCGCGGGGCCCTTTTAAAACCTCCACATCAAACCTAGGGGGTCAGCGAGGATCTACTATGCCCCCTTATAGTTATTTCCCCCTTTGTTTTGACCTCCTCTTGTCTCTCGATCCTACCGAGAGACAAGATGGCGGCCGCTACGGACTGTTTGGAATGTTGACAGACGCCGGAGAACCAATCAGCTTCGCTTCACAAAGCTCCGTTGCGCGAAAAGTCCGCGAACCAGAGCGCTAACCGGTCCGCTGTTACAGATATATATCTTTTTTTAAACGTTAATTTCTCAAAATCCACTGGAGCACATATATTGAGACCTACAAAAGGCACATCGGGCTACCAGTCCCTACAATTTTGCCAAGTTTCGTGCAAATCCATTCAGCCGTTCGGGCTAAAAGTGAGGCCAACCGCCCGATGGAAAACTCAATGTTAAAAACACGTTTTGGGACCCCCCTTTTTTCTCGGCCCCCCCTTGACGAACCCCCCCCCAAATTTTCAAAGGCTGCTCAGAAACAAAATGTGCCATTTTCCTGAAAATTTCAGCCAATTCCGTCCACAAACGGCAAAGTTATTAGACATAGAATTTTCAAAAAACCCATAGAGAAAAAATCCTAACTATATATACCTACTGGCGACCGCCAGTAGGTAATATATATATATATATATATATATATATATATATGTTACACCAATGCGCTCCAGCGCTTCAGAAAAGGCTCACCACCACATTCTCCAGCCGAATGGCTGATACTTGGCTCCCGAGCAGTTGTGCAGCCTTCCCCAGCATAAATAACTCGAGTCCGACGCGTTTCAGGGCCAAACCGCCCCTTCATCATGGACATTACATAGATGGACATTACATAGAGGCACACCACTCTCACCTGCTGTTCCAAACGCAGTTTATTTGAAACAGTCCTCCCTCAGTGGGCGTGGTTTACAACAATTCGTCCCCAGGCTTGCTGGTTACTGTAGTTTTGCAGGTGAGTATTAACATTGAAAGCCTTTAGTAGGTTGTGTGCCTCCATGCATAAAATAAATCCTTCATTACAATCCTATAGTAGGAAGTGGAAGTAAAGCTGCACGGTCGGCTCGGACCGTGGAAAGTTGCTCCACTTTGAACAGGCGTGCAGTGATGCCACACCGACAGAGACTGGGGAGAGATGACGTCCTTTTTCCCAACAGCGCGACATTCTCAGAAAATATGCAACCGTGCAGCTACTAGCAAATTTGCAAATGTTAATACTCACCTGCAAAACTACAGTAACCAGCAAGCCTGGGGACGAATTGTTGTAAACCACGCCCACTGAGGGAGGACTGTTTCAAATAAACTGCGCTTGGAACATCAAAAACTATCAAAAAAACATTTACTTTATTATACTGCTATATACACACCACTACACATATTTCTACAGAAACGGAAACATATTTACTCTCTTAAACAATCAATTATAAAAACACATACTCACTAACCCACCCATACACACAATCATCCACCCATACAGTCTTGCACACATGCTGTATTCAAAATACATACAAATAGTGAGTCACTCATTCATGCAGCTGTGCTCTAAGTAATATCCCCCACCGAACCATACAGACACTGATACTGATACTCAAAAAAACAACTAATAACCCATATACACACTCATGTAGCTACTCACCAACCCATGCAGCCACTTATACACAAAGTGAGACATAGATACAGTTATTTAAACATTACTCGCTAATATTTGCATTCACTAAGATACATTTAATAAGTCAGTTAACCAATCAATTTTACACAAAAAAAACATCCATTTAGACATTTATTTACCCATTTATTCTTCCATCAACCTTTAGATATACATATATAAAAATATTTATTTTTCAGAAAGATACACATTCACTGGATGATGTCATCAGTGATGTCATTTGCGATGTCATCAGTGATGTCATGAGTGATGTCACTGACCATGTCATGAGTGATGTAATGTGTGACGTCATCAGCACACGCTCTAGTTGTTCTTTAGAACACTCTGGGACATTCTGTCATTGGGCTATAGTTGGGCTACATCTGGCTGATATTTGGGCTACATTTGTTTTTTTTTGTCTCTGGTGGCCATCTTTGGGCTACATTGGGCTACATTGGGCTACATTGGGCTACATTTGGGCTCTAACATATATATAGCCCAATGTAGCCCAATATACAAAGTTAATTTTCGTAAAAACCACTGGAGCATATATCTTGAGACATAGCAAAGGCACATCGGGGTACCAGTCCCTACAATTTTGCCAAGTTTGGTGGAAATCCATTCAGCCGTTCGGGCTAAAAGTGAGTCCAACCGCCCTATGGAAATTAGCATGGGGAAAACACGTTTTGGGACCCCCCTTTTATCTCGTCTCCCGCTTGACGGATCCCCCCGAAACTTTCAGGGAAGGAGCGGAGCGCAGCGAGGCAAAGTTAAGGAAAATTACAGACAGATCCCTCATTCGGCGCCAAAGTTATTCCCAATAGAATGTTGCGGATTTCCTGTGGTAAATGATCCTAACTATAACTACCTACTGGCGACCGCCAGTAGGTAATATATATATATAGTATGCAAGGGGAATTAGTTCCCCCTCTCCAAACGCGCCAGGGGGCTGCGTTGCAGAGAGGTGTAACAAGGGGCATAGCCTCATTACACATCTGCAATTCAGCCCCCTGGCGCGTACTGGAGGTTCCAGGTGGGCTAGTTGGCCCCCAGGGGCCCCCCGTATGCAAGGGGAATTAGTTCCCCCTCTTCAAACATGAACGGGGGCTGCGTTGCAGAGAGGTGTAAAAAGGGGCGTGGCTTCATTACACCTCTCTGCAATGCAGTCCCCTGGCGCAAACTGGAGATTCCTGGTGGGCTTTCAGGTCTTATATAGTTAGGAATTAGCATTAAAAAAACCTTTGAAATTCACTGAAAAAAACATAGGTTTCAGGCCTTATATAGTTAGGAATTAGCATTTAAAAAACCTTGCAAATTCACTGAAAAAACCATAGGTTTCAGGCCTTATATAGTTAGGAATTAGCATTTAAAAAACCTTTAAAATTCACTCAAAAAACTATAAGTTTTAGGGGTGTTATAGTTAGCTGGACATTCTACTCATACAAAACCATTGAAATTGCTCCTATATAGTTAGTTGTACTAACTATATTTCGCGCACCCGCAATCCACTGCTGATGATGTCACATATTACATCATTCATGACATGGTCAGTGACATCACTGATGACATCTCAAATGACATCACTGATGATATCACTGATAACATCATCCAGTGAATGTGGTTTGCTTCGTTATTTAAATATGCATTATATATATAGCAATTTGCATTGAAGAATGAGTGGATATATAAAAATAAATATTTGGATGGAAGATTTAGTAGCAGTGTAATTGACTGTTTACTTGACCAATTTATAGTGTCTCACTAAATATAGTGGATAGTGACTAAACTGTTTGAATATCTGTATCACTTTGTCAGTTGTTGTGTAAACTGATTCTCCAGTTGGTTACTAGCTATGTGAAAGTCTATATTAGTTATTGATTAGTTAACTGAGTATTTGTATTGGAGAGTGAATGTGTGTGTGGTTCGGTGGGGGGTGTGTGACTGCCCAAAGATGTGTGAATAGTTGATTCACTAGATATATGAAGTTAAAACTATATGTTCTAACAGTTGTTTGGGTGAGTGAATATCTTTATGGGTGTGGTGATGAGCAAATATATTTCTCAATGGTACATGTCCAACAAACTAGAAAAATAAAAGGCAGTCGATGTGTCGATTGCTGTGTTATAATACCCCTGAGGCGGAAGCCGGGAGGTGTACTTTTAGAATTGTGCTTTGGAATTGTACTGCTTATCCTCTGTGTCCGTTCGTCCTCCCCCCCCCCTCCCCTGAGCTGTGTCGCGCTCACGGTCCTTATCGTGGCGCTTTTTACATTTTAATTGAACTTTTTGGTTTCAGGGACTAATTTACTTTCTGCACTCTGCCCCGTTCAGGCAGTTTTAATTTCCATTTCTCCGCACCTTGGGCGGTTCTTGGCCGATTCTAGGGCTGAGTCTCCGGGTCCCGGGCTGCGCAAATCGGCGGTGGCCATCTTGAGTATGACAGCCCACTCTCGGCGTTCTAGTCGCCAGTACTTAAGCAGCTCTCATAAGGCAGGCGCGAGATTGCTGTGTTATAATACCCCTGAGGCGGAAGCCGGGAGGTGTACTTTTAGAATTGTGCTTTGGAATTGTACTGCTTATCCTCTGTGTCCGTTCCTCCCCCAAGCTGTGTTGCACTCACGGACCTTATCGTGGTGCTTCTTACATTTTAATTGAACTTTTTGGTTTCACGGACTAATTTACTTTCTGCACTCTGCCCCGTTCAGGCAGTTTAATTTCCATTTCCCCGCACCTTGGGCGGTTCTTTGCCGATTCTAGGGCTGAGTCTCCGGGTCCCGGGCTGCGCAAATCGGCGGTGGCCATCTTGAGTAGGACACCCTACTCTCGGCGTTCTAGTCGCCAGTACTTAAGCAGCTCTCGTAAGGCAGGCGCGAGATTGCTGTGTTATAATACCCCTGAGGCGGAAGCCGGGAGGTGTACTTTTAGAATTGTGCTTTGGAATTGTACTGCTTATCCTCTGTGTCCGTTCTACCCCCCGAGCTGTGTCGCGCTCACGGACCTTATCGTGGCGCTTCTTACATTTTAATTGAACTTTTTGGTTTCACGGACTAATTTACTTTCTGCACTCTGCCCCGTTCAGGCAGTTTTAATTGCCATTTCCCCGCACCTTGGGCGGTTCTTGGCCGATTCTAGGGCTGAGTCTCCGGGTCCCGGGCTGCGAAAATCGGCGAAGGCCATCTTGAGTAGGACACCCCAATCTCGGCGTTCTAGTCGCTAGTACTTAAGCATACGGCTATGTCTCCGCGCAGCGGAAGTGATCAGTGCTCGCGCCGCATTCGCGCCGCATTCGCGCCGGAGTCGAGCCAGAGTCCAGCCCGTCTGCGCCCGTCCGCGACCATGACGCGACCGTGGCGGCCAGTATCTCTATCTGTCACGGCCTCTCATCCATCATCGCCTATGATAGGGACACGCTCATGAATCTCAAACCCGATCATTGCACTTCTATGCTAATCCCTTCTTGCGATCCTACTCTCAAACTGCCATTCATATCATGCAGCATGGGACAGGTCGAAGACAACTCTAGGAAACAATGTCCTTTATCACAGACCCCTGTCCGCATCCCCCCTGCTAGTAAAAATATATCTATAAAAGCGGGCCTGATCAACTGTCGTTCACTAGTGAAAGACTCTTTGGATATCGCCCAAACATTAGAAGACAGCAAGTGGGATCTCCTCTTTTTAACTGAGACCTGGTTAGGGGACGAAACTAACCCGGCCTACACCTGGCTATACCGCCAGACTACAACATACTGTGTGCCAACAGACCGAGCCAACGCTCAGGAGGAGGAGTAGCCATTATATACAGATCTCAGTGGGCCATCTCCTCCTTCCCTTACACACAAATAGAACGCATTGAAGCACTTCCATTCTGCGTCAAAATGGCTGCCAATTTCACATGTTCTGGCCTTCTGGTTTACCGCCCTCCTAAATCCAAAACATCCTACCTCCCGGCCTTTCTAGATTATGCTCTTCAGGCAACCTTGTCTACACACACTTTACCCTGATTGGGGATTTTAATCTCCATGTTGACAATTCTTCTGATCCCATCATTCTTAACTTCCTCTCAACCCTAAAGGATGGCGGCTTAAACCAGCTAATCACCAGCCCAACACATAAGGCCGGACATACCCTGGACTTGATCTGTTCCAATCTGGATGATATTTCTATAAGTGACCCTTTCCCGGTGATCTGGTCCGATCACTTTTTTATTCCTTTTTTTATCTCCCTGCATTGTCAAGACCGACCGAGACTTTCGGCCAAAACACTAGGTCGCAACTGGAGCAAGTTTCCCCTGACAGCTTGGCTGCGCACCTCACCCCATTCACCCCCCCTGAAGTAGCCAACAACTTGGATACTAGATTGACCAACTTCAATAGCTGGATCTCTTCCGCTATTGATCATCTTGCACCTATCAGGCCTATTAAAACCTTCCGTGCTGCCCCCTCTGCCACTTGGTTCTCAGATGAGCTCCGTAAGTGCAATTCGGCATGCAAACTCCTGGAGAGACGCTGAAGACAGACTTACTCCCCAGACTATAAGCTCGAGTACAAATCTGCCCTTAAAGATTACAGGAAAAGGATCACTGAGCATAAAAGAATCTATCTGGAGGAGAAAATAATTCGAGCACAAGGATCGTCCAGGGACATATTTAATACTGTCAGAACGTTCACAGACCCACTGGCCCTCAAACGACAATCCCCGGTGTCTCAGACACTCTGTAATTGTCTCTCTGATTATTTCGAGGACAAAATCGCCACCATATACAACTCCTTCCCCTGCAATACCAGTTCAGACAGTTATGAAATAAGCACTGAATCTGACTATATCTTCTCTAATTTTGAAGAGATCACCTTAGACCACTCCTTGGCAGAACTATTAAAATGCAGAGATGGCTCACCCACGGACCCCTGGCCGGCCAAACAATACAAATCCCTTGCCCCTCTCCTTAACCCCGTGTTAAACGGTATATGGAATGATTCTTTGCGGACAGGCACCTTCCCGGATTCCTGGAAGCACGCCCGTCTAGTTCCCATACTCAATAAACCCAATGCCGACCCTAATGAACCTGCCAACTACAGGCCCATCTCCTAACTATCTGCCCCATCTAAAGTACTTGAAAAGCTTGTACAGCAGCAACTAGCTGGCTTTTTGAAGCTCATGGTGCTTTTCATGATTCACAACATGGGTTCAGACTGGGATATAGTACCGAGTCAGCACTGATAGAGATGGCAGATGCCGTTCGGTGGAAGATGGATGAGGGATCAAGAGCGGTGTTGGTGCTGTTTGACTTGTCGGCAGCATTCAACACCGTCTCCCACCCCCTCCTTCTCGACCGCCTCTAGTCAAAAGGCATCCAGGGCAAGGCTTTGGATTGGATTGCCTCTTTCCTGTCTAATCAGATGCAGGCAGTGTTCACCCCCCCTACACCTCCGACAGTCGACCGCTTAGGTGGGGAGTCCCTCAGGACTCCTAACTGAGCCCTCTTCTATTCAATGTTTATTTCTCACCCCTAGCTGAAATCATTGCCCAATCAGGAATAAAGGCAACATCCTATGCGGATGATATTCAGCTCCTGTTCTCTTATGACAGCCCCACCCAATCCACCTTTGACCCATTAAAAAACTGCCTCCACAATATAGCCCAATGGATGGACAACAACTTTCTCCGGCTTATCGCCGGGAAAACCGAGGTCCTCTTTTTTCACCAGCCCTCCCCACTGGACTCCAATCTCTGGTGGCCCCTTGATCTGAGTGCCCCCCCAGCCAAAAGAATCAGTAAGAAATCTAGGGGTTAGATGGGATTCTAATCTCTCATTTCATCAACAAGTCCAGGCGGTATCAGCTGCCTGCTTCTCTAAAATCAGGATGGTGAAAAAATATATCTACTTCCTACCTTGTAACACCAGGAAGGCCATTGTTCAGGCACTGATTACCTCCCACCTGGATTACGCCAATGGCCTGTACATTGGACTGACTTCTGGCCTCTACCACCGACTCCAAACAGTCCAGAATGCTGCAGTACGGCTGGTCGGTGGCATTTCCCTCCGCGAGCACATCTCCCCACACCGCCGCAAATTACACTGGCTGCCAATACAAAGAAGGGCAGAATTTAAAGCGCTCATTCTGGCCCACCGTGCATTTAAAGGAAAGGGTACCGCATACCTCTCCGCCTGCCTCCGCCCCTACAGTAACGCCAGGCTCCTCCGCTCTACCTCACAAAACCTCCTCACTATCCCCAGATTCAAAAAAGCACGCTCCGGAGGCAAAACCTTCCAAGTGTGCGCTTCTTCCCTTTGGAACAAGCTACCCATTTCCATCCGGATGATACAGGAAGAGCTCCCCTTCCGAAAAGCTCTAAAAACATTTCTCTTCTGCTAGTTCCATCTAAAATCTGATCCAGCATATGTACGCACAGGAGCGCAGGGACACCCCGTTGGGGTAGCTGTGCGCTATATAAAATACACTAAATAAATAAATAAATAAGTATACATAAGACTCAATGATGGTGTGAGTGACTGTATGGATAACTTTATACTTGTAATAATGATTTTATAATTCACTAAGTATGACTTACTATCTTAATGAATAGATGAAGTTGTGTTTGTATAAGTGTGTAGCTAAGTAAATATGTAAGTATGATCCATTGTTTGCATAAGTGAGTAGGATGACTTCATATGTGAATAGGATGTGTGCTGGTGTGTAATGTCGATTTAGGTGTATAAGCATTTTTTATAGTGTTCTATTGTTCATTGACCAGAAAACAGTAATGGGCCTTGACTCCAACTCAGTCAGGCTAAGTCAAATAATCGAAAGAACAGAGTGTGTGCCAGGACTGAGACAGACTACTAGCAAATTTGCAAATGGACCCTTATGAAAAAAACATAAACGTCTGCTTTTTTTGCGTCATCTAATGATTTATTCAATTTGTTCATTTTTGTATATTTTTTTAAAACATTATACTCTTTGTGCACAATATCAAAACAAGATATAAACAACGAATATATACAAAAATGTATTCATTTTTTCGTTTCTTACAAACAAAAGATTTAGCTCTGTCTATTGAAAAAAGACAATAGTTTTGCAATTTTTCATCATAGTCGGCTTTATTCCTATTTGTCTATTTTGATGTGTACACTGGGACCACTGTTTAGTTTGAGTGTCTGAAGATTGAGAGAGGTGTGCTTGTGGTTTATGCCAAATGTGTCAGTTGTAAATGTTGTGGATATTTTGTATATATTTGTATATATTCGTTGTTTATATCTTGTTTTGATATTGTGTACAAAGAGTATAATGTTTTAAAAAAATATATAAAAATGAACAAATTGAATAAATCATTAGATGACGCAAAAAATAAGCAGACGTTTATGTTTTGTTCATAAGGGTCCATTTGCAAATTTGCTAGTATTCTATTGTTCATTGACAGCATTTATGAGTGAATCTACAGGTAAGTGATTAGATGTGTGTATACATCTATGAATCACTGAGTTGGTTTTTAGATACTTGTATTGCTGTAACAATGGATTCAAATATGATACTCTGTATTTTACAAAGAGTGATGAAAGATTTTACTAGTGTATGAAAAGGTGTATGTGATTGTCACATGGATGATGTCATCAGTGATGTAATCAGTGATGTCATTTGAGATGTCATCAGTGATGTCACTGACCATGTCATGAATGATGTAATATGTGACATCATCAGCAGTGGATTGGGGGTGTGCGAAATATAGTTAGTACAACTAACTATATAGGAGCAATTTCAATGGTTTTGTATGAGTGAAATGTCCAGCTAACTATAACACCCCTAAAACTTATAGTTTTTTGAGTGAATTTTAAAGGTTTTTTAAATGCTAATTCCTAACTATATAAGGCCTGAAACCTATGTTTTTTTCAGTGAATTTCAAAGGTTTTTTTAATGCTAATTCCTAACTATATAAGACCTGAAAGCCCACCAGGAATCTCCAGTTTGCGCCAGGGGACTGCATTGCAGAGAGGTGTAATGAAGCCACGCCCCTTTTTACACCTCTCTGCAACGCAGCCCCCGTTCATGTTTGAAGAGGGGGAACTAATTCCCCTTGCATACGGGGGGCCCCTGGGGGCCAACTAGCCCACCTGGAACCTCCAGTACGCGCCAGGGGGCTGAATTGCAGATGTGTAATGAGGCTATGCCCCTTGTTACACCTCTCTGCAACGCAGCCCCCTGGCGCGTTTGGAGAGGGGGAACTAATTCCCCTTGCATACTGGGGGTCCCTGGGGGCCAACTAGCCCACCAGGAGCTTCCAGTATGCGCCAGGGGGCTGCATTGCAGAGAGGTGTAATGAGGCCACACCCTTTTTCACACCTCTCTGCAACGCAGCCCCCGTGCACGTTTGAAGAGGGGGAACTAATTCCCCTTGCATACTGGGGGTCCCTGGGGGCCAACTAGCCCACCTGGAACCTCCAGTATGCACCAGGGGGCTGCATTGCACAGAGGTGTAATGAGGCTATGCCCCTTTTTACACCTCTCTGCAACCAGGCCACTGGTGCGTTTGCAGAGGGGGTACTAATTCCCCTTGCATACTGGGGGTCCCTGGGTCATATCTGCCCAAACGGCGATATTCCGAACGATTGAAAATGACTTTTCTTGAGAAACATTTGGATTTGGATTATCATGTCCTATACTTTGGAATTTTTGAAAGGCTGACTTTGAGGATGCTATAAATTACTCAAGTCTGCCCGAATTGTGTGGGTAAAATTGATACCTAGTCACTTTGAATAAGAATGTACTTACGTCTCGTCTAACATTTGGAAGAAATATCTAGTTATATGACAACAGGATACCGACATAACTTGAAGGAAATAAGAACGCCCTGAAGAAGTTCTGTTGTACAGAACGAAACCCGTCGGCTGGATGTGGTACATAAATTTAAGAAAAATAAAAGCATTTAAATATACACCAAGATTCAACGCTTCAATAAGGACTCTAAGTGATATGATTTGATTGGACTTATTGTGCAAGTGGTGCTGTGCCAAACTTTGGAATATTCTCCACTACTCTCTACTACTTACTGTCTACTACTCCACTACTCTCTAATACTCACTCTCTACTACTCATTCTCTACTACTCTACTACTCTCTACTACTCTCTCTCTACTACTCACTCCCTACTACTCACTATCTACTACTCTCTACTACTCACTCTCTACTACTCTCTCTCTACTACTCACTCTCTACTACTCTCTCTCTACTACTCTCTACTACTCACTCTCTATTTCTCACTCTCTACTACTCTCTACTACTCGCTCTCTACTACTCTCTCTACTACTCTCTACTACTCACTCTCTACTACTCTTTACAACTCACTCTACTATTCACTCTACTACTCTCTTCTACTCACTCTCTGCTACTCTCTCCACTGCTCTCTACTACTCTCTACTACTCACTCTCTACTCCCTATTACTCACTCTCTACTCTCTACCTCTCTACCTCTCTCTACTTCTCTCTGTACTAGTCTCTACCTCTCTACCTCTACCTCTCTACCTCTACCTCTCTACCTCTACACCTCTACCTCTCTACCTCTCTCTACACGCACACATATACACATATATATTTGCATATATAAGCATATGCATTTATATATATGTATGTGTATATATATATATACACATACATATATAAACATATACAATCTGCATATCTATATAAATACAAATATAAATGCATGCATACATATACATATATGCATACATATGCATGTTATTTACATGAAAGTTTTAAAAACACTAATAAAAGCAAAGCTAAAAAGCCACCTCATTACAAACAGAATGGCTTTAACTTAAACAAGGGTGAGATCTATTGCATTTTCAATGCTTGTTTACTTTGGTTCCATCAAGAAGGCATTCAGATGTGTCACACATTTGCCATGCATTCTGAATGTTAGCACTCTAGTTGCTCATTAGATCACTGTAGTAAAGCTACTGCTCACCAGGGAAGTCTGCTGCCTGTATTCAAAGTGCATGTTTCAGTCTGCATGTCAGAATTTTTTTAATGAAATAGAAGAGGATTTGAGAAGTCACTCAAAATGTGCCCTAATTTTTCTTTCTGAAGAACTAATCATACTTTCTATGGCAAAATGAACCCCCTCATTTTGTTCCTTTTTAAATTAAATGTTTTCAGACTTACCACTTCATTCCAATCAAGATGGCTTCTGGTGTGTCATACTTTAGTCATAAGTAAGACTGTTAGCGCTCTAGTTGTTCTTTAGAACACTCTGGGACACTCCGTCATTGGGCTATACTTGGGCTACATCTGGGTGATATTTGGGCTACATTTGGGCTCTTTTGTCTCTGGTGGCCATCTTGGGAGACAGCATGTCAGAATTTTTTAATGAAATAGAAGAGGATTTGAGAAGTCACTCAAAATGTGGCCTAATTTTTCTTTCTGCAGCACTAATCATACTTTCTATGGCAAAATATACCCCCTCATTTTGTTCCTTTTGAAATTAAATGTTTTAAGAGTTACCACTTTATTACAATCAAGATGGCTTCAGGTGTTATGTTATGTTATGTTATGTTAATTGTTTTTTGTACCGCGCACAGCTGCCCCAGCAAAGGGGCGTCCTGGTGCCTTGAGAAGGTAAACACAACACAAACATCTAAAAGGAGCGTGCTCCGACAGGCGGATTTAGGGAAACAAAAAGGTTTTTATTGCTCGCCTGAACTGCAAAAGGTTATCCATCGCCCGAAGCTCAGCAGGAAGGGAGTTCCATAACTTTGCAGCCACCACTCGAAAAGAGCGCCCACCCATTCTGCTAAGTTTGAAACGAGGGACCGTAGACAGGTGCATACCCTGGGATCTCAAGGGTCATACCGGAACATACGGCTTTAAGAGGTTATTCAGAATTTGTGGAGCCATGCCTTTAAGGATTTTAAAAGCCAGGCAGAGTACCTTAAATTTAATCCTCTGGCTCATAGGGAGCCAGTGTAAGGAACGCAGAGTCTTAGAGACAGAGCATCGTTTAGGTAGTCCCACCACCACTCTAGCGGCGGTGTTCTGCACTCGCTGGAATCGGGTAAGTTCTGCCTGGTTGGTCCCGGCCAAGAGTGCGCTGGCGTAGTCCAACCTGGACAGGACCGACGCCTGGACCACCAGCTGTCTGGTGGAAGCATCAAAGAACTTAAGTATTGGCCTAAGTCCTCTGATGACACCATAACAAGAGCCTGCCACTCTCTTGGTATGGCACGTAAAACTAAACGCCGGGTCCAGCCATACCCCGAGGTTTCTTATCTCAATTACAGGAGAAGGAGTCGTCCCCAATTCTTGTGGCCACCAGTTATCGTTCCACAGCCCGGCCTGTTTTCCCAGCACCATGACCTCCGTTTTTTTAGTATTTAATTGGAGACAGTTCTGATTCATCCAATTTGCCACGGCACAGATGCCCTCGCGAAACATGAGGGCCTCCACATTAGAGTCCCCACTCAACGTGACCGCCAGCTGCGTGTCATCCGCATAGGAAACCATTGTCAGGCCCCAGCGTTTGACCACCGCAGCCAGCGGTCTAACGTAAAGGTTAAATAGAGTGGGGCTCAAAGATGACCCTTGTGGGACCCCTAGTGTCAGCGGGTATGATTTAGATTTGCCGGGTGGAATAGCGACCTGGAACGATCTGTTCGATAGAAAGGAACGAAACCAACACAGCGCGGAGCCACTGACTCCCACTTCCTCAAGTCGCTGTAAAAGGATACCGTGTGAAACCGTGTCGAAAGCGGCACTCAGATCTAATAACAGGAGTGCCGCAGTTCGACCGGAATCCAGCACGGAGCGCAGATGCTCGACCATAAACAGTAGAGCAGTCTCCGTGCTGTGACCTGCACGGAATCCATTTTGCGTGGGATCCAAGATGTTAGCTCTGGCAAGGTGGTCAGCCAGGATCCCATTCACATGGGCCTCAGCCACTTTGGTGACCCATGGCAGCAACGAGATGGGGCGATAGCTCTCGGGCTTAAGAGGGTCCAGAGTAGTGTTTTTTAAGATAGGCGTGACTACCGCCTGTTTCCACCTAGTGGGCACAGTTCCCGAGGCCAACGACAAATTAATAAGATCCAGTACCGGAGCACGGCACACCGCCGACATATCCCTCAACAAAGCCGGTTTAAGTGGGTCCATAGGAGAACCTGACTTAATTTTCCTGCTCAGAGAGTTAAATGTTTCCATGGATAGGGGAGATAGTATATCCAGCTCCACACCAATATCCTTGGGCGGACTACATGGTTCTGGAGTCGGCAGAACAGTGGGAAAAGTGCGGTAAATGGCTTGCACTTTACTAGTGAAGAAAGATGCCAAGTTTTCGCAGTGAGCGTCTGAACGTATTTCTGTGGCAGTGCTTCTCTTGGCTAGAAGGTCTTTTAACACCTTAAATATCACTTTAGAGGGGTTGGAGCTACTCAGAAATTCCTGTGCATAGTGGGCTGCACGCGCTCTACATACCGCTCTGTGATATGCTTTGGTTTTCCCCGCGTAACAGATTTTAAGCGCGGGGTCGAAAGATTTTCTCCAGCGCCTTTCGGCTTGCCTGCACTCTCTCTTGAGAGATGCAAGCGCGCTGTCAGACCAAGGGCTATGATCTTTGACCCGGCGTTTCGACCAGACCAACGGGACAAGAGAGTCAAGCGCATAAGAAATCCATTCACAGAACGAGTCATAGCCCCCATCCACATTCGTGAAAGGAGCTAGCGGCACCTTCTCCAATAGAAGATAGAAATCCTCTAGCTTCAATTTATGCCACTGTCGAGCGAGAGTAGTTATGTTCTGGGAGGAAAAAAGGGACTCTGACAAGGGGATGATCGCTTTCACTAACAAGTGATCAGTCCACACCAGCCGAGTGGGGCTAAATACCTGGACTCCCTCTAAATTGGTGAAGAATGGATCAAGCACATGCCCATCTCGGTGTGTAGGAAAAGTCACCAATTGAGAGAGCTGCAGGGCTTCTAGGTCAGACAGAAAACTCCGAATGGAGGGTAGGGATGGACAATCAAGGTGCAAATTGAGATCGCCAAGCACATTGAAGTTAGCACATCCCAACGCCTCGGAGCTGATGTAGTCCGGGAGAGCGGCCCTAAAGGCAGCATCGCAGCCCGGAGGTCGATAAATTAAAAGTTGCTCCGACGTGTCAGGTGGGGGTCAACCCAAAGAAAGGAAAAATTATCCTTTTCTTTTATAAACCCCTCACTCACCACCTAGTGGTGACATGCTTCATCATCGGGGTCCACCCTGGTGGCCTAGCGTCACCAGGGTGTGCTTCGACACCTGAAATACAGTGGAGCAGGTTTGTGAAGTGTAAGTGCAAAAAAAGGGGTGATGTTAAAAATGTCCTGGTTTGTCTTTCAAAAGTGAGTTTTATTAAAAAGCAACTGGACAATATTAAAACAAAATGCGAGATACTGGAAGGGGGAAGTTACGACCTACGTATCTCTATATGTGTTGGTGGTGTTTTTAGGTCAACATGTTTCTACCTTATGGGATAGTTCCCGGTATTCTTCAGGACCAAAGGAGATGGACGGTATGAGCCTCCTAAAGGACTCACCCTATCCTAAATCCTTGTGCAACCTATGGCACGGTTGTACCTAGGTAAAATGCTCACAACGTTGTGGAGCGAAAATTAGAAAAACAAAAACCTGTGGGGAGAAAGAAATGAGTTGGCGTTAGGCGCAAAGCATTGTTACTAGCCTGTAACGTCGTGCAGATTCTTAGTGCAGTCATTCTGCATGCCACAGTGGTGATTATGGGACCTCAAGTTATTGATGAGCATTGTGATATATCGTGGGTGACCGCTTATTATTAGGCCAATAAGAGATATATCAATATCTGTTAGGTGCGTGCTAAATCACATGCAGATTGTATCGTTTTATCTCTCAGGTTAAGGGGATAAAAGAAAAACGGGAAGCATATTAACTTAGCGGCGCGTGGCTATTATGACGCGCAATGTGGTTTCTCACGAGTCAAACTCTGGTGGCTGGGGGTGACTCCAAGTGAATTGACAGACAAGACTGACAGTACATGGATTACACAGAAGGAAACAAAAATACAGGATGGCGGGGGTCAGGCTTACTATTTTCGTTTTTGTTTGGTGCCTCGTCGGGCAGGGAGTAGGTACACCATTGCGGTACAACGTACTCTAAATAAAGAGATGTTGTATCCGTGGTTAGGATCAGGAAAAAAATACATGGTGGTAAGGCGGTAAAACAGACCGCGCGTGTAAATGTACACGTCGGTGTGATTGGTCAATTACTTACAGTTGTCTGGCATGGAGTATGGCCCGTTACCTACATCTACAGTCCGCTGCTCGGCTACAAATGCCGGGCGGGCTTCCTAGGTAGATAATGTGTGGTTGCTTCCGGGTGCGGTCACGTGGGTCCGCGTCACCGGGGGGGCGGGGTTGGAGTATGGCAAGCCGCCGGGGCCCTCGGTTGCCATAGAAACGTAGTAGGCGCTGGAACCAGGAATGCAAGTATCATTGCCTGCATGGGGGGAGCTACTGGAGCTGGCATACAGACATGGCGGAAAACCCAGGCTTATCTTTTTCTACAGAAGAAATAGACTCAATCATGAGCAATCTTAATGAATTTGCAGACGCAAATATCAGTAACACTATCTCACAGACATCGGAATGGGAGAAACTAACGGAGATGAAACGCAACCGTATACGAACTATACTGCACGGGACCATACTAAAAGAATATGTAACTAATAACATTGCTCCAAATGGCCTGCTGGTTACCAACGCCCCGAGAATTTTCTTAGATGATCCTGAATTTAGGAAGGATTGGGCCCTAATAGCATGGCACTGCACCCATGATTGGATCATTTTGATACTAAAAACTGCAGTACGTCTCTCAGAGAAAATCCAAATAGAAATCCAATTGACTGAGAGCCAAATCAAAGCCACGATTACGGGATATAAGAAAAAGCTAGACGATCTCAATAAAGAAATAAATGAATACAGAGATAACCTTACCCAACAGAAGGTACTGAAATTCCAAAAGGACCTCAAGAAATTCAAATTTGTCAAAGCTTACCCGTACTCGGATCCGGACTATAAAGCTACTTCGGTACCCGACCAAGACTCAGATGCTTCAAGCAACACCTCTCAAAGCTCTAACAACAGCGGAGGGTCTAACAGTAGCACACCAAGACAACGACAAGGAGGAGCATACAGAGGGCACCAACAATGGCCACAATTTAGCCACCCTCCCTTTATGAACCCCTACCAACCATCACAACAGTTCCCGATGTATGGATGGCAACCACCATTCCAACAGTTCCCCTTTCCACCCAACCAATTCCGGCCTCCTTTTCTCAACAGAGGCAGGCGCGGAAGAGGACGAAACAGACGGGGGAACAACGTCCACTGGGAGGAAGAGGACACAATAGGAAACAACATCAGGAGCAAAACGGGGACCAACAAGGCAGGCCCCAGCAATGCGAGGAATTAGTTACCAACTTATCATCAAGAACACTGTCAGCAACAGAGACACAAGTCCTGAATAAAGGACTTGGTTTTGTACCAACAGCCGCACTTGACAAGTTCAAGTTACACTGTGAATTGGCAGCATTCTTTAGGAAATTGAAGCTCAAAGCTTTTTTCGAAAAAAATCAGACTGAAAACACAGAGGCCACTATCAATGAAACAGGTCTCAGAATAAAATCTACTTTTGTACCACCTCCGCATACCACTCCTGTGGAAATCAATACCTTCGAACAGGCCGTGTTTAACGACATAGAGAACATGTCAGTTACCACACTTTATCACAACAATACCAGGGCAGAGAAAAAAGCCTTGATGGATGTCAAACAGGATGAAAAAATAGTGATAAAGCCAGCAGACAAAGGGGGAGGATTGGTACTGATGAATATAACGGACTACCAGATGGAATGTAGACGCCTATTAGGCGACACTAAAAACTATCTACAACTCCAAAGGGATCCCACTGAAGACCTGCGGGCAGAAATACTAGAACTTGTGGAAACAGCTGAAGCAGCGGGCCACATCTCCAAACAGGAGGCTGACTATCTCAGCAAGACAGACGCCAAAGTACCTTACTTTTACGTGGTCCCCAAAATGCACAAGAACAAAATGCCCCCCCCAGGAAGACCAATTGTTTCCGGCATAGGTTCACTGTTGGAACCCCTTTCGAGGTTTTGTGACTTCTTTCTCAAACCCATTGTACAGAAGACACCCACATACCTGAGGGACACCAAGAACTTACTTACATTACTAAAGAACATCAAACTGGAAGAAGATACCATCCTAGTAAGCTTGGACATTGAAAGCCTGTATACTAACATTCCCCAGGATGCCACCATAGAGGTACTGAAAAAAACACTGGAAGAAACCCTTTGGGACTACCGCACACCCAGAGAATTCATCATTAACTGTGCCACACTAGCCCTGAAACGGAACTTTTTTGAACACGAAGGAACACTATACCTCCAGACAGGGGGGACTTCCATGGGCAGTGTCTTCGCGCCGAGCGTAGCGGGGATCTACGTATTTGATTTCGAACAGAAATATATCTTAACACCCAATAATCCCTACTTTGACAACATCAAATTTTGGCGGAGATACATCGACGATGTTCTAACCATTTGGCAAGGCCCACAAGAATCTCTACTGGCGTTCATTACTTGGCTTAACAACTGTGACCCCAATTTACACTTTACCCACAACATGGATAAAAAGACAATGGTTTTCTTGGACATAGAAATCCAAAGGGAGAACGACACGCTTACAACAAAGACCCACTTCAAACCAACAGCAAAAAACAACTTGCTAAGATATGAGAGTTTCCATCCACGACCATTAAGGGAAAATCTACCCTATGGCCAATATCTGCGCCTACGCAGAAATTGCAGCGAATTGACTGACTACAAGAGCCAGGCAGAAGAACTAACAATCAAGCTGAGAAACCGTGGTTACCCAACCCAGATTATTAACAAATGTCAAAAGAGAGCGAGGAACCAACAGAGGGATACCCTCCTGGAAGACACCGTGAGGAATCAACCAGCTACTCCATTGACATGCGTGACCACTTACAATGCAATCTCAAATCAAGTCAGTCGAAGCATAAATAAACACTGGTCCATGGTTAATTCCAGCAACCTCAATTGGGACAAGCCACTTTTTTCTTACAGACGGGCACAAAGCCTGAAGGATAATCTGGTCAATACCAGACCAAAGAAGACCTTCGAGAGCAACAATCCCACGCTCACACAATTATGGGGGCTACCACCTGTGACAGGACACTCACGTTGTGGCGACTGCAGTGTCTGCCACCTTACGGAAAACACCAAAACGCTAAACCTCGAAAGGGACAAGATCTGGGAACAAAGGAGCCACACGAACTGCAACAGCAGCAATGTTGTGTATCTAATCACCTGTACATGCGGGAAGCCTTACGTTGGGATGACAACCCGCAAAGTCAAACAACGGATTTGTGAACACAGAAGCACAATACGCTGCAAGAAAAACATTACTAAACTGACCGACCATTTTCTGACAACCAATCACACCCCCAATGACATGAAATGGACAGTCATAGAGCAACTGCAACCAGGCCCTAACATACAATCCCGCCTCTTCGAGAAAGAGCAACACTGGATTTACAGACTTTCGACCCACAAACAGGGGTTGAACGATAATATTCCGTGGACCTCTGTGATGAAATGAGCATCTTGTTCCGGTTCCCTGCTAAATACCACATATACAATTTTGAGCCACCCAACCATGTGACCGTGCCCATTGGCACCGTGCCACACTCCTTCCCCATTATCCCTTAGCTCCCTGCTGCCATATAATAATCTCACGCAGCAGTGACCTTTTTTCCTAACAACAATGTGATTTCACGTGGTCTATTGTCCTTCGGACACAACTATAGAGCCCGTGGCCTATATTTAAGACCCATCCCTTAAGAGTGATCTCACTCCTTTTTTTGCTTTCATTTTTATCTCCGTTTTTTCACCCCCGTTGTTTAATCATTTGCACCTACGCAAACATTTTTACTTTGCATATATACTCGTTACGATCTATTATGCATTCGTAACAGTCAACCCTCGCCTTGCCAGCTCCAGTAGCTCCCCCCATGCAGGCAATGATACTTGCATTCCTGGTTCCAGCGCCTACTACGTTTCTATGGCAACCGAGGGCCCCGGCGGCTTGCCATACTCCAACCCCGCCCCCCCGGTGACGCGGACCCACGTGACCGCACCCGGAAGCAACCACACATTATCTACCTAGGAAGCCCGCCCGGCATTTGTAGCCGAGCAGCGGACTGTAGATGTAGGTAACGGGCCATACTCCATGCCAGACAACTGTAAGTAATTGACCAATCACACCGACGTGTACATTTACACGCGCGGTCTGTTTTACCGCCTTACCACCATGTATTTTTTTCCTGATCCTAACCACGGATACAACATCTCTTTATTTAGAGTACGTTGTACCGCGTGGTGTACCTACTCCCTGCCCGACGAGGCACCAAACAAAAACGAAAATAGTAAGCCTGACCCCCGCCATCCTGTATTTTTGTTTCCTTCTGTGTAATCCATGTACTGTCAGTCTTGTCTGTCAATTCACTTGGAGTCACCCCCAGCCACCAGAGTTTGACTCGTGAGAAACCACATTGCGCGTCATAATAGCCACGCGCCGCTAAGTTAATATGCTTCCCGTTTTTCTTTTATCCCCTTAACCTGAGAGATAAAACGATACAATCTGCATGTGATTTAGCACGCACCTAACAGATATTGATATATCTCTTATTGGCCTAATAATAAGCGGTCACCCACGATATATCACAATGCTCATCAATAACTTGAGGTCCCATAATCACCACTGTGGCATGCAGAATGACTGCACTAAGAATCTGCACGACGTTACAGGCTAGTAACAATGCTTTGCGCCTAACGCCAACTCATTTCTTTCTCCCCACAGGTTTTTGTTTTTCTAATTTTCGCTCCACAACGTTGTGAGCATTTTACCTAGGTACAACCGTGCCATAGGTTGCACAAGGATTTAGGATAGGGTGAGTCCTTTAGGAGGCTCATACCGTCCATCTCCTTTGGTCCTGAAGAATACCGGGAACTATCCCATAAGGTAGAAACATGTTGACCTAAAAACACCACCAACACATATAGAGATACGTAGGTCGTAACTTCCCCCTTCCAGTATCTCGCATTTTGTTTTAATATTGTCCAGTTGCTTTTTAATAAAACTCACTTTTGAAAGACAAACCAGGACATTTTTAACATCACCCCTTTTTTTGCACTTACACTTCACAAACCTGCTCCACTGTATTTCAGGTGTCGAAGCACACCCTGGTGACGCTAGGCCACCAGGGTGGACCCCGATGATGAAGCATGTCACCACTAGGTGGTGAGTGAGGGGTTTATAAAAGAAAAGGATCATTTTTCCTTTCTTTGGGTTGACCCCCACCTGACACGTCGGAGCATACTCCTTCTTTTGTTTTGCATATCCTTGTCCAGGGGAACAGGAGTACCTCCTGCCCACTTGGAGTGGGCACTATCCCTTGCTCTCTCCTTTGTTTTCCCGATAAATTAAAAGACCAGAGAAGGTATATTGTTGCTTAAAAGAGATTTTAAAACGAGCACATTAGCAGCCGAAAAGCTTCACGTCCTTCCAATCACAGGGGAAACACAGCTTAACCGCCATCGCGATTCCACCCCCTCTTGTGCCACGATTAAGAGTGAACACCGCATATTCCGGGGGGAAGGCCAGGTTTAAAACGGAGGTATCTGCATCCTGCAGCCAGGTCTCTGTCATGAAAAGAGCGTCAGGAGACTCGTTAGTCAATAAGTCATGAATCTCCGCATAATGCTTGACCAGGGACCTGACATTCAGGTTGCAGATAGTGATATCACGTACCCCAGGCGATCCTTTGGTCAAAGCTGGTAACTCAAAAGATCGTATACGGGACAGAGATGGTAATATCCAGCTGCAACACGTGCAGTGATATGGGCCACATAACGGCCCCACTGGGGGCGGGCAACAGTCAGAGGACCGGCCTCGAATCATCAGCAGGTCATCCCTACAGTACCTGATCGCTGTTATGGTCATCCTAAGTGGTGTAAATCATAGAGTCCTGCCACGCCCCGCGCCTCCTAAGCGCTGAAGGGCGCAGACGGGCAGGACTCTGGCAAGACTCCGGCACAGCGCAGGCACACCCGCTGCGCAGATCCGCTGCGCGGAAAGGAGAGCTTTAAATAGGCATCCCTCGCCTCAGCCTGAGCGCTAGAGCGCTCACCGATGTGTCCCAGCCGGGTCCACACCACTCCAAAATGGCGCCCAGATCCCAACCCACCCGAGAGTCCTGACCCGCCAAGCGGCGGTGGGGGTACCGATTAAAGTGCAGGTAAGGGGGCGCTAAGAAGTCCCAAATGAGCGCGCTTGTTAAAATGACAAAAATAAGCTCCAACAGTGAATTAAAAATCGTAGCGCTGCACAGGTAGCGCTTAGCGCGATGCTGCACGCAAATACCTTCTCGAGGGAACAGCCACTTAGATCGCCTTAAGTAGGCGT
Organism: Lissotriton helveticus; assembly: GCF_964261635.1. Lineage (NCBI taxonomy): Eukaryota > Metazoa > Chordata > Amphibia > Caudata > Salamandridae > Lissotriton > Lissotriton helveticus. The sequence continues at coordinate 1,083,168,400 of NC_136061.1, read as the reverse complement.
CCCTCGCCTCAGCCTGAGCGCTAGAGCGCTCACCGATGTGTCCCAGCCGGGTCCACACCACTCCAAAATGGCGCCCAGATCCCAACCCACCCGAGAGTCCTGACCCGCCAAGCGGCGGTGGGGGTACCGATTAAAGTGCAGGTAAGGGGGCGCTAAGAAGTCCCAAATGAGCGCGCTTGTTAAAATGACAAAAATAAGCTCCAACAGTGAATTGAAAATCGTAGCGCTGCACAGGTAGCGCTTAGCGCGATGCTGCACGCAAATACCTTCTCGAGGGAACAGCCACTTAGATCGCCTTAAGTAGGCGTCCCTCGCCTCAGCCTGAGCGCTAGAGCGCTCACCGATGTGTCCCAGCCGGGTCCACACCACTCCAAAATGGCGCCCAGATCCCAACCCACCCGAGAGTCCTGACCCGCCAAGCGGCGGTGGGGGTACCGATTAAAGTGCAGGTAAGGGGGCGCTAAGAAGTCCCAAATGAGCGCGCTTGTTAAAATGACAAAAATAAGCTCCAACAGTGAATTAAAAATCGTAGCGCTGCACAGGTAGCGCTTAGCGCGATGCTGCACGCAAATACCTTCTCGAGGGAACAGCCACTTAGATCGCCTTAAGTAGGCGTCCCTCGCCTCAGCCTGAACGCTAGAGCGCTCACCGATGTGTCCCAGCCGGGTCCACACCACTCCAAAATGGCGCCCAGATCCCAACCCACCCGAGAGTCCTGACCCGCAAAGCGGCGGTGGGGGACCGATTAAAGTGCAGGTAAGGGGGCGCTAAGAAGTCCCAAATGAGCGCGCTTGTTAAAATGACAAAAATAAGCTCCAACAGTGAATTAAAAATCGTAGCGCTGCACAGGTAGCGCTTAGCGCGATGCTGCACGCAAATACCTTCTCCATACCATACCTTTGTAATAAGTAGGACTGTTAGCGCTCTAGTTGTTCTTTAGAACACTCTAGGAGGCTGCAGTAGAACACAAAGGAATCAACTGACAGTCTCTGTCCTTGTTGGATGTACATGTTTTACTGAGAATGTCAGACTTCATTCTCACATGACTGAGAAAGATAATGTGAATTTACAGAAAATATGCTTTCAGTTTAGCTTATAGATCCCCTTCCAAACCACTGTGGGAAAAGCATGAGATAATAGTTTTCTTTCAAACATGATTCATGATATCCCAGCAGAAGGTTTTTTCACATGGTAAAATCACCTTACAACACACCACAATTCCTAAAATGAGTATGGTACCATCAACAAATGATTTATAATGTAACTAAAGTCCTAAAACCCTCTATTAACTACAATGCTTTTTAATGAGGTGCTATCATGTATATTGGTCCCAAGATGGCTGCCAAAACTTCTTCGATGAAGTGCTGACAGCCAATCAGATCTCACGATGAGATGTGTGGTTAGACTCCGCCCAGATATATACATTTTTTTTAAGTTAATTTTCGTAAAAACCACTGGAGCAATTTTCACCAAATATAGAAAAGACACTTCTGCGTGCCAGTCCCTACAATTTTGCAAAGTTTGGTGTAATTCCATTCAGCGGTTCGGGCTGTAGCCTTGTCTATTCGTCCTATGGAAATTAACATGGGGAAAACACGTTTTGGGACCCCCCTTTTTCCTCGGCCCCCCCATGACGAACCCCGCCGAATCTTCCAGGGAAGAAGCGGAGCGGAGCTGGCCTAAATTTTGGAAAATTACACGCAAATTCCTCAACCGGCGCCAAAGTTATTCCCAATAGAATGTTGCGGATTTCCTATGGTAGCTAGGTCCTAACTATATATACCTACTGGCTATCGCCTGTAGGTAATAAGACAAACGGGTCGCACTCCTGTGGTTGCTATTAGCAAGGTTATTTTCTTTTACATTTCATAATGCAGTAAAGGGGCAAATCAGGATCAACGCGTTTCAGAACAACATGTCCCTTGCTCACGATCAACCTTACGCTTGCTTCACACTATCACATATAGGTAAATACTTGTTACATCATTTCCTCACAGATGGTACAAGCGCTTTAGTGCATTTTGGGAGATGTAGTGTTTAATATTTTTACTTGATTTTCTTTTTTTCAATTAAAACTTGATCAACTCTGTTTAGTCTGCTACTTAATTTCACCTTGAATGCCATTGCGTTCTTTCTGCAAATGGGAATATAAGTCTTCTAATACCTCTAGTGGGGTTTCCTAGCAGTTTGACTCAATCTTTCACACCATTTATTTATGGAGGGTTTTGGAAAAATTAATAGCAGCGTGGTTCAGCTGCAGGGGACCGCACCCAGATCAAGCGCTGCTGCAGCGGTGATTGGAACCGGCTTGGAGATATATATATATAGTTTTGGCAAAATCTTGCACCTGTCTCACAACAGGAATAAGACTGAGGCAAACGCTTTCACATGGAGCTTCACAATTTTACAAAATACAATTACTCTATGCAAACAAACTCAATATGCTTCCTACACTGAGTTAAAACACAGGTAACATAATTGTAAAGAGTCAAATTGACACCTGTGTCTAAGAATGCAGCAGAGATAGGCTTCATGGAGCCTAGTCCACTGCACTCTTAGACACAAGCCTCACCACCTACGCTCCCCAGGAAAGCCCAAACATGTACCTTTTTGCCCCATATTTAAAAATTGACACATGTAGGTAGATGCGTCACTTTTTAAACCTCTGCGCCACATTATACTCAAAAATGTAAAAACCATTGATTTTCTCCAAAATCGTTTTTGACATCACATTTAGGTAACACAGCACAGATTCTATGTACAATCATCTGCCTCACAGCAGGGATAAGACTGAGACAAAATCTTGCACCTTCCTCACAACAGGGATAAGACTGAGGCAAACGCTTTCACATGGAGCTTCACAATTTTACAAAATACATTTCCTCTATGCAAACAAACTCAATATGCTTCCTACACTGAGTTAAAACACAGATAACATCATTGTAAAGAGTCAAATTGACACCTGTGTCTAAGAATGCAGCAGAGATAAGCTTCATGAAGCCTAGTCCACTGCACTCTTAGACACAAGCCTCACCACCTACGCTCCCCAGGAAAGCCCAAACAAGTACCTTTTTGCCCCATATTTAAAAATTTACGCATGTAGGTAGATGCGTCACTTTTTAAACCTCTGCGCCACATTATACTCAAAAATGTAAAAACCATTTATTTTCCCCAAAATCGTTTTTGACATCATATTTAGGAAAATACAGCACAGATCCTATTTACAATCATCTGCCTCACAGCAGGGATAAGACTGAGGCAAAATCTTGCACCTGCCTCACAACAGGAATAAGACTGAGGCAAACGCTTTCACATGGAACTTCACTATTTTACAAAATACAATTCCTCTATGCAAACAAACTCAATATGCTTCCTACACTGATTTAAAACACAGGTAACATCATTGTAAAGAGTCAAATTGACACCTGTGTCTAAGAATGCAGACAGGGATATGCTTCAGGAAGCCTAGTCCACTGCACTCTTAGATACAAGCCTCACCACCTAGGCTCCCCAGGAAAGCCCAAACATGTATATTTTTTCCCCATATTTAAAAAGTGACGCATGTAGGTAGATGCGTCACTTTTTAAACCTCTGCGCCACATTATACTCAAAAATGTAAAAACCATTCATTTTCTCCAAAATCGTTTTTGACATCACATTTAGGAAACATAGCACAGATCCTATGTACAATCATCTGCCTCACAGCAGGGATAATACTGAGACAAAATCTTGCACCTGTCTCACAACAGGAATAAGACTGAGGCAAACGCTTTCAAATGGAGCTTCACAATTTTACAAAATACAATTCCTCTATGCAAACAAACTCAATATGCTTCCTATACTGAGTTAAAACACAGATAACATTATTGTAAAGAGTCAAATTGACACCTGTGTCTAAGAATGCAGCAGAGATAGGCTTCATGAAGCCTAGTCCACTGCACTCTTAGACACAAGCCTCACCACCTACGCTCCCCAGGAAAGCCCAAACAAGTACCTTTTTTGCCCCATATTTAAAAATTGACGCATGTAGGTAGATGCGTCACTTTTTAAACCTCTGCGCCACATTATATTCAAAAATGTAAAAACCATTCATTTTCTCCAAAATCGTTTTTGACATCACATTTAGGAAACACAGCACAGATCCTATTTACAATCATCTGCCTCACAGCAGGGATAAGACTGAGGCAAAATCTTGCACCTGCCTCACAACAGGAATAAGACTAAGGCAAACGCTTTCACATGGAGCTTCACAATATTACAAAATACAATTCTATATAACTATATAACTCAATACTTTCTCAGGAAGCATAGGTGGTGAAGCCTGTGTATAAGAGTGCAGTGGACTTAGACATAGGTCTCATCTTCTTTGTACTTGTGGACAGAGCTGTCTTCCACTATACTCTTCAATACAGGCCTCACCTTTTGTGCACCCCTGGAGAATCCTCACCTGATCTGTAACCCTGTATAGATTGTTTGCTTTGTGTCATTTCTTTGTTGTTTGATAATAGTGGTCTATAATGTGCTATTTTTTTATTTAACACAGATTGAAATACACATTTGAAGAGTAAGCAAACATGCACACTAGGGAAAGGAAAAGAAAAGGATGTAACCGCCAAAAATCAAAAACAGCAATGGAATTACAGCACTCTTCCACAACAAATACTTCAAAAAACACGATCCAAGCTCCTGGTAAGACAACTAAGTCTTTCGTACATAACATATGTACTTTAAAAAAAAAATGGACAGCATGTAGAAAAAGAGAATGACAGAGTAAATTTGAAAAGGAAGGAGAGAACCTCAAAGAATCATACAACTGGAGCAGGGGAGAATAATATGTATAGGAATAGAAGGCAGAATCAGTTTAGAGACATTCGTAAACGAATGTTTCACAATAGGGTGGTTTTAAATTTGTTAAAAAACATTAGGAAAGGTAAACAGAGAGCTGCTTTTTATAAGAAAAAGAAAAGTGTAGAGAAGATTGTTGATCAGGCTTTTGAAGTTAAGAAAAAATTATTTATTTTAATAATCAATAGAATTAGGACACTTAACAAGACAATTGATGTTTTCAAATCAAACAGTAGATGGAAAAGAGTAAATAATCGGACTAATTATTGTAAAGTTTTTTCGGGAGAATGGATGCACAGTTTAAGTTGTGAGCCATTTTTTAATGAGGAGAGTTACTTCCAGGATAATGATTTAGTGCATGCAGTTGACACCAGTGGTCGAGCGTATGAAGTGAAAGACGGTTGTCCGATTGAAAAAGAGAAACTTGTGCCTAGAGAACTAGAAGAGGTGTTAACTGATGAAGTTTTAGGGAGACGTACTAAGGGTCCAGTGTACACTTGGAAGTGTAGTAGTATTTGTAGTGTGCGACAGGAATCAATTGATTTGTTTTGTAATTTCTTAGGTACATATAGTAAGAAAAGTATAAAGCAGAAAGTGAAGTTGTTGCAAGACTTAGATCCTTGCAGAGTGAGAGGAATGTTATGTTAAATGTTATGTTAAATTAAATTTATTAAGCGCACGTACGCCCATAGGCTTCATGGCGCTGTGGAAAACTGGCACAACATAACATGTAACAGAAAAAAGAAAACGGGATTAACTAAGGGTAAGCTTGCTTGAAGAATGACAGGTTTGCAAGGCCATTCACTGGCTTGTCTTTCTAGAAAAGTCTGTCAGAGTGTTTTTCATCATTTTAGGATGTTAGCAGTGCATCATACCAAAATGAGGAAATTAATGAGAATGTTGTATTATGCAAAAAGTCCCGCACTTAAGCTTAAACAATTAAACAGTGCTCTTTTGCATGGAACTGAATTAGATGTGAATAAGATTTGTGAAGAAATTGAGATTTGTTATTTTCGTGAAAAAGAGGACAGTGTAGAAATTGAGACAGCAATTCAAGGTAATGTGGAAGACAATGTACAGATTTTAAATACAGAAAAGTTTGAGAAGGAAATTACCAGGTTTAAGGTGAAATCAAGTGAAAGGCCGAATTTTACTTGTGTGTGTTGTCGACGGACTCATTATAAGATTCAGACTAGGTTAGTTGATTTACATGCAAAAAGTGAAAAGATGGATAATTATGAGTGGAAAGATTTAGCAACTTATTTGTGGGTGGAGAATTGTTTTGATTTGAGTTCTGATCAGCGTATTTGTAAATATTGTTATGATAAATTAAATCAAAACAGAATGCCTGCTAGAGCTGTTCATAATAATCTGGAGTTGGTAGACATTCCCCGTGAATTGATGGATTTAAATACATATGAGTCTATTTTGATTCAATGTGTCCATCCTTTTCAGGCAATTGTTCGCATGGAGCCTAAGATAGGGAAATTGCCTCCTACAGATTTGCAGAGAGGATTAAAGGGAAGAGTTGTTTATTTGCCCCTTGATTTGAAAACAAATATTGATACAATTGGTATAGAAAAAGTAGAAGAGGAACCTTTAGTTATTCTAGTTAATGGGGTTCCAACAAAGAGTAAAACAATCTGGCAAGATTTAGTGGATGTTAGGAAAGTCAAAAAGGCAACGTTGTATTTAGTCAAAAACAATGAGTACTACAAAGATGTATGTGTTGCAGCAGAGGAAACAGCTGCAGATGAAGACAGTGATTGTTCAAGCGGCCAAATTGAAAAAGTTGATGTGTCTAGAAGTGAAGAAATATATGAACATTATACTGTTTATCCTTTGCATTCCAAAGAAGTAATGGGGAATGCAATTGAATTGTTTCAAATGAAAACAGCAAAAGGAAGTCCCATTAGTGTATGGGAAGAAAGTTTGGAAGCTCGTTGTTTTCCACAGCTATTTCCAACAGGTCGAGGTGGACGATATGACGATCGACCACTTCAAATTCCTGCATCTGAATATAGAACTGTAAGATTATATGCTGAAGATGCAAGGTTTCGTCAATGCATTACCTATTTGTTTCATCTACTGTATAAAAGTGACTTGTCTGGGCTTTCTTATGCAGTAAACCACATTCTGAAAAGTGGAGCACATCTGCAAAATGTTTCGGCGAGGGACTTTATGGAGAAAGTGAATCTGCAAGATAATATTTTCGAATCTCATCTAATCAATCTCATGGCATGTCAGCGTGGTACAAATGAGTATTGGTACCGTCGCCATGGGGAATTGAAATGTATGCTAAGAAACTTAGGAACTCCTACATGGTTCCTCACTCTTAGCTGTGCCGAGTATGCATGGGAGGACTTACTTCAATTTCTACGAGAGGCCAATGCTAATATACAAAAAGAGAATTCAAAACACCTGGAGAACTGTGTTCTTTGGATCCAGTGAATGTATGCAGATATTTCAATCATAGATTTGAAGCTATGATGTCTTTTATTACCAACAAAAAAAATCCTCCCCTTGGAGAGGTTTTGGATTTCTTTTGGAGAAAGGACTATCAAGCGAGAGGTGCTCCTCACATACATATGTTATTATGGATTAAAGATGCACCCAAATTTGGAACAGATTCAGATGAGACAGTGATGAGCTTCAATGAAAAGTATTCAACATGTGCTGTTCCGAAAACTACCGAAGAAAACAATTTAAGGCAACACGTTTTACGCTTTCAATCCCATCGTTGTGGAAAGTACTGTCGTCGAAAATTCAGAAACAAGGACAAGTTCTACACAAAATGTTGTTTCGCTTTTCTACGACCAGTGATTTCTAAAGGAAGAGTAAATAATTTAATGTCTTCTCTGCGACATACTGTGACGAGAAAATCACCAAAAAATACATACAATTTAAAAAGAAACGAATAGTCCAAGTACATCAATGACTACAACCCAGTGATTTTGTCCATGTGGAATGCTAACATGGATATTCAATTTGTTGCTGACAACTCTATTGCTGTAGCTCGATATGTGACGTCTTACATCACAAAAAAAGAAAAGACAGAACTGAAGGAAATGTGGGAGGACATTTCACATGGAAAGAGCCTAAGCAAGAAATTGTACAGTTACAGTCTGAAGATGTTGTCGCATCGAGAAATTGGAGCATATGAATGTTCTGATCGATTGCCGTCAGCAAGTCTCTATGCCAAATCTAGAACCATCATTTGGGTGAGTCTAGGTCTTGCTGCAACACGAAATCGAGTTTTGGAATCTGTACAAGAGATAGAGTATTTGGCGGAGAAAGAACCAGAAAGTACAGATATTTTGAAGACAAACATGTTGGATACATACTATCCAAATAGAAGTCCTCACCTTGAGAACGTTTGTCTCTATGAAGTTCTGCAAAGATATATTTATAAGAGGAACATCAGAGAAGATATCAATAATGGAATATATGGAATCATTGGATGTGAAGGATGTCTAGTGAAACAGAAAAAAGGTCATTTGATTAATCATCGAAAATTGAGTTGTGAAAATCCAGACAAAAGAGAATTTTACTATTTGGCTCTTTTGCAACTCTTTAAACCATGGCGAGAAGAAGAGGAACTACTTGGAGATTTTCTCTGTTATGAAGACTCTTTTAATGCTACGAAGGATACAATAGAATGTCCTGTTTTTCCAAATTATCTGCAAATGTTGAATGAAGAAATAGAGCAAGAATCAACAATTGCTGAAGAGATTGCGAGAGATAGTTCTCAAGGCAGTCAGAGTTCTGCTTCATTGAGTCAGGATCCACTAGGAGGAACAATTATCCAAAATGAAGCTGCCACTGCCATGGATGAAGTGGAAAGAGCTATGGAGCAAGCTCAAGAGGATGTAATTAATTTAGAAGATTTAGTGAAACAATTAAACCTTGAGCAGAAACTGGAATATGACGAAGTCATAGAACAGGTTGAACATGGATTGAGTCATGAGAAGAAAGAGTGCTCATGTACATCATTTAAGCCTGTCCAACTGTATGTGAGTGGAGAAGCGGGAACTGGAAAAAGTTTTCTGATTAAAGCAATTGCATCTTATCTGCAGAAAAGGACTGAATCACCGCTGTCTTGTGTCGTTACCGCTCCAACTGGGCTGGCAGCACATAATATTAAAGGGATTACTTTACATCGTTTACTGATGCTGCCAGTGGAGCATGATAACAAATTGCAATATCACAAGCTATCTGGAGATGCGTGTTCCGAAGTTTCGAGAGTCCTGAAGAAAATGAAACTTCTTATCATTGATGAAGTAAGCATGGTGTCAAATATAATGCTTGCTTTTGTGCATTTGAGAATGCAAGAAATTCTTGGAACAGACTATGATGTTTTATTTGGAGGAAAACATATTATTGTTTTTGGAGATCTTCTGCAGTTGACTCCAGTGAAAGGACAACCTGTGTTCAAAATGCTCACACATGAAGATACCAGGAAGTGCCTAGGAAGCATTGGAAACGTTAATATATGGTTAAACTTCAAATATGCAGAACTGCTTCAAAATATGCGGCAGGCAAAGGATGAAGATTATAAAAATATTTTACAAGATGTAAGATTAGGAAAAATAAGTCAGCAAGGGAAAGAGCTTTACATGGACGGTTAATTTCTAATTTGTACCCAAATGAAAACATTCTTCCAGAGAATATTTTTAAGAAAATTAATGAGAAGAAATCTGCCATATGTTTGATGCCTACTCTGAAAGAATGTTCCATGTTCAACAACAAAATGCTGAAGTTAGAAAATAAAGAGTTAGTGAAACTGGAAGCTATAGATAAAATAGAGCATATGGGAGCAACAATTATTTTGTCAGAAAATTTGAAATCAAAATTGGATTCATTAGAGAAGACTATATCTAAAACTACTGGTTTTGAAAAGACTCTCAATGTGTGTTTAAATTGTCGTATCATTTTGAGAAGGAATTTAAATGTTGAAAGAGGTCTGGTAATTGGAGCAATGGGTCATGTTGTTGGTTTTGTGAATTGCAAAAATAGAGATGGAATTGAAATTTTAAAAATTAAATTTGATGGCATTGATGAAATAGAACAAATTTGTCGTTGTTCAGCTAGATTTTTGCTCGTGAAAGACTTATATGTTCACCGAAAACAGTTTCCTATTTGTTTGGCATATGCGGTGATAATTCATAAGTCTCAAGGTTTAAGTGTAGATAGCGCTTTGGTGAACATTGGAAGTTCTGTGTTTAAAGAGGGTATGGCATATGTGGCATTATCACGAGTCAGAACTTTATCAGGATTGTACTTGATTGAGTGTGATGAAACAAAGATTTATGCAGATCTACATTGTGTTAAAGAATACAATAGGTTAAGAAGAGAGTATGCTCCACATTTGCCTCAATATCCTCTGATTGAAAAACGTGTGGTAGGCCAAAAAAGAAGAAATGAGAGTAATTGCAGTGAGGTAGTAGCAAAAAGACAAAAAGTAGATGAAACTGTAATTGTAAGCAGAAGGAAAAAGGTTTCTGTTGAGGATGTTGTTGGATTTCAGTTTGAAAACAGTTCTGGTGTCAACTGCTATGCTAATGTGGTAGTTAATGTTGTTTTTTTTCTTCAAAATTTAAAAAAACAGATTGTCGAAAATCGAGAACAAACATTGTGCTGTTTATTGAATTCTGTGTTAGAGAAATGTAGTAGTGATAGAGCAAAAATAGAAAGTGTTTCAGAAATTAGGAATCTTGTAGACATATGTTCAGGTCAAAATCAATTTTCATAGAATATTCAGCAGGATTGTCAGGAATTTTTAAAGTATATGTTTGATGTATTGCAAGATGAAGGAGTAGATATAAAAAATCTTTTTAGCCTTTCTTATCAATGGCAACATGACTGTGATAACTGTGCTTCATCAAGTACTACTAGAATAAACTCTGAAAGATTTATATATTTGACTTTACCAGACTGCAAATCAGTGCCTTTTAATAATCTAGTTAAAGCAGCGGATCACAATATGGTGTGTACCCAATGTAACTCTGCAATGCTGTCCACATTATTTCTACAAAATTATGGTCACTATGTCATTTTAATGTTCCAACGATGTAGACCTGATGGAACTAAATTGTCAACTTGTTTTAAAAATTTCGTGGCTTCTCAGTTATTGATATCAGGAAGAACCTTTGCAACTGTAGCTATTATTTTTCATGACGGTCCTTCTACAACATCAGGGCATTACACATGCTACTTAAAAACTTCTAAAGGTTGGACCCAATGTAACGACACTCATTTGACTTCCAAACAACGTTTGCCTTATGGCTTTATAAATTCATACCTAGTGTTTATACAGCCAAAATTTAGGTAAAGGTATTTGGCCTATGAAGACGGGAGGAGTACTGATATATACTCATACATCTGACACTATTTGGCCAAATGGAAAGGTGCAGGAATGAGTAAAGAGTCATGACTGAAAAAAAGGAGTATATGAAAATATTGAAAATATTTCAGATGTTCTTGGAGTTTTTCTTTTAGAAAGTCGATGAAATGGATTTTTTACTGAACAGCAAAGTACTTTGCAATGAGAAAAGGACCTCCATGATATACTATTTGGTCTCAAGGAAAAGTAAGTCAATCAAACATTAGTGTACATTTGTCATTTGTTAGTATCTAAGGTTTTTTTTAAAACACAATCTTTTAGATTGTGTTTTGTTTTTTCCCGCTGTCATATGATGAGTAATTTGAACTCACTGTTTTAAGTGAAATTCAATATATTCTGAGAACAGCAAAATAAACTATGTAACATGTTGTACAAGTTATTCTATACTTTGGATTGTGTAAATTAAAGTGTATTCCCATGCTCTGACACTCACTTTCCTTTTTCCATCCTCTTTCAGCTCTTTTAACTCACTTATAATGTCTTTCTCTCACTCTCTGTAAGCCCCGTTCCCTTACTACACTTCTTTGACAACCCCTCATTTTCATTTCAACTGTCTGCATCACCTCTCTCCCTTGCATAACTTTTCAGCTTTCAGTCTCTCTGCTTTACTTCCCTTTTCCGTATTTTCCTCCTTTGCTCTTTTAGTAATTCCTCTTTACTTACTCAGCACTATTATCGCACTCTATCACTATAAATCACCCAATCTCCCTCGCTTGTCTTTGTTTGCTCCTTACTTTTGACCTTTTCTATCTATTTTTCGTTCACTACTTCTATGTCCTCAGTGCCTCACTCTCCTTGTGTTATGTTCACTTGTATTTATCTACCTTCTATCATTTCTTTTACAACAACTTCACTGCTCCTCTCTCATCGTTCTTCATCCCATTTATTTTACTCTGGTTCCATCACTATCTCTCATTTCCTATCTTTCACACTGTTATGATTTTTAACCTCTTCATTTGTATCTTTTAATTTAAAATACATATTTTACTAATTATAACTTATTTTTTTGCTCTCTTTCACAGATATAAAGTGTACTAAAAAAATGTAATTAAAGTTACATTTATTATATGGTAAGTGTGACTAAATAAATTTAGTTTGTCATCACCCTTTGCTTTATGCTCACTAATATTTTCTCAACCAACCTCACTCCTGTTTCTTTACTCTGCTTCCCTCACTTATTCTTATTCTCCATGTTTACTCCAATTTCCCTATTTCCCCTCTCATATTCAACTTCTTTCAGTCCCTATTCTTTACTTCACTTACCCTCTGTTCTCTTCCTTTGCTTCTTCACTCATTCTGTTTTCCTTAATTATTTACCTTACTCCTACACACACACCTCATCCCCGTCCCAACACATACACACACCTCTGACATACACCACACACACACATCACACACACACCTCATACACAGAAAAAATTCCCCCCACACACACACTTCACATACACACACACATTCCATTCAGGTACTGTTACCTTTATTTTCTCTGTCCTTTGTGTTTGTCACTCCCCATCTCTTATCCTAATTCAATTTTTCACTGTCTTTCACCCCTCTTTACTTATACTAACTGGTCTTTTCTTACCCTCCCTCACCGTTATTCATTTATCCCAGTTACGCCACTACCGTTCATTCTCAATTTTTTTCTGTCCTATCGTTTTCTTTCAACACCCACTCACATTCTCCCACTATCTCTAGTTTAGTGTTCTTCCTCTCTCTTCCCTTCTTTCGCTCCTTTAGTGATTTTACTTTTCTCATTTTCACCCTATTACACATTGTCTGTTTTTAACATGTAGTAAACAATCCCTCTGTGTTTCTCCCTCTAGCTCTCTTTCTCTTAACATTACTCTCTTTGTGTTCTTCCCTCATGCTAACTTCTTCATGAATTTTTTTTTTCTTTTTTTTTTTGGTGCGCTCCCCGGTGCGCGCCCCGGTGCACGTACCGGTACGCGTACCCTGCAGAAAAAAGATTGACACAGATTCTTTAAAAATATAGGTTTATTTATTTATTTTTATAAAGTAAAGGTAGTTCTAAAAAGAACTGTTTTTTTTCTTCTTTTTGTTGTTTTATATTTTTTTAATGTTTTTTTGAACATTTTGTACTTTTTTTGGCTTTTCTGAACACTTTTATATATTTTTTTGTATTTTTTATGGGGAGAAACAAGAAACAGGGAATTGTAATTGGCTCAACTGGAGCATGAAAAAAATCAGGAAAAATTTGGTTTTTTGGGACACTTATGGTTATCACCAGAAACCACAATAAGTTCAATGCTTTGCTCACCATAAGCAAGTAACTTGTTACAATATTTGCATAAAATTTTGTAATCATTAAACTTTGGTTGGATAGTAGCCAATGTGTCTCTTACCCCCGAACCCGATGGAGTGGGTTGTTTTGATGTTGAGCCTCGAGCCGATGATGGGGGTAGTTTACTGCAGAGGTCCCTTAACTCTGCATTAGAGTAGTTGTTTGGATGCCAACGCATCATGTGGCGAATCATCGTATGATTCCCGAAGGAATACTTTTTGTTAGGGTTCCCCCTGGATAGCTGATCACCACAAATTAAGCAAGTCACCTTTGCTAGGTTGACTTTTTTAAAACCCCTTGGGAGTTTGTAGAACTGCCATACAAAGTGCTCTTTGGGTTTGTAGGGCTGTTTATCTTCTGGCAGGAACTCCCTTGTCTGTGCCTCCTCTTCCTCATCCTCCTCCTCTTCCTGTTCACCACCAATATAATCTTCTGGTGGTCTTTTAGATGGTGGTGGTGGTGGTGGTGGGCCAGATGCTCCAGCTGCTGATACTACTGTTGCCATTTTCTGAGATAGAACTCGAAACAGGTCTACCTCAGTCAAAGGACAAAGTCACAGTAAGGAAAAAAGGAGGGGGCTTTCATCATTTGGAAAACAAAAGTGTTCTGGACCAATGAAAAGTGTTATTTTCAAGTCACATGATCCAAGCTTTCATCATTTGGAAATCAAAACTGATCTGCACCAATGAAAAGTGTTATTTTCAGATCACATGACCCGATGCGCTTACGCTACGCGCCCCGGGGCGCGTCGCGTAAGCGCGTCATGACGTTGCGCGATGGTATGCGATCGCGTGATTCCGGGTGCGCTTACGCAGTGCGTCATATGACGCATCACGCGACTACGCAAAACGTCATGATGTTGTTTTCGTTCACGGGAATAGCGCTCTCGGGACGCTCCCCGGTACGCGCCCCGGGCGCGCCGTAACATTGCGCTTACCCGTGCGTTCACCGGTACGCGCCCCGGGAGCGCTCCGGGGCGCGTACCAGGGCAAACAATCAAAAAAAAATATATATATTTACACTATTTAAAATTTGTTATAAAAATTATTACTTTCTTACCTATAGATATTTGCTATTAAAAAACCTATGAAATTCACTGAAAAAACCATAGGTTTCACCCCAGTTATAGTTAGGAATTAGCATTTAAAAAAACCTATTAAATTCACTGAAAAAACCATAGGTTTTACACCAATTATAGTTAGCTGGAAATTTTACTTGCATAAAACCATTGAAATTCCCACGTTATAGTTAGTTGGACTCACTATAACTTGCGCGTGCAATGCACTGCTGATGATGTCACATATTGCATCACTCATGACATGGTCAGTGACATCACTCATGACATCACTGATGACACCATCCAGTGAATGTGTGTCTTTGTGAAAAATAAATCCCAGGTCATGATTGTTGGGTCATCTGGCAGGAAAAAGAAATCAATAACATTCTCCTGCACAGGGAAAGAAGTTAAGAGGGTCTCATCCTTCACCTACCTGGGGGTGATTTTTGATGATAGAGGAACCCGGGGCGCCCCACATAAGTCAAAAACCAATGCAGTAGCAAGATCAGCTGCATCTCTGTTGAGTTTTGTCAAAAGAATGGGGGCACGACCAATGGAAGCTATTCTTAAAGTCTATAAAGCCAAATGCTTGGCCATAGCCACCTATGGATCATCAATATGGGGATACATAAAGCCTGATAATATTCAGAAGGTGGAAAACACATTTTTAAGATCTCTGCTTTCTGTTCCCCAGTCTACTCCCACCTTTACCACACACTCAGAGTTAGGTATTAGGTTTGTTACAGATCAAATTAAATCCGCCCCTGTTATCTGTGGATTAAAAACTTGGCTTAACCAAGAAATTTCCTTAAACCATCTGATCCTTAAAGACTGTTTAGCCCTGGACAGAGCTCATAGTATCCCATGGTTGGTTTATGTTAAATAGATGCTCTCAAATGTGGGGCGTATTGAGCTTTTTTAATTTCCTGATCGCATAAAAAAAGAGGATGTTATGGTGATAAAATCCACATTATTAAGCCTGTTCGCGGCAGAGCGGGAGGAGATAGAGATGAGAAAACCAGTTGCTAGAAGGAATTATGTACTTACTACTGGTCCAGGCCTTGAACCCTACCTAGCTTTTGTAACTAGACCATTTCATCGTTTTCTTTTAACTAGATTTCGCCTAAACCTGATACACTTGCTGCTTGGTTCTTTTGCAACGTGGGATACACCTGTTAACGCAAACCCTTGTGATTGTGACCATTTCTCTACACAGGACACATTACATTTCATCATGTTTTGCGAACACTATGCACTAATTAGAAAAAAATATCTGTTACCAATCTTGCGGGAGGCGGGCTTCTTACAGGTTAGGCCTGCGCTCATGTTTTTACAACTTTTGTCTAGTGCACGTGTAACTTTTCATGTAGCATGTTTCTTAGTGGCAGCTGTTTGTATAAACAAGAAGCACCTTAAAATACGGCACAAACATATTATAACTGAATCATCCTAGTTATGCTGGCGCCTTCTTATAAATTAGTTACCTAAATGTCTTATGGTAATTTTATAACCTGATATGTTATTTATATTTCTTATATTTTTTATTGTCAGAAATGTATGTATCGTTGTATTGTATTGTTTGTGATGATCTATATCTTGTGTCTTTTTGTGATTTTTACTAATCGAATAAAAGTATTTGACTGACTGACTTACTATACATATATACAAAAAATACATAGCATGTGAATAATTTAATATATGCTGTTTCTCATATGTGTATATATGTTTCAATCCTAATTGGGTGCTAGTAATGTTTGAAAGTGACATGTGCAAAATAAGGTCCATACAAATGAATACATCTCAAGTGTTTTCGCAATCTTAAATAGGTATCATTAACATCATAACCAAAATATCTTGTGCAAATAGCCTAACCGTTAACTTGCCACTCATAGATACCAAATAAAAACTGGTAAAACCATGTAAAACCAGCTAAAATCAAGCATAAATAGAGCTAAAAGTCCACATAAAAAAACATTCACAGAGATAAAAAAGTCATGATACAAAAAAACTCCAATTTGATAAATATGTGAAAAATTCAATACAGTAATTTAAAATAAATAACATATATTTTATACATTAACCCTTCATGGAAATTTCAGAATCTCGATACACCACCTGTTGCTGATAGATGACATATTGCAGCACAATAATTGATTACATAATATAAAGAATTATAAAAACTTTATAAAAAATTATACAAATCCTCCCCTGTGTTCAATACATTAGGCATTTTAGTGTCGAACTGCATGATGTATTGACTTTCCAGTTGTCGTAACTTTTTTTCTCTGTTTCCCCCTCTTAGATCTTTGGGCACCGCGTCAATCACAAAATAAATTAGATCTTTAAGATTATTGTTATGTACTAATTTAAAATGGCGTGCCACAGGGTAACTGGAGTCTGAGTTGACAATAGCACGTAAGTGCTGTAAAATGCGATTAAAAACAGGTAAGTTGGTACTGCCTATGTACTTCAGTTTGCAAGTGCATTCTAGAATATAAACAGCAAATTCTGTTTTGCATGTGAAGAATCCTTTCAGTTGGTGCATTTCTAAAGAGAAAGCATCCTGTACTTCCCTTGTGTTCATACCAAATTTGCAAGCTCTGCAAGAGCTGCATTTAAAAATCCCCTTTCTATTTGATAACCAATTTATTTTGTTCTTAGTTTGAGTCTCCGGCATAGATCTATCTAGAGCATTCCGCATAGATGGAGCTCTCCTATAAGTGATACTCGGGGAGTTCTCAATTTCAGGTGCCAGGGTTATATCAGCTTTTAAAATAGGCCAATTCTTGCAATTATTTGTCTCACCCTCTTGTGTTGGCAATTGTAAGTGGTTATCAATCTGATAGGTACCTTTCTTGTTGTTATTTCCTCATCAGGTAATTCTGAGACCATTGCTTGGTCAGACTCTAGGAATGGTACATTTTGGGAAGCCTCCAATTTTAATAAGGATTTCTTCAAATCCTCCATTTTGTAACCCCTTGCTGTAAACTCTGCTCTGCTTCATCTAGGTAGATTTTTAAATCATCTCTGTTTCTGCAAATTTTCTTGATTCGTAAAAATTCTCCGTAGGGTATACTTTTGATTAAGTGTCTAGGGTTGGTGCAACTTGCTTGGAGGATGGAGTTTCCCGCAGTTGCCTTTCTATGAAGTTTCGTATTGATCATATTGTTTAAGATATATATTTCAACATCAAGAAACTCTACCCTCTCCCTACTTATGTTGGCCATAAACCTCAAGTTAAGGTCATTGTCATTAATGATATCTACAAATGTCAGTGCTGATTCAACAGAGCCCTGCCAGATCACACAGACATCATCAATGAATCGCCACCATGCAGTGATATTAGTTGTGAATTTTTCCTCCAGAACGCGGCCCAGGACATGCTCCTCCCACCATCCTACATGCAAGCATGCAAAACTGGGGGAGAAGCATGCCCCCATTGCCACGCCCCGTAGTTGCTGGTAAACTGTCCCATTGAATAGAAAGAAATTATTCTTAAGGCATATTTTAATCATTTTCAACAGCATTTTGTTGTGTTCATGTAATTTGATGTCACGTTGAGATAAATATTGTTTGACACATTCCAAACCTTGTTCATGATCAATGCTGGTATATAACGAACATATGTCCATAACAATAAAACAGCAGTTTTCACTACAAGTATTTTTGTTTAGTTTTTCAAGGAAATGGCCCGTATCTTTGATGTATGAATCAAGGGACTCCAAGTAACCTCTGATAAAAACAATCTACATATTTAGATATGGGTTCCATTAGGCCGCCCTGGGCTAGTATAATGGGGCGTCCTGGTACCGGATGAATTTGCTTATGGACTTTGGGTATGAAATATAGTGTAGGAGTAATCGGGTATTCTGTTTTTAAAAAATTGTATTCCTCCTTATTGATTAAGCCCACCCTTTTCCATTGAGCCAACTCCTTAAAAACCAGTTCCTTGACTATCTTTAACTCATTAAAGGAAACTTTTTTGTAACACAAAACATCATTCAAGTGTCTTTTTGCTTCCATTATGTAAGTCACTCGAGGCCACAGGACAATGTTGCCCCCCTTGTCCGCATTTTTCACAATGATGTTGTCACTTTCCTTGATCTTCTTCATGAGTTTGGTGTACTGCTGCTCACTATAACTTCTGTTAGGTTTCTTGTTGACAATGTCTCTATTCAGTTGTTTCAAATCCTCAATGACGACCTCACTAAAAACATCTATAGCATCACGTGGCATGACAGGAATGAATGTGGATGCAGGTTTAAATGGACTTGCAACAGTACTGGTGCTTATAATACCCATTCCTCCAAGTGCGGGTTGATTATTTGCAAATTCATTACCATCTGTTTGATCTGCTAGCAAGTGAGCTGCTCTTAATGTAGGAATGTCTGACTCCTAAAATTGCATACTGGGTTCACTTTCACCAGAGATAGTATTTGCCAATGTATTAGCTTTATTTAGTTTTTGAAATTTCACCAATTTGAGTTTGCGAATAAATTTAAAAAAGTCAATTCTTGACTGTGTATATTTGAAATCTGATTTTGGACAAAAAGAGAGACCTAAAGAAAACAATTGGGTTTCAGCAGTGTCCAGGTCCAGGTCACTCAGGTTGATGACAGTGTTGTTCGTAGCACCCTTGTCTTCATTTATTGATTTAACAGAGTTTTCCCTTTCCCTCCTTTCCCTCTCCAATTGCCTCTTGCGTTTCCGCCTCTGGTTGCGGCGCCTGTTCCGTTTTGATCATGTTTTTTCAGCGGTACCCTCGGTCTTAGGGTTTGTCTCCGATCTTCCACGATAAACCCCAACTCTTCTGACGGGGTGAAACTGGCAGAATATGCACCTCCTGCATTTATACTTGAATCATCATCTGAGTCCACTCTACTGCTTAATGAATTGATGGAAATAGTGGAACTTTCCTAAGTATCAGATGTATTATCGATATTCAATGTAGGAACTGACAAATTTCTTGTTTTAGGAGTCAGCGCTTTCCTTTTTACATTGTCAAATTTTTTCGAGAAAGTTAATATTGTTCCGGTTTCATAGTCTTTCTTATCTCTTGCAAATTTGAAGACTTTACGCTCTTTGATCACAGTCTCATGCTTCTCTAAATGCTTCTTAATGTTTTCTCTCTCTTTTTTGATGAAATCTTTTTGTTCCAAAGTGCCCAATTCACTTATTATTGCCTCAATTTCCTTAACCACCTCCGCTCTGTCAATTTCAGCGTATTTTATAAGGATACAAATCATATTCATTGAGGCATCTAAATAGTTTGTGGCCCACTCTTGTAACATTAGGGGGTTAGGGTTTTCAAGTCAAGTCAAGAAAGTCTTTATTTCGACATTTCATCATAAAAGACATACTACACAAATCAACCATATAAAACAGTCCCAACCTCTAAAAATAATCTGCTGGAGTGGGTTCATTACCCTTCTGTACAGATTCACAATTATGAATATGATTGTGTACTATGATTAAAACTATAAATAATGTGCATTAAGAACAAGATAAAATAGCATTAAATCACAATATACAAGACTTCATTTACAATAAAAGCTCATAAAAAGATGACATTTGGGGTATAGTATGACATTCCTCAATACATCAATACATCAACCCAGTACCCAATCTGACGAGTTAGGAGACAGTTGATACTGAGTTTATCAACCTTAACCGTAGGATCCAGGCCCAACTAGTAAATTTAGCAACCCCAGTTACCACCAATAATGAGGTGCCGGTCTTCAAAATTCTGCTGGCTGTCTTCGCCGAGCTTGTACCCATTGCCCTACAGACTGGGCGTAACCACATACAATGGAGCTATCAACACTCTTAACCCCCTAGGCACTCTCCCGGCTTCTTTGTACTTTTGAAGGGATTTGCTCTCCCACCATTTTGTCAATTCCGTTTTTTGTAGTTTTTCAAGTTTTTTTAGTAGAGTTTTGACGTTTGCCTGTTTATTGTCACTCTGCACATTGTCACTTTCTTTGGTCTTTGATGTTATAGGTAAATTTGAGAACAATGCCTCTGCAATCGCCTCGCGGTCATGAAACACGTCTGCTCTTTCCGCCATCACAGCGTTATATATGGTACTGGTTATTCACTCCTTGAAACACAACGGCTCAAGGTGTATAGTTTTCACACCCAACCGTTTGATACTTAATGTCCCTTCCGTATCTCCTGTCCCGGAATTCAGTCAAACTGTTATACCACATAGGAAACATAGGCGCTGCCTCTCACTTCGGTTAAGTCGAATCCGTCCAGATAATCCTCCGATCCTTCCCAACCTGCGCGATACTTTCCCTCAGGTTGCGGCGGTGTCTAGTACTGGTACAATCTATTCCTTGACTTCCGGGGGGCTGACTCACTTTACTCCTTCCGAGTTTACAATTTACCCCGAAGTGGTATCCGCTGCCTCAAGCCAACCACCACGTGAGGAGGGGTCCGTCCAACACCGGCTGCAGCAGACAACCGGCAAACTTGATGCAAGAACAATCCCCTACTTCCAAGTGCCCAACAGCACAAATCAGGACACGAACCACACGGCAAGTAGTTTCTATTGTGTGATTTTATTCCACCAAACAGACATGACGCGTTTCGTCCGGTGAACCCGGACTTGATCACATAACATGCCGTGACACCTTCAGTGCATATATATACTGCTCTTGCTCATACCAGACTCCTCCCTCTTATCCATAGATATGAAAAACAGACTTTGCGTGATGCATAAAATTTATACAAACAATATAAATATCTTTGTGTAGCTATTTACAAGGTCTGACATAATAAAGGGCAAGTGCCCATATTTGTACAATGGAGTGAGTATTATATCTTCCACATATGCAAGATTTTTGTATATACATCACTATTTCCATACCATGTACCTTAATTGAGGGTATGCCAAGATGAGAAAATCTCATAAGAAAATGTGTAAATACACAAAAAGTGTTGAAATTAAAAAAACATTTTATACTAACAATTAATTTTACCATATAGGCAATATTCTATACACATACAAAAAATACATAGCATGTGAATAATTTAATATATGCTGTTTCTCATATGTGTATATATGTTTCAATCCTAATTGGGTGTTAGTAATGTTTGAAAGTGACATGTGCAAAATAAGGTCCATACAAATGAATACATCTCAAGTGTTTTCGCATTCTCAAATAGGTATCATTAACATCATAACCAAAATATCTTGTGCAAATAGCCTAAACATAAACTTCCCACTCATAGATACCAAATAAAAACTGGTAAAACCATGTAAAACCAGCTAAAATCAAGCATAAATAGAGCTAAAAGTCCACATAAAAAACCATTCACACAGAGAAAAAAGTCATGATACAAAAAAACTCAATATAGTTAATTTAAAATAAATAACATATATTTTATACATTTACCCTTCATAGAAATTTCAGAATCTCGATACGCCTCCTGTTACTGATAGATGACATATTGCAGCACAATAATTGATCACATAATATAAAGAATTATAAAAACTTTGTAAAAACTTTATAAAAAATTATACAAATCCTCCCCTGTGTTCAATCCATTAGGCATTTTAGTGTCGAACTGCATGATGTATTGACTTTCCACTTGTCATAACTTTTTGTCTCTGTTGCCCCCTCTTAGATCTTTGGGCACCGCGTCAATCACAAAATAAATTAGATCTTTCAGATTATTGTTATGTACTAATTTAAAGTGGCGTGCAACAGGGTAGCAGTTCTTGCTGTGCGTCACTTTTGCCATGAATAAAACTCACTATAAAACAGCATTTAGTTTTAAGGAGATTGCTATTCAGGAACACCTTTATGCTGTTCCGAATATGCTGTTTATAAACTGTAGTGCACCTGCAATCTGGAATGCATTGGCAGCACTAAGCTCCCGATGCATAAGCATATTCTCCAGCATGTTAGTGCCATCGTGAATTCTGACCACAATTATGCGGTGGCCAGACACTTTAAGTTTGTTCATAACAACAAACTGAAGGACTTGGAGTACACAGTTTTAGAGTCGGCGCAAACCCTAAAAATTTACAATGAACCTCAACAGGTATGCTGATCTCAGTGGAGTTCATGACCCGTCGGCACAAAGAGTAAAGATATATAAGCAACGTCACCGGCTTCTGGCTTTTAGTCTGTTCCCCCCTTTTGATCATATACTGTGAATATATATATATATTATAATTTTCACAGTCATGATCTCAGAGGAGTTCATGACCCGTCGCCACGAAGATCAAACTTTTTGACCTCCCGAAGAAAAGAAGCTCATAATAATTACAGCTCGAAAGTATTTCTTTATGGCTGTTCTGTTAAATAGATTACTTTATTTTCCTTCTCTTTTTACTGTTACAGTGGTATCAATCGTTATCTTGTGATAGATTGTCCTATTGTTACAGAAGAGGAATAGGAGAGTTTTCTGCACCATCTGGAATGCAGCTTACGAAATATTAGAACGTACTTGATCAGATATGTTTTTCAAGAAACATATTTTACGAAATTGCACAATAAAAAAAATAGCAATCATGCATACTTTGTTACTTGAAATATTTGATAAACCCTACATTTCTGAATGTTATTTTTTAATTTCTATTCTTCTCATTTGCGGTTCCTATTCACCTTCTCCCTAAAGAATATATAGAACCAGTACTGTATATTATAATAGTACTATCCTATATATTCTCAAGTGAGTATTTGATTTGGTAGCGGAACAGTGTGCGACCTCTAAGCACTACGACAGAACGTTCCTAAATTCTACAGAATACAAATTTGAAAAATAATAATGCATACATATGTATGTAATATGAAGTCACTTGTATTTAACTGTTTTTTGCTTGTTCTCATGACCTCAGATAATGTAGTGCGGGAGTGTTTGCTGTAGTACTTCTATTCTACTTCATCTAATAGTAACTGATGCCATATTACATTATCAAGAATATGGGGCAACACTTTTACAAACTATAGCAGAAAAAAGAAGGCTATGGCCACGCTTAACTTCTATTTTATGAAATTCCATTTTTAATTGTCACTCCTTTCATATATACAGCTTCAGTTTCTGAAGAAAGTTTATTTGTATTTGATAAATAAAAACTGTTTCAAACCTAGACTGAATTTTCAGCTGCGCAACCACACCTCCCCATCAGAAAAGTAAACACAATAATATAAGTAAATAGTACTCCTGTGAAGTATGTCACCCGCAAACTTGATAAAAAAACAGAGCAAAACACTGTAATTTTTCCGCCGTGATTTTTACACCACACAGCAATTATATAAATGCCCTTAAAACATATAAAAACTATTTTTACCTTCATAATCCGTCTCCACCACCTTGTGACCACTATACAGAGTTAATTGTGTTCCTAACCTCCCCTCTACTACTTTCTTTTCCCATACTCCTTCACAAAATCACTGACAACAGTGAACTGCTCCCACCCAATAAGGAGCAAACGTGTGCTCGAAACACTTTGGGTGTGTAGAATGTGAGGTGGTTATTGAGGTATTTGGGGCCCATGTCGTGGAGAGCCTTGTGTGCGTGGGTGAGGAGTCTGAACGTCATCCTCTTGCTAACGGGGAGCCAGTGCACGTCTCTCAGCTGGGGAGAGATGTGGCTGCGGTGGGGGATGTCCAGGATGAGTCGTGCAGAGGCGTTCTGTATGCGCTGGAGTCTTTTCTGGAGTTTGGCTGTGGCTCCAGCGTAGAGGGTGTTCCCGTAGTCCAGTCGGCTGGTGACGAGGGCCTGGGTCACCGTCTTCCTGGTGTCGGTGGGGATCCAGCGGAAGATGTTTCAGAGCATGCGCAGGGTGTAGAAACAGGATGACGAGACGGTGTTGACTTGCTTGGTCATCGTGAGGGAGGAGTCCAGGATGAAGTCCAGGTTGTGTGCATGGTCTGTTGGCTTGGGGGCGGTGCCCAGGGCAGGGGGCCACCAGGAGTCGTCCCAGGCAGAGGGGGATGTTCCCAGGATGAGGACTTCCGTTTTGTCTGAGTTCAGTTTCAGGCGGCTGAGCTTCATCCATTCCGCGACGTCTTTCATTCCTTCCTGGAGGCTGGCTCTCGCGGTGGCGGGGTCGTTGGTGAGGGAAAGGATCAGCTGGCTGTTGTCTGTGTAGGAGATGATGTTAAGGTTGTGTTGGCGTGCGATGGCTGCGAGGGGGCTCATGTAGATGTTGAAGAGGGTGGGGCTGACAGAGGATCCTTGCGGGACGCCGCAGATGACTTCGGTGGCCGCGGACCGGAACGGGGGAGGCAGACTCTCTGGGTTCTACCGGCGAAAAACGAGATGATCCACTCCAAGGCCTTTCCTTGGATTCCGGTATTGCTGAGGCGCTGTATAAGGGTGCGGTGGCATACAGTGTTGAAGGCTGCTGAGAGGTCCAGGAGGATGAGGGCAGCTGTTTCCCCGTTGTCGAGCAGGGACCTGATGTTGTCGGTAGCTGCGATGAGTGCGGTCACGGTGCGGTGGTTTGCTCGGAAACCAGGCTGCGAGGGGTCGAGATCCGTTTGTCTCGAGGAAGACGGCGAGTTGTTTGTTGACGGTCTTCTTGATGACTTTGGCCGGAAAAGGGAGGAGCGAGATGGGGCGAAAGTTTTTGAGGTCCGTGGGGTCCGCGGTGGGTTTCTTCAGGAGGGCGCTGAGCTCGGCGTATTTCCAGCTCTCCGGGAAGGTGGCGGATGTGAAGGAGCTGGAAATGATGTCCCGGAGTTGGGGTGCGATAATGGAGTCGGCTTTGTTGAAGATGTGGTGTGGGCACGGGTCGGTTGGGGAGCCGGAGTGGATGGTGTTCATCGTGCGGGTGGTGTCTTCAGTGCTTGGTATTGGTATTGTGGTATTGTGGTATTCTTATATAGCGCAAAACCTGTCACCACCAAGGGCATCCTGGCGCTTTGAACAATGAACCAGCAGATTTAGCGCTTAGCTAACCGAGGTCCAGGTGCGGAGGGTGGTGGTGGGGGGTGCTGGCTTGGTGGTTGGGTGCGTGGTCTGTGCGCCGAAGCTGTTGTGTATGTCGGCGATCTTGCGGTGGAAGAACGAGGCGAGTGAGTTGCAGAGGTCTTGTGAGGGAGGGTATGATGTCGTTGTTGCAGGCGCTGGGGCTGGAGAGCTCTTTAACGATGCTGAAGAGTTCCTTGCTGTTGTGGGAGTTGTTGTCCAGTCGATCTTTGAAAGTGGTCCTTTTGGTGGTGCGGATCAGCTGGTGGTGTTTGCGGGTGGCGTTCTTGAGGGCTGTCATGTTTTCTGTTGTCTGGTCATGGCGCCAGGCTTTCTCGAGGGTGCGGCAGGTTTTCTTGGAGTTTTTGAGGTCATTGGTGAACCAAGAGGGTTTCTTGCTGCCGGGTTTACTGGGGGGATTCCTCAGTGGTGCGAGGTCATCGGCGCAGTTGGTGAGCCACTGTGTGAGGTTGTGGGCTGCTTCATTGGGGTCCGTCGTGTTGGTGGGAGGGTTCTGGCTGAGGGAGGTGGTGAGCTGGTCGGCGGTGATCTTGCTCCTGCTTCTGCGGGGAACCTGTTGTGGGTGGTGGTGGGTCGTGGTTCTCCTGAAGTTGAAGTGGACGCTGCTGTGATCTGTCCAGTGTAGTCCGGTGGAGTGGCTGAAGGAGATGTGCTTGCTGGAGGAGAAGATGGGGTCAAGTGTGTGGCCGGCGTAGTGGGTGGGGGTGTTCACAAGTTGCTTGAGTCTGAGGTTGGCGAGGTTGTCCAGCAGGGCGGCGGTGTTTCTGTCATTGTCGTTCTCCTGGTGGAAGTTGAGGTCTCCTAGGAGGATGTAGTCTGAGGAGGTTAGGGCGTGCGGGCTGACGAAGTTTCAATAGTTCGCAACCAACCAACATAAAGCTCAGAAAAGTTTTCCATACAACATGTAAGCCAATTAGATGTCCTTGCTACTCTCCGGAGCAGAAGTGAATTACGGAAAATACTTCTACTTTCGATAGTTCGCCCCCAAATGAACATTAAGCTTGTTGTTGGAACACCTTAGCTAATTAAATGTTAAATTTGTTCCACGCACACATACATAACACGCTGTCGTACATATTAATAAATTTCCTGTACCAAAGTGACTATATCCGTATGAAAAGTGAACACTACCTAATAAATAAACATTATTCCATATTATATTAAAGAAAAGCCGCAATAAGTTGCATTGTTGTTTTCCCGATATAATTTCCACAGTCTACGGCACCCCCCTTCTAACATGAGTGAAGCCCCGGGACTGTGGGGGCCCCAACGAACCCCTGCTATTTTTTTAATTATATTTTCCACTGACTTCTTCTACGACTAATGGTTCCTATGTAAAAATGTTAAAACTCCAGCACAGTAACTGTTTCGATTAGCAACATAGTGTGGTGATCTTCTAACCTCTGTGCTCACTTAAGTGTTCCATGAACTGTTACTATGGTAACAGGCAATAAGCCATTTGAGGGTAGGGTTGAAAGGTACTGGCTGTACAGAAACCGTTATATTTACCCAGGATCCTCTACATGACAGAAAGGAAAGCAAAGTAAAACAGAACACTGTGTACCAGATTTAAAACCCCCTTGCGCCACTTTCATGTCCAAGGCCCCCCCTGCAAAATTAGAAGTGTGGGGGTCTCAATGACCCCCCTCAAGCCCCGGGAACCACCACCCTGGGGATTTGTGTATTGTGGGAGGCAGACTGCGTGGCCCTCTGCCTGGAGCCCTTGAGGGCCCTGGGAACCGCCATGCCCCAGGGCCGGCTCCTGCAGTGTCCCGGGGGACAGCTGTTTGCTATGAAAGGGCGTGAGTCTCGCGGCTCCCGCCCTCCCATAGCAAACTTAGTTTGCATTTTGAAAGACAGAGCAGTGAAATCTGTTCTAAACCAGATTGCTTTTCCACATGCAAGTTAGCATCTCCCATAAGCGATACAAAAGGGGATGATGGACGGTGCGTTTGAACAAATCAAACACTCACCCCCAGTCAACTCATCTGGGTTTAATCCATCACCATTCTTTAGTTCACTCAGCCACCCCAGTTCTGACATGGCTATATGCAAATCAGTCTGACCCTGTGCCTCATGGGAGCAGTCCAGCCCGAACTGCCAAGCCATGTCTTCCCTGGACCGGAACCAAACATCCCGGGACCGGTTTCGGATTCATAATCCTCATCAGCCAGGCTATCTTGAATCCAGTGGCCAAGTGAACAAGGGACTCACGTCTGAGCATACCCTGCCACACTTAGGGCGAACAAAGCAATACAAAAGGGGATGATGGACGGAGCGTTTGAACAAATCAAACACTCACCCCCAGTCAACTGATCTGGGTTTAATCCATCACCATTCTTTAGTTCACTCAGCCACCCAAGTTCAGACATGGCTATATGCAAATCAGTCTGACCCTGTGCCTCATGGGAACAGTCCAGCCCGAACTGCCAAGCCATGTCTTCCCTGGATCGGAAACAAGCATCCCGGGACCGGTTTCGGATTCATAATCCTCATCAGCCAGGCTATCTTGAATCCAGTGCCCAAGTGAACAAGGGACTCACGTCTGAGCATACCCTGCCACACTTAGGGCGAACAAAGCCATACAAAAGCATCTCCCAAAAGCCCCGGGGGGGGTGGTGGTCCCCGTGGCGAGCCCTTGGACCCCTCCCTCCACCATTTTTTTTTGCCCCTGGGGTAACAATCCCTCTGGGCCCTACATAAAATTTAATAATTTTGCCCCCGGTATTTAGCCCCCAGTGGCTGATTGAATATTGTCATTACTTCTTTGTCATCCCTCCCTTTTGTGCTCAAACTACTGTTTGTAGGAGCTTTACTTCATACATATCTATATCTATATCTTTCTATCTATCTATCTACATATATATATATATACCTATATATATATATATATTACCTACTGGCAGTCGCCAGTAGGTATATATAGTTAGGATTTTTTTTGAATAGGGATTTCTGAAAATTCTATGTTGAATAACTTTAGCGTTGATGGACAGAATTGGCTGAAATTTTCAGGAAAATGGCACATTTTGTTTCTGAGCGTCCCCTGAAAGTTTGGGGGGGGGGGTTTCGTCAAGCGGGGGCCGAGAAAAAAGGGGGGTCCCAAAACATGTATTTAACATTGAGTTTTCCATAGGGCGGTTGGACTCACTTTTAGCTCGAACGGCTGAATGGATTTCCACAAAACTTGGCAAAATTGTAGGGACTGGTAGCCCGATGTGCCTTTGCTATGTCTCAAGATATATGCTCCAGTGGTTTTTACAAAAATTAACTTTGAAAAATATATATTGGGCTACATTGGGCTATATATATGTTAGAGCCCAAATGTAGCCCAATGTAGCCCAATGTAGCCCAAAGATGGCCACCAGAGACAAAAAAAAAACAAATGTAGCCCAAATATCAGCCAGATGTAGCCCAACTATAGCCCAATGACAGAATGTCCCAGAGTGTTCTAAAGAACAACTAGAACGCTAACAGTCTTACTTATGACAAAAGTATGGCACACCTGAAGTCATCTTGATTGGAATAAAGTGTTAACACTTAATACATTTAATTTGAAAAGGAACAAAATGAGGGGTTTCATTTTGCCATAGAAATGTTATATATATATATATATATAAATATATATTACCTACTGGCAGTCGGCATTTGAGATGTCATCAGTGATGTCATCAGTGATGTCACTGACCATGTCATGAATGATGTAATATGTGACATGATCAGCAGTGGATTGCGGGTGGGCGATATATAGTTAGTGCAACTAACTATATATGCGAATTTCAATGGTTTTGTGTGAGTAAAATAAGGTTTTGTAAATGCTAATTCCTAACTATATATGGTCTATAACCTATGGTTATTTCAGTGAATATATATATATATACATATACATATACATATATATATATATATATATATATATATGTATATATATATATATATATATATATATACACACACACATATGTATATATATATTCACTGAAAAAACCATAGGTTATAGACCATATATAGTTAGGAATTAGCATTTAAAAAACCTTATTTTACTCACACAAAACCATTGAAATTCCATATATAGTTAGTTGCACTAACTATATATTGCGCACCCGCAATCCACTGCTGATGATGTCACATATTACATCATTCATGACATGGTCAGTGACATCACTGATGACATCACTGATGACATCTCAAATGACATCACTGATGACATCACTGATGACATCTCATTTGACATCAATGACCACATCACTGATGATATCATTCATGTGACAATACAATGCATCTCCTCACATTTTAATATAACCTCTGTTTCATCCAGTGTTAAAAACAGAGTATAATTTTTGAAACCATTGACACACCAATACTAGTTACTACATACGTACTCACTGATTCCTACGTCTACACACACATTCACTCATTCACCCATACAATCATTCATACATACAATCACTCATGTTTACAATACAATCATATGCACTCATACACCTATACAGACACTCACACTCTGCCACTCATCCATGGAGTTACTCACACACCTAGTCAGTCCTGTAAAGAATCAATCACACTTCCATTTTCTACTCTATACAGTTAAACATAGAGCACCTTACGTTTTCAACCATATACTAACACATACTTACTCTCTTATACAATCATTGATACAAGTACACATTGATCTGTACAGAGTCACACACCTCCCATCCAGCCACACACACACTCAGTCTCCCATGCAAATACTTGGGCAATCAATCAATAACCCATATAGTTACTCATATAGCTACTGATCAACACATGCAGCAGTTTACAGAACAACAGACATAATGATGCACAAATTAAGACAGTTTAGTCACTAACCCATGCACTCAGTGAGACACATTTAATCACTCACTCATACATTCAGTCATGCACCTACTAAATCCTTCGTCCAGACACTTATACATCCACTCATTCTTCAATATGTAAGACATATTTTAACTTTACAGAAACATAGTCACTGGATGTTGTCATCAGTGATGTCATCAGTGATGTCATTTGAGATGTCATCAGTGATGTCATCAGTGATGTCACTGACCATGTCATGAATGATGTAATATGTGACATGATCAGCAGTGGATTGCGGGTGGGCGATATATAGTTAGTGCAACTAACTATATATGCGAATTTCAATGGTTTTGTGTGAGTAAAATAAGGTTTTGTAAATGCTAATTCCTAACTATATATGGTCTATAACCTATGGTTATTTCAGTGAATATATATATATATACATATACATATACATATATATATATATATATATATATATGTATATATATATATATATATATATATATACACACACACATATGTATATATATATTCACTGAAAAAACCATAGGTTATAGACCATATATAGTTAGGAATTAGCATTTAAAAAACCTTATTTTACTCACACAAAACCATTGAAATTCCATATATAGTTAGTTGCACTAACTATATATTGCGCACCCGCAATCCACTGCTGATGATGTCACATATTACATCATTCATGACATGGTCAGTGACATCACTGATGACATCACTGATGACATCTCAAATGACATCACTGATGACATCACTGATGACATCTCATTTGACATCAATGACCACATCACTGATGATATCATTCATGTGACAATACAATGCATCTCCTCACATTTTAATATAACCTCTGTTTCATCCAGTGTTAAAAACAGAGTATAATTTTTGAAACCATTGACACACCAATACTAGTTACTACATACGTACTCACTGATTCCTACGTCTACACACACATTCACTCATTCACCCATACAATCATTCATACATACAATCACTCATGTTTACAATACAATCATATGCACTCATACACCTATACAGACACTCACACTCTGCCACTCATCCATGGAGTTACTCACACACCTAGTCAGTCCTGTAAAGAATCAATCACACTTCCATTTTCTACTCTATACAGTTAAACATAGAGCACCTTACGTTTTCAACCATATACTAACACATACTTACTCTCTTATACAATCATTGATACAAGTACACATTGATCTGTACAGAGTCACACACCTCCCATCCAGCCACACACACACTCAGTCTCCCATGCAAATACTTGGGCAATCAATCAATAACCCATATAGTTACTCATATAGCTACTGATCAACACATGCAGCAGTTTACAGAACAACAGACATAATGATGCACAAATTAAGACAGTTTAGTCACTAACCCATGCACTCAGTGAGACACATTTAATCACTCACTCATACATTCAGTCATGCACCTACTAAATCCTTCGTCCAGACACTTATACATCCACTCATTCTTCAATATGTAAGACATATTTTAACTTTACAGAAACATAGTCACTGGATGTTGTCATCAGTGATGTCATCAGTGATGTCATTTGAGATGTCATCAGTGATGTCATCAGTGATGTCACTGACCATGTCATGAATGATGTAATATGTGACATCATCAGCAGTGGATTGCGGGTGCGCAATATATAGTTAGTGCAACTAACTATATATGGAATTTCAATGGTTTTGTGTGAGTAAAATAAGGTTTTTTAAATGCTAATTCCTAACTATATATGGTCTATAACCTATGGTTTTTTCAGTGAATTTTCAAGGTTTTGTAAATGCTAATTCCTAACTATATATGGTCTATAACCTATGGTTTTTTCAGTGAATTTCAATGGTTTTTTAATAGCAAATATCATAAGCTGTCGAATGTCAAGTACGTGGTAAGAATTTTTTTTTTCGTGTTTATGCACACTGATCTGCTTTGATTGCTGCCCCCCACCCCTCATTTCTATTAGGAGTACTCTCTCTTTGCAGATAGTGAAGGGTAGTTAATGCAGCCCTTTCCCCCTTTGTAATCCGTCGTGCCTGCTTCTCTCTCCATTTGATTGATTGTTCTCTTTGGTTCATTCTCTATTTACAAACAAGCACAGAGTCGCAATACTCTGTTTAGTCTTTGCAGATAGCGAAAAATCGTGTAAAAAAACAAAAGGAATCGAGCAAAATCAGTAGGCCACTAATGGGATCTCTTTTGACCTCGCTAAAATAGAAACATTAGGAACAACCTGTTGAAAATAGCAATGCGTATGTATATAAGCGGCGTTCATTTGTGTTCACAGTACCCCTTGTTGATTGTTTCAATCGAGCATTGAATTGTTCGAAGTTAATTCTCTTAACGATCTTCTCTACCTGCAAACGAGGAAGAATAGGAATATTCTATCTCCCTTTGCAGATAGTGAAGGGTAGGTAACGCAAGCCTTTAACACGTCGTACCTATTTCATTCCTCATTGATTGATTGATTGTCCGAACATTGACTGTTTGGGAATTAGTTCTTTTTGGAGGTATTCCCTGTTTGCAAATAAACGTAGGAAAATCTTTGCAAGTAGTGAAAGGGTACGTAATGCGGACCGTTCTCCCCCGTTGTAATCTGTCATGCCTATCTACTCCCCACTGATTGATGCACCTTTTTCACCCGGACCATTTACTAGAGATACGTCATCTGGCCCGACCAGAGAGCACCCCTAGTGAAAAGGACATATGCAATAATAACGAAGTGATCACTGTATCCTGTTAACAGAAACTTTACCATGAAACAACCTGGAAAGAAAAAAATAGGAAAACGAAAATCAGTAGGCCACTGATGAACATGAACTTTTATTAAACAACGAACAAAGAAACGATAACATAACGTAATGATAAAACCTATTAATGTCCTAGAAACAAGAAAACGTTAAAATATGCCAGTGGTGAGAGACCAGAAAAACAGTAAGAGAAACCAAATCACCCCTCGCTGTCCCACCGCCTGCCACGCCAAAAAAATCGATAGACTAGGGAAAATGCAAGTCAGTAGAACATCCACCCCCACTCTGGAAACTTCCAAGGTGGGGCAGGGTTCCGGCTACGCCCAGCCGGGAGCAGCCCATATAAGGCAGGTTCTGCTGCCACGCCTCGGCCAGGAGATCCTAACGTAGGGTGTAGCCGGAGGAGAGGCCGAGACCAGCGGGACCCGGCCAGGGGATTGCCTTTACAACGCTGAACAGTTGCAGGGGGGGGGAATGTCTCCTCGACCCTCCCCTCTCTCTCCCAGTCCGGCCGCGGTGGCCCTTGAGAGTTGCAGGTAGTCCCGCCACATGCTCTTCCGGTCCGACCACCAACGGTCGGGGGGCCGAGGCCGACGGGATCCGGCTGCAGCCGATAAACCAAGAAACCCGTTCATGGGGCCAGAGCCAGGGGCGTCCGGCCGACATCCACCGGAAGCCCGGCCCGAAGACGGACGGGACACTTCTTTCTTTTATAATGGCTGCGACAACACTGGAGGGGGATGTCTTGCACATGCCTCCGACCCCCCCTCGTCCTCATCGCCTGGTCCGGCCATAACAAATCTCAAGCGAGACGCCGTGGGGTGCACTGGGAGGGAGAGACGGTGCGAACAGGCCTCTCCCGCCTCCCCAGGTGGAGGCTTCCCAGCTGCACCCTCAGCGCTCCAGGCGGTGGCATCCTAACAACTACAGTGCTGCACAGTTTCGGAACGACCTAGATAACGGTTCTTCCACTGTGGCCATGCTGCAACGTCTCGCCCGGCAGGGTGGAGCCCGTCCGCTCATGTGACCCCGCGATCGCCGGTAGCTGCCGAACTCTCAAAATGGCGGTCGACCTGGCAAGAGCGGGCCCAACATAAAGAAATGGCCCGGTCACTGGTTGACTCCACCACCGTAGTCCTCCACGACCTTGAAGATTCTAGAGGAGCCGCGGGAGTCTCCGACCCCCGATGGGGAATGACTGCCATGATCGCCCGTGGAGTGACGAAACTGTATCCGCGGGACGTCGGCGCTCCCATGCTGGCGCCAGCCTCACTTTGAATTACTACAATCCTGCAGACCTCACTTCCGGTGAAAGCACAGTGTGACCCGGTAGGAAAAATTATTGCACCCCCTCCCCTTTTTGACTGATAGTTCAAACCACCGATCCTTTCCTTTGCCCTTTTAACGGAACTTTGGACTGCCTCCCCCTCTTTTACATTTTCTAGAGAAAACAAAACATTAACCACTACATTAGCATAGCAGTTGACACCAGAACTGTTTTCAAATTGAAAACCAACAACATCTTCAACAGAATCCTTTTTGTTTCTGCTGTGACCCTGCTACAGCACAGGCATTGTCCCCAGCAGTAATTCTGCAATGCCGGTAAGAATAGCTGTGGTGCCTACTGGACTCACTCACCCCCGCGGCGCCCCACGCCGTTTTTTGCTGGGCGGCAACTTACTAGACATCACTTTCGTGCCATCTAGATTTCAGCGCGTTCTGCTGCCTTGGAACTATTCGCACAACAGACCGCTACTGACAAGAATATTTCATTATTGGTGCTGTCAATTTCAATAAATCTATTGGATAATTAAAAAGAAATTGCCACGGTCTCTTCGTTGTTTAAATGTTTTTACTGTTTTTGTTTTGTTGTATATATTTATATGTTATTAAAGTTTTATATTCCTACTACTTTGTTGGAGTGCTATATATTTTTAATGTGACACATAATTGTAAAAACTTTGATGTACAAAGAGTCATTCCTGGAATCTTCCGCTTCAGGCTCGGTCCTCTCCCCAATCACAATACAGGATGGTTTTCAGATAGTAGGAACGCGTGTGCTGTGACGGATCACATCGGGTGTGGGCCTTGATCTACTATAACTCCTTTGAAGAGGGGTGATTCTTTACAGCTGGGGCCATAAACTACATCTGCAGGGCTAGCTGATAGCCTAGGACCGGCCTGGACATTCGGACACAGAGGAAGAGGAGTGTCAGAGGGTGCGGTAGTGAATAGGGCGAAAGGGAGGTGTCGGGCGGGCACAGAGTGTGATTCTCAGGGAAGAGCAGCGCAGATGGGGGAAGGTTTATTGCCCATGCATAAGACAGAGAGCGGTGGTGACCAGTGCATGGGGGGAGATGCTTACGAGGGTGAGGAGCCATGCTACGAATCGACAGCGTGCAGAGAGTGGGTCTGGTCAAGACATCTAAAATGGCTGCCGTGCACGACAAAAGTGTGGCATTTCAAAAAAGGCAAGATGGCGCAGACAATGTTTTTCAACACTTCCTCATTTCCTTCGAATCGAACGTTAACAGACGTTGGGGCATATTACCAAAGTTAAGCGATATTTATCGCTAACGATGCTTACCAACCAATTTTTTACCACTAAGCATCGTCAGAAATTATCGAAGATAAACCTTACTATTATCAAGGTTTATCGCAAATGCGATAATAAACGGCCGCAATGCATGAATATCGCTAAAAACTCAGCGATATTCATGCATTACCGAGCTAATACTCTTAGCCATGTTATCCACCTCCCATTGGATAACATGGCTAAGAACTGCTCAGGGCAGGTGTTACTTTTTGGAGATATTCGCGCTTAGCGCGAATATCTCCAAAAGTTGGTAATAGGAGATAGATATCTTGCATGTTGTAATGCAAGTTATTGTGGTATATGGAACTCATACCATAATCTCTCAGGAAAGCAGAAACTGATCCTTTTGGGACCGCCTAAAAAGGCCTAGGGGGTGAGGAGTACTCTACTTTGCCCCCTTTTCACGTTCCGAACTATTTTATTTTACTCTCTTCTGTAATTACACAAAATACCAGCGATAAGATGCATCGGAGACACACAGTGAGAGAAAGGAGGCCGGAGATGAAGAAGACATGTCAAATACACATTGGAGATAATATAGTGGCAGAAGGGAAGTAAATATGAGTAAACTTACCATGTAACATAAAAATGTTGCACTCTATACTATAAGTCTCATTTTATACTACAATCACTTCGCTACAACCTCATAAATTAAAAATAAAAATAAATAATGTCTCAAACAATTTTTGATTTCTAAATATAAATTTATTCTTCAGAATTTTCTAAATTTGAAACAACTAGTAACATGTCCTCATCAGTAATTTCCTCTTCAATCATCTCATCTGGAATCTCCTCATTAAAAGTCTGCAATGATGATTCTTGTAACTCTATGGTCTCCAAACACTCGATAAATTCGCCATCAAGAGATTGATCAAAAAAATCATTCAAGTCATCTCCTCCTTCTGACAATATTTCATTATTGGTGCTGTCCATTTCAATCAATGTAGTGGAATCATTCAAGTCATCTCCTCGTGACAATATTTCATTATTGGTGCTCTCAATTTCAATCAATGTAGTGGAATCATTCAAGTCATCTCCTCCTTGTGACAATATTTCATTATTGGTGCTGTCCATTTCAATCAATCTAATGGAATCATACAAGCCATCTCCTCCTTGTGACAATATTTCATTATTGGTGCTCTCAATTTCAATCAATGTAGTGGAATCATTCAAGTCATCTCCTTGTGACAATATTTCATTCTTGGTGCTGTCCATTTCAATCAATCTAATGGAATCATACAAGTCATGTCCTCCTTGTGACAATATTTCATTATTGGTGCTCTCAATTTCAATCAATGTAGTGGACAATTCAAAAGAAATTGCCACGGTCTCTTCATTGTGAGCCATTTTATTTTGAAATTGCTTGCTGTAAATTGCAGAAAAAAATAATCACTTTCATTTATCGTTTTTAGTAATACATAATATAAAACTAACTTCATCAAGTATTTAGTATAACAGAAGGACAGCAAATAAATAACAGAAAACATTTTTCAAATTATCTTCAAGTGTACAACATAGTTCCCCTTACAAATTAACAACTCACCTTTTTAAAAGTAGCAGAAGTGTTAGTACTGTGTAAATCAAACACCAGAAAGTCACCACCAAAAATTCCTCACAAATGTACCTCAGACAGTAGTATCACAAAATGGCTGTGGTTTCCTCTCATTTGACATATATACATAACCAATTAACTTTCATCACACACAAATACAAAACCAAAGTAACATTTTAATTGGTTCTAAATTTCAACACTTTCAAATGTGTTTTCCCCATGCAATTTTCCATAGGACATTTACATACGTCTACAGCCTGAATGGCTGAACGGAATTACACCAAACTTGGCAAAATGGTACATCAAACCTAAGAGGTCAGGAAGGATCTACTATGCCCCCTTATGGTCATTTCCCCCTTCGCTTTGGCCTCCTCTTGTCTCTCAATCCTACCGAGGGACAAGATGGCGGCCGCTACGGACTGTTTGGAATGTTGACAGACGCCGGAGAACCAATCAGCTTCGCAAAGCTCCGTAACGCGAAAAGTACGCGAAGCGGAGCGCTGTTACAGATATATATCTTTTTTTCAACGTTAATTTCTCAAAATCCACTGGAGCACATATATTGAGACCTAGCAAAGGCACATCGGGCTACCAGTCCCTAATATTTTGCCAAGTTTTGTGCAAATCCATTCAGCCGTTCGATTATTATTATTTTGGTTTTTTTTTGCCCCGCGGGGCCCTTTTAAAACCTCCACATCAAACCTAGGGGGTCAACGAGGATCTACTATGCCCCCTTATAGTTATTTCCCCCTTTGTTTTGACCTCCTCTTGTCTCTCGATCCTACCGAGAGACAAGATGGCGGCCGCTACGGACTGTTTGGAATGTTGACAGACGCCGGAGAACCAATCAGCTTCGCTTCACAAAGCTCCGTTGCGCGAAAAGTCCGCGAACCAGAGCGCTAACCGGTCCGCTGTTACAGATATATATCTTTTTTTAAACGTTAATTTCTCAAAATCCACTGGAGCACATATATTGAGACCTACAAAAGGCACATCGGGCTACCAGTCCCTACAATTTTGCCAAGTTTCGTGCAAATCCATTCAGCCGTTCGGGCTAAAAGTGAGGCCAACCGCCCTATGGAAAACTCAATGTTAAAAACACGTTTTGGGACCCCCCTTTTTTCTCGGCCCCCACTGGACGAACCCCCCCCAAATTTTCAAGGGCTGCTCAGAAACAAAATGTGCCATTTTCCTGAAAATTTCAGCCAATTCCGTCCACAAACGCCAAAGTTATTAGACATAGAATTTTCAAAAAACCCATAGAGAAAAAATCCTAACTATATATACCTACTGGCGACCGCCAGTAGGTAATTACCTACTGGCGGTCGCCAGTAGGTATATATTCGCGCAACGGAGCTTTGTGAAGCGAAGCTGATTGGTTCTCCGGCGTCTGTCAACATTCCAAACAGTCCGTAGCGGCTGCCATCTTGTCTCTCGGTAGGATCGAGAGACAAGAGGAGGTCAAAACAAAGGGGGAAATAACTATAAGGGGGCATAGTAGATCCTCGCTGACCCCCTAGGTTTGATGTGGAGGTTTTAAAAGGGCCCCGCGGGGCAAAAAAAAATAATAAAAATAATAATTGAACGGCTGAATGGATTTGCACGAAACTTGGCAAAATATTAGGGACTGGTAGCCCGATGTGCCTTTGCTAGGTCTCAATATATGTGCTCCAGTGGATTTTGAGAAATTAACGTTCAAAAAAAGATATATATCTGTAACAGCGCTCCGCTTCGCGTAACGGAGGTTTGCGAAGCTGATTGGTCATTCTGTCACTGGGCTATAGTTGGGCTACATCTGGCTGATATTTGGGCTACATTTGTTTTTTTGTGTGTCTGGCGGCCATCTTTGGGCTACATTGGGCTACATTGGGCTTCATTGGGCTACATTCGGCTAATTAGCAAATAGCTCATCGCAAACTAGGAATGGTAAAGAATCGCTATTTATTCCTTAAAGTTCGCTATTTAGGAAATGCAAATAACTTTGATGATACATATGGCGGTTCATCTCTAACAAGATAAGAAGCATAGGGATAGATTTATGATGACTGGCGCATCACCAGGGATGTGTTAGTCATTCTGTGCCGCTGTTCCGTCACCTATGGTGTGCTGCATTTACAATGCGGCGCATCATGGGGCAAAAACAGCACAGATGCGTGATGTATCTGTGCCGTAAAGGTGGCGCATTGCTGGAGTTGTATCGCAAGTGTGATGAAGCTCCAGCAAGGGTCGGGGGTGCCCCTGTCGCAGGGTTTCTGTTCTCACACAGAACTGTGGACAGAGGATTGGAACCTCGGCGAATTAGGGTGTCCCAAAACTCACGTTAGTAATCAAAAACTATTTAGCAAGCTAGGTACAGTGTCACATTGGATATAACAAACTCTCAATGTTTAGACAATCCAGAATATGAACTTATAGTACCTCAGGATACGTGGAACTCATGAACAGTCGGTCGTTATAGATTTCTTAGAAACCAGAACATGGAGTTAAGAAGAACAGATGTGTATTTGAAATGTTTATTTACTAATGCCGTCTTCTCAGGCGTAGTACCTTAGATAATAAAAGTACACATATTATCAGTAGCAAAATTACCAGCATAGTTACTAGTACATAAAAAGTGAATGGTGATAGTATGTTAACATGCTGTAAATGAATAAGAGTTAGCAACACTTATAAGCAGCCGCGGGCCGTGGAGGGAGTTACGGTGAGGCAGGGAGGCGGGGAGGGGGAGAAGCAGGGTGGAGAATACAAGTACACATATTAT
This sequence comes from Lissotriton helveticus, assembly GCF_964261635.1. Lineage (NCBI taxonomy): Eukaryota > Metazoa > Chordata > Amphibia > Caudata > Salamandridae > Lissotriton > Lissotriton helveticus. The sequence continues at coordinate 1,083,128,333 of NC_136061.1, read as the reverse complement.
CAGTAGCAAAATTACCAGCATAGTTACTAGTACATAAAAAGCGAATGGTGACAGTATGTTAACATGCTGTAAATGAATAAGAGTTAGCAACACTTATAAGCAGCCGCGGGCCGTGGAGGGAGTTACGGTGGGGCATGGAGGCGGGGAGGGGGAGGGGCAAGGTAGAGAGGGCTCCACCCTGCTTCTCCCCCTCCCCGCCTCCCTGCCCCATCGTAACTCCCTCCACGGCCCGCGGCTGCTTATATCTCACCCTCCCTAATACACATATTATATTATTTGCTAAGAAGGTCTCTTTGTGTTGGTTTAGGGCGTGCCCATACTTTAGTGTCTTAGATTTGAAGGAATCACATCAGCATACACCAGCTCTCTCTTCATGTGAACCGCATCAACTGTTGTGTATGTGTGTTCGGCAAAGCAATATAAAACCCGCCTCATGCCCAGAATTGGCAGAAGTTGCACTTATGTTATGAGTATGAAGTCGTGGAGATCAGACCTCATAACAATTCTGTATCGTGTTGTTCTTGAAACTTTAGCACTCGCTGTACAGATATAGTTTAACAAGTAAAGCAGATAGTAGACCAATAACATATTATTCTCATGTAAACCACGATGAACTACTAGGTGGAAAGCTAAAGCAACAACTAAGTGTCGTGTGCAGAAGTTGCAAAAAAGGAAAAATGGCGTTTAAACCGGTAATGAGCCCATGCTAACTTAACACGGTGTAAAGATATCCAGGACCTAGATGACACCTCCTCATGATCCGGAAACGAACTGAATAAGATAATAGAAGTGCCATCTCATGAGAGCAGATTGCAAGTTTATATGTGGACGGTCCGCAAGGTAAAGCATTAAAAACTTGGAAAATTCAATGCTAAAGAAAAATAAAACAGCCAAGTACTTTATCGAGTCTTAAGCCAATAGGCAAGGTAAATAATAAAAACTTGACAAATAAGTCAATGAATTGTCAATGAAATGCTAGTACTCAGCATATCAAACATGAAAAAGGTCTATGACATAACTGTGTATGCAAAATAAGCTGCAACAGCCTCCAATAGGAAGTCACCGTCTTCATCCGAAAACAGTTCAGCCATCCAATTTAAAAGCGGAAAAGAACATACGTGCTCTCCCAGCACCGGATCCTCTATCACCATCAGAGGACAGCTCGGTGGGTTTTCAAGAAAGCTGTGTTCCAAGAAAGACTGTGCTGCCGCCAGTAAATTCCAGGGACCAAGTAGTCCATGCATCAATGCCACAGCCATAATCCTTTCGCCAGGACAAATCAACTCGTGAGTAATGATAGGAGTCATCAGCTGATTAAAGTCGACGTCAGGAGAAACCGGTCCGCAGAGACACAAATCAATGGCCCAATCGAAATCACAGGTCAGGCAGTGAAATACAGGCTGGACACAGGTGAAGTAGGAGAACCGAAAAGATAATCCATATGCCGTGCTTAATATCGCCAACGGCATTGTGCCATAATATTCTAGCATGCGATTGCGGAACAGTGTCAGCAGCTGCAGGGTCGGAGGTTGCATAGGAGGGACATCCATATTTAAAAATGTAAAAAAGCACAAGAGCGTCCGCTGGTAATGCAAGTAAAAATGCCAATCCACGAACCAGAGTGCAGAAAATACAATGAAAGGGAGCAGGGATGACTCCAAAGATTTTCTCAAATGAAGTCACGAGACCACTGGTAACAACTTTAAAAAAGTGTGCCAGGGATTTTGTGGAGGATGCGTTAAAGATAGTCGGAAACATGTTGCTGAAATTGAAAGGCAAACCTGTGTACGGGTGTTCGCTATGTGAAGTACGAAAGTTTCACGGGCCGAACTCAAGGCCACCTCTCTCTGAGACAAAAGAGCTCTTATTCTTGCCATGCCGTTGAAACGTGTCCCAAGGTTGGTATTTGTGGCCAGATTGAAAACTCCCTATGTTCATGTGTGGGAGGAAATAGAACATTTCTGCAGCAAATAACCCGTTCACTTACTGTTACGATAAAAGGAATACTTTTAATTAACTCAGAACAATCTTCATTATTGAGCATCAAATAACTACCATTTTCCAACAACTTGAACGTGGGGATGATAGCAGGAACTGGCGTGCCTTGCAACACGCAAGCCATATTTGGTCGGTGTTTGTTGCATGAATCGTGTAACTGTATGTGCCTACACATTAGTGAATGATCTGGCGTCTCAGTGCATTCCTCTCCATTCAGATAAACTTCTTGATCATCTTTGAAACATCTGTATGTGTATGGAAGCGACCAGACCTCATGAACAAAAGCACTACCTAAAGGTTCATAAAGACCTATTGGTATATATTTCATACAATTTGAAAACTTATATAAAGCAAAAGGCAGCGTTATTAAACCGTGGATAAGGCATGTTGCCAAAAAACCCGCAATCCTCTGCTGATGATGTCACTGAGCATGTCATGAATGATGTAATATGTGACATCATCAGCAGTGGATTATGGGTAATAGTATCTCTAGTTTACTCCCCTATAGCTGTCTTTCTTTTAACATAAGTGTGTGTTTCCTTCCCTTATACTTACTGTTTTTGGTTCGCTTCCAGTTCGCGTACCAGCGAGCGAACTAGGAAGTGAACTAAGAGAAATAGAGGTTGGCACAGTTCCAAATATTGTACCAATTTTTTAATAACGGGGAGGTAGTTCTGAAAAGAACTTTTTTTTTTATTTTTCTGAACATTTTTTTACTGTTTTTGAATTTTTCGGAACAGTTTTATATTTTTTTGGGTTTTTCTTGGAGGGGGCAATGAAAACGATTCATTGTAAAGGGCTCAACAGGAGCAACAAAACAAAAAAAAGAAGTATTTATTATTTTGGGCGTTTCGGACAAACTTGCATATGATAGTCAATAGCTCTGTTGATCAGAGTGATGCTTCTTTCTCCGTAGGAAATGAATCCATCGCAAAATACGCAGGTGTGTTTTACTTCACCAAATCTCATTTGTATATTTGGCACCATCTCCCTGCCCTCTGGTCCCGTTACTTCCGGTACAACAGATCTTCTGGCCATAATAGGGAGATTATCTAGGTCGTTCCGAAACTGTGCAGCACTGTAGTTGTTAGGATGCCACCTAGTCATATGGCGATGCATTGTGTAGTTTCCGAAACTGTATTTTTTGTCGGTCCCTCTGGACAGTCTATCTTGACATATAAGGCAAGTTACGTATCTTGCATTTACTTTTTTCTGACCTTTGGGAATTTTAAAAAATTGCCAAATGAAGTTTTCTTTCCGGTGAGACGTCTTGGGCTGCTCAGGCAAAAACTGCCTCTCTTCGTGCTCGTCCTCCTGTTCCTCTTCTTCTTCTTCTTGTTGAATTACAACTTGAGCAGGTGGTCCACTCTTCCTTGGATGTGGTGGAGGTGGTGGGGAAGCACCAGCTGAAGCTACTAAAGAAGCCATTGCTCAGTGATCACAAAGGGTCTTTCTCTCACAATGATGAAAGTCAGAGTGAGGAAAGAAGGAGGGATTTTCATCATTTGGGAAAAACAAGAGTTCTCAACCAATCAAAAGTGTTCATTTTAGATTATATGACCTAGTCTTACATCATTAGGAAACCAAAAGTGAAATGAACCAATGAAAAGTGTTATTACCAAGTCACATGACTTGCTGTGTTTACGTTAAGCGCTTTGCAGGGCCTCCCGGTTTGCTTCCAGAAACCTGCGCTTTGGCACTCGCTTCGCGTACCAGTTCGCTAACGTAGCACGTCATATGACGTATCACGCGACAACGTGAAACGTCATGCGGACGGGAGGCGTCACGATGTTGTTTTCTAACGCGGCACTTGCGGTAAAGAAACGTTTACCGGCTCGCGGTCTATTTCGCGGCATCAAGGTCAGCTAACGGGAAGCTTCCCGATTCGCGAAGCGGGAACGAAGAAAAAAAAATATTTAAAAAAAAAATTATTCATAAACATATAAAATATATTTTTGGATTTAAAGAAGAATACATTTTACAGCTACAGATATTAGCTGTTAAAAAACCAATGAAATTCACAGAAAAAACCATAGGTTATAGACCATATATAGTTAGGAATTAGCATTTACAAAACCTTGAAAATTCACTGAAAAAACCATAGGATATAGACCATATATAGTTAGGAATTAGCATTTAGAAAACCTTATTTTACTCACACAAAACCATTGAAATTCCATATATAGTTAGTTGCACTAACTATATATCGCGCACCCGCAATCCACTGCTGATGATGTCACATATTACATCATTCATGACATGGTCAGTGACATCACTGATGACATCACTGATGACATCTCAAATGACATCACTGATGACAACATCCAGTGACTGTATGTTTCTGTAAAGTTAAAATATGTCTTAGATATTGAAGAATGAGTGGATGTATAAGTGTCTGGATGAAGGATTTAGTAGGTGCGTGACTGACTGTATGAGTGAGTGATTAAATGTGTCTCACTGAATGCATGGGTTAGTGACTAAACTGTCTTAATTTGTGCATCATTATGTCTGTTGTGATGTAAACTGCTGCATGTGTTGATCATTAGCTATACGAGAGGCTATATGTGTTATTAATTGGTTGCCCAAGTATTTCTATGGGAGATTGAGTTTGTGTGGGGGTGGCTGGGAGGTGTGTGACTCTGTGCATAGATGTGTGAGCAGTTGATTCACTAGGTGTATGAGTTCAAGAGTGCATGTGGAAAAAGCTACATGGGCGGTTGACTGTGTGCATGAGTGTATTGATGAGTGAATGGATATCTCAATGCTACATGTCATAGTAAGTACATATGTAAAACACAGTACATGTGAGAGTTGGCATATATAAATAACTGTGCATGAGAGCCACTGAATGTGTGAGTGGCTGTATGGATCATTGTGAACTTGTATCAGGGATTGTATAAGAGAGTAAATATGTGTTAGTATATGTTTGAATAAGTAAGGTGTGTATAACTGTATAGTTGAGGAAATGGAGGTGAGATTGTTTCTTTGCATGACTGACTAGGTGTGTGAGTAACTCCATGGATGAGTGACAGTGTGTGAGTGTCTGTATACACTGAGTGTATCTAAGGTTATATTAGAGTCTGAAGAGGTTTATCGTATTAGCACAAGAATGATGTCAAATGAGATGTCATCAGTGATGTCATCAGTGATGTCATTTGAGATGTCATCAGTGATGTCATCAGTGATGTCACTGACCATGTCATGAATGATGTAATATGTGACATCATCAGCAGTGGATTGCGGGTGCGCGATATATAGTTAGTGCAACTAACTATATATGGAATTTCAATGGTTTTGTGTGAGTAAAATAAGGTTTTCTAAATGCTAATTCCTAACTATATATGGTCTATAACCTATGGTTTTTTCAGTGAATTTTCAAGGTTTTGTAAATGCTAATTCCTAACTATATATGGTCTATAACCTATGGTTTTTTCTGTGAATATATATATATATATATATATATATATATATATATATATATATATATATATTTCCAACGAAAAACCCCCAATTCTGGGTTTTGTTTTAAATGAGAGCACTCCAAGTCAGTATAGCGTAGGTTCTTCACACGTTTTTATTCACCATGATACCTCAGCAATTCTATCCACAAACGCGTTTCGGCGTTTACCGCCTTCGTCAGTGTAGATTGACACTGTTTCCCGATTACATTTGAACTGGTGACCGTTAATGACCAAGGTCACGTGTTCCCAAATTATATCAACATAAACAAAGGTACATCCAGTAATTCTTTCATTACTTTCACGGCGGCCATCTTAACACGGTAAATAATTAATTACAATGCATATAATCATAGCTGCCATGCATGTGTTCTTACCAAAATCAAGCATTTCCGTGCATTAATAAGATGTTGTCCGTGCCATTAGTACCTATGACATGATTCTCACAACCAACTCTTAGTGAAAATCATAAAAATGTTCACAATCCAATAGATCACGAAACAGTCAGAATCAAGGTTCAATGAGGTTTTGACAATTTAGCCCTGAATGGGCACAACGGTATACTTACAATTCTAATGCCAATGCATATTGTAATCCTCACTTTGATTCAGTACTAAATATAACATGATAATTAGTAATGACAACTACTGTTCAGGTGACTAAGGTTTAGACATCTCTGTCTATGACAAGGGACTATATACATCGGATTCCAGGTTATTCAGAAAGAGTTCCGGGACAGAGACGAGTACCTCAAATGTGAGTCCACATCTCTTCTTCATTATTCATCCCCCCCGGGGTCTTGGTTTGCAATTGGATAATGAATCTTGATTCTAATGTTCTCAGTTTCTTTACCCAGTTGCCTCCTCTTTCTGTTCTGACTAACTGGTCCAGAATAAAGTACGTCAATAGGTTGCTATTACTATCATGTACCTGCTCGAAATGACGAGCTACTGGGTAATTTGGATCCTTCGTGGAGATTGCCCTCATATGTTCTAGGACCCTGAGTTTGGTAGCTTTTACTGTGCTTCCTATGTACCTTTTCCCACAGGGACATGTTAAGCAATAGACAGTATAGTCAGAATTGCAATTAACCAGCTTCGTTATTCTGCCTTTCCTTTCCTTTCCTGGAATATAGTATTCTTTGACTTTTTGAGAGTTCTTACAGGCCTTGCACTTCATGCAAGGATAGAAGCCTGATACCGTCACTTTTCTTTTTCTTTTCTTTTCGTAGTGGCTATTTACAAGGTAATCTTTAAAAGAGTTCCCCTTTCTATAGGTGACTAAGGGATAATCAGATATTGATTTGCCGATTACAGAATCTGACTTCAGAATCTTCCAGTTCTTACGCATTATGTTGAAGATTTCTGGAGATTTCTCTGAGAAATCGGTGATTAATCTGATTTTCGTGTCTGAGGGTCTGGGTTTCTCAATCAACAGGTCTTGTCTTTCCACTGAGGCACTCCTCATTTCTGCTTGACTTAAGATTCCTTTTCCATAGCCTCTCTGTAAAAATCTGTGTTTGGACTGTTCCTTGGCCCTCTCAAACTCCCGTGTGGTAGAGCAGTTGCGCTTGATCCGCAAAAACTCTCCCAGGGGAATATTGTTCACGACACTGCGGGGATGGTAACTTCGTGAGTGCAATATTGTATTGCCCGCCGTAGGTTTTCTATAAGCAGCGGTCTGTATCCTATCATTTTCCACATAGACCCGAAGGTCCAGGTAGAATACCTCACTTCTACTCATATTGCTCGTGAAGCTGAGATTCAGATTGTTTACATTTAATTTCGAAATGTATCTCTCAGCCTCCTTCTGTGTTCCCCGCCACACCAAAAACAAATCGTCGATGTAGCGGGTCCACAGAACAATGTTGTCCATCCACCTGTCGTTGTCTTCCGCCCAGGCCACGTGCTTCTCCCACCAGCCCACGAATAAATTTGCGTAGCTGGGGACGAAGCACGTGCCCATCGCGGTCCCCTGCAGTTGTAAATACAGTTTCCCTGCAAACAAAAAGATGTTATTTCTCAAACAGAAGTCTGTGAATTCCAAGAGCATGGTATTGTGGCTTCGGTACTTGATGGGTCTGAGTTCAAGGAAGCTTTTCATTGCCATAAGACCATCCTCATGCTTGATGCATGTATACAAACTGGCAATGTCTAATGTAATCAAGATCATATCTTCTTCCCATTTGACATCCTGTATTATTCTCAAAAAGTCCTTCGTATCCTTAAGATACGAACTTAGGTCCTTCACGAATGGGGCAATGAAGCTATCGATATAGCTTGAGGTCTTCTCCAATAAACTGTCTTTGGCAGACACGATAGGCCTTCCCGGAGGCCAGATTTTACTTTTGTGAACCTTTGGCAGGTGATAGAATGTTGCAATTTGAGGAAAGTCACACTTGAGGTTCTTCCAATCTCTAAAGTCAAGTATTCCCTTGTTTTTCCATTTCTCAATTAGATCATTGAAGGCTTTGATACTTTCCATATATTTGGGTCTCTTAATCTCCACATAATGTTCTTTATTATTCAATTGGGACAAAGCTTCATCCTCATATTGGCTGCGTTTTAAGATGACAATATTCCCCCCTTTGTCACTGGGTTTTATAACAATGCTCTCATCTTCCTTTAGATTTTGGATCACAGTCCATTCCTCTTTACTCAGATTTTTCCTCTTATGATTAAAGCTTCCCATTTGGAGATGTTTCAACTCTTCAATGACCATTTCCTGGAAAGTATCTATTCCATCATGCGGTGTCCTTGGGTTAGTCTTGGATTTAATAATCATATTACTCTTACAACCCTGTTGGACAATTCCACATTCCTCCAAAGTTTGTGTGGGTGAGATATCCCAATCTTGTGAGTGGCTGGTTCCAATCAACATTTGCGCCACCGCAATGGCCTGGAAGTCTTTGCCTGTTATTGCCACTAAGGGATCAATCCCTTCAATATTGGTTCCATCATCTGCTTTCGGGTTCAAAGTATGGATCTTCTGTAATTTCAACTTTCGAATAAATCTGAAAAGGTCTATCCGTGTCTGGGTATAATCAAATGCCGGAGTGGGACAGAAGGATAAACCAAGTTTTAACAATTCCTCTTCCTTTGATGTTAACACCCTGTCTGATAAATTAATAATTGTGTTCTCTTTACAATCCATTATGTTGCTTTCCAGGTCTTTCCTCGAGCACTTCTTGTTACTACTGGAGTAGATCTGCCCTGGGCGCCCCCGCCTACCCCTCCTCGTTTTCCTTTTGGTGTTTTTGGAGGGTGTGTGGTTGCTGCGGGTCGCTGCCTTAGTCCTCGGATTACTTCGTACTCCTCGAAAAAAGGATCGTCTTCTGTAGTGTCAGTTCCTGCTGTTAGATCATCATCGCCTCCTTCAGCCCCTCTGGCTTCTCCTGTACTCCTCGCCCTGACCGACTCGTCCTCTGAAATTTCAGATTCCTCAGTGCTGACAGGGGTAATGTTTCTCGATTTTTCCTGCTGAAGTGTTCTTCTCGGTGCATCATATTTTCGTGCGAATGTCAATATTCTTCCATTCGCATAATCCTTCTCGTCACGAATAAACTTGGATTGTTTCCTCAATTTGATTGTATTTTCATAATCAATCAATCTCTTTTTCATTTGTTCCCGCAGCTCCTCGCACTTCTTAGTATCTTTATCATCGCTAATCTTAGCTTCTATTGCCTTCGTGCTCTTTCCTCAGAGGCAATAAACTGCATGTCCCAGCGTACACCGGAATTAAATCAGCGATGAAAAGGCACACCGGAGGCCAGGTGTTTATTTCAAAAGGCGCAGGGGACTGTGGGAATCCTAAAAGGTGTATGCAGAAAAAATGCCTCTGAGGAAAGAGCACGAAGGCTCTGAAACGCGTCAGGCAGAAGGACAGAAAGACACTGGAATGGTATTGCCTGCTCCTGTGTAAATAAATGATTTTGTTAAAATCCGTGGCTGGAGGAGTGCGTCTCTTAATGCAGGGGCATCTTTGAAGGAGATTTACACACGGCGCGTCCCGCCGTGAAGAGTTCGCACCACCCTATCAACATCTACAAGGCTCGTCTTTCCTTGAACTGTGCAGGGATTGTGTGACGGCGCAGCCATTTACTAATTGAGGAACAGTACACACCAATCTGGGGCCTACTGGAGGGCTAGAATTGGTCCTTGTAACGTTTTTCTGCACACAAACCTACTGGAAGGTAATAATTAATTTGGAAATAAACTGCATGTCCCAGCGTACACCGGAATTAAATCAGCGATGAAAAGGCACACCGGAGGCCAGGTGTTTATTTCAAAAGGCGCAGGGGACTGTGGGAATCCTAAAAGGTGTATGCAGAAAAAATGCCTCTGAGGAAAGAGCACGAAGGCTCTGAAACGCGTCAGTCAGAAGGACAGAAAGACACTGGAATGGTATTGCCTGCTCCTGTGTAAATAAATGATTTTGTTAAAATCCGTGGCTGGAGGAGTGCGTCTCTTAATGCAGGGGCATCTTTGAAGGATAGATATATATATATATATATATATACATATATATATATATATATATATATATATATATATATATATATATATATATATATATATATATATATATATATATATATATATTCACTGAAAAAACCATAGGTTATAGACCATATATAGTTAGGAATTAGCATTTACAAAACCTTGAAAATTCACTGAAAAAACCATGGGTTATAGACCATATATAGTTAGGAATTAGCATTTACAAAACCTTATTTTACTCACACAAAACCATTGAAATTCCATATATAGTTAGTTGCACTAACTATATATCGCGCACCCGCAATCCACTGCTGATCATGTCACATATTACATCATTCATGACATGGTCAGTGACATCACTGATGACATCACTGATGACATCTCAAATGACATCACTGATGACATCACTGATGACATCTCAAATGACATCACTGATGACATCACTGATGACATCATCCAGTGACTGTGTGTTTCTGTAAAGTTTAAATATGTTTTACATATTGAAAAATGAGTAGATGTAGAAGTGTCTAAATAAAAGATTTAGTAGGTGCGTGACTGACTGTATGAGTGAGTGATTAAATGTGTCTCACCGAGTGCATGGGTTAGTGACTAAACTGTCTTAATTTGTGCATCATTATGTCTGTTGTTCTGTAAACTGCTGCATGTGTTGATCAGTAGCTATATGAGTAACTATATGGGTTATTGATTGATTGTCCAAGTATTTGTATGGGAGACTGAGTGTGTGTGTGGCTGGCTGGGAGATGTGTGACTCTGTGCAGATCAATGTGTTCTTGTATCAATGATTGTATAAGAGAGTAAGAATGTGTTAGTATATATTTGAAAATGTAAGGTACTCTATGTTTAACTGTATAGATTAGAAAATGGAAGTGTGATTGATTCTTTACAGGACTGACTAGGTGTGTGAGTAACTCCATGGATGAGTGGCAGAGTATGAGTGTCTGTATAGGTGTATGAGTGCATATGATAGTGTTGTAAAGATGAGTGATTGTATGTATGAATGATTGTATAGGTGAATGAGTGAATGTGTGTGTAGACGTAGGAATCAGTGAGTGCGTATGTAGTAACTAGTATTGGTGTGTCAATGGTTTAAAAAACTTATATTCTGTATTTAACACTGGGTGTAACAGAGGTTATATTAAAGTGTGAGGAGATGCATTGTATTGTCACATGAATGATATCATCAGTGATGTGCCCATTGATGTCATTTGAGATGTCATCAGTGATGTCATTTGAGATGTTATCAGTGATGTCATTTGAGATGTCATCAGTGATGTCATCAGTGATGTCATTTGAGATGTCATCAGTGATGTCATCAGTGATGTCATTTGAGATGTCATCAGTGATGTCATCAGTGATGTCACTGACCATGTCATGAATGATGTAATATGTGACATGATCAGCAGTGGATTGCGGGTGCGCGATATATAGTTAGTGCAACTAACTATATATGGAATTTCAATGGTTTTGTGTGAGTAAAATAAGGTTTTGTAAATGCTAATTCCTAACTATATATGGTCTATAACCCATAGTTTTTTCAGTGAATTTTCAAGGTTTTGTAAATGCTAATTCCTAACTATATATGGTCTATAACCTATGGTTTTTTCAGTGAATTTCAATGGTTTTTTATTAGCAAATATCAAAAGCTTTAAAATGTCAAGTACGTGGTAGGTAAAAACATTTTTGTGTTTATGCACGCTGATGTGCTTTCAACGCTGCCCCCCCCTCTTTTCTTTTAGGAGTATTCTCTCTTTGCAGATAGTGAAGGGTAGGTAACGCAGGCCTTTGCCCCCGTTGTAATCCGTCGTGCCTGCTTCCCTCTCCATTTGATTGATTGTTATCCAAGCATTTACTGTTTTGGAATTGGTTCTCTTTGGTTCATTCTCTATTTACAAACAAGCACAGAGTCGCAATACTCTGTTTAGTCTTTGCAGATAGTGAAAAATCGTTAGAAAAAACAAAAGGAATCAAGCAAAATCAGAAGGCCACTAATGGGATCTCTTTTTGACCTCGCTAAAATAGAAACATTAGGAACAACCCCTCATGAGAAATATGAAACTAGTGAGAGGAACCGAGCTCGACGCCATGATGGCTGCAAGACAGCTCGGCTCCGCCGCCCACCCCGCCCAAAATAACGACAAACCCTATGCAAATATTAAAAATATATACAACACACCAGCAAAGTAACAGGGTAAAACGTTTTATTGAATAACTATTTACATGGCAGCCTGCTGCAACATCGATCCAAATGCATGCCGCCGTTCCCGGGATTTCTCCCCGACTACTCTGCGGCCTACGAGATGGAGAGGCCGGGGCGTTGACTAGGCGGGGCCTCCGGCCGCAACCACAGCGCCAACGATCGCTGCTGACGGAGGGGAGCCTTGCCGGTGAGACCACTGATCTGAAGAACCGCTGACTGCGGTGCCTCCATGAGCCGCTTGACGGAGGCCCCCGAGGGGCGGTGTGGTGGCGCGGACTCGGAGGGGGCGCTTGGCTCCTGCCCCCTCCCTAAGTCTTGTTGCCCTGGTGTGGCCTGAGATCGCCCCCGACATAGGCGGCCGGCTCCCGGGGTCCGGCGGAACTTTTAGCCTTTTGGTAACTCTTCCATTCTGGACCTTGTCCCACAATCCGTTTGACCTGAAGACACGTCCTGCGGTGCCCTGGTCCGACCATCACATATACCTGCGCCAGGAGACGGCGTGGGGTGCACTGGAAGGGAGAGGCGGCACGAACGAGCCTCCCCCACCTCCCCAGGTGGAGGTTTCTCAGCTGCATCCCAGCGCTTCACTCGACGTAGGCGGCCGGCTCCCGGGGTCCGGCGGAACTTTTAGTCTTTTGGTGACTCTTCCATTCTGGACCTTGTCCCACAATCCGTTTGACCTGAAGACACGTCCTGCGGTGCCCTGGTCCGACCATCACATATACCTGCGCCAGGAGACAGCGTGGGGTGCACTGGAAGGGAGAGGCGGCGCGAACGAGCCTCCCCACCTCCCCAGGTGGAGGTTTCTCAGCTGCACCCCAGCGCTTCACTCGCGGCACAGTGCCTCACTCGGCCAGCTGAGTTGCGCCTGCTCTTGCTATTACAGCGTCTCACCCGCCATCCGGCTGAATTGCACCCACACTTGCGGTACAGCGACAGGCGGCTGCCACGGAGCTCACGAAATGGCGGTCGGCTCCACAGACTTGGGCCTGGCCTGCAAGGATGGGTCTGGGCAACCCTGGAACTCGGACGCTTGACTGCTAGGGCATGGGCCGCATTCCCAAAAGCGTCCCCTCAGCCTTGAAGATTCTACAAGAGTGACCGGGGCCCCCGACTCCCGCAGACTTCCGGTGGGAAGCGACTGCCATGATTGCTCGCGGAATAGCCACGACGTAGCCACGGAATGGTGGTGCTCTCATGCTGACGCCAGCTTCAGTCTGAAACATCCAGAAACACTGTAGACTACCAATTCAATCAGTTCCGGTGGAGCCCCAACGTGACACGGTAGGGAAGAACTTGCCCTACCCTCTTTGACTGATGGTTCTTGTTGCCTGTCCCTTCTGTTGTCATTTAACGGAACTTTTTGGACTACTCAAAGGGGTTCTGGTCCGACCGCTGCTAGGTGGAGACATTTTGACTATATTCTGGACCTGCCCGGCCTCGCCCAAAATGACCAGACATCCCTCACTTCCAATTACAGCATACACTCCTTTATCAATATCTTCTTTGATGTTCCTCTTGAATATGTAATTTTGTAGAACCTCATACAGACAAACATTCTCGAGGTGACTGCTTCTATTTGGATAATATGTATCCCACATGTTGGCAACTCCTTGATGTGTACTGGTTGCTCAGCCTTGATATCACGAGATATGTATGCAGTTTTGGAGCACATGGCGGGCGGGGACGGGTACTGATTGAACATTTGAACATCCATATTGATATTAAGTTCTGATGTATTATTGATTACTGTACTAATAAAAATTCGAATTAACGTTACTCATGGTACTTGCCCGGAAATGTATATCTAGATAATTTCATTGTAACTGGTCCTGTCGTACTTTGATTATAAAATTAACGTCCACCGATTCCGCAACTGTTAGACACCTTAATTCCTGCAACCTAATGGCCCGCCCATTACGTTTTTCTACATTGTAAATGTCCCCTCATCATATACGATTCCAGTTTCCTCCGTGGCCGACCCACGTGGTTGTAGGCCCGTATTTGTATACTGACATTTTTGCAATAAACAGTTTTCGAAGGAAGTATGGAATCAGCGTCATAACAATCGTCTAGGTTGGTTGGGTTTTTGAATAATGGCTGTTATTCCCAAACAATAGAAAACGGATAATGCAGACCCTTTGCCTGAATTTTGGATTGATTGAAATTTGTATCCGTCACACCTGCCCTTTTTCCAGAATTGTTAGAAAATGGTCGACCGTAGCTTAAGGTATCTGCCGAATGTAAGGTGTGGTATTTTGTCCCATAAAATACGACTAATTGAGAAACAAATACACGAAGAGGGAACTCGAATTTAGAGACAAACAAAATGAAACATTTTTTTGCATCATAAGAAGGGGAGGATATGTTACACAGAAAAATAATGCGAAAGGGATAGCCAAGATCTGTTGTATCAAACGTTCCTGCAGCTAGTCTGATACATGATAAGTAGAAGCTTTTTCGTGTTGGCGCGCGCTGACATGCTCTGAATGCTGTATCCCCTCCCCTCCCCTTTCTTTTCTCCTCTGTAGGTTACATCGGAGTTCCGACTGAAGAATGGAGTGGACATGGACCGCACCGTGCTCCATGTAGGGAAAGACATAGACAAGCGCTGTGAGATATTGCATGGAGTGCAGACCATCACTGGGAGCGTGAAAGATTGTATGGTATGAATGTGCGCATGGGCCCTGATTTGTACGGTTTGAATGAGTATGTGTGGCGCACGACTGGGTCAATAAAAGAATGCTTTTTGTATGACTGAGGCGGTGATCGAACGGTTAATGGAATGAGAAAAATAAGCCCGAACATGGTATCCGCATGTGAAGGACGAAAAACAATATAGCACTTTCCTTACTTAGGAACGACTCTCTCTGGAGCTAGTGAATGGGAGAGTAGCCTACACCAGAAACTTGAAGGGTCATTTCAGTACGACGAACCCGACCCCAACCGATATCCCAAATGTACACCCAAAATAATGCGCACCAGTAAGTCAATTTATGTGCTGACTAAATAAGAGAAGTTAGCTCGGCTCAGCCGCCCACCCCGCCCAAAATAACGACAAACCCTATGCAAATATATTAAATATATACACAACACACCAGCAAAGTAACACGGTAAAACTTTTTATTAAATAACTATTTACATGGCAGCCTGCTGCAACATCGAACCAAATGCATGACGCTGTTCCTGTCGAGGTGGCGGCCTAGGGGTGGAGGACCGTTGTGCAAATAGCCCGGGGGCGACACCACGCACAAAGGCCCGTCCCCGCGGTCAGCTGCAGCAGGGCGAGCCTTAGCGTTTCACTCCCCGGTCAGCTGCACCATGACTACCATTGGCGTTCCACTCGGTTGGATGGCCGGGGACCCACTCCGGTGGCCAGGGTGAAGAGCGGCTGTTGCTGCGGAACGCTCAAAAGGGCGGCCGACTCCCCGGATTTGGGCCTGGTCCACTAGAACGACTGTGGTCTACCCTGGAACTCGAATGGACTGTGGCAGAGCGTCCAAAATCCACAAAAAACACCACTGTCAACTCTTCAATAACTTCCATCACCCAGCACCGCATTTCCAAAGGAACGGCATAGCAAGCTTTCGTGGCCTTTAGAGTTTTCGGAAGCAGTTTCCCAAGACCATCACTGCAGCCATTGCAATCCAACAGAGGAACTTTTCCCAAGATCGGCATATTAACAGGGCTGCTGGTGTAATCGGGGCTCTTGCAGCCATTCAACTTAATTGAAGCTTTCACAATGACAAACCGCCCACTGAACTTCGTGCCATGACATTTACTTATAACATTCTGCTGGGTCTTCGCCGAACTGAAGTCTACAAATGCAAAGCATTTCATTCTGCTTGCCTGCTCGGACATGAGCCCCACTCTTGAAGACGTCCTCTCAGTTTTAAAGGTTCTACGAGAGTCGTTGGCCCTCGACTCCCGCGGGCTTCCGATGGGGGCAACCGCCACTGTTGCTCGACTATCCCCCATGGATATACCGCTGCCACGGGTGTCCGCCGCCTTATCCACATCTGGTGCCGTGAGGGAGGCTGATTCAGTGCATCGGCGGAGGGATACGCCTGCTGTCCCGCTCTCCGGAAGTGGCCACAACATTGTCACAGGATGGTAGTGCTCTCATGCTGACGCCAGTTTTTGTCCGAATTAATAAGAGACACTGTAGGCTGCCAACTTGATCAGCTCCGGTGGGACCTCAGCGTGACCCGGTAGGGAAGATTTTGCCTCCCTCGCCTTTGAGTCATGGTTCATGCTGCCTGTTCTTTCTGTTGGCACTAACAAACTTTTTGAACTGCCGAAAGGTATTCTGGTCCTGCCGCTACTTATTGGAGACATTGAACTATACTCTGGACCTGCCTGGCCTTGACCAAAATGGCGCCAGTATGGGAGCGACTTGCAACTCCTTATGACGTTCTAGTTACTTAGCCTTGACGTTATGGGGGATGTATGCGGTCTTTGTGCACATGGCGTGGGGGAAGGGTACTGACTGGGCATACGGACAACCCTATTGATGTCCATTTTTCATTATTGATTATTGTATTATTAAAGCTTCGAAGTAATGTTACCCATGATACTCACCCATGGTGTGCGTATGGACGATTTTATTGTAACTGATCCTGTTATACTTTCAATTATAAAATCAACCTTCACTGATCCTGCAACCGTTTGTCACGTTTAGTTTTTTCAATTAAATGGCTCGCTTGTTACATACTCCTATACCCCTGGCTTTTGACCCTTTCCTACGCGCGGTCTGTACTACCGCCCTCGAGCGATCTATGTAATGAACAGACTACCATTGCCGAGACACAAGGGAATGCATCTCAGAGAGATAAGTCAAGTACGTGGTAGATAAAAACATTTTTGTGTTTATGCACGCTGATGTGCTTTGAACGCTTTTTTTTTGTGTTTTTTTTTGCCTTGCGGGGCCCTTTTAAAGCCTCCACATCAAACCTAGAGGGTGAGGGAGGATCTACTATGCCCCCTTATGGTCATTTCCCCCTTTGTTTTGGCCTCCTCTTGTCTCTCGATCCTACCGAGAGACAAGATGGGGGCCGCTCCGGACTGTTTAGAATGTTGACAGACACCGGAGAGCCAATCAGCTTCGCTTCGCGAAGTTCCGTTACGCGTCAAGTACGCGAACCGGAGCGCTACCCGGAGCGCTGTTACAGATATATATATTTTTTGGAACGTTAATTTATCAAAATCCACTGGAGCACATATATTGAGACCTAGCA
Organism: Lissotriton helveticus; assembly: GCF_964261635.1. NCBI lineage: Eukaryota > Metazoa > Chordata > Amphibia > Caudata > Salamandridae > Lissotriton > Lissotriton helveticus. The sequence continues at coordinate 1,083,110,923 of NC_136061.1, read as the reverse complement.
AAGGCACATCAGGCTACCAGTCCCTACAATTTTGCCAAGTTTCGTGCAAATCCATTCAGCCGTTCGGGCTAAAAGTGGGGCCAACCGCCCTATGGAAAAATTAATGGGAAAAACGTGTTTTGGGACCCCCCTTTTTTCTCGGCCCCCCCTAGACGAAACCCCCCCACATTTTCAGGGGCTGCTCAGAAACGAAATGTTCCATTTTCCTGAAAATTTCAGCCAATTCCGTCCACAAACGCCAAAGTTATTAGACGTAGAATTTTCAAAAATCCCATAGAGAAAAAATCCTAACTATATATACCTACTGGCGGTCGCCAGTAGGTATATATAGTTAGGATTTTTTCTCTATGGGATTTTTGAAAATTCTATGTCTAATAACTTTGGCGTTTGTGGACGGAATTGGCTGAAATTTTCAGGAAAATGGCACATTTTGTTTCTGAGCAGCCCTTGAAAATTTGGGGGGGGGTTTGTCAAGGGGGGGCCGAGAAAAAAGGGGGGTCCCAAAACGTGTTTTTAACATTGAGTTTTCCATAGGGCGGTTGGCCTCACTTTTAGCCCGAACGGCTGAATGGATTTGCACGAAACTTGGCAAAATTGTAGGGACTGGTAGCCCGATGTGCCTTTTGTAGGTCTCAATATATGTGCTCCAGTGGATTTTGAGAAATTAACGTTTAAAAAAAGATATATATCTGTAACAGCGGACCGGGCAGCGTCCCAGGACGCGTACTTTTCGCGCAACGGAGCTTTGTGAAGCGAAGCTGATTGGTTCTCTGGCGTCTGTCAACATTCCAAAAAGTCCGTAGCGGCCGCCATCTTGTCTCTCGGTAGGATCGAGAGACAAGAGGAGGCCAAAACAAAGGGGGAAATAACCATAAGGGGGCATAGTAGATCCTCGCTGACTCCCTAGGTTTGATGTGGAGGTTTTAAAAGGGCCCCGCGGGGCAAAAAAAATAATAATAATAATAATCGAACGGCTGAATGGATTTGCACGAAACTTGGCAAAATATTAGGGACTGGTAGCCCGATGTGCCTTTGCTAGGTCTCAATATATGTGCTCCAGTGGATTTTGAGAAATTAACGTTCAAAAAAAGATATATATCTGTAACAGTGCTCCGCTTCGCGTAACGGAGGTTTGCGAAGCTGATTGGTCATTCTGTCACTGGGCTATAGTTGGGCTACATCTGGCTGATATTTGGGCTACATTTGTTTTTTTGTGTGTCTGGCGGCCATCTTTGGGCTACATTGGGCTACATTGGGCTTCATTGGGCTACATTGGGCTACATTTGGGCTCCAACATATATATAGGCCAATGTAGCCCAATATATATTTTTCAAAGTTAATTTTCGTAAAAACCACTGGAGCATATATCTTGAGACATAGCAAAGGCACATCGGGCTACCAGTCCCTACAATTTTGCCAAGTTTCGTGGAAATCCATTCAGCCGTTCGAGCTAAAAGTGAGTCCAACCGCCCTATGGAAATGAAGGAAATGAATGGGTAATTTGTAATTAGCAAATAGCTAATCGCAAACTAGGAATGGTAAAGAATCGCTATTTATTCCTTAAAGTTCGCTATTTAGGAAATGCAGAAAACTTTGATGATACATATGGCGGTTCATCTCTAACAAGATAAGAAGCATAGGGATACATTTATGATGACTGGCGCATCACCAGGGATGTGTTAGTCATTCTGTGCCGCTGTTCCGTCACCTATGGTGTGCTGCATTTACAATGCGGCGCATCATGGGGCAAAAACAGCACAGATGCGTGATGTATCTGTGCCGTAAAGGTGGCGCATTGCTGGAGTTGTATCACAAGTGTGATGAAGCTCCAGCAAGGGTCGGGGGTGCCCCTGTCGCAGGGTTTCTGTTCTCACACAGAACTGTGGACAGAGGATTGGAACCTCGGCGAATTAGGGTGTCCCAAAACTCACGTTAGTAATCAAAAACTCCTTAGCAAGCTAGGTACAGTGTCACATTGGATATAACAAACTCTCAATGTTTAGACAATCCAGAATATGAACTTATAGTACCTCAGGATACGTGGAACTCATGAACACTCGGTCGTTATATATTTCTTAGAAACCAGAACATGGAGTTAAGAAGAACACATGTGTATTTGAAATGTTTATTTACTAATGCCGTCTTCTCAGGCGTAGTATCTTAGATAATACAAGTACACATATTATCAGTAGCAAAATTACCAGCATAGTTACTAGTACATAAAAAGCGAATGGTGATAGTATGTTAACATGCTGTAAATGAATAAGAGTTAGCAACACTTATAAGCAGCCGCGGGCCGTGGAGGGAGTTACGGTGAGGCAGGGAGGCGGGGAGGGGGAGAAGCAGGGTGGAGAATACAAGTACACATATTATCAGTAGCAAAATTACCAGCATAGTTACTAGTACATAAAAAGCGAATGGTGACAGTATGTTAACATGCTGTAAATGAATAAGAGTTAGCAACACTTATAAGCAGCCGCGGGCCGTGGAGGGAGTTACGGTGGGGCAGGGAGGCGGGGAGGGGGAGGGGCAGGGTAGAGAGGGCTCCACCCTGCTTCTCCCCCTCCCCGCCTCCCTGCCTCACCGTAACTCCCTCCACGGCCCGCGGCTGCTTATATCTCACCCTCCCTAATACACATATTATATTATTTGCTAAGAAGGTCTCTTTGTGTTGGTTTAGGGCGTGCCCATACTTTAGTGTCTTAGATTTGAAGGAATCACATCAGCATACACCAGCTCTCTCTTCATGTGAACCGCATCAACTGTTGTGTATGTGTGTTCGGCAAAGCAATATAAAACCCGCCTCATGCCCAGAATTGGCAGAAGTTGCACTTATGTTATGAGTATGAAGTCGTGGAGATCAGACCTCATAACAATTCTGTATCGTGTTGTTCTTGAAACTTTAGCACTCGCTGTACAGATATAGTTTAACAAGCAAAGCAGATAGTAGAGCAATAACATATTATTCTCATGTAAACCACGATGAACTACTAGGTGGAAAGCTAAAGCAACAACTAAGTGTTGTGTGCAGAAGTTGCAAAAAAGAAAAAATGGCGTTTAAACCGGTAATGAGCCCATGCTAACTTAACACGGTGTAAAGATATCCAGGACCTAGATGACACCTCCCCATGATCCGGAAACGAACTGAATAAGATAATAGAAGTGCCATCTCATGAGAGCAGATTGCAAGTTTATATGTGGACGGTCCGCAAGGTAAAGCATTAAAAACTAGGAAAATTTAATGCTAAAGAAAAATAAAACAGCCAAGTACTTTATCGAGTCTTAAGCCAATAGGCAAGGTAAATAATAAAAACTTGACAAATAAGTCAATGAATTGTCAATGAAATGCTAGTACTCAGCATATCAAACATGAAAAAGGTCTATGACATAACTGTGTATGCAAAATAAGCTGCAACAGCCTCCAATAGGAAGTCACCGTCTTCATCCGAAAACAGTTCAGCCATCCAATTTAAAAGCGGAAAAGAACATACGTGCTCTCCCAGCACCGGATCCTCTATCACCATCAGAGGACAGCTCGGTGGGTTTTCAAGAAAGCTCTGTTCCAAGAAAGACTGTGCTGCCGCCAATAAATTCCAGGGACCAATTAGTCCATGCATCAATGCCACAGCCATAATCCTTTCGCCAGGACAAACCAACTCGTGAGTAATGATAGGAGTCATCAGCTGATTAAAGTCGACGTCAGGCGAAACCGGTCCGCAGAGACACAAATCAATGGCCCAATCGAAATCACAGGTCAGGCAGTGAAATACAGGCTGGACACAGGTGAAGTAGGAGAATCGAAAAGATAATCCATATGCCGTGCTTAATATCGCCAACGGCATTGTGCCATAATATTCTAGCATGCGATTGCGGAACAGTGTCAGCAGCTGCAGGGTGGGAGGTTGCATAGGAGGGACATCCATATTTAAAAATGTAAAAAAGCACAAGAGCGTCCGCTGGTAATGCAAGTAAAAATGCCAATCCACGAAGCAGAGTGGAGAAAATAGAATGAAAGAAAGCAGGGATGACTCCAAAGATTTTCTCAAATGAAGTCACGAGACCACTGGTAACAACTTTAAAAAAGTGCGCCAGGGCCTTTGTGGAGTATGCGTTAAAGATAGTCCGAACCATCTTGCTGAAATTGAAAGGCAAATCTGAATTGAAAAGGGTCTGCACCTCTGTACGGGTGTTCGCTATGTGAAGCACGAAAGTTTCACGGGACGAACTCAAGGCCACCTCTCTCTGAGACAAAAGAGCTCTTATTCTTGCCATGCCGTTGAAATCTCTCCCAAGGTTGGTATTTGTGGCCAGATTGAAAACTCCCTATGTTCATGTGTGGGAGAAAATAGAACATTTCTGCAGCAAATAACCCGTTCACTTACTGTTACGATAAAAGGAATACTTTTAATTAACTCAGAACAATCTTCATTATTGAGCATCAAATAACTACCATTTTCCAACAACTTGAACGTGGGGATGATAGCAGGAACTGGCGTGCCTTGCAACACGCAAGCCATATTTGGTCGGTGTTTGTTGCATGAACCGTGTAACTGTATGTGCCTACACATTAGTGAATGATCTGGCGTCTCAGTGCATTCCTCTCCATTCAGATAAACTTCTTGATCATCTTTGAAACATCTGTATGTGTATGGAAGCGACCAGACCTCATGAAGAAAAGCACTACCTAAAGGTTCATAACGACCTATTGGTATATATTTCATACAATTTGAAAACTTATATAAAGCAAAAGGCAGCGTTATTAAACCGTGGATAAGGCACGTTGCCAAAAAACCCGCAATCCTCTGCTGATGATGTCACTGAGCATGTCATGAATGATGTAATATGTGACATCATCAGCAGTGGATTACGGGTAATAGTATCTCTAGTTTACTCCCCTATAGCTGTCTTTCTTTTAACATAAGTGTCTGTTTCCTTCCCTTATACTTACTGTTTTTGGTTCGCTTCCGGTTCGCGTACCGGCGAGCGAACTGGGAAGCGAACTAAGAGAAATAGAGGTTGGCACAGTTCCAAATATTGTACCAATTTTTTAATAACGGGGAGGTAGTTCTGAAAAGAACTTTTTTTTATTGTTTTTGTTGTTTTATATTTTTTTTATTATTTTTCAGAACATTTTTTTACTTTTTTTGAATTTTTCTGAACAGTTTTATATTTTTTGGGGTTTTTCTTGGAGGGGACAATGAAAACGATTCATTGTAAAGGGCTCAACAGGAGCAACAAAACAAAAAAAAAGTATTTATTATTTTGGGCGTTTCGTACAAACTTGCATATGATAGTCAATAGCTCTGTTGATCAGAGTGATGCTTCTTTCTCCGTAGCAAATGAATCCATCGCAAAATACGCAGATGTGTTTTACTTCACCAAATCTCATTTGTATATTTGGCACCATCTCCCTGCCCTCTGGTCCCGTTACTTCCGGTACAACAGATCTTCTGGCCATAATAGGGAGATTATCTAGGTCGTTCCGAAACTGTGCAGCACTGTAGTTGTTAGGATGCCACCTAGTCATATGGCGATGCATTGTGTAGTTTCCGAAACTGTATTTTTTCTCGGTTCCTCTGGACAGTCTATCTTGACATATAAGGCAAGTTACGTATCTTGCATTTACTTTTTTCTGACCTTTGGGAATTTAAAAAAATTGCCAAATGAAGTTTTCTTTCCGGTGAGACGTCCTGGGTTCCTCAGGCAAAAACTGCCTCTCTTCCTGCTCTTCCTCGTCTTCCTCTTCTTCCTCTTCTTGCTGAATTATAACTTGAGCAGGTGGTCCACTCTTCCTTGGATGTGGTGGAGGTGGTGGGGAAGCACCAGCTGAAGCTACTAAAGAAGCCATTGCTCAGTGATCACAAAGGGTCTTTCTCTCACAATGATGAAAGTCAGAGTGAGGAAAGAAGGAGGGATTTTCATCATTTGGGAAAAACAAGAGTTCTCAACCAATCAAAAGTGTTCATTTTAGATTATATGACCTAGTCTTACATCATTAGGAAACCAAAAGTGAAATGAACCAATGAAAAGTGTTATTACCAAGTCACATGACTTGCTGTGTTTACGTTAAGCGCTTTGCAGGGCCTCCCGGTTTGCTTCCAGAAACCTGCGCTTTGCGACTCGCTTCGCGTACCAGTTCGCTAACGTAGCACGTCATATGACGTATCACGCGACAACGTGAAACGTCATGCAGACGGGAGGCGTCACGATGTTGTTTTCTAACGCGGCACTTGCGGTAAAGAAACGTTTACCGGCTCGCGGTCTATTTCGCGGCATCAAGGTCAGCTAACGGGAAGCTTCCCGATTCGCGAAGCGGGAACGAAGAAAAAAAAATATTTAAAAAAAAAATTATTCATAAACATATAAAATATATTTTTGGATTTAAAGAAGAATACATTTTACAGCTACAGATATTAGCTGTTAAAAAACCAATGAAATTCACTGAAAAAACCATAGGTTATAGACCATATATAGTTAGGAATTAGCATTTACAAAACCTTGAAAATTCACTGAAAAAACCATAGGTTATAGACCATATATAGTTAGGAATTAGCATTTACAAAACCTTGAAAATTCACTGAAAAAACCATAGGTTATAGACCATATATAGTTAGGAATTAGCATTTAGAAAACCTTATTTTACTCACACAAAACCATTGAAATTCCATATATAGTTAGTTGCACTAACTATATATCGCGCACCCGCAATCCACTGATGATGATGTCACATATTACATCATTCATGACATGGTCAGTGACATCACTGATGACATCACTGATGACATCTCAAATGACATCACTGATGACATCATCTAGTGTCTGTGTGTTTTTGTAAAGTTTAAATACGTTTTACATATTGAAGAATGACTGGATGTATGGAAGACTGAGTGTGTGTGTGGCTGGCTGGGAGGTGTGTGACTCTGTGCATATCAATGTGTACTTGTATCAGTGATTGTATAAGAGAGTAAGTATGTGTTAGTATATGTGTGAAAAGTATGGTGTTCTGTGTTTAACTATAGATGAGGAAATCGAAGTGTGATTGATTCTTCACAGGACTGACTAGGTGTATGAGTGCATATGATAGTGTTCTAATAATAACTGACTGTATGTATGAGTAATTGTATGGGTGAATGAGTGAATGTGTGTGTAGACGTACGAATCAGTGAGTGCGTATGTAGTAACTGGTATTGGTGTGTCATGATGTCATCAGTGATGTCATTTGAGATGTCATCAGTGATGTCATTTCAGATGTCATTAGTGATGTCATCAGTGATGTCACTGAAGTATGGTGTTCTGTGTTTAACTGTATAGATGAAGAAATGGAAGTGTGATTGATTCTTTACAGGACTGACTTGGTGTGTGAGTAACTCCATGGATGAGTGGCAGTGTGTGACTGTCTGCATAGGTGTATGAGTGCATATGATAGTGTTGTAATAATAGGTGACTGTATGTATGAGTTATTGTATGGGTGAATGAGTGAATGTGTGTGTAGACGTAGGAATCAGTGAGTGCGTATGTAGTAACTGGTATTGGTGTGTCATGATGTCATCAGTGATGTCATTTGAGATGTCATCAGTGATGTCATCAGTGATGTCATTTGAGATGTCATCAGTGATGTCATCAGTGATGTCACTGACCATGTCATGAATGATGTAATATGTGACATTGACAGCAGTGGATTGCGGGTGCGCGATATATAGTTAGTGCAACTAACTATATATGGAATTTCAATGGTTTTGTGTGAGTAAAATAAGGTTTTCTAAATGCTAATTCCTAACTATATATGGTCTATAACCTATGGTTTTTTCAGTGAATATATATATACATATATATATATTACCTACTGGCGGTCTCCAGTAGGTAGTTATAGTTAGGATCGTTTTCCATAGGAAATCCGCAACATTCTATTGGGATTAACTTTGGCGCCGAATGAGGGATCTGCCTGTAATTTTCCTTAACTTTGCCTCGCTACGCTTCGCTACGCTCCTTCCCTGAAAGTTTCGGGGGGATCCGTCAAGCAGGGGCCGAGATAAAAGGGGGGTCCCAAAACGTGTTTTCCCCATGTTAATTTCCATAGGGCGGTTGGACTCACTTTTAGACCGAACAGCTGAATGGATTTCCACCAAACTTGGCAAAATTGTAGGGACTGGTACCCCGATGTGCCTTTGCTATGTCTCAAGATATATGCTCCAGTGGTTTTTACGAAAATTAACTTTGAAAAAATATATATTGGGCTACATTGGGCTATATATATGTTAGAGCCCAAATGTAGCCCAATGTAGCCCAATGTAGCCCAAAGATGGCCACCAGAGACAAAAAAAACAAATGTAGCCCAAATATCAGCCAGTTGTAGCCCAACTGTCTTACTTATGACAAAAGTATGACACACCTGAAGTCATCTTGATTGGAATAAAGTGTTAACACTTAAAACATTTAATTTGCAAAGGAACAAAATGAGGGGGTTCATTTTGCCATAGAAATTATGATTAGTGCTGAATAAAGAAAAATTAGGGCACATTTTGAGTGACTTCTCAAATCCTCTTATATTTCATTAAAAAAATTCTGATATGCAGTCTCCCAAGATGGCCACCAGAGACAAAAGAGCCCAAATGTAGCCCAAATATCAGCCAGATGTAGCCCAACTATAGCCCAATGACAGAATGTCCCAGAGTGTTCTAAAGAACAACTAGAACGCTAACAGTCTTACTTATGACAAAAGTATGGCACACCTGTAGTCATCTTGATTGGAATAAAGTGGTAACACTTAATACATTTAATTTGAAAAGGAACAAAATGAGGGGTTTCATTTTGCCATAGAAATTATATATATATATATATATATATATATATATATATATATATATATATATATATATATATATATATATATATATATTATATATATATATATATATATATATATATATATATATATATATATATTACTGCTCCACTTGCCCCAAAATATCCCAGCCGGGATTGAAAGCAAAATAAGGCACTCACGGAGTCTGTCAATCTCAGCGGCAGTATTTATTAAACAGACGCGTTTCGGGAGAACGCTCCCTTCGTCAGTGTTTCACAAAAAACGCGCATAGCAGCAGCTTGTTATAACATTTCATTTCCGTCAAAGCGGGTATAGACATAAACGTAGGACAGCCTACACGTCTCAGTTGTATGCGCCATCTTGTAGTGTCTAATACCTTCATTTGCCACAGGTAGATGTGTAGTCACATTAAATCTTTCACCTTAATGCATGAATGCAAGTTATAATTCATTCTATTCGATGTTGATGGCCATGTGGTTGACTGATAACTCACGAAAACGTGAACAATTTAAACGCTAAGATGCGTATTCAATGTCCGCCGTGAATCGGCTTAGGCAGGAAGCACACTGCCTCTTAGTTACAAGCACCAGGGTGGTGCATAATGACTACAGACCAACAGGTCTGCCTGTCAGGATCTCGCCGTGGATCGGCATCGCAGCCCATACGGCTGCTCAGTATCTCAGTATACCTCATGGCCATAACTCCACATTTTTTCAAAACATTAGCAGGTTACTATATGACATATCCACATCATCTATTGTAAACGGTACCAAAGCTTCAGTTACCAGAACAGGACCTAAGACCATTGTCCAATGTCACTCAGTTATCCAAATGGCAAAGCAAAGGGCAAAATCAAAATCGCAGTCATCAGAATTTGTCCAAACCATAATGTAAACTAGATCGTGTCAGTTTGCTCTGCTGACATTACTCCAAGAGCATATCACAGTAAAAATTCAGTTAGTCTCTTCTCATCTAGCCCAGGTGCGTTGATAATTCCTCCCCCATATTCAGCCCCCCTGGGGCCTTCGTTTCCATGTCTAATATGTATCGGGATTCCAACCTTCTGAGCATCTGTAACTTATTTCCTCCTCTGGGATTATCCGCTATGTAATCCACACAGAAGAATCTAAGTAGATCCCTGTTGCTGTTGTGCTTGATAGCGAAGTGACGCGCGACTGGATAAGAGAAATCCTTATTCGCGATCGCTCGCATATGCTCGAGTATTCGCAGTTTTACCGGATTGATTGTGCTGCCAACATATCTCAGTTGGCATGGACAAACCAAACAGTAAACTGCGTGGTCCGTGTGGCAGGACATGAACTTCTGTATTTTCTTTCCCCCTCTAACCCCTCTTACCTCGTATGACAATGTACGCCTACTAAAGGCGCAGGCCTTACATTTGCCACACGGGAAGAAGCCTTTGGTTTCATTCAGGGTCCCCGAACTCTTCTTTGTTATGCTAAGATGGCTATGGATCAGATGATCTCGTATGCTTCTGGCCTTACCAAAGGTGATTAAAGGAGCAGCTGGCAAATCTGATCCAACTATCTGATCAGTTTTTAAAATATGCCAGTGTTTTTGCATAATTGCCCTTAATTGCCAAGAATTAGCTGAGTAGGGGGTTATCATGCGAATTATCAGATTTACCACGCAGTTTACTGTTTGGTTTGTCCATGCCAACTGAGATATGTTGGCAGCACAATCAATCGGGTAAAACTGCGAATACTCGAGCATATGCGAGCGATCGCGAATAAGGATTTCTCTTATCCAGTCGCGCGTCACTTCGCTATCAAGCACAACAGCAACAGGGATCTACTTAGATTCTTCTGTGTGGATTACATAGCGGATAATCCCAGAGGAGGAAATAAGTTACAGATGCTCAGAAGGTTGGAATCCCGATACATATTAGACATGGAAACGAAGGCCCCAGGGGGGCTGAATATGGGGGAGGAATTATCAACGCACCTGGGCTAGATGAGAAGAGACTAACTGAATTTTTGCTGTGATATGCTCTTGGAGTAATGTCAGCAGAGCAAACTGACACGATCTAGTTTACATTATGGTTTGGACAAATTCTGATGACTGCGATTTTGATTTTGCCCTTTGCTTTGCCATTTGGATAACTGAGTGACATTGGACAATGGTCTTAGGTCCTGTTCTGGTAACTGAAGCTTTGGTACCGTTTACAATAGATGATGTGGATATGTCATATAGTAACCTGCTAATGTTTTGAAAAAATGTGGAGTTATGGCCATGAGGTATACTGAGATACTGAGCAGCCGTATGGGCTGCGATGCCGATCCACGGCGAGATCCTGACAGGCAGACCTGTTGGTCTGTAGTCATTATGCACCACACTGGTGCTTGTAACTAAGAGGCAGTGTGCTTCCTGCCTAAGCCGATTCACGGCGGACATTGAATACGCATCTTAGCGTTTAAATTGTTCACGTTTTCGTGAGTTATCAGTCAACCACATGGCCATCAACATCGAATAGAATGAATTATAACTTGCATTCATGCATTAAGGTGAAAGATTTAATGTGACTACACATCTACCTGTGGCAAATGAAGGTATTAGACACTACAAGATGGCGCATACAACTGAGACGTGTAGGCTGTCCTACGTTTATGTCTATACCCGCTTTGACGGAAATGAAATGTTATAACAAGCTGCTGCTACGCGCGTTTTTTGTGAAACACTGACGAAGGGAGCGTTCTCCCGAAACGCGTCTGTTTAATAAATACTGCCGCTGAGATTGACAGACTCCGTGAGTGCCTTATTTTGCTTTCAATCCCGGCTGGGATATTTTGGAGCAAGTGGAGCAGTTATTTGGTATCGCGGTGCACCACCGCGAAAAACGGCACCCGCTGCAGGAGTGACTCGTGAATGGTGCAACAGGAGCGTTTATATATATATATATATATATATATATATATATATATATATATATATATATATATATATATATATTCACTGAAAAAACCATAGGTTTCACACCAGTTATAGTTAGGAATTAGCATTTAAAAAACCTATTAAATTCACTGAAAAAACCATAGGTTTCACACCAGTTATAGTTAGGTGGAAATATATATATATATAACACTCCATTCTCCTGCGCCTACCCAGGAAAAACAGCACTCTAGAGGTTTGCAGTAACTGGGTACTTTAATCGTCAAGCAACAGACGCGTTTCGGCGTTAAGCCTTCGTCAGTGTCAATGACACTTCAACTCATACAGACAAATAAAGCATTGCAAATTTCATGAAAAAAAGAAGGGACTAAACCCTCTGTGGAAAATAAGGCGCCATCTTAGAATGCGTTCAAATACACATATAGACATATTCTGTCTATCACAAATGGAAACCTTCTAATACAGAGGTATCATATAATGCAAATTAATACATTACACAGTTATCTAGCCGTGGATCGGCTATTGTCCCTTGAATGTTCCACTGATAAATTAAGGCTTTCTAATAACGAATGAAACAGTAGTGATTTACGATCTAAAGTCTTAGATTTACATCACCCATTATGTAAGCAGATAACCAATTCCTACATATATACAATTTCATTATTCATATCCGAATCCAAAGCATATAATCCATCCCATAGCCCCACGAGCATGGAGCAAAGGGAGAGATCACATGCACTAAAAATTTCCTAAAAATATCTTACATATAGGGAAGTCACAAAGCTAGAGACCAGACATGTTTACAGTTCGTTGTCAATTCATTTCCCTAAATGCACTGCCAGCTCCTCCCCACTATTCAGGCCTCTGGGGTGTTTGGTCATTAAATCGATGATATATCTCGATTCGAGCCTTCTCAGTCGTTGCAGACGGTCCCCTCCCGTATGGTGTGAAGACCGAAAAATTGCAGTTTATTTCTGTCCTTCCCATGTTGTTCTGAAAAAAGTCGGGCCACCGGGTACGCCGGGTCGGCTTTATGCAATATGCGCATCTTTAATGGGTTGATAGTGCTCCCCATGAAGCGTAAGCCACACGGGCAGACCAGACAGGATACAGCATAGGTGGTACTGCAAGTGATAAATTTCAGTATCCTAACACATTTGCCTGTTTCTTGTATGTCATAGGTAAGGGCCCTTCTGCTCGCTGCACAGGCCTTGCAACGGCCACAGGGATAAAAACCCATCATATCAGTCAAGGTGTTTGTCTTAATCCTGGGTTTTCCTAGGTGGCTACTGACCAACTTATCCCTTAGTGATCTTGCTCTATTGAAGGTCACCAGGGGGTATGAAGGTATATCATCTTTAAGTGCATTGTCTGTAAGGAGGATATGCCAGTTTTTTCTTAGCATAGTGTAGTGTTAAAGAAGGTCATAGACTCGGGAAGCTTGAAGGAAGTTTATTTCTGCTCAAGAGCAGCACAGCGACAGCCACACAGTCCAGCCTTCAACTGACAAACGGTCAGCATTCCACCACCCAGCTTCAGAACTCCCAAACCTCAGAGTTCCAACTACCAGTGCCATGGGGGCACAAACACAGAATACTACATTATCCTCATTTCTGCAAACAAAAAGAAGAAAGAGAAAAAACAAAAGAAAAATAGAGAAAACAGAGAAAGAAGGAAAAGATGAAAGAAGGAAAACAAAGTAAAACACTAAGCACAATAAACGCTAACGTAACATTGCAAGGAAAAATAATTGAGCTATCTGAACCTGGCAGGAATTCTGGGTACCCTCAAACTCCTGCGAAGTGTGGGCAACACATTATCATTACAACAATTGTTACCAGAGTTGGTGGTTCCAGAGGAAACATTTTTGACTGAGGAAACATTTTTGACTTTGACAACTTTACAGACATTCCACCAATTGTTGTTAACTCGCACGGCATTGCCACACACCTTGTTGACAACAACCGGTTCAGAGAACTTACTCCTGCCTTTGGTGACATGAACAGGATTCTTGATGCGAACAACATCACCAACACAGAAACTATGAGACACCACCCTTTTTCTCTCATCAAACTGACTTTTCTGCCTAGTCTGTGCTCGGATAACGTTTTCTCTTACGAGACCATCAATGCCATCTATAACATTCATCTTGACCCACTTGGACATCCAACCTGGACAAATCTTAGTCGACGGTCTCCTCCCTCTTAAAAGTTCGAAAGGGGAGAACCCAGTGGAAGAATGTGCAGTGGTGCGGTAGAACCATAACATGGAGCGAACAGCATTCTCGAGCACACACTTACTGGCGATGGCCCACTGCACACAATTATTTAACACTCGGTTCATTCTCTCGACAAGACCATTGGCCTGGGGGTGGTACAAGGAACTCTTCTTGTGAGTAACGCCACATTGTTTGAGAAAACACTCAAAATCAGAACTAACAAATTGTACTCCATTGTCGCTCATGACACATGAAGGAAAACCTTCTCTGAGAAAAATATCTTTCAGGAAAAGAATGACATTTGCTGAGGAAGGCTCACTGATGAACCGAACCTCAGGCCATTTCGAGTAATAATCAATGGCCACGATTGCGAATCGTGAAGATGGAGGTAAAAGGTTAAAAGGACCAACTAGGTCAACACCAATTTTTTCCCATGCTCTCTCAGGAAGTTGAACAGGTTCCAAAGGAGGCGTCCTCACTTTAAGACTTTTGTCGGAATGGTTGCATATAACACAACCCTCAATCATTGAATCCACACACACATCCATCTGAGGCCACCAAAATACATCCCGGAACCTACGTTTGGTGAAAGTTTTCCCTAAGTGACCTTCATGCGCACCATCCATAAGCCGTTCTCTCAAACTTTCTGGAGGAATCAACCTACCGCATCGCAAAAGGATACCATCCTCCACAGTGAGCTCATCGGCAACTTTAACATAGGTCTGAAACGGTCCAGAGACATACTTCTCTCTCGGCCAACCCGATTTCAAATAACCAATGACACGAGTAAGAACAGCATCCTTTGCCAATTCTCCTCTCCATTCAGTTTCATCCACAGCACACATGCCCTCTAAGTCTAATGCCGCTACAAAACAATCCTCCTGATCATCTTCCCTCTCAACCTCAGAGTCATCACCAGAGATGGGAAAACGTGAGAAGTAGTCTGCTCTGACATTTTTTGCTCCTGGCAGGTAAGCAATGTCGAAATCATACTGAAGTAGCTTCGTTGACAATCTGGCAATCCTAGGAGTATGCTCCTTAATCTTTTCACCAGACAAAATTGAGACCAAGGGACTATGATCTGTGCGTATGGTGAAATGACTGCCCCAGAGAAAAGAATTGAACTTCCTGACCGCCCACCAGCAGGCCAACAACTCTTTCTCGATAACCGAGAAGTTCATCTCGGCACCACGCAAAACTCTCGATGCATAAGCTATGGTGTTGTCAACCTGACCATTCTTCTGGGTGAGAACAGCCCCTAGACCAAACCCGCTTGCATCAACAGTAACCACACATTCCTTATTGGGATCAAAAGCTCTAAGAACACTATCACCCACCAGTTGAGACTTGATCCATCGAAAAATTTCATCACAGTTCTCACTCCACACAAAAGGTACATTTTTCTTGAGCATGTTGGTTAAAGGTTGAACTTTTGATGCGTAATCTTTGATGAATCTGGAATAAAATTCACTCAAACCTATGAAAGATTTTAAACCAGATTTATCCATGGGAGGAGAGGCATCAACAATGGCCTTCACTAAACCTGGACGTGGTTCAACCCCATTGTATGAGACCACATGCCCAAGGAATTCCATTTTCTCTTTGAGAAAAACACATTTCTCTCTTTTAAGGACAACACCTTTACATTGCATAATGTTTAACACTTGATTTAAAGAAGTATCATGTTCCTCTTTGCTTTGCCCAAAAATTAAAACATCGTCTTGGAAAACAATTACCCCGGGAGTGTCCTTGAACATTTGACTCATTAACCTCTGAAAAACTGCAGCCGCCGAGGCAAGACCAAATGGCAAACATCGTCGCCATTATTTTTGTAGTGTTAAAGAAGGTCATAGACTCGGGAAGCTTGAAGGTAGTTTATTTCTGCTCAAGAGCAGCACAGCGACAGCCACACAGTCCAGCCTTCAACTGACAAACGGTCAGCATTCCACCACCCAGCTTCAGAACTCCCAAACCTCAGAGTTCCAACTACCAGTGCCATGGGGGCACAAACACAGAATACTACATTAAGCTTTCAGGTGGTTAGCCCCCGTGGAGTATGGTGTTACCAGTCTAAATTTCCCTTCTTTGTTAAGCTCATTGGATAAAGATTTTTTCTTCAAAAGATCCTTTCTAGAGATTCTTCTCACCTTTTTAAGGGTGTTCTGTACCAACCCGTCATTGTAACCCCTAAGACTGAAACATGAGAGACTTTCCGATGCGGCCGCCTCAAAATCCTGGTCTCTGGAACTGTTTCGGCATAGTCTAAGTAGTTCTCCAGATGGTATGCTGTTGACCAACGGATGTGGATGGCTACTACTGGCATACAAGATGGAATTGCCAGCAGTTTCTTTTCTGAAGAGTGAAGTCTGGATTTTCCCGTCATCAATGAACACCCTCAGGTCCAAATATTCCGCTGCACCGGACTAATGGACCCAGAGAGGTGTAGATTGTACTCATTTTCATTTAGGATTTCTGCATACTTCTCTGCCGTATTCATTGCCCCCTGCCACACAATGAATAGGTCATCTATATAACGGTACCAGTACAACACCCTACCACTGTCCTGTCCTACACTGCAGCTCCTGGGCACCTGCTCCTCCCACCAGCCAACGAAAAAGTTCGCGTAGCTGGGGGCAAAGCAGGTACCCATCGCCGTCCCAGATATCTGTTTGAACAGTTGTTCTTCAAAAAGGAAGATGTTATGTGTAAGACAGAATTCCACGAATTCCAGTACCATTTGATTATGCTGTGCAAAGCGTAACTGGCGTTGGTCAAGGTAGTGCCGGACCGCATTTAGACCATGGTGATGTTCTATGATCGTATATAAGCTGGTAATGTCAAGCACCATCAGCAGATAATCGGATTGCCAGGTCATATCAGTGATTTTATTAAAAAAATCCTTAGTGTCCTGAACATAGGATTTATGGTTAACAACAAAGGGAAACAGAACATTGTCCACAAATCTGGACATATTCTCCGTGAGACTGTTCATCGAAGAAACGATAGGTCGCCCTGGAGGATGAGTACTGTTTTTATGTGACTTGGGGAGATGATAGAACGTAGGAGTCATAGGGTTGTTGCTGCGTAGAAAAAGATGTTCATCTTTGCCCAACATTGCAAGATCATACCACTTGTGTACTAGAGTATCATACTCTTTAATACTTTGGTTGTACATTACATTGTTCGTAACTCTATAGTACTTCTAGTCAGATAATTGTCTCATCGCCTCCTGATGGTAGTATTCTCTACTGAGCAAGACAACGTTCCCTCCTTTATCGGATGGTTTCACGATAATGGTGTTGTCCTTCATAAGATCATGCCGTCACTGTGCATCACTCATATTATGCATGATCGGATTCATACTCTTTCTGTATTTCAATAAATCGTTCGTCATTGCTTCACTAAAGAGATCAATGGCATCCCAAGGTACTTGTGGAATAAAGACGGACATCGGTTTAATGTGACTTTCTTCTCTTTCTTGAGTCACTCCTTGCAGTGTCGCTCTTTCGGCTATATTCATGCCCACCCTTGGGTTAGTGTCCCGTTCAGTTCTCAAATCCTCCATGGCCTCCAGACCGGGTAGATCTTTGCTACTTAACTGGTCTGTCGCTGTTATTCTGATTCCTAGCTTTGAGGTGTCCTTGGTATGAGGTCTCAACTTAAAATATTTGTGGAGCTTAAGCTTCCGTGTGAATCGAAATAAATCGATTCTTGTTTGAGTTTACTCCAGTTTGGCACTAGGGCAGAATGTCAATCCAAGGCTTAAGAGTTACTGTTCGTCTTTAGTCAGTGGTCTGTTGGTAAGATTCACCACAGTCAGATTAGCCACATTGCCTGGCTCCGTATCTGTTATTTCTTTTTGTTTTTGTTGTGGCCGGTCCAGCTCGGGGCTCCTGTTCTTCCTCTGCCCTTTCCTCCTATTGCCGCCCTCTGCCCTTCTTGTCCTCCTTTTGTGCTTTCTGGGGGTTTGTTCTTCCCCCCTCGTAACCATGAGTGCCGGATAAGCTTGAATTCCTCATGAAAAGGAGGAGCCACGCTGCACCTCTGATTTCTCTTGGGGTCAGACTGGTCATCACTCGACTCATTCTCCGTTACCTCGGATTCTGAGGCAACTACACTTGGATCTGGTGATGTTTGTGCATTAAGACGGAGAGCTTTTCTTGGTGCATCAAATTTCTTAGCGAAAGTTAGAACGCGACCTTGTGAATAGTCCTTTTCGTCGCGATCAAACTTCTCTTGTTTTCGCGCTTTGATCTTTTGCTCGTATTTGGTCAAACGATTTTTCATAAGACCCTTCAGCTCTTGCACCTTTAAAGTTTCTTCCTCTTTATCAATTTTTTCTTCTAGGTCTTTGATCTCCGCTAATGCCTTCTCCCCATCACTCCAGGCATATTTGACGAGGATTTTTAATGTCCCCTCACAGTACAGGGCTGTGTCCTCTGCCCAATCAGTGAGGAGTTGGGGGTCTGGATGCTCATACGAGGGGACCGTATAAACTCTCAAGCCTCGGGGTACACGGCGCTCCTCAATATAACTCGTGAGGCTTGTGGCCTCCCACCATTTTCGAACTTCCCGTTCGTATAATCTCTCCAATTTTGCCATATTGTCTCTAAGTGTGTTGCTTTGTGGCTCTACTGCTTGCGTTGTTAATACTGGCGATTTTTCATGCCTTTTAAACATATCTTTAGCCGCAGCGCGGCGTTCTATTTCACAGAACATGTCCATGTCCGTGAGTCAAATAGTTAATCCTATGCTTGCTCGATCACTTTCCCCCGTGATGCCTCCCTCTAGGACGCTCTGTCGCAATGTTCGCTGCAATCTCCCAAATGTAGAAGACGGGCTCACCGGTAGGTTCCGTGTACACTGGATGTCATCACTGGATACTCCCGGGGCAGCCCCCTGGTCTTCTGGTCTTTCCAATCTTTCCGATGTCTCAATCCTGTTCCGAATCCTTTTTCAAATGCCCAGCAGCTGCGGCGGTGCTCGGATAAATGAAACCATGCTCCAACTCCACAAAGATATCTCCGAGCACTCCCGAGCGGGTGCTGTTAATGGCTCGTGGACAGCCGTATAACATAACGCTCCATTATCCTGAGCCACCCAAGGAAAAACAGCACTCTAGAGGTTTGCAGTAACGGGGTACTTTAATCAGCAAGCAACAGACGCGTTTCGGCGTTAAGCCTTCGTCAGTGTCAATGACACTTCAACTCACACAGACAAATAAAGCATTGCAAATTTCATGAAAACAAAGAAGGGACTGAACCCTCTGTGAAAAATAAGGCGCCATCTTAGAATGTGTTCAAATACACATATAGACATATTATGTCTATCACAAATCGAAACCTTCTAATACAGAGGTATCATATAATGCAAATTAATACATTACACAGTTATATATATATATATATAGAGAGAGAGAGAGAGAGATGAAGTAAAGCTACTACAAACAGTAGTTTGGGCACAAAAGGGAGGGTTCACAAAGAAGTACTGATAATTAAGTATGGGTGAAATTTGCGAATTCGCGCAAAATGGCAACAAAATCAGCGAGTTCGCGAATTTTCCCGCGAACTCGCAGATTTTTTTGCCATTTACGCAAATATGTGACTACGTGTGCCCGTAACTTTACCAGCGTGCCAAAAGGCGCCGAGGTCCCTTGAGTGAGCTGGCCATTATAGTGGGGACGGGCGGGAAGACGTTTCATACCGCTAGTGTGTGGTGGACGGGGCCAAACGGGCGGGTCTTCTATGCGAGTTCACATGCATCTTGTTTATAAAGGGTCAGAGACCGAGCAGAGCAGCAGATGAGGAGAAAGCAGCCTCCTGGTCACAGGAGCTACACGGGGATGGCGCTCGGGAAACTCATGGATGCAAAAATACGTTTGGCACAGGACCCCAGAATCCTTCAGATGTCCAAGATAGCTCTGCTGCGCGTTTTGGTACAAAGCCATTCTGATCCTGCTCAGTGGGTTCAGGCGCATGCAGCTGCTGCTGCTGGACAATGTCCCATCTCATACTAAACTGCCCCGTACAGGCATATGCTGACGCTGGGCAGTAGAGTGCAGTGGCATGCGGGTGCTGCACGCCTGGTACATGCGCATACCGGTGCCAGGGGGACACGTGTTTATTGGTGCTGTGTAGCAAGTTATGACTTTACATTTTGACTGTTGTTCTACACTGCACATAGTGGAGCCCGCAACTGTGGAGGACGCTGTCTGATCTTACTTGTGCCTGCCCGCTGATTCAGACGCTGCATCTCGCCGCACCCGCGCCGCGGGTGCCGCTTCGCGTCCGTGACCTCTGGGAGGTGTTTTCGTTGCTGCCTGGGCTGTGGTGCTGCGGACTGTGAAGGAGAAGGAGCAGGCCGACTGAATGCCACAGGGACTCAGTTATCCAGCCTACTTAGCAGCCTCGTCCACGCTGCGCGGTAGTGCACCGGGCTAAGCCCGGGCAAAGGGCGAGCCCTCTGTGGCCCTCGGAGGCCAGAGGAGGCCGGGCTGGACCACACTACTGTCATCCGCACCCCGGGAAAACCAACGCCGCTGCAATCCATAACCCTGGACTGACCTACATCTATTTGTATGTTTAAGATCCTTACTTAATTCCTTTGTTCATAAAATTATTACTTCATTGTGCAATTTTAACCTAGCACTTTAAGTTATCTAGTGATTAAGAATCATGTCTCCCAAGGGCGCAAAGCCAGATAAGGGTAGGATATCCCTAGAGGGAGGGTCTCTAAGGGGCACGATTGAGCAGTACCTTACAAAAGCTGCCTCAGCGCTTGGCCAAGAGATTGAAATGGCGGAGCGCCGTCTATCCACAGAGCTCCTGAATAGACGCTCTTCGCTAGGTCCAATAGAACTAGCTACAACCCCTAATCGGAATAGTAGGAAACTACCACCTGCCAATAATGACATCAGTATTCCCTCTATTTTTTGTGATGCCACCACATTATCGGAGACTAGTACCCCTTATAGCAACATGAGTCCCAGTATAGATCCCTCACTAGAAATTATCCCTGAGGAATCTCTGATACTTCACCCCCTAATGTCTGTTCCAGAGACCAACCTGCAATCTACATCCTTACCATCGACTAATAAGCCCACAGTAAAGAGGAAGAGGGGGGGAAACACCCATAAGGGCAGGTGGGCAAAATTACCTAATGTCGCCCGAAATCCCCCAATGATGAGGAAGATAGGAACTGAGACCATAATTCCAGCCTAGAAAACGGCTCACCCTTCCCAACATCAAGATTTATTGGGAAGTAAAGAGGGCCTGGTTAGATCCTTAATATTACCCTTGGTGGAAAGATCAAAAAGGCTTGCAAATCAACTGGAGTCCTTAGAAGTAGCTATCACCTCAAACACAACTCTATTAAAAAGCTTATTAGCAGGTAATAGTAATAAACCTAAAATAGACAATCCAAGTAAAGCGGATAATGTCTCTAAATCGACACATTTAAGCAAAGGGAATAAAACTGTTAAACCAACATCTCAGGTTCCAGAAAAAACACAGGCATCAACTAAAATTAACATCGAGCTACCATCTCCTAAACATCCGGGGTGAAGGAATCCGAAGCATCTCCTGGCAAAACAGCTGATATGTGTGGAGATCGCAGTGGGAGGATGTCAGATCTTAGGAAACCTAAAGGCTCGAATGTTCAGATTGACTTGCCTCCCGAAGAAGCCCCATACGTGGCTATATTGACAAGGGTCCCAGAATTAAAACCAGGGATGAAGGAAGGGTACACTGACCTAAAAAACAAAGTGATTCATTGGTTAGTGAATAACAGACCACTTCCCCCCAATATCAATGGGAAAATTTTAAATGTGAGAAGGCTTGGGTGGGTAGGTCATAGGCCAAAAGACATGCAGGGAGACGCTGTAATCATTAATTTTAGGGACCGAAGGGTCATCCCATACATAAATGACTAGTACCAGGTGACGGGGGCCGGTGGAGAGGGGATAAGGATATACGACCAGAGCTATTTCCACCCTAGGTCACTAATATCACTGCATCTTAGGATAAGCAAGCCACATCATTATAACACATTGGGAGGGACAGCTTTTAACATCCAAACATCAAACAGATTTACCCCCTTTGTAGGCTTGGATGAGGTCGATTGACTCCCCAACTCATCACCCATGGCTCCAAGTAGAATAGAAGCAGCAAACACACCGAACCCGCCTATGAGCCCGCTATCATCTAGTTCACATCCAACAAGTAGTAGCAACGTTATTAGCTGGAAGGGTACACCTGAAGATGAAATCATTGCTCAGTCCCCCACATTTGATATCGAACCAAATGGGGATGGGGAAGGTAAACCAGGTTTAATTCGTATCCTCTCCTGGAACATTGCAGGCCTTAAAAAAATACTGGATATTCCTGATTGGCATGAGTTTATTGACAAACATGAGATCTGCATTTTCCAGGAGACGTGGAGCACGGTACCCTTGTACAAATCTGGTTACACCACGTTCTTCATCCCTGCAGTAACGCAAGGCTTGGGTCGTCCATCAAGGGGTCTACATATGGATTAAGACTTCAATTAACCTGGATATCTGTGTCCATAATGTAAATTCAGAGGACATTCTACACTTATCCTTTAAAGGACCCCTAAATGGCAATAGAGTTGATCTTTTCAACATATATGCCAGAGGAAGTCCGAGCAACCAAAATTCGCGCACAGTGCTATCTTTGGAAACGGCTTTAGCAGGCATCCCTCCATGTTCTAATATCATCTTAGGAGGCGACTTAAATTGTACATATGAACCCCTAAGTAAGGAAGATCTACTGGAGTCTAGTGAGGAAGATATGAAACACTCTATCCCTCTATTAAATCTGAGCCCTATTAAAAGATGGACGGTCAGGGCCCTACAGATTAATGCCCTGACACTGGAATACAATCTCCGGGCACTTAATGGGAGAACTACTTCAGACTCCAATGGGGCCATGACATTTACCAGGTTGAATGGCCCCTCCCGTATTGACTATATTATTTTAGATTTAAGATTATGGGGAATGTGATAGATATGGAGGTCAAACACATGCCCGACAGTGACCATAATCCACTTTGCGCTGATATTAGATGGGAAGTTAAAGGGAGGCCCATAAATCCTTTTCCTTCCACAAAAACAATAGTCCCATCCAACTGCAATCACAGGTTAAAATGGCAAAAGGTGGCATGTCAGGAGGAGACACTGACTAGTATATCTCTTCAGGTATCATCTATGACAGTGGAACTCTCCCTTCTTAACCCCAAGCTTAAATCTTTGTCGGGTTTCGATCTCAGTGAATCCTATAAGCCCTTGATCGATAGGATAGGCTCCCATTTTAAAATTGAGGGGACCAGAGGTAGGAAAAACTATGCATATAAAAGTGGTAATCCCTGGTTCACTGCAGAATGCAGAGTAAGGAGAAAAGCCATCTCTATAGCCCTACAGAAAAAAGATCCGTTGGCCGTAAGGTTAGCGAGACGGGAATATAGAAACACCACAGCATCTGCAAAACGGGCATGGGAGGAGGAACACTGACAGAAACTCAGGAAGGCGGATTTAAAAAAAAGATTCTACCCTCTTCTGGGATTTAATAAACAAATTAACCAGAAGGGGAACTGACCCCGTCCCAAACAACATAACTGAAAAACAATGGTTTTCCCACTTTCTAAATTTGTACAGCTATGAGGACGGTGTGGAGTATACCCGGGGCGTCCAACTAGACCCCGACCCAGAAAGCACGACTCTTGAAATTGATGACCCCATCACACTCTTGGAGGTTCAGGCAGCCATTAATATTATAGCCCCTGGAAAGGCTGCTTGGCCGGATGGTGTACCTGGCGATTTAATTTTACATGACCCCATCGTTTGGGCTGACTTCATTTTACACTTGTTGAATCACCTGTTCCAGGGCCATACAGTCCCAGACTCCTGGAAAGGAGCAGAAGTGGTCGCAATACATAAGAAGGGGGCGAGAGAGGATCCTGCCAACTACAGACCAATACGTTTAATTGATGTAATTCAAAAGGTGGTTGGCAGGGTCCTGATCTCTAGAACGGTGGCTTGGTTAGAGGAGGGAAACATATTAACGCACCTGTAAGCAGGATTTAGGCAGAAAATAGGTACAATGGACCAGGTGTTCAGATTCACAGCAACATACTGGAAAACTGTGTCCATTGGCAAGGGGTCGTTGTATCCGGCCTTTATCAACCTTAAAACTGCTTTCAACCTTGTACCGCGTGTCAGACTGTGGCAGGTGCTGCATGATATGGGCCTAACGCGATACCTTCTAGAACTAATCAAAAGATTGCATGAAGGTACCTATGCGAGAATCAGATGGGGGAATTCAGGAGAACTGACAGAGAGAATACCAGTACAGAGGGGGGTCCGCCAGGGATGTGTGATGACTCCCACCCTGTTCTCCCTCTTTATAAATGGGGTGGCAGACCATTTAAGGGAGGAACCAGTGGATGCCCCCACCCTGGCAGGTGAAAACATACCGACCCTCCTCTTTGCAGACGACACCCTTCTCATGTCTAAAACCCCCTTTGGTCTCCAGAAACTATTAAATAGGTTTAGCTCTTTTAGTGAAGAACGTGGGCTCACAATTAACACCTCCAAAACAAAATTGATGGTGCTTTCCGGCACTAAAAAAGCTAGGAGGATCAACGTTTCCCTTAATGGCACTTTACTAAAGGAAGTGGAAGCCTTTGACTACCTGGGAGTCAGGATAAATTGTAAAATGAAGTGGGACTCCCGCGTAGCTAAAATGCTTTTAAGCTTCAAGAGAGTGGCGGGGGCTATTTCTAGAGACCATCGTGCGACCTCTACCAGACCAATCAGCCCTGCTCTAGCAGTCTACGATGGCAAGGCTATGGCTGCTGCAACATACGGGTCGGAACTCTGGGGCTCTGACAGAGTCCCAGATCTAGTTAAAGCAGAGAACAAGTTCCTGAGAGAGCTAGTGTGTCTCCCCACTTCCACTCCCTTAAAACCATTACTCTACGATATGGGTCGCCGATCTTTTAAAGATATTGTTGGCCTTCGGTTTTTACTCCATTGGGTACGCCTTAGAAGGACACTGGAGCTTGATAACTATGCTGCTGTCCTTGATGACCTTATTTCTGTCAATTCCCCATTGAAGATTGGCTGGTTGAAAAAACTGAGGGACCTGGCGATCAATTTGGGATTAAGGGAAGAGTGGATCTCTCAGTTACCACCCGCGAAGGAAACCATCAAGAAGTTATATTGGGAGTGGATTCAAGCTAGAGACATGAAGAATCCAAAGGGGGGCCTCTTAACTGACCAGTTCTTGGACCATACGCCTGAGAGGAAGTTAGAACCCTTTCTTGATTTCATTAGTAACCAAAGAGACAGAACATTGTTTTTGAAATTGAGATATAGAACCCTCCCCTTGAATGCCTTTACAAGAAACTGGAGAGGATACTATCATCATCAAGTGACCTGTCCGGGGTGTGCAAATCCCACTGAGACTCTTGCTCACTTCCTGTTTGCCTGCAGGGCGTACAGGGGCCCCAGAAGAAGATGGTTAAGACCTGTGTGTAGAGAACTGGGAACAAGGCAGTATTTAGTGGCCCTCCGCATTTTAACAACAGATACCAGTTCCATGATGGTAATCTGCGGAGGTGCTAAATTTCTGGGGAAAGCATGGCAAATACGTACAAAGCTGCTCAATTGAGAATGGAGAAGGACACTAAGTGGTATAACTATGTCATCATATTTACTAGCATTTTATTAATGCGAATCTTTTAAACAAACTAGATTTGGCCTGTTTTTATTATTAAGGTGTATTTTAATTGGCTTTTAAACCTGCCCTGTTTTATACTCTGTAATTTGTTTTATCTAATTTTATCTTCTGTGATGAATATGTATTTACTTTTATGATAGTCACAACCCCAGGGCAGCTCAGCAGTGTGTGGGCTCACACCCACAGGGCACCCAGGCAGTTTAGCAGTGCCACCCTCTGGTTCATCACTGCCACCTTCTGGTTCATCACTGCCACCCTCTGGTTCACCACTGCCAACCTCTGGTTCATCACTGACACCCTCTGGTTCACCACTGCCACCCTCTTGTTCACCACTGTCACCCTCTGGTTCACCACTGCCAACCTCTGGTTCATCACTGCCAACCTCTGGTTCATCAGAGCACCCTCCGGTTCATCACATCACCCTCTGGTTCACCACTGCCACCCTCTGGTTCACCACTGCCACCCTCTGGTTTACCACTGTCACCGCGGTGAACCAGTGGGTGACAGTGGTGAACCAGAGGGTGACAGTGGTGAACCAGAGGGTGCTGTGATTAACCAGAGGGTGCTGTGATAAACCAGAGGGTGGCAGTGATAAACCAGAGGGTGAAAGTGGTGAACCAGAGGGTGTTCACCACTGTCACCCTCTGGTTCATCACTGCCACCCGCTAGTTCATCACAGCACCCTCTGGTTCATCACAGCACCCTGTGGTTCACCACTTCCACCCTCTGGTTCACCACTGCCACCCTCTGGTTCACCACTGCCACCCTCTGGTTCACCACGGCCACCCTCTGGTTAATCACTGCTACCCTCTGGTTCACCACTGCCACCATCTGGTTCACAATTGTCACCCTCTGGTTCACCACTGCCACCCTCTGGTTCATCATTGCGACCCTCTGGTGCATCACAGTACCCTCTGGTTCATCATGGCACTCTCTGGTTCACCACTGCCACCCGCTGGTTCACCACTGTCACACTCTGGTTGACCACTGCCACCCTCTAGTTCAGCACTGTCACCCTCTGGTTCACCACTGCCACCCTCTGGTTCATCACTGCCACCCTCTGGTTCATCACATCACCCTCTGGTTCATCACAGCACCCTCTGGTTTACCACTGCCACCCTCTGGTTCACCACTGTCACCCACTGGTTCAGCACTCTCACCCTCTGGTTCATCACTGCCACCCTCTGGTTCATCAATGCCACCCTCTGGTTCACCACTGCCATCCTCTGGTTTACCACTGTCACCCTCTGGTTCACCACTGCCACCCTCTGGTTCATCACTGCCACCCTCTGGTTCATCACAGCACCCTCTGGTTCATCACAGCACCCTCTGGTTCACCACTGCCACCCTCTGGTTCACCACTGCCAACCTCTGGTTCACCACTGCCACCCTCTGGTTCATCACTGCCACCCTTTGGTTCACCACTGCACCTTCTGGTTCATCACAGCACCCTCTGGTTCATCACTGCCATCCTCTTGTTCATCACAGCACCCTCTGGTTCACCACTGTCACCCACTGGTTCACCACTGCCACCCTCTGGTTCATCACTGCCACCCTCTGGTTCACCTCTGCCACCCTCTGGTTCACCACTGCCACCCTCTGGTTCACCACTGTCACCCTCTGGTTCACCACTGCACCCTCTGGTTCATCACAGCACACTCTGGTTCATCACTGCAACCCTCTGGCTCATCACAGCACCCTCTGGTTCACCACTGCTACCCTCTGCTTCATGACTGCCACCCTCTTGTTCACCACTGCCACCCTCTGGTTCATCACTGCCACCCTCTGGTTCACCACTGCCACCCTCTGGTTCACCAATGTCATCCTCTGGTTCACCACTGCCACCCTCTGGTTCATTACTGCCCCCCTGTGGTTCATCACAGCACCCTCTGGTTCATCATAGCACCCTCTGGTTCACCACTGCCACCCTCTGGTTCATCACTGCCACCCTCTGGTTCATCACTGCCACCCTCTGGTTCACCACTGCACCTTCTGGTTCATCACAGCACCCTCTGATTCATCACTGCCACCCTCTGGTTCATCACAGCACCCTCTGGTTCACCACTGCCACCCTCTGGTTCACCACTGCCACCCTCTGGTTTAATACTGTCACCCTCTGGTTCACCACTCTCACCCTCTGGTTAAATACTGCCACCCTCTGGTTCATCACAGCACCCTCTGGTTCATCACAGCACCCTGTGGTTCAACACTGCCACCCTCTGGTTCATCACTGCCACCCTCTGGTTCACCACTGCACGTTCTGGTTCATCACAGCACCCTCTGGTTCATCACTGCCCCCCTCTGGTTCATCACAGCACCCTCTGATTCACCACTGCCACCCTCTGGTTCACCACTGGCACCCTCTGATTCATCACTGCCACCCTCTGGTTCATCACTGCCACCCTTTGGTTCACCACTGCCACCCTCTGGTTCACCATTGTCACCCTCTGGTTCACCATTGTCACCCTCTGGTTCACCACTGCCACCCTCTGGTTCATCACTGCCACCCTCTGGTTCATCACAGCACCCACTGGTTCATCATAGCACCCTCTGGTTCACCACTGCCCCCCTCTGGTTCACCACTGTCAACCACTGGTTCACCACTGCCACCCTCTGGTTCAGCACTGTCACCCTCTGGTTCACCACTACCACCCTCTAGTTCATCACTGCCACCCTCTGGTTCATCACATCACCCTCTGGTTCATCACAGCACCCTCTGGTTCACCACTGCCACCCTCTGGTTCACCACTGTCACCCACTGGTTCAGCACTGCCACCCTCTGGTTCATCACTGCCACCCTCTAGTTCATCACTGCCACCCTCTGGTTCATCACTACCACCCTCTGGTTCATCACAGCACCCTCTGGTTCATCATAGCACCCTCTGGTTCATCACTGCCACCCTCTGGTTCATCACAGCACCCTCTGGATCACCACTGCCACCCTCTGGTTCACCACTGCCACCCTCTGGTTTACTACTGTCACCCTCTGGTTCACCACTCTCATCCTCTGGTTAATCACTGCCACCCTCTGGTTCATCACTGCCACCCTCTGGTTCATCACTGCCACCCTCTGGTTCATCACAGCACCGACTGGTTCATCATAGCAACCTCTGGTTCACCACTGCCACCCTCTGGTTCACCACTGTCACCCTCTGGTTCACCACTGCCACCCTCTGGTTCACCACTGCCACCCTCTGGTTTACTACTGTCACCCTCTGGTTCACCAGTCTCACCCTCTGGTTAATCACTGCCACCCTCTGATTCATCACTGCCACCCTCTGGTTCACCACTGCCTCCCTCTGGTTTACCACTGTCACCCTCTGGTTCACCGCTGCCACCCTCTGGTTCATCACTGCCACCTTCTGGTTCATTACAGCACCCTCTGGTTCGTCACAGCACCCTCTGGTTCACCACTGCCACCCTCTGGTTCACCACTGCCACCCTCTGGTTCATCACTGCCACCCTCTGGTTCATCACTGCCACCCTCTGGTTCACCACTGCACCTTCTGGTTCAACACAGCACCCTCTGGTTCATCACTGCCACCCTCTGGTTCATCAAAGAACCCTCTGGTGCACCACTGCCACCCTCTGGTTCACCACTGCCACCCTCTGGTTCACCACTGCCACCCTCTGGTTCACCACTTCCACCCTCTGGTACACCACTGTTACCCTCTGGTTCACCACTGCCACCCTCTGGTTCACCACTGCCACCCTCTGATTCATCATTGCCACCCTCTGGTTCATCACAGCACCCTCTGGTTCATCACAGGACACTCCGGTTCACCACTACCACCCTCTGGTTCAGCACTGTCACCCTCTGGTTCACCACTGCCACCCTTTGGTTCACCACTGCCACCCTCTGGTTCATCACAGCACCCTCTGGTTCACCACTGTCACCCACTGGTTCACCACTGCCACCCTCTGGTTAATCACTGCCACCCTCTGGTTCACCTCTGCCACCCTCTGGTTCACCACTGCCACCCTCTGGTTCAGCACTGTCACCCACTGGTTCACCACTGCCACACTCTGGTTCACCACTGCCACCCTCCGGTTCATCACTGCCACCCTCTGGTTCACCACTGCACCCTCTGGTTCATCACAGCACCCTCTGGTTCATCACTGCCACACTCTGGTTCATCACAGCACCCTCTGGTTCACCACTGCCACCCTATGGTTCATCACTGCCACCCTCTTGTTCACCACTGCCACCCTCTGGTTCATCACTGCCACCCTCTGGTTCACCACTGCCACCCTCTGGTTCACCACTGTCACCCTCTGGTTCACCACTGCCACCCTCTGGTTCATCACTGCCAACCTCTGGTTCATCGCAGCACCCTCTGGTTCATCACATCACCCTCTGGTTCACTACTGCCACCCTCTGGTTCACCACTGCCACCCTCTGGTTTACCACTGTGACCCTCTGGTTCACCACTGTCACCATCTGGTTCATCACTGCCACCCTCTGGTTCATCACAGCACCCTCTGGTTCATCACTGCCACCCTCTGGTTCATCACAGCACCCTCTGGATCACCACTGCCACCCTCTGGTTCACCACTGCCACCCTCTGGTTTACTACTGTCACCCTCTGGTTCACCACTCTCATCCTCTGGTTAATCACTGCCACCCTCTGGTTCATCACTGCCACCCTCTGGTTCATCACTGCCACCCTCTGGTTCATCACAGCACCCTCTGGTTCACCACTGCCACCCTCTGGTTCACCACTGCCAACCTCTGGTTCACCACTGCCACCCTCTGGTTCATCACTGCCACCCTTTGGTTCACCACTGCACCTTCTGGTTCATCACAGCACCCTCTGGTTCATCACTGCCATCCTCTTGTTCATCACAGCACCCTCTGGTTCACCACTGTCACCCACTGGTTCACCACTGCCACCCTCTGGTTCATCACTGCCACCCTCTGGTTCACCTCTGCCACCCTCTGGTTCACCACTGCCACCCTCTGGTTCACCACTGTCACCCTCTGGTTCACCACTGCACCCTCTGGTTCATCACAGCACCCTCTGGTTCATCACTGCCACCCTCTGGCTCATCACAGCACCCTCTGGTTCACCACTGCTACCCTCTGCTTCATGACTGCCACCCTCTTGTTCACCACTGCCACCCTCTGGTTCATCACTGCCACCCTCTGGTTCACCACTGCCACCCTCTGGTTCACCAATGTCATCCTCTGGTTCACCACTGCCACCCTCTGGTTCATTACTGCCCCCCTGTGGTTCATCACAGCACCCTCTGGTTCATCATAGCACCCTCTGGTTCACCACTGCCACCCTCTGGTTCATCACTGCCACCCTCTGGTTCATCACTGCCACCCTCTGGTTCACCACTGCACCTTCTGGTTCATCACAGCACCCTCTGATTCATCACTGCCACCCTCTGGTTCATCACAGCACCCTCTGGTTCACCACTGCCACCCTCTGGTTCACCACTGCCACCCTCTGGTTTAATACTGTCACCCTCTGGTTCACCACTCTCACCCTCTGGTTAAATACTGCCACCCTCTGGTTCATCACAGCACCCTCTGGTTCATCACAGCACCCTGTGGTTCAACACTGCCACCCTCTGGTTCATCACTGCCACCCTCTGGTTCACCACTGCACGTTCTGGTTCATCACAGCACCCTCTGGTTCATCACTGCCCCCCTCTGGTTCATCACAGCACCCTCTGATTCACCACTGCCACCCTCTGGTTCACCACTGGCACCCTCTGATTCATCACTGCCACCCTCTGGTTCATCACTGCCACCCTTTGGTTCACCACTGCCACCCTCTGGTTCACCATTGTCACCCTCTGGTTCACCATTGTCACCCTCTGGTTCACCACTGCCACCCTCTGGTTCATCACTGCCACCCTCTGGTTCATCACAGCACCCACTGGTTCATCATAGCACCCTCTGGTTCACCACTGCCCCCCTCTGGTTCACCACTGTCAACCACTGGTTCACCACTGCCACCCTCTGGTTCAGCACTGTCACCCTCTGGTTCACCACTACCACCCTCTAGTTCATCACTGCCACCCTCTGGTTCATCACATCACCCTCTGGTTCATCACAGCACCCTCTGGTTCACCACTGCCACCCTCTGGTTCACCACTGTCACCCACTGGTTCAGCACTGCCACCCTCTGGTTCATCACTGCCACCCTCTAGTTCATCACTGCCACCCTCTGGTTCATCACTACCACCCTCTGGTTCATCACAGCACCCTCTGGTTCATCATAGCACCCTCTGGTTCATCACTGCCACCCTCTGGTTCATCACAGCACCCTCTGGATCACCACTGCCACCCTCTGGTTCACCACTGCCACCCTCTGGTTTACTACTGTCACCCTCTGGTTCACCACTCTCATCCTCTGGTTAATCACTGCCACCCTCTGGTTCATCACTGCCACCCTCTGGTTCATCACTGCCACCCTCTGGTTCATCACAGCACCGACTGGTTCATCATAGCAACCTCTGGTTCACCACTGCCACCCTCTGGTTCACCACTGTCACCCTCTGGTTCACCACTGCCACCCTCTGGTTCACCACTGCCACCCTCTGGTTTACTACTGTCACCCTCTGGTTCACCAGTCTCACCCTCTGGTTAATCACTGACACCCTCTGATTCATCACTGCCACCCTCTGGTTCACCACTGCCTCCCTCTGGTTTACCACTGTCACCCTCTGGTTCACCGCTGCCACCCTCTGGTTCATCACTGCCACCTTCTGGTTCATTACAGCACCCTCTGGTTCGTCACAGCACCCTCTGGTTCACCACTGCCACCCTCTGGTTCACCACTGCCACCCTCTGGTTCATCACTGCCACCCTCTGGTTCATCACTGCCACCCTCTGGTTCACCACTGCACCTTCTGGTTCAACACAGCACCCTCTGGTTCATCACTGCCACCCTCTGGTTCATCAAAGAACCCTCTGGTGCACCACTGCCACCCTCTGGTTCACCACTGCCACCCTCTGGTTCACCACTGCCACCCTCTGGTTCACCACTTCCACCCTCTGGTACACCACTGTTACCCTCTGGTTCACCACTGCCACCCTCTGGTTCACCACTGCCACCCTCTGATTCATCATTGCCACCCTCTGGTTCATCACAGCACCCTCTGGTTCATCACAGGACACTCCGGTTCACCACTACCACCCTCTGGTTCAGCACTGTCACCCTCTGGTTCACCACTGCCACCCTTTGGTTCACCACTGCCACCCTCTGGTTCATCACAGCACCCTCTGGTTCACCACTGTCACCCACTGGTTCACCACTGCCACCCTCTGGTTAATCACTGCCACCCTCTGGTTCACCTCTGCCACCCTCTGGTTCACCACTGCCACCCTCTGGTTCAGCACTGTCACCCACTGGTTCACCACTGCCACACTCTGGTTCACCACTGCCACCCTCCGGTTCATCACTGCCACCCTCTGGTTCACCACTGCACCCTCTGGTTCATCACAGCACCCTCTGGTTCATCACTGCCACACTCTGGTTCATCACAGCACCCTCTGGTTCACCACTGCCACCCTATGGTTCATCACTGCCACCCTCTTGTTCACCACTGACACCCTCTGGT
Source organism: Lissotriton helveticus (assembly GCF_964261635.1). NCBI lineage: Eukaryota > Metazoa > Chordata > Amphibia > Caudata > Salamandridae > Lissotriton > Lissotriton helveticus. Next base: position 1,083,077,634 of record NC_136061.1, on the reverse strand, counting down.
TCATCACTGCCACCCTCTGGTTCACCACTGCCACCCTCTGGTTCACCACTGTCACCCTCTGGTTCACCACTGCCACCCTCTGGTTCATCACTGCCAACCTCTGGTTCATCGCAGCACCCTCTGGTTCATCACATCACCCTCTGGTTCACTACTGCCACCCTCTGGTTCACCACTGCCACCCTCTGGTTTACCACTGTGACCCTCTGGTTCACCACTGTCACCATCTGGTTCATCACTGCCACCCTCTGGTTCATCACAGCACCCTCTGGTTCATCACTGCCACCCTCTGGTTCATCACAGCACCCTCTGGATCACCACTGCCACCCTCTGGTTCACCACTGCCACCCTCTGGTTTACTACTGTCACCCTCTGGTTCACCACTCTCATCCTCTGGTTAATCACTGCCACCCTCTGGTTCATCACTGCCACCCTCTGGTTCATCACTGCCACCCTCTGGTTCATCACAGCACCGACTGGTTCATCATAGCAACCTCTGGTTCACCACTGCCACCCTCTGGTTCACCACTGTCACCCTCTGGTTCACCACTGCCACCCTCTGGTTCACCACTGCCACCCTCTGGTTTACTACTGTCACCCTCTGGTTCACCAGTCTCACCCTCTGGTTAATCACTGCCACCCTCTGATTCATCACTGCCACCCTCTGGTTCACCACTGCCTCCCTCTGGTTTACCACTGTCACCCTCTGGTTCACCGCTGCCACCCTCTGGTTCATCACTGCCACCTTCTGGTTCATCACAGCACCCTCTGGTTCGTCACAGCACCCTCTGGTTCACCACTGCCACCCTCTGGTTCACCACTGCCACCCTCTGGTTCATCACTGCCACCCTCTGGTTCATCACTGCCACCCTCTGGTTCACCACTGCACCTTCTGGTTCAACACAGCACCCTCTGGTTCATCACTGCCACCCTCTGGTTCATCAAAGAACCCTCTGTTGCACCACTGCCACCCTCTGGTTCACCACTGCCACCCTCTGGTTCACCACTGCCACCCTCTGGTTCACCACTGCTACCCTCTGGTACACCACTGTTACCCTCTGGTTCACCACTGCCACTCTCTGGTTCACCACTGCCACCCTCTGATTCATCATTGCCGCCCTCTGGTTCATCACAGCACCCTCTGGTTCATCACAGGACACTCCGGTTCACCACTACCACCCTCTGGTTCAGCACTGTCACCCTCTGGTTCACCACTGCCACCCTTTGGTTCACCACTGCCACCCTCTGGTTCATCACAGCACCCTCTGGTTCACCACTGTCACCCACTGGTTCACCACTTCCACCCTCTGGTTAATCACTGCCACCCTCTGGTTCACTTCTGCCACCCTCTGGTTCACCACTGCCACCCTCTGGTTCAGCACTGTCACCCACTGGTTCACCACTGCCACACTCTGGTTCACCACTGCCACCCTCCGGTTCATCACTGCCACCCTCTGGTTCACCACTGCACCCTCTGGTTCATCACAGCACCCTTTGGTTCATCACTGCCACACCCTGGTTCATCACAGCACCCTCTGGTTCACCACTGCCACCCTATGGTTCATCACTGCCACCCTCTTGTTCACCACTGCCACCCTCTGGTTCATCACTGCCACCCTCTGGTTCACCACTGCCACCCTCTGGTTCACCACTGTCACCCTCTGGTTCACCACTGCCACCCTCTGGTTCATCACTCCCAACCTCTGGTTCATCGCAGCACCCTCTGGTTCATCACATCACGCTCTGGTTCACTACTGCCACCCTCTGGTTCACCACTGCCACCCTCTGGTTTACCACTGTGACCCTCTGGTTCACCACTGTCACCATCTGGTTCATCACTGCCACCCTCTGGTTCATCACAGCACCCTCTGGTTCATCACAGCACCCTGTGGTTCACCACTGCCACCCTCTGGTTCACCACTGTCACCCTCTGGTTCATCTCTGCCACCCTCTGGTTCATCACTGCCACCCTCTGGTTCACCACTGCCAGCCTCTTGTTCACCAGTGTCACCCTCTGGTTCACCACTGCCACACTCTGGTTCATCATAGCACCCTCTGGTTCATCACGGCACCCTCTGGTCCATCATAGCACCCTCTGGTTCACCACTGCCACCCTCTGGTTCACCACTGTCACCCTCTGGTTCACCACTGCCACCCTCTGGTTCAGCGTACTGTCACCCTTTGGTTCACCACTGCCACCCTCCGGTTCATCACTGCCACCTTCTGGTTCATCACATCACCCTCTGGTTCATCAATGCACCCTCTAGTTCACCACTGCCAACCTCTGGTTCACTACTGTCACCCTCTGGTTCATCACAGCACCCTCTGGTTCACCACTGCCACCCTCTGTTTCATCACTGTCACCCTCTGGTTCATCACTTCCACCCTCTGGTTCACCACTGCCACCCTCTGGTTTACCACGGTCACCCTCTGCTTCACCAATGCCACCCTCTGGTTCATCACTGCCACCCTCTGGTTCATCACAGCACCCTCTGGTTCATCACAGCACCCTCTGGTTCACCACTGCCACCATCTGGTTCACCACTGCCACCCTCTGGTTCATCACTGCCACCCTCTGGTTCATCACTGCCACCCTCTGGTTCACCACTGCACCTTCTGGTTCATCACAGCACCGTCTGGTTCATAATTGCCACCCTATGGTTCATCACAGCACCCTCTGGTTCACCACTGCCACCTTCTGGTTCACCACTGCCACCCTCTGGTTCATCAATGCCACCCTCTGGTTCACCACTGCCACCATCTGGTTCACCACTGTTACCCTCTGGTTCATCACAACACCCTCTGGTTCATCACAGGACGCTCTGGTTCACCACTGCCACCTCTTGTACAGCACTGTCACCCTCTGGTTCACCACTGCCACCCTCTGGTTCACCACTGTCACCCTCTGGTTCACCACTGCCACCCTCTGGTTCATCATTGCCACCCTCTGGTTCATCACAGCACCCTCTGGTTCACCACTGCCACACTCTGGTTCACCACCGTCACCCACTGGTTCACCACTGCCACCCTCTGGTTCATCAGTGCCACCCTCTGGTTCATCACTGCCACCCTCTGGTTCATCACAGCACCCTCTGGTTCATCACAGCACCCTCTGGTTCACCACTGCCACCCTCTAGTTCACCACTGTCACCCACTGGTTCACCACTGCCACCCTCTGGTTCATCACTGCCACCCTCTGGTTCAACACTGCCACCCTCTGGTTCATCACTGCCACCCTCTGCTTCACCACTGCCACCCTCTGGTTCACCACTGCCACTCTCTGGTTCATCACTTTCACCCTCTGGTTCATCACTTCCACCCTCTGGTTCACCACTGCCACCCTCTGGTTTACCACGGTCACCCTCTGCTTCACCAATGCCACCCTCTGGTTCATCACTGCCACCCTCTGGTTCACCACTGCCACCCTCTGGTTCACCAATGTCATCCTCTGGTTCACATCTGCCACCCTCTGGTTCACCACTGCCACCCTCTGGTTCATCACAGCACCCTCTGGTTCATCACAGCACCCTCTGGTTCACTACTGCCACCCTCTGGTTCACCACTGCCACCCTCTGGTTTACCACTGTGACCCTCTGGTTCACCACTGTCACCATCTGGTTCATCACTGCCACCCTCTGGTTCATCACAGCACCCTCTGGTTCATCACAGCACCCTGTGGTTCACCACTGCCACCCTCTGGTTCACCACTGTCACCCTCTGGTTCATCTCTGCCACCCTCTGGTTCATCACTGCCACCCTCTGGTTCACCACTGCCAGCCTCTTGTTCACCAGTGTCACCCTCTGGTTCACCACTGCCACACTCTGGTTCATCATAGCACCCTCTGGTTCATCACGGCACCCTCTGGTCCATCATAGCACCCTCTGGTTCACCACTGCCACCCTCTGGTTCACCACTGTCACCCTCTGGTTCACCACTGCCACCCTCTGGTTCAGCGTACTGTCACCCTTTGGTTCACCACTGCCACCCTCCGGTTCATCACTGCCACCTTCTGGTTCACCACATCACCCTCTGGTTCATCACAGCACCCTCTAGTTCACCACTGCCAACCTCTGGTTCACTACTGTCACCCTCTGGTTCATCACAGCACCCTCTGGTTCACCACTGCCACCCTCTGTTTCATCACTGTCACCCTCTGGTTCATCACTTCCACCCTCTGGTTCACCACTGCCACCCTCTGGTTTACCACGGTCACCCTCTGCTTCACCAATGCCACCCTCTGGTTCATCACTGCCACCCTCTGGTTCATCACAGCACCCTCTGGTTCATCACAGCACCCTCTGGTTCACCACTGCCACCATCTGGTTCACCACTGCCACCCTCTGGTTCATCACTGCCACCCTCTGGTTCATCACTGCCACCCTCTGGTTCACCACTGCACCTTCTGGTTCATCACAGCACCGTCTGGTTCATAATTGCCACCCTATGGTTCATCACAGCACCCTCTGGTTCACCACTGCCACCTTCTGGTTCACCACTGCCACCCTCTGGTTCATCACTGCCACCCTCTGGTTCACCACTGCCACCATCTGGTTCACCACTGTTACCCTCTGGTTCATCACAACACCCTCTGGTTCATCACAGGACGCTCTGGTTCACCACTGCCACCTCTTGTACAGCACTGTCACCCTCTGGTTCACCACTGCCACCCTCTGGTTCACCACTGTCACCCTCTGGTTCACCACTGCCACCCTCTGGTTCATCATTGCCACCCTCTGGTTCATCACAGCACCCTCTGGTTCACCACTGCCACACTCTGGTTCACCACCGTCACCCACGGGTTCACCACTACCACCCTCTGGTTCATCAGTGCCACCCTCTGGTTCATCACTGCCACCCTCTGGTTCATCACAGCACCCTCTGGTTCATCACAGCACCCTATGGTTCACCACTGCCACCCTCTAGTTCACCACTGTCACCCACTGGTTCACCACTGCCACCCTCTGGTTCATCACTGCCACCCTCTGGTTCAACACTGCCACCCACTGGTTCATCACTGCCACCCTCTGATTCACCACTGCCACCCTCTGGTTCACCACTCTCACCCTCTGGTTCACCACTCTCACCCTCTGGTTCACCACTTTCACCCTCTGGTTTATCACTGCCACCCTCTGGTTTATCACAGCACCCTCTGGTTAATCACAGCACCCTCTGGTTCACCACTGCCACCCTCTGGTTCACCACTGTCACCCACTGGTTCACCGCTGCCACCCTCTGGTTCACCACTGCCACTCTCTGGTTCATCACTTTCACCCTCTGGTTCATCACTTCCACCCTCTGGTTCACCACTGCCACCCTCTGGTTTACCACGGTCACCCTCTGCTTCACCAATGCCACCCTCTGGTTCATCACTGCCACCCTCTGGTTCACCACTGCCACCCTCTGGTTCACCAATGTCATCCTCTGGTTCACCTCTGCCACCCTCTGGTTCACCACTGCCACCCTCTGGTTCATCACAGCACTCTCTGGTTCATCACAGCACCCTCTGGTTCACCACTGCCACCCTCTGGTTCACCACTGCCAACCTCTGGTTCATCACTGCCACCCTCTGGTTCATCACTGCCACCCTTTGGTTCACCACTGCACCTTCTGGTTCATCACAGCACCCTCTGGTTCATCACTGCCATCCTCTTGTTCATCACAGCACCCTCTGGTTCACCACTGTCACCCACTGGTTCACCACTGCCACCCTCTGGTTCATCACTGCCACCCTCTGGTTCACCTCTGCCACCCTCTGGTTCACCACTGCCACCCTCTGGTTCACCACTGTCACCCTCTGGTTCACCACTGCACCCTCTGGTTCATCACAGCACCCTCTGGTTCATCACTGCCACCCTCTGGCTCATCACAGCACCCTCTGGTTCACCACTGCTACCCTCTGCTTCATGACTGCCACCCTCTTGTTCACCACTGCCACCCTCTGGTTCATCACTGCCACCCTCTGGTTCACCACTGCCACCCTCTGGTTCACCAATGTCATCCTCTGGTTCACCACTGCCACCCTCTGGTTCATTACTGCCCCCCTGTGGTTCATCACAGCACCCTCTGGTTCATCATAGCACCCTCTGGTTCACCACTGCCACCCTCTGGTTCATCACTGCCACCCTCTGGTTCATCACTGCCACCCTCTGGTTCACCACTGCACCTTCTGGTTCATCACAGCACCCTCTGATTCATCACTGCCACCCTCTGGTTCATCACAGCACCCTCTGGTTCACCACTGCCACCCTCTGGTTCACCACTGCCACCCTCTGGTTTAATACTGTCACCCTCTGGTTCACCACTCTCACCCTCTGGTTAAATACTGCCACCCTCTGGTTCATCACAGCACCCTCTGGTTCATCACAGCACCCTGTGGTTCAACACTGCCACCCTCTGGTTCATCACTGCCACCCTCTGGTTCATCACTGCACGTTCTGGTTCATCACAGCACCCTCTGGTTCATCACTGCCCCCCTCTGGTTCATCACAGCACCCTCTGATTCACCGCTGCCACCCTCTGGTTCACCACTGGCACCCTCTGATTCATCACTGCCACCCTCTGGTTCATCACTGCCACCCTTTGGTTCACCACTGCCACCCTCTGGTTCACCATTGTCACCCTCTGGTTCACCATTGTCACCCTCTGGTTCACCACTGCCACCCTCTGGTTCATCACTGCCACCCTCTGGTTCATCACAGCACCCACTGGTTCATCATAGCACCCTCTGGTTCACCACTGCCCCCCTCTGGTTCACCACTGTCACCCACTGGTTCACCACTGCCACCCTCTGGTTCAGCACTGTCACCCTCTGGTTCACCACTACCACCCTCTAGTTCATCACTGCCACCCTCTGGTTCATCACATCACCCTCTGGTTCATCACAGCACCCTCTGGTTCACCACTGCCACCCTCTGGTTCACCACTGTCACCCACTGGTTCAGCACTGCCACCCTCTGGTTCATCACTGCCACCCTCTAGTTCATCACTGCCACCCTCTGGTTCATCACTACCACCCTCTGGTTCATCACAGCACCCTCTGGTTCATCATAGCACCCTCTGGTTCATCACTGCCACCCTCTGGTTCATCACAGCACCCTCTGGATCACCACTGCCACCCTCTGGTTCACCACTGCCACCCTCTGGTTTACTACTGTCACCCTCTGGTTCACCACTCTCATCCTCTGGTAAATCACTGCCACCCTCTGGTTCATCACTGCCACCCTCTGGTTCATCACTGCCACCCTCTGGTTCATCACAGCACCGACTGGTTCATCATAGCAACCTCTGGTTCACCACTGCCACCCTCTGGTTCACCACTGTCACCCTCTGGTTCACCACTGCCACCCTCTGGTTCACCACTGCCACCCTCTGGTTTACTATTGTCACCCTCTGGTTCACCAGTCTCACCCTCTGGTTAATCACTTCCACCCTCTGGTTCATCACTGCCACCCTCTGGTTCACCACTGCCTCCCTCTGGTTTACCACTGTCACCCTCTGGTTCACCGCTGCCACCCTCTGGTTCATCACTGCCACCTTCTGGTTCATCACAGCACCCTCTGGTTCATCACAGCACCCTCTGGTTCACCACTGCCACCCTCTGGTTCACCACTGCCACCCTCTGGTTCATCACTGCCACCCTCTGGTTCATCACTGCCACCCTCTGGTTCACCACTGCACCTTCTGGTTCAACACAGCACCCTCTGGTTCATCACTGCCACCCTCTGGTTCATCAAAGAACCCTCTGGTGCACCACTGCCACCCTCTGGTTCACAACTGCCACCCTCTGGTTCACCACTGCCACCCTCTGGTTCACCACTGCCACCCTCTGGTACACCACTGTTACCCTCTGGTTCACCACTGCCACCCTCTGGTTCACCACTGCCACCCTCTGATTCATCATTGCCACCCTCTGGTTCATCACAGCACCCTCTGGTTCATCACAGGACACTCCGGTTCACCACTACCACCCTCTGGTTCAGCACTGTCACCCTCTGGTTCACCACTGCCACCCTTTGGTTCATCACTGCCACCCTCTGGTTCATCACAGCACCCTCTGGTTCACCACTGTCACCCACTGGTTCACCACTGCCACCCTCTGGTTAATCACTGCCACCCTCTGGTTCACCTCTGCCACCCTCTGGTTCACCACTGCCACCCTCTGGTTCAGCACTGTCACCCACTGGTTCACCACTGCCACACTCTGGTTCACCACTGCCACCCTCCGGTTCATCACTGCCACCCTCTGGTTCACCACTGCACCCTCTGGTTCATCACAGCACCCTCTGGTTCATCACTGCCACACTCTGGTTCATCACAGCACCCTCTGGTTCACCACTGCCACCCTATGGTTCATCACTGCCACCCTCTTGTTCACCACTGCCACCCTCTGGTTCATCACTGCCACCCTCTGGTTCACCACTGCCACCCTCTGGTTCACCACTGTCACCCTCTGGTTCACCACTGCCACCCTCTGGTTCATCACTGCCAACCTCTGGTTCATCGCAGCACCCTCTGGTTCATCACATCACCCTCTGGTTTACTACTGCCACCCTCTGGTTCACCACTGCCACCCTCTGGTTTACCACTGTGACCCTCTGGTTCACCACTGTCACCATCTGGTTCATCACTGCCACCCTCTGGTTCATCACAGCCCCCTCTGGTTCATCACAGCACCCTGTGGTTCACCACTGCCACCCTCTGGTTCACCACTGTCACCCTCTGGTTCATCTCTGCCACCCTCTGGTTCATCACTGCCACCCTCTGGTTCACCACTGCCAGCCTCTTGTTCACCAGTGTCACCCTCTGGTTCACCACTGCCACACTCTGGCTCATCATAGCACCCTCTGGTTCATCACGGCACCCTCTGGTCCATCATAGCACCCTCTGGTTCACCACTGCCACCCTCTGGTTCACCACTGTCACCCTCTGGTTCACCACTGCCACCTTCTGGTTCAGCGTACTGTCACCCTTTGGTTCACCACTGCCACCCTCCGGTTCATCACTGCCACCTTCTGGTTCATCACATCACCCTCTGGTTCATCACAGCACCCTCTAGTTCACCACTGCCAACCTCTGGTTCACTACTGTCACCCTCTGGTTCATCACAGCACCCTCTGGTTCACCACTGCCACCCTCTGTTTCATCACTGTCACCCTCTGGTTCATCACTTCCACCCTCTGGTTCACCACTGACACCCTCTGGTTTACCACGGTCACCCTCTGCTTCACCAATGCCACCCTCTGGTTCATCACTGCCACCCTCTGGTTCATCACAGCACCCTCTGGTTCATCACAGCATCCTCTGGTTCACCACTGCCACCATCTGGTTCACCACTGCCACCCTCTGGTTCATCACTGCCACCCTCTGGTTCATCACTGCCACCCTCTGGTTCACCACTGCACCTTCTGGTTCATCACAGCACCGTCTGGTTCATAATTGCCACCCTATGGTTCATCACAGCACCCTCTGGTTCACCACTGCCACCTTCTGGTTCACCACTGCCACCCTCTGGTTCATCACTGCCACCCTCTGGTTCACCACTGCCACCATCTGGTTCACCACTGTTACCCTCTGGTTCATCATTGCCACCCTCTGGTTCATCACAACACCCTCTGGTTCATCACAGGACGCTCTGGTTCACCACTGCCACCTCTTGTACAGCACTGTCACCCTCTGGTTCACCACTGCCACCCTCTGGTTCACCATTGTCACCCTCTGGTTCACCACTGCCACCCTCTGGTTCATCATTGCCACCCTCTGGTTCATCACAGCACCCTCTGGTTCACCACTGCCACACTCTGGTTCACCACCGTCACCCACTGGTTCACCACTGCGACCCTCTGGTTCATCAGTGCCACCCTCTGGTTCATCACTGCCACCCTCTGGTTCATCACAGCACCCTCGGGTTCATCACAGCACCCTCTGGTTCACCACTGCCACCCTCTAGTTCACCACTGTCACCCACTGGTTCACCACTGCCACCCTCTGGTTCATCACTGCCACCCTCTGGTTCAACACTGCCACCCTCTGGTTCATCACTGCCACCCTCTGCTTCACCACTGCCACCCTCTGGTTCACCACTCTCACCCTCTGGTTCACCACTCTCACCCTCTGGTTCACCACTTTCACCCTCTGGTTTATCACTGCCACCCTCTGGTTTATCACAGCACCCTCTGGTTAATCACAGCACCCTCTGGTTCACCACTGCCACCCTCTGGTTCACCACTGTCAACCACTGGTTCACCGCTGCCACCCTCTGGTTCACCACTGCCACTCTCTGGTTCATCACTTTCACCCTCTGGTTCATCACTTGCACCCTCTGGTTCACCACTGCCACCCTCTGGTTTACCACGGTCACCCTCTGCTTCACCAATGCCACCCTCTGGTTCATCACTGCCACCCTCTGGTTCATCACAGCACCCTCTGGTTCATCACAGCACCCTCTGGTTCACCACTGCCACCCTCTGGTTCACCACTGCCACCCTCTGGTTCATCACTGCCACCCTCTGGTTCATCACTGCCACCCTCTGGTTCACCACTGCACCTTCTGGTTCATTACAGCACCGTCTGGTTCATCACTGCCACCCTCTGGTTCATCACAGCACCCTCTGGTTCACCACTGCCACCCTCTGGTTCACCACTGCCATCCTCTGGTTCATCACTGCCACCCTCTGGTTCACCACTGCCACCCTCTGGTTCACCACTGTTACCCTCTGGTTCATCATTGCCACCCTCTGGTTCATCACAACACCCTCTGGTTCATCACAGGACGCTCTGGTTCACCACTGCCACCCTCTGGGACAGCACTGTCACCCTCTGGTTCACCACAGCCATCCTCTGGTTCACCACTGTCACCCTCTGGTTCACCACTGCCACCCTCTGGTTCATCATTGCCACCCTCTGGTTCATCACAGCACCCTCTGGTTCATCACAGCACCCTCTGGTTCACCACTGCCACCCTCAGGTTCAGCACTGTCACCCTCTGGTTCACCAATGCCACCCTCTGGTTCACCACTGCCACCCTCTGGTTCATCACTGCCACCCTCTGGTTCATCACAGCACCCTCTCACCACTGCCACACTCTGGTTCACCACTGTCACCCATTGGTTCACCACTGCCACCCTCTAGTTCATCAGTGCCACCCTCTGGTTCATCACTGCCACCCTATGGTTCACCACTGCCACCCTCTGGTTCAGCGTACTGTCACCCTTTGGTTCACCACTGCCACCCTCTGGTTCATCACTGCCACCTTCTGGTTCATCACATCACCCTCTGGTTCATCACAGCACCCTCTAGTTCACCACTGCCAACCTCTGGTTCACTACTGTCACCCTCTGGTTCATCACAGCACCCTCTGTTTCACCACTGCCACCCTCTGGTTCATCACTGTCACCCTCTGGTTCATCACTTCCACCCTCTGGTTCACCACTGCCACCCTCTGGTTTACCACGGTCACCCTCTGCTTCACCAATGCCACCCTCTGGTTCATCACTGCCACCCTCTGGTTCATCATAGCACCCTCTGGTTCATCACATCACCCTCTGGTTCACCACTGCCACCCTCTGGTTCATCACTGCCACCCTCTGGTTCATCACTGCCACCCTCTGGTTCACCACTGCACCTTCTGGTTCATCACAGCACCGTCTGGTTCATAACTGCCACCCTATGGTTCATCACAGCACCCTCTGGTTCACCACTGCCACCTTCTGGTTCACCACTGCCACCCTCTGGTTCATCACTGCCACCCTCTGGTTCACCACTGCCACCCTCTGGTTCATCATAGCACCCTCTGGTTCATCACATCACCCTCTGGTTCACCACAACACCCTCTGGTTCATCACAGGATGCTCTGGTTCACCACTGCCACCTCTGGTACAGCACTGTCACCCTCTGGTTCACCACTGCCACCCTCTGGTTCACCACTGTCACCCTCTGGTTCACCACTGTCACCCTCTGGTTCATCATTGCCACCCTCTGGTTCATCACAGCACCCTCTGGTTCACCACTGCCACACTCTGGTTCAACACTGTCACCCACTGGTTCACCACTGCCACCCTCTGGTTCATCAGTGCCACCCTCTGGTTCATCACTGCCACCCTCTGGTTCATCAAAGCACCCTCTGGTTCATCACAGCACCCTCTGGTTCACCACTGCCACCCTCTAGTTCACCACTGTCACCCACTGGTTCACCACTGCCACCCTCTGGTTTATCACTGCCACCATCTGGTTTATCACAGCACCCTCTGGTTCATCACAGCACCCTCTGGTTCACCACTTCAACCCTCTGGTTCACCACTGTCACCCTCTGGTTTATCACTGCCACCCTCTGGTTTATCACAGCACCCTCTGGTTCATCACAGCACCCTCTGGTTCACCACTGCCACCCTCTGGTTCACCACTGTCACCCACTGGTTCACCGCTGCCACCCTCTGGTTCACCACTGCCACCCTCTGGTTCATCACTGTCACCCTCTGGTTCATCACTTCCACCCTCTGGTTCACCACTGCCACCCTCTGGTTTACCACGGTCACCCTCTGCTTCACCAATGCCACCCTCTGGTTCATCACTGCCACCCTCTGGTTCATCACAGCACCCTCTGGTTCATCACAGCACCCTCTGGTTCACCACTGCCACCCTCTGGTTCACCACTGCCACCCTCTGGTTCATCACTGCCACCCTCTGGTTCATCACTGCCACCCTCTGGTTCACCACTGCACCTGCTGGTTCATCACAGCACCGTCTGGTTCATCACTGCCACCCTCTGGTTCATCACAGCACCCTCTGGTTCACCACTGCCACCCTCTGGTTCACCACTGCCATCCTCTGGTTCATCACTGCCACCCTCTGGTTCACCACTGCCACCCTCTGGTTCACCACTGTTACCCTCTGGTTCATCATTGCCACCCTCTGGTTCATCACAACACCCTCTGGTTCATCACAGGACGCTCTGGTTCACCACTGCCACCCTCTGGGACAGCACGGTCACCCTCTGGTTCACCACTGCCACCCTCTGGTTCACCACTGTCACCCTCTGGTTCACCACTGCCACCCTCTGGTTCATCATTGCCACCCTCTGGTTCATCACAGCACCCTCTGGTTCATCACAGCACCCTCTGGTTCACCACTGCCACCCTCTGGTTCAGCACTGTCACCCTCTGGTTCACCAATGCCACCCTGTGGTTCACCACTGCCACCCTCTGGTTCATCACTGCCACCCTCTGGTTCATCACAGCACCCTCCCACCACTGCCACACTCTGGTTCACCACTGTCACCCACTGGTTCACCACTGCCACCCTCTGGTTCATCACAGCACCCTCAGGTTCATCACAGCACCCTCTGGTTCACCACTGCCACCCTCTGGTTCAGCACTGTCACCCTCTGGTTCACCAATGCCACCCTCTGGTTCACCACTGCCACCCTCTGGTTCATCACTGCCACCCTATGGTTCATCACAGCACCCTCTGGTTCATCACAGCACCCTCTGGTTCACCACTGCCACCCTCTGGTTCACCACTGTCACCCACTGGTTCACCACTGCCACCCTCTGGTTCATCACTGCCACCCTCTGGTTCAACACTGCCACCATCTGGTTCATCACTGCCACCCTCTGGTTCACCACTGCCACCCTCTGGTTCACCACTGTCACCCTCTGGTTCACCACTCTCACCCTCTGGTTCACCACTCTCACCCTCTGGTTCATCACTGCCACCCTCTGGTTTATCACAGCACCCTCTGGTTCATCACAGCACCCTCTGGTTCACCACTGCCACCCTCTGGTTCACCACTGTCACCCACTGGATCACCGCTGCCACCCTCTGGTTCATCACTGCCACCCTCTGGTTCACCACTGCCACCCTCTGGTTCATCACTGCCACCCTCTGGTTCACCACTGCACCTTCTGGTTCATCACAGCACCCTCTGGTTCATCACTGCCACCCTCTGGTTTTTCACAGTACCCTCTGCTTCATCACACCACCCTCTGCTTCACCACTGCCACCCTCTTATTCACCACTGTCACCCACTGTTTCACCGCTGCCACACTCTGGTTCATCACTGCCACCCTCTGGTTCACCACTGCCACCCTCTGGTTCATCACTGCTACCCTCTGGTCCACCACTGCACCTTCTGGTTCATCACAGCACCCTCTGGCTAATCACTGCCACCTTCTGGTTCATCACTGCCACCCTCTGGTTCACCACTGCCACCCTCTGGTTCATCACGGCCACCCTCTGGTTCACCACTGCCACACTCTGGATTACCACTGTCACCCTCTGCTTCACCACTGCCACCCTCTGGTTCATCACTGCCACCCTCTGGTTCATCACAGCACCCTCTGGTTCATCACAGCACCCTCTGGTTCACCACTGCCACCCTCTGGTTCATCACTGCCACCCTCTGGTTTTTCACAGTACCCTCTGGTTCATCACAGCACCCAATGGTTCACCACTCCCACCCTCTGGTTCACCACTTCAACCCTCTGGTTCACCACTGCCACCCTCTTGTTCATCACTGCCACCCTTTGGTTCATCACTGCCACCCTCTGTTTCACCACTTCCACCCTCTAGTTCATCACTGCCACCCTCTGGTTCACCACTGCCACCCTCTGGTGCACCACTGTCACCCTCTGGTTCACCACTGCCACCGTCGGGTTCATCATTACAACCCTCTGGTTCATCACAGCATCCCCTGGTTCACCACTGCCACCCTCTGGTTCACTACTGTCACCCTCTGGTTCACCAATTCCAACATCTGGTTCAGCACTGTCACCCTCTGGTTCACCACTGCCACCCTCTGGTTCACCACTGTCACCCTCTGGTTCACCACTGCCACCCTCTGGTTCATCACTGCCACCCTCTGGTTCATCACAGCACCCTCTTGTTCATCACATCACCCACTGGTTCACCACTGCCACCCTCTGGTTCACCACTGCCACCCTCTGGTTTACCACTGTCATCCTCTGGTTCACCACTGTCACCATCTGGTTCATCACTGCCACCCTCTGGTTCATCACAGCGCCCTCTGGTTCATCACAGCACCCTGTGGTTCACCACTGCCACCCTCTGGTTCACCACTGCCACCCTCTAGTTCATCTCTGCCACCCTCTGGTTCATCACTGCCACCCTCTGGTTCACCACTGCCACCCTCTGGTTCATCACTGCCACCCTCTGGTTCACCACTGCCACCCTCTTGTTCACCAGTGTAACCCTCTGGTTCACCACTGCCACCCTCTGGTTCATCATAGCACCCTCTGGTTCATCACAGCACCCTCTGGTTCATCATAGCACCCTCTGGTTCACCACTGCCACCCTCTGGTTCACCACTGTCACCCTCTGGTTCACCACTGCCACCCTCTGGTTCAGCGTACTGTCACCCTCTGGTTCACCAATGCCACCCTCCGGTTCATCACTGCCACCCTCTGGTTCATCACATCACCCTCTGGTTCATCACAGCACCCTCTGGTTCACCCCTGCCAACCTCTGGTTCACCACTGTCACCCACTGGTTCAGCACTGCCACCCTCTGGTTCACCACTGCCACCCTCTTGTTCACCAGTGTAACCCTCTGGTTCACCACTGCCACCCTCTGGTTCATCATAGCACCCTCTGGTTCATCACAGCACCCTCTGGTTCATCATAGCACCCTCTGGTTCACCACTGCCACCCTCTGGTTCACCACTGTCACCCTCTGGTTCACCACTGCCACCCTCTGGTTCAGCGTACTGTCATCCTCTGGTTCACCAATGCCACCCTCCGGTTCATCACTGCCACCCTCTGGTTCATCACATCACCCTCTGGTTCATCACAGCACCCTCTGGTTCACCCCTGCCAACCTCTGGTTCACCACTGTCACCCACTGGTTCAGCACTGCCACCCTCTGGTTCATCACTGCCACCCTCTGGTTCATCATTTCCACCTTCTGGTTCACCACTGCCACCCTCTGGTTTACCACGGTCACCCTCTGCTTCACCAATGCCACCCTCTGGTTCATCACTGCCACCCTCTGGTTCATCACAGCACCCTCTGGTTCATCACAGCACCCTCTGGTTCACCACTGCCACCCTCTGGTTCACCACTGCCACCCTCTGGTTCAACACTGCCAACCTCTGGTTCATCACTGCCACCCTCTGGTTCATCACTGCCACCCTCTGGTTTACCACTACACCTTCTGGTTCATCACAGCACCGTCTGGTTCATCACTGCCACCCTCTGGTTCATCACAGCACCCTCTGGTTCACCACTGCCACCCTCTGGTTCACCACTGCCACCCTCTGGTTCATCACTGCCACCCTCTGGTTCACCACTGCCGCCCTCTGGTTCACCACTGTCACCCTCTGGTTCATCATTGCCACCCTCTGGTTCATCACAACACCCTCTGGTTCATCACAGGATGCTCTGGTTCACCACTGCCACCCTCTGGTTCACCACTGCCACCCTCTGGTTCACCACTGCCACCCTCTGGTTCACCACTGTCACCCTCTGGTTCACCACTGCCACCCTCTGGTTCAACACAGTACCCTCTGGTTCATCACAGCACCCTCTGGTTCACCACTGCCACCCTCTGGTTCAGCACCGTCACCCTCTGGTTCACCAATGCCACCCTCTGGTTCAGCACTGTCACCCTCTGGTTCAACACTGCCACCCTCTGGTTCATCACTGCCACCCTCTGGTTCATCACAGCACCCTCTGGTTCATCACAGCACCCTCTGGTTCACCACTGCCACCCTCTGGTTCACCACTGTCACCCACTGGTTCACCACTGCCACCCTCTGGTTCATCACTGCCACCCTCTGGTTCAACACTTCCACCCTCTGGTTCATCGCTGCCACCCTCTGGTTCACCACTGCCACCCTCTGGTTCACCACTGTCACCCTCTGGTTCACCACTCTCACCCTCTTGTTCACCACTGTCACCCTCTGGTTCATCACTGCCACCCTCTGGTTCATCACTGCCACCCTCTGGTTCACCACTGCCACCCTCTGGTTCATCACTGCCACCCTCTGGTTCACCACTGCCACCCTCTTGTTCACCAGTGTAACCCTCTGGTTCACCACTGCCACCCTCTGGTTCATCATAGCACCCTCTGGTTCATCACAGTACCCTCTGGTTCATCATAGCACCCTCTGGTTCACCACTGCCACCCTCTGGTTCACCACTGTCACCCTCTGGTTCACCACTGCCACCCTCTGGTTCAGCGTACTGTCACCCTCTGGTTCACCAATGCCACCCTCCGGTTCATCACTGCCACCCTCTGGTTCATCACATCACCCTCTGGTTCATCACAGCACCCTCTGGTTCACCACTGCCAACCTCTGGTTCACCACTGTCACCCACTGGTTCAGCACTGCCACCCTCTGGTTCATCACTGCCACCCTCTGGTTCATCATTTCCACCTTCTGGTTCACCACTGCCACCCTCTGGTTTACCACGGTCACCCTCTGCTTCACCAATGCCACCCTCTGGTTCATCACTGCCACCCTCTGGTTCATCACAGCACCCTCTGGTTCATCACAGCACCCTCTGGTTCACCACTGCCACCCTCTGGTTCACCACTGCCACCCTCTGGTTCACCACTGCCAACCTCTGGTTCATCACTGCCACCCTCTGGTTCATCACTGCCACCCTCTGGTTCACCACTACACCTTCTGGTTCATCACAGCACCGTCTGGTTCATCACTGCCACCCTCTGGTTCATCACAGCACCCTCTGGTTCACCACTGCCACCCTCTGGTTTACCACTTCCACCCTCTGGTTCATCACTGCCACCCTCTGGTTCACCACTGCCGCCCTCTGGTTCACCACTGTCACCCTCTGGTTCATCATTGCCACCCTCTGGTTCATCACAACACCCTCTGGTTCATCACAGGATGCTCTGGTTCACCACTGCCACCCTCTGGTTCACCACTGCCACCCACTGGTTCACCACTGCCACCCTCTGGTTCACCACTGTCACCCTCTGGTTCACCACTGCCACCCTCTGGTTCAACACAGCACCCTCTGGTTCATCACAGCACCCTCTGGTTCACCACTGCCACCCTCTGGTTCAGCACTGTCACCCTCTGGTTCACCAATGCCACCCTCTGGTTCAGCACTGTCACCCTCTGGTTCAACACTGCCACCCTCTGGTTCATCACTACCACCCTCTGGTTCATCACAGCACCCTCTGGTTCATCACAGCACCCTCTGGTTCACCACTGCCACCCTCTGGTTCACCACTGTCACCCACTGGTTCACCACTGCCACCCTCTGGTTCATCACTGCCACCCTCTGGTTCAACACTTCCACCCTCTGGTTCATCGCTGCCACCCTCTGGTTCACCACTGCCACCCTCTGGTTCACCACTGTCACCCTCTGGTTCACCACTCTCACCCTCTTGTTCACCACTGTCACCCTCTGGTTCATCACTGCCACCCTCTGGTTCATCACAACACCCTCTGGTTCACCACTGCTACCCTCTGATACACCACTGTCACCCAGTGGTTCACCGCTGCCACCCTTTGGTTCATCACTGCCACCCTCTGGTTCACCACTGCCACCCTCTGGTTCCTCACTGCCACCCTCTGGTTCATCACTGCCACCCTCTGGTTCACCACTGCACCTTCTGGTTCATCACAGCACCCTCTGGTTCATCACTGCCACCCTCTGGTTTTTCACAGTACCCTCTGCTTCATGACAGCACCCTCTGGTTCACCACTGCCACCCTCTTATTCACCACTGTCACCCACTGGTTCACCGCTGCCACACTCTGGTTCATCACTGCCACCCTCTGGTTCACCACTGCCACCCTCTGGTTCATCACTGCCACCCTCTGGTCCACCACCGCACCTTCTGGTTCATCACAGCACCCTCTGGCTCATCACTGCCACCTTCTGGTTTATTGCTGCCACCCTCTGGTTCACCACTTCCACCCTCTGGTTCATCACTGCCACCCTCTGCTTCACCCCTGGCACACTCTGAATTACCACTGTAACCCTCTGGTTCACCACTGCCACCCTCTGGTTCATCACTGCCACACTCTGGTTCATCACAGTACCCTCTGGTTCATCCCAGCACCCTCTGGTTCACCACTCCCACCCTCTGGTTCACCACTGTCACCCACTGGTTCACCGCTGCCACCCTCTGGTTCACCACTTCAACCCTCTGGTTCACCACTGCCACCCCCTGGTTCATCACTGCCACCCTCTGTTTCACCACTTCCACCCTCTAGTTCATCACTGCCACCCTCTGGTTCACCACTTTCACCCTCTGGTGCACCACTGTCACCCTCTGGTTGACCACTGCCACCCTCTGGTTCAGCGTACTGTCACCCTCTGGTTCACCAATGCCACCCTCCGGTTCATCACTGCCACCCTCTGGTTCATCACATCATCCTCTGGTTCATCACAGCACCCTCTGGTTCACCACTGCCAACCTCTGGTTCACCACTGTCACCCACTGGTTCAGCACTGCCACCCTCTGGTTCATCACTGCCACCCTCTGGTTCATCATTTCCACCTTCTGGTTCACCACTGCCACCCTCTGGTTTACCACGGTCACCCTCTGCTTCACCAATGCCACCCTCTGGTTCATCACTGCCACCCTCTGGTTCATCACAGCACCCTCTGGTTCATCACAGCACCCTCTGGTTCACCATTGCCACCCTCTGGTTCACCACTGCCACCCTCTGGTTCACCACTGCCACCCTCTGGTTCACCACTGCCAACCTCTGGTTCATCACTGCCACCCTCTGGTTCATCACTGCCACCCTCTGGTTCACCACTACACCTTCTGGTTCATCACAGCACCGTCTGTTTCATCACTGCCACCCTCTGGTTCATCACAGCACCCTCTGGTTCACCACTGCCACCCTCTGGTTCACCACTGCCACCCTCTAGTTCATCACTGCCACCCTCTGGTTCACCACTGCGGCCCTCTGGTTCACCACTGTCACCCTCTGGTTCATCATTGCCACCCTCTGGTTCATCACAACACCCTCTGGTTCATCACAGGATGCTCTGGTTCACCACTGCCACCCTCTGGTTCACCACTGCCACCCTCTGGCTCACCACTGCCACCCTCTGGTTCACCACTGTCACCCTCTGGTTCACCACTGCCACCCTCTGGTTCATCACAGCACCCTCTGGTTCATCACAGCACCCTCTGGTTCACCACTGCCACCCTCTGGTTCAGCACTGTCACCCTCTGGTTCACCAATGCCACCCTCTGGTTCAGCACTGTCACCCTCTGGTTCAACACTGCCACCCTCTGGTTCATCACTGCCACCCTCTGGTTCATCACAGCACCCTCTGGTTCATCTCAGCACCCTCTGGTTCACCACTGCTACCCTCTGGTTCACCACTGTCACCCACTGGTTCACCACTGCCACCCTCTGGTTCATCACTGCCACCCTCTGGTTCATCACTGCCACCCTCTGGTTCATCACGGCACCCTCTGGTTCATCACAGCACCCTCTGGTTCACCACTGCCACCCTCTGGTTCACCACTGTCACCCACTGGTTCACCACTGCCACCCTCTGGTTCATCACTGCCACCCTCTGGTTCAACACTGCCACCCTCTGGTTCATAACTGCCACCCTCTGGTTCACCACTGCCACCCTCTGGTTCACCACTGTCACCCTCTGGTTCACCACTCTCACCCTCTGTTTCACCACTGTCACCCTCTGGTTCAACACTGCCACCCTCTGGTTCATCACAACACCCTCTGGTTCACCACTGTCACCCTCTGGTACACCACTGTCACACAGTGGTTCACCGCTGCCACCCTCTGGTTCATCACTGCCACCCTCTGGTTCACCACTGCCACCCTCTGGTTCATCACTGCCACCCTCTGGTTCATCACTGCCACCCTCTGGTTCACCACTGCACCTTCTGGTTCATCACAGCACCCTCTGGTTCATCACTGCCACACTCAGGTTGTTCACAGTACCCTCTGCTTCATGACAGCACCCTCTGGTTCACCACTGCCACCCTCTTATTCACCACTGTCACCCACTGGTTCACCGCTGCCACACTCTGGTTCATCACTGCCACCCTTTGGTTCACCACTGCCACCCTCTGGTTCATCACTGCCACCCTCTGGTCCACCACTGCACCTTCTGGTTCATCACAGCACCCTCTGGCTCATCACTGCCACCTTCTGGTTTATTGCTGCCACCCTCTGGTTCACCACTGCCACCCTCTGGTTCATCAATGCCACCCTCTGGTTCACCCCTGGCACACTCTGAATTACCACTGTAACCCTCTGGTTCACCACTGCCACCCTCTGGTTCATCACTGCCACACTCTGGTTCATCACAGTACCCTCTGGTTCATCACAGCACCCTCTGGTTCACCACTCTCACCCTCTAGTTCACCACTGTCACCCACTGGTTCACCGCTGCCACCCTCTGGTTCACCACTTCAACCCTCTGGTTCACCACTGCCACCCCCTGGTTCATCACTGCCAACCTCTGTTTCACCACTTCCACCCTCTAGTTCATCACTGCCACCCTCTGGTTCACCACTGTCACCCTCTGGTGCACCACTGTCACCCTCTGGTTCACCACTGCCACCCTCTGGTTCACCACTGCCACCCTCTGGTTCATCACTGCCACCCTCTGGTTCACCACTGCCACCCTCTGGTTCATCACTGCCACCCTCTGGTTCACCACTGCCACCCTCTTGTTCACCAGTGTAACCCTCTGGTTCACCACTGCCACCCTCTGGTTCATCATAGCACCATCTGGTTCATCACAGCACCCTCTGGTTCATCATAGCACCCTCTGGTTCACCACTGCCACCCTCTGGTTCACCACTGTCACCCTCTGGTTCACCACTGCCACCCTCTGGTTCATCATACTATCACCCTCTGGTTCACCACTGCCACCCTCCGGTTCATCACTGCCACCCTCTGGTTCATCACATCACCCTCTGGTTCATCACAGCACCCTCTGGTTCACCACTGCCAACCTCTGGTTCACCACTGTCACCCACTGGTTCAGCACTGCCACCCTCTGGTTCATCACTGCCACCCTCTGGTTCATCATTTCCACCTTCTGGTTCACCACTGCCACCCTCTGGTTTACCACGGTCACCCTCTGCTTCACCAATGCCACCCTCTGGTTCATCACTGCCACCCTCTGGTTCATCACAGCACCCTCTGGTTCATCACAGCACCCTCTGGTTCACCACTGCCACCCTCTGGTTCACCACTGCCACCCTCTGGTTCACCACTGCCACCCTCTGGTTCATCACTGCCACCCTCTGGTTCACCACTGCACCTTCTGGTTCATCACAGCACCGTCTGGTTCATCACTGCCACCCTCTGGTTCATCACAGCACCCTCTGGTTCACCACTGCCAACCTCTGGTTCACCACTGTCACCCACTGGTTCAGCACTGCCACCCTCTGGTTCATCACTGCCACCCTCTGGTTCATCATTTCCACCTTCTGGTTCACCACTGCCACCCTCTGGTTTACCACGGCCACCCTCTGCTTCACCAATGCCACCCTCTGGTTCATCACTGCCACCCTCTGGTTCATCACAGCACCCTCTGGTTCATCACAGGACCCTCTGGTTCA
The DNA here is from genome assembly GCF_964261635.1 of Lissotriton helveticus. NCBI lineage: Eukaryota > Metazoa > Chordata > Amphibia > Caudata > Salamandridae > Lissotriton > Lissotriton helveticus. The sequence continues at coordinate 1,083,055,080 of NC_136061.1, read as the reverse complement.
CCACTGCCACCCTCTGGTTCACCACTGCCACCCTCTGGTTGACCACTGCCACCCTCTGGTTCATCACTGCCACCCTCTGGTTCACCACTGCACCTTCTGGTTCATCACAGCACCGTCTGGTTCATCACTGCCACCCTCTGGTTCATCACAGCACCCTCTGGTTCACCACTGCCACCCTCTGGTTAACCTCTGTCACCCTCTGGTTCACCACTGCCACCCTCTGGTTCATCACAGCACCCTCTGGTTCATCACAGCACCCTCTGGTTCACCACTGCCACCCTCTGGTTCAGCACTGTCACCCTCTGGTTCACCAATGCCACCCTCTGGTTCAGCACTGTCACCCTCTGGTTCAACACTGCCACCCTCTGGTTCAGCACTGTCACCCTCTGGTTCAACACTGCCACCCTCTGGTTCATCACTGCCACCCTCTGGTTCATCGCAGCACCCTCTGGTTCATCACAGCACCCTCTGGTTCACCACTGCCACCCTCTGGTTCACCACTGTCACCCACTGGTTCACCACTGCCACCCTCTGGTTCATCACTGCCACCCTCTGGTTCAACACTGCCACCCTCTGGTTCATCTCTGCCACCCTCTGGTTCACCACTGCCACCCTCTGGTTCACCACTCTCACCCTCTGGTTCACCACTGTCATCCTCTGGTTCATCACTGCCACCCTCTGGTTCATCACAACACCCTCTGGTTCACCACTGCCACCCTCTGGTACACCACTGTCACCCAGTGGTTCACCGCTGCCACCCTCTGGTTCATCACTGCCACCCTCTGGTTCACCACTGCCACCCTCTGGTTCATCACTGCCACCCTCTGGTTCATCACTGCCACCCTCTGGTTCACCACTGCACCTTCTGGTTCATCACAGCACCCTCTGGTTCATCACTGCCACCCTCTGGTTTTTCACAGTACCCTCTGCTTCATCACAGCACCCTCTGGTTCAGCACTGCCACCCTCTGGCTCACCACTGCCACCCTCTGGTTTACCACGGTCACCCTCTGCTTCACCAATGCCACCCTCTGGTTCATCACTGCCACCCTCTGGTTCATCACAGCACCCTCTGGTTCATCACAGCACCCTCTGGTTCACCACTGCCACCCTCTGGTTCACCACTGCCACCCTCTGGTTCACCACTGCCAACCTCTGGTTCATCACTGCCACCCTCTGGTTCATCACTGCCACCCTCTGGTTCACCACTACACCTTCTGGTTCATCACAGCACCGTCTGGTTCATCACTGCCACCCTCTGGTTCATCACAGCACCCTCTGGTTCACCACTGCCACCCTCTGGTTTACCACTTCCACCCTCTGGTTCATCACTGCCACCCTCTGGTTCACCACTGCCGCCCTCTGGTTCACCACTGTCACCCTCTGGTTCATCATTGCCACCCTCTGGTTCATCACAACACCCTCTGGTTCATCACAGGATGCTCTGGTTCACCACTGCCACCCTCTGGTTCACCACTGCCACCCACTGGTTCACCACTGCCACCCTCTGGTTCACCACTGTCACCCTCTGGTTCACCACTGCCACCCTCTGGTTCAACACAGCACCCTCTGGTTCATCACAGCACCCTCTGGTTCACCACTGCCACCCTCTGGTTCAGCACTGTCACCCTCTGGTTCACCAATGCCACCCTCTGGTTCAGCACTGTCACCCTCTGGTTCAACACTGCCACCCTCTGGTTCATCACTACCACCCTCTGGTTCATCACAGCACCCTCTGGTTCATCACAGCACCCTCTGGTTCACCACTGCCACCCTCTGGTTCACCACTGTCACCCACTGGTTCACCACTGCCACCCTCTGGTTCATCACTGCCACCCTCTGGTTCAACACTTCCACCCTCTGGTTCATCGCTGCCACCCTCTGGTTCACCACTGCCACCCTCTGGTTCACCACTGTCACCCTCTGGTTCACCACTCTCACCCTCTTGTTCACCACTGTCACCCTCTGGTTCATCACTGCCACCCTCTGGTTCATCACAACACCCTCTGGTTCACCACTGCTACCCTCTGGTACACCACTGTCACCCTGTGGTTCACCGCTGCCACCCTTTGGTTCATCACTGCCACCCTCTGGTTCACCACTGCCACCCTCTGGTTCATCACTGCCACCCTCTGGTTCATCACTGCCACCCTCTGGTTCACCACTGCACCTTCTGGTTCATCACAGCACCCTCTGGTTCATCACTGCCACCCTCTGGTTTTTCACAGTACCCTCTGCTTCATGACAGCACCCTCTGGTTCACCACTGCCACCCTCTTATTCACCACTGTCACCCACTGGTTCACCGCTGCCACACTCTGGTTCATCACTGCCACCCTCTGGTTCACCACTGCCACCCTCTGGTTCATCACTGCCACCCTCTGGTCCACCACTGCACCTTCTGGTTCATCACAGCACCCTCTGGCTCATCACTGCCACCTTCTGGTTTATTGCTGCCACCCTCTGGTTCACCACTTCCACCCTCTGGTTCATCACTGCCACCCTCTGCTTCACCCCTGGCACACTCTGAATTACCACTGTAACCCTCTGGTTCACCACTGCCACCCTCTGGTTCATCACTGCCACACTCTGGTTCATCACAGTACCCTCTGGTTCATCCCAGCACCCTCTGGTTCACCACTCCCACCCTCTGGTTCACCACTGTCACCCACTGGTTCACCGCTGCCACCCTCTGGTTCACCACTTCAACCCTCTGGTTCACCACTGCCACCCCCTGGTTCATCACTGCCACCCTCTGTTTCACCACTTCCACCCTCTAGTTCATCACTGCCACCCTCTGGTTCACCACTGTCACCCTCTGGTGCACCACTGTCACCCTCTGGTTGACCACTGCCACCCTCTGGTTCAGCGTACTGTCACCCTCTGGTTCACCAATGCCACCCTCCGGTTCATCACTGCCACCCTCTGGTTCATCACATCATCCTCTGGTTCATCACAGCACCCTCTGGTTCACCACTGCCAACCTCTGGTTCACCACTGCCACCCACTGGTTCAGCACTGCCACCCTCTGGTTCATCACTGCCACCCTCTGGTTCATCATTTCCACCTTCTGGTTCACCACTGCCACCCTCTGGTTTACCACGGTCACCCTCTGCTTCACCAATGCCACCCTCTGGTTCATCACTGCCACCCTCTGGTTCATCACAGCACCCTCTGGTTCATCACAGCACCCTCTGGTTCACCATTGCCACCCTCTGGTTCACCACTGCCACCCTCTGGTTCACCACTGCCACCCTCTGGTTCACCACTGCCAACCTCTGGTTCATCACTGCCACCCTCTGGTTCATCACTGCCACCCTCGGGTTCACCACTACACCTTCTGGTTCATCACAGCACCGTCTGTTTCATCACTGCCACCCTCTGGTTCATCACAGCACCCTCTGGTTCACCACTGCCACCCTCTGGTTCACCACTGCCACCCTCTAGTTCATCACTGCCACCCTCTGGTTCACCACTGCGGCCCTCTGGTTCACCACTGTCACCCTCTGGTTCATCATTGCCACCCTCTGGTTCATCACAACACCCTCTGGTTCATCACAGGATGCTCTGGTTCACCACTGCCACCCTCTGGTTCACCACTGCCACCCTCTGGCTCACCACTGCCACCCTCTGGTTCACCACTGTCACCCTCTGGTTCACCACTGCCACCCTCTGGTTCATCACAGCACCCTCTGGTTCATCACAGCACCCTCTGGTTCACCACTGCCACCCTCTGGTTCAGCACTGTCACCCTCTGGTTCACCAATGCCACCCTCTGGTTCAGCACTGTCACCCTCTGGTTCAACACTGCCACCCTCTGGTTCATCACTGCCACCCTCTGGTTCATCACAGCACCCTCTGGTTCATCTCAGCACCCTCTGGTTCACCACTGCTACCCTCTGGTTCACCACTGTCACCCACTGGTTCACCACTGCCACCCTCTGGTTCATCACTGCCACCCTCTGGTTCATCACTGCCACCCTCTGGTTCATCACGGCACCCTCTGGTTCATCACAGCACCCTCTGGTTCACCACTGCCACCCTCTGGTTCACCACTGTCACCCACTGGTTCACCACTGCCACCCTCTGGTTCATCACTGCCACCCTCTGGTTCAACACTGCCACCCTCTGGTTCATAACTGCCACCCTCTGGTTCACCACTGCCACCCTCTGGTTCACCACTGTCACCCTCTGGTTCACCACTCTCACCCTCTGTTTCACCACTGTCACCCTCTGGTTCAACACTGCCACCCTCTGGTTCATCACAACACCCTCTGGTTCACCACTGTCACCCTCTGGTACACCACTGTCACACAGTGGTTCACCGCTGCCACCCTCTGGTTCATCACTGCCACCCTCTGGTTCACCACTGCCACCCTCTGGTTCATCACTGCCACCCTTTGGTTCATCACTGCCACCCTCTGGTTCACCACTGCACCTTCTGGTTCATCACAGCACCCTCTGGTTCATCACTGCCACACTCTGGTTGTTCACAGTACCCTCTGCTTCATGACAGCACCCTCTGGTTCACCACTGCCACCCTCTTATTCACCACTGTCACCCACTGGTTCACCGCTGCCACACTCTGGTTCATCACTGCCACCCTTTGGTTCACCACTGCCACCCTCTGGTTCATCACTGCCACCCTCTGGTCCACCACTGCACCTTCTGGTTCATCACAGCACCCTCTGGCTCATCACTGCCACCTTCTGGTTTATTGCTGCCACCCTCTGGTTCACCACTGCCACCCTCTGGTTCATCAATGCCACCCTCTGGTTCACCCCTGGCACACTCTGAATTACCACTGTAACCCTCTGGTTCACCACTGCCACCCTCTGGTTCATCACTGCCACACTCTGGTTCATCACAGTACCCTCTGGTTCATCACAGCACCCTCTGGTTCACCACTCCCACCCTCTAGTTCACCACTGTCACCCACTGGTTCACCGCTGCCACCCTCTGGTTCACCACTTCAACCCTCTGGTTCACCACTGCCACCCCCTGGTTCATCACTGCCAACCTCTGTTTTACCACTTCCACCCTCTAGTTCATCACTGCCACCCTCTGGTTCACCACTGTCACCCTCTGGTGCACCACTGTCACCCTCTGGTTCACCACTGCCACCCTCTGGTTCATCACTGCCACCCTCTGGTTCACCACTGCCACCCTCTGGTTCATCACTGCCACCCTCTGGTTCACCACTGCCACCCTCTTGTTCACCAGTGTAACCCTCTGGTTCACCACTGCCACCCTCTGGTTCATCATAGCACCATCTGGTTCATCACAGCACCCTCTGGTTCATCATAGCACCCTCTGGTTCACCACTGCCACCCTCTGGTTCACCACTGTCACCCTCTGGTTCACCACTGCCACCCTCTGGTTCATCATACTATCACCCTCTGGTTCACCACTGCCACCCTCCGGTTCATCACTGCCACCCTCTGGTTCATCACATCACCCTCTGGTTCATCACAGCACCCTCTGGTTCACCACTGCCAACCTCTGGTTCACCACTGTCACCCACTGGTTCAGCACTGCCACCCTCTGGTTCATCACTGCCACCCTCTGGTTCATCATTTCCACCTTCTGGTTCACCACTGCCACCCTCTGGTTTACCACGGTCACCCTCTGCTTCACCAATGCCACCCTCTGGTTCATCACTGCCACCCTCTGGTTCATCACAGCACCCTCTGGTTCATCACAGCACCCTCTGGTTCACCACTGCCACCCTCTGGTTCACCACTGCCACCCTCTGGTTCACCACTGCCACCCTCTGGTTCATCACTGAAACCCTCTGGTTCACCACTGCACCTTCTGGTTCATCACAGCACCGTCTGGTTCATCACTGCCACCCTCTGGTTCATCACAGCACCCTCTGGTTCACCACTGCCAACCTCTGGTTCACCACTGTCACCCACTGGTTCAGCACTGCCACCCTCTGGTTCATCACTGCCACCCTCTGGTTCATCATTTCCACCTTCTGGTTCACCACTGCCACCCTCTGGTTTACCACGGCCACCCTCTGCTTCACCAATGCCACCCTCTGGTTCATCACTGCCACCCTCTGGTTCATCACAGCACCCTCTGGTTCATCACAGGACCCTCTGGTTCACCACTGCCACCCTCTGGTTCACCACTGCCACCCTCTGGTTGACCACTGCCACCCTCTGGTTCATCACTGCCACCCTCTGGTTCACCACTGCACCTTCTGGTTCATCACAGCACCGTCTGGTTCACCACTGCCACCTTCTGGTTCATCATAGCACCATCTGGTTCATCACAGCACCCTCTGGTTCATCATAGCACCCTCTGGTTCACCACTGCCACCCTCTGGTTCACCACTGTCACCCTCTGGTTCACCACTGCCACCCTCTGGTTCATCATACTATCACCCTCTGGTTCACCACTGCCACCCTCCGGTTCATCACTGCCACCCTCTGGTTCATCACATCACCCTCTGGTTCATCACAGCACCCTCTGGTTCACCACTGCCAACCTCTGGTTCACCACTGTCACCCACTGGTTCAGCACTGCCACCCTCTGGTTCATCACTGCCACCCTCTGGTTCATCATTTCCACCTTCTGGTTCACCACTGCCACCCTCTGGTTTACCACGGTCACCCTCTGCTTCACCAATGCCACCCTCTGGTTCATCACTGCCACCCTCTGGTTCATCACAGCACCCTCTGGTTCATCACAGCACCCTCTGGTTCACCACTGCCACCCTCTGGTTCACCACTGCCACCCTCTGGTTCACCACTGCCACCCTCTGGTTCATCACTGAAACCCTCTGGTTCACCACTGCACCTTCTGGTTCATCACAGCACCGTCTGGTTCATCACTGCCACCCTCTGGTTCATCACAGCACCCTCTGGTTCACCACTGCCAACCTCTGGTTCACCACTGTCACCCACTGGTTCAGCACTGCCACCCTCTGGTTCATCACTGCCACCCTCTGGTTCATCATTTCCACCTTCTGGTTCACCACTGCCACCCTCTGGTTTACCACGGCCACCCTCTGCTTCACCAATGCCACCCTCTGGTTCATCACTGCCACCCTCTGGTTCATCACAGCACCCTCTGGTTCATCACAGGACCCTCTGGTTCACCACTGCCACCCTCTGGTTCACCACTGCCACCCTCTGGTTGACCACTGCCACCCTCTGGTTCATCACTGCCACCCTCTGGTTCACCACTGCACCTTCTGGTTCATCACAGCACCGTCTGGTTCATCACTGCCACCCTCTGGTTCATCACAGCACCCTCTGGTTCACCACTGCCACCCTCTGGTTAACCTCTGTCACCCTCTGGTTCACCACTGCCACCCTCTGGTTCATCACAGCACCCTCTGGTTCATCACAGCACACTCTGGTTCACCACTGCCACCCTCTGGTTCAGCACTGTCACCCTCTGGTTCACCAATGCCACCCTCTGGTTCAGCACTGTCACCCTCTGGTTCAACACTGCCACCCTCTGGTTCAGCACTGTCACCCTCTGGTTCAACACTGCCACCCTCTGGTTCATCACTGCCACCCTCTGGTTCATCGCAGCACCCTCTGGTTCATCACAGCACCCTCTGGTTCACCACTGCCACCCTCTGGATCACCAATGTCACCCACTGGTTCACCACTGCCACCCTCTGGTTCATCACTGCCACCCTCTGGTTCAACACTGCCACCCTCTGGTTCATCTCTGCCACCCTCTGGTTCACCACTGCCACCCTCTGGTTCACCACTGTCACCCTCTGGTTCACCACTCTCACCCTCTGGTTCACCACTGTCATCCTCTGGTTCATCACTGCCACCCTCTGGTTCATCACAACACCCTCTGGTTCACCACTGCCACCCTCTGGTACACCACTGTCACCCAGTGGTTCACCGCTGCCACCCTCTGGTTCATCACTGCCACCCTCTGGTTCACCACTGCCACCCTCTGGTTCATCACTGCCACCCTCTGGTTCATCACTGCCACCCTCTGGTTCACCACTGCACCTTTTGGTTCATCACAGCACCCTCTGGTTCATCACTGCCACCCTCTGGTTTTTCACAGTACCCTCTGCTTCATCACAGCACCCTCTGGTTCACCACTGCCACCCTCTTATTCACCACTGTCACCCACTGGTTCACCGCTGCCACACTCTGGTTCATCACTGCCACCCTCTGGTTCACAACTGCCACCCTCTGGTTCATCACTGCCACCCTCTGGTCCACCACTGCACCTACTGGTTCATCACAGCAACCTCTGGCTCATCACTGCCACCTTCTGGTTCATTGCTGCCACCCTCTGGTTCACCACTGCCACCCTCTGGTTCATCACTGCCACCCTCTGGTTCACCCCTGGCACACTCTGAATTACCACTGTAACCCTCTGGTTCACCACTGCCACCCTCTGGTTCATCACTGCCACCCACTGGTTCACTGCTGCCACCCTCTGGTTCACCACTTCAACCCTCTGGTTCACCACTGCCACCCCCTGGTTCATCAATGCCACCCTCTGTTTCACCACTTCCACCCTCTAGTTCATCACTGCCACCCTCTGGTTCACCACTGTCACCCTCTGGTGCACCACTGTCACCCTCTGGTTCACCACTGCCACCCTCTGGTTCACCATTGCCACCCTCCGGTTCATCTCTGCCACCCTCTGGTTCATCACTGCCACCCTCTGGTTCACCACTGCCACCCTCTGGTTCATCACTAACACCCTCTGGTTCACCACTGCCACCCTCTTGTTCACCAGTGTAACCCTCTGGTTCACCACTGCCACCCTCTGGTTCAGAGTACTATCACCCTCTGGTTTACCACTGCCACCCTCCGGTTCATCACTGCCACCCTCTGGTTCATCACATCACCCTCTGGTTCATCACAGCACCCTCTGGTTCACCACTGCCAACCTCTGGTTCACCACTGTCACCCACTGGTTCAGCACTGCCATCCTCTGGTTCATCACTGCCACCCTCTGGTTCATCATATCCACCTTCTGGTTCACCACTGTTACCCTCTGGTTTACCACAGTCACCCTCTTCTTCACCAATGCCACCCTCTGGTTCACCACTGCCACCCTCTGGTTCACCACTACCACCCTCTGGTTCATCACTGCCACCCTCTGGTTCACCACTGCACCTTCTGGTTCATCACATCACCGTCTGGTTCATCACTGCCACCCTCTGGTTCATCACAGCACCCTCTGGTTCACCACTGCCACCCTCTGGTTCACCACTGCCACCCTCTGGTTCATCACTGCTACCCTCTGGTTCACCACTGCCGCCCTCTGGTTCACCACTGTCACCCTCTGGTTCATAGTTACCACCCTTTGGTTCATCACAACACCCTCTGGTTCACTACAGGACACTCTGGTTCACCACTGCCACCCTCTGGTTCAGCACTGTCACCCTCTGGTTCACCACTGCCACCCTCTGGTTCACCACTGTCACCCTCTGGTTCACCACTGCCACCCTCTGGTTCATCACAGCACCCTCTGGTTCATCACAGCACCCTCTGGTTCACCACTGCTACGCTCTGGTTCACCACTGTCACCCACTGGTTCACCACTGCCACCCTCTGGTTCATCCCTGCCACCCTCTGGTTCATCACTGCCACCCTCTGGTTCATCACGGCACCCTCTGGTTCATCACAGCACCCTCTGGTTCACCACTGCCACCCTCTGGTTCACCACTGTCACCCACTGGTTCACCACTGCCACCCTCTGGTTCATCCCTGTCACTCTCAGGTTCAACACTGCCACCCTCTGGTTCATCACTGCCACCCTCTGGTTCACCACTCTCACCCTCTGGTTCACCACTGTCACCCTCTGGTTCATCACTGCCACCCTTAGGTTCATCACAACACCCTCTGGTTCACCACTGCCACCCTCTGGTTCACCACTGTCACCCAGTGGATCACCGCTGCCACCCTCTGGTTCATCACAACAGCCTCTGGTTCACCACTGCCACCCTCTGGTTTATCACTGCCACCCTCTGGTTCATCACTGCCACCCTCTGGTTCACCACTGCACCTTCTGGTTCATCACAGCACCCTCTGGTTCATCACTGCCACCCTCTGGTTCATCACAGCACCCTCTGGTTCATCACAGCACCCTCTGGTTCACCACTGCCACCCTCTGGTTCACCACTGCCACCCTCTGGTTCACCACTGCCAACCTCTGGTTCATCACTGCCACCCTCTGGTTCATCACTGCCACCCTCTGGTTCACCACTGCACCTTCTGTTTCATCACAGCACCGTCTGGTTCATCACTGCCACCCTCTGGTTCATCACAGCACCCTCTGGTTCACCACTGCCACCCTCTGGTTCACCACTGCCACCCTGTGGTTCATAACTGCTACCCTCTGGTTCACCACTGCCGCCCTCTGGTTCACCACTGTCACCCTCTGGTTCATCATGCCACCCTCTGGTTCATCACAGGACGCTCTGGTTCACCACTGCCACCCTCTGGTTCAGCACTGTCACCCTCTGGTTCACAACTGCCACCCTCTGGTTCACCACTGTCACCCTCTGGTTCACCACTGCCACCCTCTGGTTCATCACAGCACCCTCTGGTTCATCACAGCACCCTCTGGTTCACTACTGCCACCCTCTGGTTCAGCACTGTCACCCTCTGGTTCACCAATGCCACCCTCTGGTTCAGCACTGTCACCCTCTGGTTCAACACTGCCACCCTCTGGTTCATCACTGCCACCCTCTGGTTCACCACAGCACCCTCTGGTTCATCACAGCACCCTCTGGTTCATCACTGCTACCCTCCGGTTCACCACTGTCACCCACTGGTTCACCACTGCCACCCTCTGGTTCATCACTGCCACCCTCTGGTTCATCACTGCCACCCTCTGGTTCATCACAGCACCCTCTGGTTCATCACAGCACCCTCTGGTTCACCACTGCCACCCTCTGGTTCACCACTTTAACCACTGGTTCACCACTGCCACCCTCTGGTTCAACACTGCCACCCTCTGGTTCATCACTGCCACCCTCTGGTTCACCACTGCCACCCTCTGGTTCACCACTGTCACCCTCTGGTTCACCACTCTCACCCTCTGGTTCACCACTGTCACCCTCTGGTTCATCACTGCCACCCTCTGGTTCATCACAACACCCTCTGGTTCACCACTGCCACCCTCTGGTTCACCACTGTCACCCAGTGGTTCACCGCTGCCACCCTCTGGTTCATTACTGCCACCCTTTGGTTCAACACTGCCACCCTCTGGTTCATCACTGCCACCCTCTGGTTCACCACAGCACCCTCTGGTTCATCACAGCACCCTCTGGTTCATCACTGCTACCCTCCGGTTCACCACTGTCACCCACTGGTTCACCACTGCCACCCTCTGGTTCATCACTGCCACCCTCTGGTTCATCACTGCCACCCTCTGGTTCATCACGGCACCCTCTGGTTCATCACAGCACCCTCTGGTTCACCACTGCCACCCTCTGTTTCACCACTTTAACCACTGGTTCACCACTGCCACCCTCTGGTTCAACACTGCCACCCTCTGGTTCATCACTGCCACCCTCTGGTTCACCACTGCCACCCTCTGGTTCACCACTGTCACCCTCTGGTTCACCACTCTCACCCTCTGGTTCACCACTGTCACCCTCTGGTTCATCACTGCCACCCTCTGGTTCATCACAACACCCTCTGGTTCACCACTGCCACCCTCTGGTTCACCACTGTCACCCAGTGGTTCACCGCTGCCACCCTCTGGTTCATTACTGCCACCCTTTGGTTCCCCACTGCCACCCTCTGGTTATTCACTGCCACCCTCTGGTTCATCACTGCCACCCTCTGGTTCACCACTGCACCTTCTGGTTCATCACAGCACCCTCTGGTTCATCACTGCCACCCTCTGGTTTTTCACAGTACCCTCTGCTTCATCACAGCACCCTCTGGTTCACCACTGCCACCCTCTTATTCACCACTGTCACCCACTGGTTCACCGCTGCCACACTCTGGTTCATCACTGCCACCCTCTGGTTCACCACTGCCACCCTCTGGTTCATCACTGCCACCCTCTGGTCCACCACTGCACCTTCTGGTTCATCACAGCACCCTCTGGCTCATCACTGCCACCTTCTGGTTCATCGCTGCCACCCTCTGGTTCATCACTGCCACCCTCTGGCTTTTCACAGTACCCTCTGGTTCATCACAGCACCCTCTGGTTCACCACTCCCACCCTCTGGTTCACCACTGTCACCCCCTGGTTCATCACTGCCACCCTCTGGTTCATCACTGCCACCCTCTGTTTCACCACTTCCACCCTCTAGTTCATCACTGTCACCCTCTGGTTCACCACTGTCACCCTCTGGTGCACCACTGTCACCCTCTGGTTCACCACTGCCACCCTCTGGTTCATCATTACCACCCTCTGGTTCATCACAGCATCCCCTGGTTCACCACTGCTACCCTCTGGTTCACCACTGTCACCCTCTGGTTCACCAATGCCAACATCTGGTTCAGCACTGTCACCCTCTGGTTCACCACTGCCACCCTCTGGTTCACCACTGCCACCCTCTGGTTCACCACTGCCACCCTCTGGTTGACCACTGCCACCCTCTGGTTCATCACTGCCACCCTCTGGTTCACCACTGCACCTTCTGGTTCATCACAGCACCGTCTGGTTCATCACTGCCACCCTCTGGTTCATCACAGCACCCTCTGGTTCACCACTGACACCCTCTGGTTAACCTTTGTCACCCTCTGGTTCACCACTGCCACCCTCTGGTTCATCACAGCACCCTCTGGTTCATCACAGCACCCTCTGGTTCATCACTGCCACCCTCTGGTTCAGCAATGTCACCCTCTGGTTCACCAATGCCACCCTCTGGTTCAGCACTGTCACCCTCTGGTTCACCACTGCCACCCTCTGGTTCACCACTGTCACCCAGTGGATCACCGCTGCCGCCCTCTGGTTCATCACAACACCCTCTGGTTCACCACTGCCACCCTCTGGTTTATCACTGCCACCCTCTGATTCATCACTGCCACCCTCTGGTTCACCACTGCACCTTCTGGTTCATCACAGCACCCTCTGGTTCATCACTGCCACCCTCTGGTTCATCACAGCACCCTCTGGTTCATCACAGCACCCTCTGGTTCACCACTGCCACCCTCTGGTTCACCACTGCCACCCTCTGGTTCACCACTGCCACCCTCTGGTTCATCACTGCCACCCTCTGGTTCATCACTGCCACCCTCTGGTTCACCACTGCACCTTCTGTTTCATCACAGCACCGTCTGGTTCATCACTGCCACCCTCTGGTTCATCACAGCACCCTCTGGTTCACCACTGCCACCCTCTGGTTCACCACTGCCACCCTCTGGTTCATCACTGCTACCCTCTGGTTCACCACTGCCGCCCTCTGGTTCACCACTGTCACCCTCTGGTTCATCATGCCACCCTCTGGTTCATCACAGGACGCTCTGGTTCACCACTGCCACCCTCTGGTTCAGCACTGTCACCCTCTGGTTCACAACTGCCACCCTCTGGTTCACCACTGTCACCCTCTGGTTCACCACTGCCACCCTCTGGTTCATCACAGCACCCTCTGGTTCATCACAGCACCCTCTGGTTCACTACTGCCACCCTCTGGTTCAGCACTGTCACCCTCTGGTTCACCAATGCCACCCTCTGGTTCAGCACTGTCACCCTCTGGTTCAACACTGCCACCCTCTGGTTCATCACTGCCACCCTCTGGTTCACCACAGCACCCTCTGGTTCATCACAGCACCCTCTGGTTCACCACTGCTACCCTCCGGTTCACCACTGTCACCCACTGGTTCACCACTGCCACCCTCTGGTTCATCACTGCCACCCTCTGGTTCATCACTGCCACCCTCTGGTTCATCACGGCACCCTCTGGTTCATCACAGCACCCTCTGGTTCACCACTGCCACCCTCTGGTTCAACACTGCCACCCTCTGGTTCATCACTGCCACCCTCTGGTTCACCACTGCCACCCTCTGGTTCACCACTGTCACCCTCTGGTTCACCACTCTCACCCTCTGGTTCACCACTGTCACCCTCTGGTTCATCACTGCCACCCTCTGGTTCATCACAACACCCTCTGGTTCACCACTGCCACCCTCTGGTTCACCACTGTCACCCAGTGGTTCACCGCTGCCACCCTCTGGTTCATTACTGCCACCCTTTGGTTCCCCACTGCCACCCTCTGGTTATTCACTGCCACCCTCTGGTTCATCACTGCCACCCTCTGGTTCACCACTGCACCTTCTGGTTCATCACAGCACCCTCTGGTTCATCACTGCCACCCTCTGGTTTTTCACAGTACCCTCTGCTTCATCACAGCACCCTCTGGTTCACCACTGCCACCCTCTTATTCACCACTGTCACCCACTGGTTCACCACTGCCACACTCTGGTTCATCACTGCCACCCTCTGGTTCACCACTGCCACCCTCTGGTTCATCACTGCCACCCTCTGGTCCACCACTGCACCTTCTGGTTCATCACAGCACCCTCTGGCCCATCACTGCCACCTTCTGGTTCATCGCTGCCACCCTCTGGTTCATCACTGCCACCCTCTGGCTTTTCACAGTACCCTCTGGTTCATCATAGCACCCTCTGGTTCACCACTCCCACCCTCTGGTTCACCACTGTCACCCACTGGTTCACCGCTGCCACCCTCTGGTTCACCACTTCAACCCTCTGGTTCACCACTGCCACCCCCTGGTTCATCACTGCCACCCTCTGGTTCACCACTGCCACCCTCTGGTTCATCACTGCCACCCTCTGGTTCATCACTGCCACCCTCTGGTTCACCACTGCACCTTCTGTTTCATCACAGCACCGTCTGGTTCATCACTGCCACCCTCTGGTTCATCACAGCACCCTCTGGTTCACCACTGCCACCCTCTGGTTCACCACTGCCACCCTCTGGTTCATCACTGCTACCCTCTGGTTCACCACTGCCGCCCTCTGGTTCACCACTGTCACCCTCTGGTTCATCATGCCACCCTCTGGTTCATCACAGGACGCTCTGGTTCACCACTGCCACCCTCTGGTTCAGCACTGTCACCCTCTGGTTCACAACTGCCACCCTCTGGTTCACCACTGTCACCCTCTGGTTCACCACTGCCACCCTCTGGTTCATCACAGCACCCTCTGGTTCATCACAGCACCCTCTGGTTCACTACTGCCACCCTCTGGTTCAGCACTGTCACCCTCTGGTTCACCAATGCCACCCTCTGGTTCAGCACTGTCACCCTCTGGTTCAACACTGCCACCCTCTGGTTCATCACTGCCACCCTCTGGTTCACCACAGCACCCTCTGGTTCATCACAGCACCCTCTGGTTCACCACTGCTACCCTCCGGTTCACCACTGTCACCCACTGGTTCACCACTGCCACCCTCTGGTTCATCACTGCCACCCTCTGGTTCATCACTGCCACCCTCTGGTTCATCACGGCACCCTCTGGTTCATCACAGCACCCTCTGGTTCACCACTGCCACCCTCTGGTTCACCACTGTAACCACTGGTTCACCACTGCCACCCTCTGGTTCAACACTGCCACCCTCTGGTTCATCACTGCCACCCTCTGGTTCACCACTGCCACCCTCTGGTTCACCACTGTCACCCTCTGGTTCACCACTCTCACCCTCTGGTTCACCACTGTCACCCTCTGGTTCATCACTGCCACCCTCTGGTTCATCACAACACCCTCTGGTTCACCACTGCCACCCTCTGGTTCACCACTGTCACCCAGTGGTTCACCACTGCCACCCTCTGGTTCATTACTGCCACCCTTTGGTTCCCCACTGCCACCCTCTGGTTATTCACTGCCACCCTCTGGTTCATCACTGCCACCCTCTGGTTCACCACTGCACCTTCTGGTTCATCACAGCACCCTCTGGTTCATCACTGCCACCCTCTGGTTTTTCACAGTACCCTCTGCTTCATCACAGCACCCTCTGGTTCACCACTGCCACCCTCTTATTCACCACTGTCACCCACTGGTTCACCGCTGCCACACTCTGGTTCATCACTGCCACCCTCTGGTTCACCACTGCCACCCTCTGGTTCATCACTGCCACCCTCTGGTCCACCACTGCACCTTCTGGTTCATCACAGCACCCTCTGGCTCATCACTGCCACCTTCTGGTTCATCGCTGCCACCCTCTGGTTCATCACTGCCACCCTCTGGCTTTTCACAGTACCCTCTGGTTCATCACAGCACCCTCTGGTTCACCACTCCCACCCTCTGGTTCACCACTGTCACCCACTGGTTCACCGCTGCCACCCTCTGGTTCACCACTTCAACCCTCTGGTTCACCACTGCCACCCCCTGGTTCATCACTGCCACCCTCTGGTTCATCACTGCCACCCTCTGTTTCACCACTTCCACCCTCTAGTTCATCACTGCCACCCTCTGGTTCACCACTGTCACCCTCTGGTGCACCACTGTCACCCTCTGGTTCACCACTGCCAGCCTCTGGTTCATCATTACCACCCTCTGGTTCATCACAGCATCCCCTGGTTCACCACTGCTACCCTCTGGTTCACCACTGTCACCCTCTGGTTCACCAATGCCAACATCTGGTTCAGCACTGTCACCCTCTGGTTCACCACTGCCACCCTCTGGTTCACCACTGCCACCCTCTGGTTCACCACTGCCACCCTCTGGTTGACCACTGCCACCCTCTGGTTAATCACTGCCACCCTCTGGTTCACCACTGCACCTTCTGGTTCATCACAGCACCGTCTGGTTCATCACTGCCACCCTCTGGTTCATCACAGCACCCTCTGGTTCACCACTGCCACCCTCTGGTTAACCTCTGTCACCCTCTGGTTCACCACTGCCACCCTCTGGTTCATCACAGCACCCTCTGGTTCATCACAGCACCCTCTGGTTCACCACTGCCACCCTCTGGTTCAGCACTGTCACCCTCTGGTTCACCAATGCCACCCTCTGGTTCAGCACTGTCACCCTCTGGTTCAACACTGCCACCCTCTGGTTCAGCACTGTCACCCTCTGGTTCAACACTGCCACCCTCTGGTTCATCACTGCCACCCTCTGGTTCATCGCAGCACCCTCTGGTTCATCACAGCACCCTCTGGTTCACCACTGCCACCCTCTGGTTCACCACTGTCACCCACTGGTTCACCACTGCCACCCTCTGGTTCATCACTGCCACCCTCTGGTTCAACACTGCCACCCTCTGGTTCATCTCTGCCACCCTCTGGTTCACCCTCTGGTTCACCACTCTCACCTTCTGGTTCACCACTGCCATCCTCTGGTTCATCACTGCCACCCTCTGGTTCATCACAACACCCTCTGGTTCACCACTGCCACCCTCTGGTACACCACTGTCACCCAGTGGTTCACCGCTGCCACCCTCTGGTTCATCACTGCCACCCTCTGGTTCACCACTGCCACCCTCTGGTTCATCACTGCCACCCTCTGGTTCATCACTGCCACCCTCTGGTTCACCACTGCACCTTCTGGTTCATCACAGCACCCTCTGGTTCATCACTGCCACCCTCTGGTTTTTCACAGTACCCTCTGCTTCATCACAGCATCCTCTGGTTCACCACTGCCACCCTCTTATTCACCACTGTCACCCACTGGTTCACCGCTGCCACACTCTGGTTCATCACTGCCACCCTCTGGTTCACAACTGCCACCCTCTGGTTCATCACTGCCACCCTCTGGTCCACCACTGCACCTACTGGTTCATCACAGCAACCTCTGGCTCATCACTGCCACCTTCTGGTTCATTGCTGCCACCCTCTGGTTCACCACTGCCACCCTCTGGTTCATCACTGCCACCCTACGGTTCACCCCTGGCACACTCTGAATTACCACTGTAACCCTCTGGTTCACCACTGCCACCCTCTGGTTCATCACTGCTACCCACTGGTTCACTGCTGCCACCCTCTGGTTCACCACTTCAACCCTCTGGTTCACCACTGCCACCCCCTGGTTCATCACTGCCACCCTCTGTTTCACCACTTCCACCCTCTAGTTCATCACTGCCACCCTCTGGTTCACCACTGTCACCCTCTGGTGCACCACTGTCACCCTCTGGTTCACCACTGCCACCCTCTGGTTCACCACTGCCACCCTCCGGTTCATCTCTGCCACCCTCTGGTTCATCACTGCCACCCTCTGGTTCACCACTGCCACCCTCTGGTTCATCACTGCCACCCTCTGGTTCACCACTGCCACCCTCTTGTTCACCAGTGTAACCCTCTGGTTCACCACTGCCACCCTCTGGTTCAGCGTACTATCACCCTCTCGTTTACCACTGCCACCCTCCGGTTCATCACTGCCACCCTCTGGTTCATCACATCACCCTCTGGTTCATCACAGCACCCTCTGGTTCACCACTGCCAACCTCTGGTTCACCACTGTCACCCACTGGTTCAGCACTGCCTTCCTCTGGTTCATCACTGCCACCCTCTGGTTCATCATATCCACCTTCTGGTTCACCACTGCCACCCTCTGGTTTACCACAGTCACCCTCTTCTTCACCAATGCCACCCTCTGGTTCACCACTGCCACCCTCTGGTTCACCACTACCACCCTCTGGTTCATCACTGCCACCCTCTGGTTCACCACTGCACCTTCTGGTTCATCACAGCACCGTCTGGTTCATCACTGCCACCCTCTGGTTCATCACAGCACCCTCTGGTTCACCACTGCCACCCTCTGGTTCACCACTGCCACCCTCTGGTTCACCACTACCACCCTCTGGTTCATCACTGCCACCCTCTGGTTCACCACTGCACCTTCTGGTTCATCACAGCACCGTCTGGTTCATCACTGCCACCCTCTGGTTCATCACAGCACCCTCTGGTTCACCACTGCCACCCTCTGGTTCACCACTGCCACCCTCTGGTTCATCACTGCTACCCTCTGGTTCACCACTGCCACCCTCTGGTTCACCACTGTCACCCTCTGGTTCATAGTTACCACCCTCTGGTTCATCACAACACCCTCTGGTTCACTACAGGACACTCTGGTTCACCACTGCCACCCTCTGGTTCAGCACTGTCACCCTCTGGTTCACCACTGCCACCCTCTGGTTCACCACTGTCACCCTCTGGTTCACCACTGCCACCCTCTGGTTCATCACAGCACCCTCTGGTTCATCACAGCACCCTCTGGTTCACCACTGCTACCCTCTGGTTCACCACTGTCACCCACTGGTTCACCACTGCCACCCTCTGGTTCATCCCTGCCACCCTCTGGTTCATCACTGCCACCCTCTGGTTCATCACGGCACCCTCTGGTTCATCACAGCACCCTCTGGTTCACCACTGCCACCCTCTGGTTCACCACTGTCACCCACTGGTTCACCACTGCCACCCTCTGGTTCATCCCTGTCACTCTCTGGTTCAACACTGCCACCCTCTGGTTCATCACTGCCACCCTCTGGTTCATCACTGCCACCCTCTGGTTCACCACTGTCACCCTCTGGTTCACCACTCTCACCCTCTGGTTCACCACTGTCACCCTCTGGTTCATCACTGCCACCCTCTGGTTCATCACAACACCCTCTGGTTCACCACTGCCACCCTCTGGTTCACCACTGTCACCAAGTGGTTCACCGCTGCCACCCTCTGGTTCATCACAACACCCTCTGGTTCACCACTGCCACCCTCTGGTTTATCACTGCCACCCTCTGGTTCATCACTGCCACCCTCTGGTTCACCACTGCACCTTCTGGTTCATCACAGCACCCTCTGGTTCATCACTGCCACCCTCTGGTTCATCACAGCACCCTCTGGTTCATCACAGCACCCTCTGGTTCACCACTGCCACCCTCTGGTTCACCACTGCCACCCTCTGGTTCACCACTGCCACCCTCTGGTTCATCACTGCCACCCTCTGGTTCACCACTGCACCTTCTGTTTCATCACAGCACCGTCTGGTTCATCACTGCCACCCTCTGGTTCATCACAGCACCCTCTGGTTCACCACTGCCACCCTCTGGTTCACCACTGCCACCCTCTGGTTCATCACTGCTACCCTCTGGTTCACCACTGCCGCCCTCTGGTTCACCACTGTCACCCTCTGGTTCATCATGCCACCCTCTGGTTCATCACAGGACGCTCTGGTTCACCACTGCCACCCTCTGGTTCAGCACTGTCACCCTCTGGTTCACAACTGCCACCCTCTGGTTCACCACTGTCACCCTCTGGTTCACCACTGCCACCCTCTGGTTCATCACAGCACCCTCTGGTTCATCACAGCACCCTCTGGTTCACTACTGCCACCCTCTGGTTCAGCACTGTAACCCTCTGGTTCACCAATGCCACCCTCTGGTTCAGCACTGTCACCCTCTGGTTCAACACTGCCACCCTCTGGTTCAGCACTGTCACCCTCTGGTTCAACACTGCCACCCTCTGGTTCATCACTGCCACCCTCTGGTTCATCGCAGCACCCTCTGGTTCATCACAGCACCCTCTGGTTCACCACTGCCACCCTCTGGTTCACCACTGTCACCCACTGGTTCACCACTGCCACCCTCTGGTTCATCACTGCCACCCTCTGGTTCAACACTGCCACCCTCTGGTTCATCTCTGCCACCCTCTGGTTCACCCTCTGGTTCACCACTCTCACCTTCTGGTTCACCACTGCCATCCTCTGGTTCATCACTGCCACCCTCTGGTTCATCACAACACCCTCTGGTTCACCACTGCCACCCTCTGGTACACCACTGTCACCCAGTGGTTCACCGCTGCCACCCTCTGGTTCATCACTGCCACCCTCTGGTTCACCACTGCCACCCTCTGGTTCATCACTGCCACCCTCTGGTTCATCACTGCCACCCTCTGGTTCACCACTGCACCTTCTGGTTCATCACAGCACCCTCTGGTTCATCACTGCCACCCTCTGGTTTTTCACAGTACCCTCTGCTTCATCACAGCATCCTCTGGTTCACCACTGCCACCCTCTTATTCACCACTGTCACCCACTGGTTCACCGCTGCCACACTCTGGTTCATCACTGCCACCCTCTGGTTCACAACTGCCACCCTCTGGTTCATCACTGCCACCCTCTGGTCCACCACTGCACCTACTGGTTCATCACAGCAACCTCTGGCTCATCACTGCCACCTTCTGGTTCATTGCTGCCACCCTCTGGTTCACCACTGCCACCCTCTGGTTCATCACTGCCACCCTACGGTTCACCCCTGGCACACTCTGAATTACCACTGTAACCCTCTGGTTCACCACTGCCACCCTCTGGTTCATCACTGCTACCCACTGGTTCACTGCTGCCACCCTCTGGTTCACCACTTCAACCCTCTGGTTCACCACTGCCACCCCCTGGTTCATCACTGCCACCCTCTGTTTCACCACTTCCACCCTCTAGTTCATCACTGCCACCCTCTGGTTCACCACTGTCACCCTCTGGTGCACCACTGTCACCCTCTGGTTCACCACTGCCACCCTCTGGTTCACCACTGCCACCCTCCGGTTCATCTCTGCCACCCTCTGGTTCATCACTGCCACCCTCTGGTTCACCACTGCCACCCTCTGGTTCATCACTGCCACCCTCTGGTTCACCACTGCCACCCTCTTGTTCACCAGTGTAACCCTCTGGTTCACCACTGCCACCCTCTGGTTCAGCGTACTATCACCCTCTCGTTTACCACTGCCACCCTCCGGTTCATCACTGCCACCCTCTGGTTCATCACATCACCCTCTGGTTCATCACAGCACCCTCTGGTTCACCACTGCCAACCTCTGGTTCACCACTGTCACCCACTGGTTCAGCACTGCCTTCCTCTGGTTCATCACTGCCACCCTCTGGTTCATCATATCCACCTTCTGGTTCACCACTGCCACCCTCTGGTTTACCACAGTCACCCTCTTCTTCACCAATGCCACCCTCTGGTTCACCACTGCCACCCTCTGGTTCACCACTACCACCCTCTGGTTCATCACTGCCACCCTCTGGTTCACCACTGCACCTTCTGGTTCATCACAGCACCGTCTGGTTCATCACTGCCACCCTCTGGTTCATCACAGCACCCTCTGGTTCACCACTGCCACCCTCTGGTTCACCACTGCCACCCTCTGGTTCACCACTACCACCCTCTGGTTCATCACTGCCACCCTCTGGTTCACCACTGCACCTTCTGGTTCATCACAGCACCGTCTGGTTCATCACTGCCACCCTCTGGTTCATCACAGCACCCTCTGGTTCACCACTGCCACCCTCTGGTTCACCACTGCCACCCTCTGGTTCATCACTGCTACCCTCTGGTTCACCACTGCCACCCTCTGGTTCACCACTGTCACCCTCTGGTTCATAGTTACCACCCTCTGGTTCATCACAACACCCTCTGGTTCACTACAGGACACTCTGGTTCACCACTGCCACCCTCTGGTTCAGCACTGTCACCCTCTGGTTCACCACTGCCACCCTCTGGTTCACCACTGTCACCCTCTGGTTCACCACTGCCACCCTCTGGTTCATCACAGCACCCTCTGGTTCATCACAGCACCCTCTGGTTCACCACTGCTACCCTCTGGTTCACCACTGTCACCCACTGGTTCACCACTGCCACCCTCTGGTTCATCCCTGCCACCCTCTGGTTCATCACTGCCACCCTCTGGTTCATCACGGCACCCTCTGGTTCATCACAGCACCCTCTGGTTCACCACTGCCACCCTCTGGTTCACCACTGTCACCCACTGGTTCACCACTGCCACCCTCTGGTTCATCCCTGTCACTCTCTGGTTCAACACTGCCACCCTCTGGTTCATCACTGCCACCCTCTGGTTCACCACTGCCACCCTCTGGTTCACCACTGTCACCCTCTGGTTCACCACTCTCACCCTCTGGTTCACCACTGTCACCCTCTGGTTCATCACTGCCACCCTCTGGTTCATCACAACACCCTCTGGTTCACCACTGCCACCCTCTGGTTCACCACTGTCACCAAGTGGTTCACCGCTGCCACCCTCTGGTTCATCACAACACCCTCTGGTTCACCACTGCCACCCTCTGGTTTATCACTGCCACCCTCTGGTTCATCACTGCCACCCTCTGGTTCACCACTGCACCTTCTGGTTCATCACAGCACCCTCTGGTTCATCACTGCCACCCTCTGGTTCATCACAGCACCCTCTGGTTCATCACAGCACCCTCTGGTTCACCACTACCACCCTCTGGTTCACCACTGCCACCCTCTGGTTCACCACTGCCACCCTCTGGTTCATCACTGCCACCCTCTGGTTCACCACTGCACCTTCTGTTTCATCACAGCACCGTCTGGTTCATCACTGCCACCCTCTGGTTCATCACAGCACCCTCTGGTTCACCACTGCCACCCTCTGGTTCACCACTGCCACCCTCTGGTTCATCACTGCTACCCTCTGGTTCACCACTGCCGCCCTCTGGTTCACCACTGTCACCCTCTGGTTCATCATGCCACCCTCTGGTTCATCACAGGACGCTCTGGTTCACCACTGCCACCCTCTGGTTCAGCACTGTCACCCTCTGGTTCACAACTGCCACCCTCTGGTTCACCACTGTCACCCTCTGGTTCACCACTGCCACCCTCTGGTTCATCACAGCACCCTCTGGTTCATCACAGCACCCTCTGGTTCACTACTGCCACCCTCTGGTTCAGCACTGTAACCCTCTGGTTCACCAATGCCACCCTCTGGTTCAGCACTGTCACCCTCTGGTTCAACACTGCCACCCTCTGGTTCATCACTGCCACCCTCTGGTTCACCACAGCACCCTCTGGTTCATCACAGCACCCTCTGGTTCACCACTGCTACCCTCCGGTTCACCACTGTCACCCACTGGTTCACCACTGCCACCCTCTGGTTCATCACTGCCACCCTCTGGTTCATCACGGCACCCTCTGGTTCATCACAGCACCCTCTGGTTCACCACTGCCACCCTCTGGTTCACCACTGTAACCACTGGTTCACCACTGCCACCCTCTGGTTCAACACTGCCACCCTCTGGTTCATCACTGCCACCCTCTGGTTCACCACTGCCACCCTCTGGTTCACCACTGTCACCCTCTGGTTCACCACTCTCACCCTCTGGTTCACCACTGTCACCCTCTGGTTCATCACTGCCACCCTCTGGTTCATCACAACACCCTCTGGTTCACCACTGCCACCCTCTGGTTCACCACTGTCACCCAGTGGTTCACCGCTGCCACCCTCTGGTTCATTACTGCCACCCTTTGGTTCCCCACTGCCACCCTCTGGTTATTCACTGCCACCCTCTGGTTCATCACTGCCACCCTCTGGTTCACCACTGCACCTTCTGGTTCATCACAGCACCCTCTGGTTCATCACTGCCACCCTCTGGTTTTTCACAGTACCCTCTGCTTCATCACAGCACCCTCTGGTTCACCACTGCCACCCTCTTATTCACCACTGTCACCCACTGGTTCACCGCTGCCACACTCTGGTTCATCACTGCCACCCTCTGGTTCACCACTGCCACCCTCTGGTTCATCACTGCCACCCTCTGGTCCACCACTGCACCTTCTGGTTCATCACAGCACCCTCTGGCTCATCACTGCCACCTTCTGGTTCATTGCCGCCACCCTCTGGTTCATCACTGCCACCCTCTGGCTTTTCACAGTACCCTCTGGTTCATCACAGCACCCTCTGGTTCACCACTCCCACCCTCTGGTTCACCACTGTCACCCACTGGTTCACCGCTGCCACCCTCTGGTTCACCACTTCAACCCTCTGGTTCACCACTGCCACCCCCTGGTTCATCACTGCCACCCTCTGGTTCATCACTGCCACCCTCTGTTTCACCACTTCCACCCTCTATTTTATCACTGCCACCCTCTGGTTCACCACTGTCACCCTCTGGTGCACCACTGTCACCCTCTGGTTCACCACTGCCACCCTCTGGTTCATCATTACCACCCTCTGGTTCATCACAGCATCCCCTGGTTCACCACTGCTACCCTCTGGTTCACCACTGTCACCCTCTGGTTCACCAATGCCAACATCTGGTTCAGCACTGTCACCCTCTGGTTCACCACTGCCACCCTCTGGTTCACCACTGTCACCCTCTGGTTCACCACTGCCACCCTCTGGTTCATCACTGCCACCCTCTGGTTCATCACAGCACCCTATTGTTCATCACATCACCCTCTGGTTCACCACTGCCGCCCTCTGGTTCACCACTGCAACCCTCTGGTTTACCGCTGTCACCCTCTGGTTCACCACTGCCACCCTCTGGTTCACCACTGCCACCCCCTGGTTCATCACTGCCACCCTCTTGTTCATCACTGCCACCCTCCGGTTCACCACTGCACCTTCTGGTTCACCACTGCACCTTCTGGTTCACCACTGCCACCCTCTGGTTCACCACTGCCACCCTCTGGCTCATCATTGCCACCCTCTGGTTCATCACAGCACCCCTTGGTTCACCACTGCCACCCTCTGGTTCACCACTGTCACCCTCTGGTTCACCACTGCCACCCTCTGGTTCAGCACTGTCACCCTCTGGTTCACCACTGCCACCCTCTGGTTCATCACTACCACCATCTGGTTTGTCACAGCACTCTCAGGTTCATCACAGCACCCTCTGGTTCACCACTGTCACCCACTGGTTCACCACTGCCACCCTCTGGTTCATCACTGCCACCCTCTGGTTCACCACTGCCACCCTCTGGTTCATCACAGCACCCTCTGGTTCTCCACTGTAGATTATGGGGAGAAAGCACACCTGCCCAGCCTCAACCGAGACAAATGAATTTGGGGCTGGTTAATGTGTTACTGAATTTGAGCTTCAAGTCCAGCACCTGCTTCCTTATCTGTAAGTGCTTCCTGATGTGGTTTAATGTTTGTGACAGGAGCATTGTGCCATACTTGTAACTATTCTCTGACCCTGCTTTAAGTGTCAGAGCAGGGTCAGAGAATAGTTGCAAGTAGGCAACGAACTCTGGAGGCACCGCTCAGGAAGCACTTACAGGGTTACAGCAGGTGCCCAAGTTGAAGTTAATTTCTTTGTAACCATTTTGTAATTGGTTACAAAGAAATTAGCTTCAACTTGGGCACCTGGTGTAACCCTGTAAGTGCTTCATGTACTTCACTTTTGCAAAATCCATTCCGCTCACGATTTCGCGGAGTTTTCTGCAATTTCTCGAGATTCGCGGATCACGAAATTGCAGAAAATCCACAAATTACACGAGCGGAACGAATTTTCCGCCCATACTTACTGATAATATTCAATCAGAAACTGAAGGGAAAGTGACATAAATCAGGGTTCCATAACATATCATTAGGCAGCTATAGTAAAGGCACTAGTAACAGGGATGTATGACAAGGGCAATAACCCGTGGAGAGAAAAGATGCCAAATCGTACACCATCTATAAACAGTTTAACCAGTTGAACCTTGTCACTGTTTTCATATATCTGTAGGACAGAAAAGTAAAATGTAAGTATCTTCATACATACAGGGAGAATTTTTTTCTATAGGCAAATTATAAGAAGAAATGATCTGAGTTGCATTTCTATCAAAAATGTGGAGACGCTTCTCCCTTTTTTAAAGAACTTTCTTAACGGAGGTGAAATAGGGATCGTCTCTGATGTGAACAGGAAGAGCACTCAAAATTCTAGGTGCATTAGAGGAGACGTTTTTGTACAGTGTGATCTCTTTCTTGAAAAGTTTTGTGTGAAGTGACAGTTTGTTCCTATGCCTGAAACAAAAAGAACCTCCTGAATATTTGAACATTTGAACAAGGAATCTGTGGGTGCTCTAAACTATGGTGTGGAGTATACTATTCATCAGTTGAAGCTAAAAATGCCTACTTTCTATTTACCATTTATCTATTACAAATGCAGTTCCCTCTTTTCAAAGAGCACTGGCTGGCCACAGTTTGCAAAGCCATAAAAGCACCTTATTCTGGTAACATGCACACTAGGGACACAAGCTCCATTAACAAAAGGAACCACATATTGCGTTTTCTAATGTGTCTATCATCACAGCAAGTGCCTGTACATGGTAAAAGGAAAAAGGGAGCTGTGGAACATCAGCATTCCTCCTGCTTAGTGGTCTGTATGTGGGTTATCTTAAAATATAAGGGGGTCAAGGATAAAAGTGCACATGCCACATCCTTTTGCAAGATGTGAAAGTGTGATTCTTAGGGCTTGATCCTCAACCTGTTATTCCCAGTTTGTGATGCCATGCAAAGTCTGGAGTGCAAATAAGTTGACTGGGACCCTGTATATTCGCGCCTAAAAGGCACACTGCGGGCATGCTGAATGATCATTAATTAGGCTAGGGACATTTTGCACATTTCCAATAGCATCCTAGCCATGGAATAGTCATCTGTTTTGGGAGGAGGAAATGGGTAAAAGGGGATTCCACTACTTCAAATGGTGCATGTACTCATGCAGGTGAAGAACACACATATGTGCAAGGTACATCTGTATCACTGCTTCAGTATTCCTCATTTAAACTCACATGAAAGTCCTTGCAGAGCAAACTGCAAAGTAAGATTTTTGCATAAGGAAGGCTGACGTTTCCTTATTGTAGGCATCATGAACCATTAAACCACCTTTGAGTTAATTTCTGCTTTAAAAGCAATACAATATTTAGTCTTCATCATCTGCCAGTGTTCTGTAACATGCCCTTTCCACATTAGTTCTGCACTCATCTTTGTCACGTGTTTCTACAGGTACCCCACCAATATGTGATTGAATATTAATACAATGGTAAAAAGATACATCAAAGTTGGTCTAGACCACTTAGACATAATAGAGGGTTTAGATGCACTTTATTTTGGCACTTGTGCAAGAATCAAGATGTCATTTCAAATTTTTGGCAGAGACAGCTATTTCTGTCCTCAAGGGCTCATGCAATCTATAGAAATAAAAAGTTAAACACCAGATCCCTACAACATTCTGCTTATTGTTTAAGTGTCATTTAGAAATTGCTCACTTTATATTTATGATCCCTTCATTCATTGTACCTCTCATAGTATTTCCATTTCATCAGCATATAAGCATTTCATTAGATCATTGTTTGTATGAATACACATAGAAAGGGTCATCCTATTTGGTTTTTTTTGTGTTGTGCATCAGGTATCCATACTGAAAACACCCTTACATTTTACACAGCCTACATCCTACACCAAGTACCTCTCCCTCACCTACTCACAACCAAATGCACAACCGGCTTTACACTTCATTAGCTCCTACACTCTACCACATGATCTTCACCACCTACATCGCATGACCAATACACTACTCTCACTAGACTCACCACACACCATCAACATGATAAACCTTTAAGAATCACTATAATCCTTAACCACCATTTTTATTTTACAGTATCAGAAGAAAAGTTCTATGCCTCACACTATCTAGACCCTACTCCATCATCCACATCTTACTGTCAAGTTCCACTGATCTGAATTACTTTTGTTGCTTCATGAGCAAAGTAGATACCAAAAGCCTTTGACCAAACTGTCCGAGTTGGTGTCCAAATTACTACACCTGCTTTAACAGTCTAGTGGAGGAAGGAGGTTCGGAAGAGAAGGTTAATGAGTGTCTTTTCAGCCAGATGTGGCTTTTGTGAAGACTGTACTACTTCTAACTCTTGGTACTTATTCATTCATTCATTATCATCTTTATTCGATTCACAATGTGTATGATAAAAGTATACATAAAAAATGGAATGCATTCAAAATTAAAAGAGGTAGTTTAAAAACAAGAACAATAAAATACAGGCACAGTTTAGCATGCAGCAGGTAGTCACTCTTCTAAATATTGCAGCCCTTAGAAATCTTGATAATACCAGGCATGTATACACATTTTGAAGTAATTGCAGATGTAAAAATGCCGGCCTGCATTGTTTAAAATGTAAGGATTTCATCAAAGGCGTAATAAAATAATTCCTCAGATCTATATAAAATTTCCAATACAACAGTATGTGCAAAGTTGATTGTTCAGACATGTTATCGCCAGAACAGTACATTAGCTCACATGACCAGTTATTAACATTTGGAAAACTTGTCAGACGGTGATAGATATCAAACCTAAAACATGTTAAGATAAACCTATGCTGAGCATTAAGAACATTAGTTAAGTAGAGCTGCATTGAAAAAGTGGTCAAAACCATTTGGTTGTGTTGAACAGTTAGTTTGACCAATTCCACAAACAGTCTCAGATCCGCCACTAGGTTTAAGCATGCTATCTTTCCTCCTAATAATACTCGAGGTTTCAGGTTGATCATACTATTTCGGGTGGTTAATATCAGACATGGACTTCTTGATGAACTTTAACTAAGGAATTTTTAGGGCAAGCTCTGAGCCACAGCAGTCCTTCACAATGGAACGATTGAATTCCATGTGATCTGATGTCCAAATCTTGTGCCAAAGAAGATTTGGCTGGACCTTTATCAGATCCGCTAAATAAGTAGCGCCCAGTTCAGAATGAAATACAAAATAAGAACAGTTATTAGGGAGCACAAGAACTTTTTTTAAAAGGCATTTTCTACCAATTGTAATGATTTGACATTTACTGACCCCCACAGCTTAAAACCATACATCGCGATAGTTCGGCATCTAGAGTTATAAATAGTTGACATTTCTTTGAGCTGTTTACAGCCCAATTTCCTAGCAAAATTGCACAGGGCCATGATTGATCTAACAAATTGCAGCCATCTGGACTTGAAGGTGCTTCTCCAGTTCCCTTTGCAATTAAATAAAATGCCCAGGTACGAAAAGGAGGGCGTTTGTGGTAAAATAGCTTTTCCTATTGAAATTTTACGCCACTTAGTCGCTTTTCGGCCTACTTTCATGACAAAGGTCTTGCTTATTTTAATTATTAGCCCCATATTCTCCATGAAGTGAACAAATTTATCAAGTAGACGCTGCAGCGCCAATTGGGTGCGGGTCATTAGCACTGCGTCGTACGCATAAAGGAGAACCGGTGTTGGCCGGTGCCCAGTTTGGGGCAGATCCGTACACATATTGGCAAGAGAGTTGCCCAGATTAATAATGTACAAATTAAACAAAAAAAGAGCATTTACGCACCCTTGATGAACACCTTTTTTAAAACTAAAAGTTTGTGTACATTCACCCTTCACACCAAAAAGGATTCTTGTGGAGCTGGTTGAGTAAAGGTATCGGAGAAAGTTAACAATGGTGGTATCTAAACCCATTGAAATCATTGCGGACCAGAGTTCATCATGGACTACACAATCAAATCAAATTCAAATACTTTATTCGGTTAATTGACAATAACCATAAAAGCATACAACATGAAATTTCATTTACAAAGAAGTATTACACATAATTTCCTATATAAAACAGTTTTCCACACAAAAAGACAGTTAAAATTCATCCATACAGATTGATTTCCGCAATATAAATACTTGTTTTAAAAATTCTGAGACTGTTGCAACAGTTAAGACTGTATCTAATCTCTGCAATTCTAAAAACGCTGGGCGACATCGATTTAAGTTCATTTCCTTGAGGATAGGGATGATAAGCTTCCTGCGAGGCAATGTATAAAATTTACAGAAAAATAGTACATGGATATCAGACTGGGCTCAAGAATCATCACATGGGCACATAATTAAATCATGGGATCAAGAGTTCATTTCAGGGAAAGTCAAAAGTCTAAAAACAATGTTTAATCTAAAACACGTCAGGACAAACCTCTCATAATTAGTCATATATAAGGTTAAATATGGCTGTAGTTTGTCCCTAATTAATATCGGTTGATGTAAAGAAACCGTCTTTTTCTTTACTTCCCCTTTTACTCTTTTCTCTTGAAGATGATCCATACAGAGTTTTTTCAGTAATTTTCTGGGTATAATAACCATTGTGAGTGGATCGTCGTAATATTGTTGGCAATCAATTTCAACCAGGAAAGATTTAACATAGTCAAGCCACGTAATCCTACTCACTTTTACTAGGTTTAAAACATCCCAAAGAATAGCGCAGTCAGGACACACTCATTTGATGTCCATACCCTATGCCACAGAAGGATGGGCTGAATTCTAATTGTGTCTGTGATATGCGGCTGGCCGAGTTCTGCATGACAAATATAAGTCATGACACTCTCAGCTAGAGATAAAATGTGTCTCAGAAACATATTTTCGACCATTTGGATTGTTTTTATGTTGGCATATCCCCAGAGACCTGATCCATAAAGTACAACTGATATACAAGTAGCATTATAAATGGTTAAAATTTCCCTGATTGGTTTTTTCCCCATTTTTTTAATAACATTTTTTAGAGCCATTATTGTTTTTGAGAACAAAAGAGTTCTCGCTTTTACCGCACTTGCCCATGTGCCGGTCTCATGGAACAGGATACCTAAATAAAGGAAGGTAGGGGTAGAATCTAAGGAAATATTATTTATGTACAGCGTTTTTCTTTGTTGCTTACCCCCTGTATCGCAGTTCATGGAGAACGTTTTTGTACAATTAATTTTTAGATCCAGGTTTGACATAATGTTCTTAAAAGATGTTGTCAGGTTCTGTAGGGCCAGGGGCGTCATTGCCATTAATACCGCATCATCTGCATACAAGAGTGCAGGGATAGATCTCTTACCAACCATAGGCATATCCCTGCACTCTTGCAGCAGACGCTGCTCAAGGCCATTTATATAGATCAAAAATAGAAAAGGGTCCAGGACGCACCCTTGTCGTACCCCACGGCCTAACCCAAAGGATCTAGTACGTTCTCCACCTTTCCCATAGCGGACAGATTCTGTGGCCCCTGAGTATAATTCCCTTAGAAAGCAAATAATAGTTTCTTCCACCCCTAGCCTTTCTAGTAATGCCCAAAGTTTACTATGGGACACACAATCAAATGCCGATGTAAGATCGACAAAAGTAAAATATAAACGTTCCCCCTTTACCCTAGTGTATTTTTGGTGCAAAATAAATACATTTAGTCCTTGTTCAACTGTTCCTATGCCCTTCTGGAAGCCATATTGCAGGTCACTTATTATCCCATTTTCTTCTGCCCAGTTTTGAAGTCTCACTAAAATGACTCTGCCAAGGATCTTTATGGACGAATCTAAAAGGGAAATGGGTCGATAGCATGAACAATTTTGCCTATCTCCCTTCTTAAATATTGGCACAATTACCGAGGTGAACCAGGAGGCATTTAGTCCGCTCGCAAGAGCAGCATTAAAAAGCTGTACCAACATGAGCCCCCAAATCTCACTATTTTCTTTAAACAGGTCTGCTGGGATCCCATCTGGGCCTGCGGCTTTTCCGCCCTTAGTTGTTTTCAGACTCACCATGACTTCTTCCAGGGTTACTACACAATCAAATGCGCAGGACAAATCAACAAGAACTGCAAATAAGTTACCACATTTTATGTGTGCGTATTTGACCATTAACAAATTCAAATTGATGGCTTGCTCCATGGTCCCAATTCCCTGTCAGAATCCATTTGTAGGTCCGAAATGATGTTATTGTAGTCCGCCCATCTGTGTAATCTATATAAATGTATGCGACCCATCACTTTAACCAGAGAATCTACCAAAGAAATGGGTCTGTAGTGCGCAGGCAATTTTTAAATATTTGCAGAATATGAGACTCAGAACAGGAAATAGGGAATCCGACACTCTGGCAGGATCTAAAGAAGAGAGTCAAGAGGGGTCCCCAAAGATCGATATTAGCCTTAAAAATGTCAATTGGAAACCCATATGGGCCTGGTGATTTACCTCCCTTGCTTGATCTTAGAGACAAGTTGACCTCTTTTCAAAGTGAAGTTAAGGTTAAACTGATTAGGGGGAAAATGTAGACATAGAAGAATCTGCCACAGGTAGAGATATAGACCTAATGTCACCCTGTTCTGTTGTATCAGCATATAGTTTAGAGAAATGGGCTACCCAGTCCTCTTCAGTCACTGCAACTTCTATTCTGGACTTGTCATCATCATTAAAGAAAGGGGACTTTAGAATGCGCCAAAATGGTGTGGTATCCTTATTACGCCTTGCCTCATGCAAATTTGCCTAGTCCTTCTTTCAGAACTTTCTGAGTTGTTTTTTTTATAGCTATCTGAGATACTTTAATGGCATTACAATGTCATGTATGTGCACCTGAGAGTCCAAGCTCAGGCACCCATACAACTGCTGTTTCAGGCAGCTAGATAAATAAACAGTCTAATCACAGCTGAGTAGAGGCAGTATACTTTTTCTTTGGAAGCCCACATCTGCCCAATCAAAACATGTACTCCTGGCTATCAATTTATGGATGAGGCAAAGCCCATGTCTTTAGAACTCCTGAAAAATCTTTTGTAGGTTTTTTTTAAGTGTTCCACACAAAAAGACAGTTAAAATTCATCCATACAGATTGATTTCCGCAATATAAATACTTGTTTTAAAAATTCTGAGACTGTTGCAACAGTTAAGACTGTATCTAATCTCTGCAATTCTAAAAACGCTGGGCGACATCGATTTAAGTTCATTTCCTTGAGGATAGGGATGATAAGCTTCCTGCGAGGCAATGTATAAAATTTACAGAAAAATAGTACATGGATATCAGACTGGGCTCAAGAATCATCACATGGGCACATAATTAAATCATGGGATCAAGAGTTCATTTCAGGGAAAGTCAAAAGTCTAAAAACAATGTTTAATCTAAAACACGTCAGGACAAACCTCTCATAATTAGTCATATATAAGGTTAAATATGGCTGTAGTTTGTCCCTAATTAATATCGGTTGATGTAAAGAAACCGTCTTTTTCTTTACTTCCCCTTTTACTCTTTTCTCTTGAAGATGATCCATACAGAGTTTTTTCAGTAATTTTCTGGGTATAATAACCATTGTGAGTGGATCGTCGTAATATTGTTGGCAATCAATTTCAACCAGGAAAGATTTAACATAGTCAAGCCACGTAATCCTACTCACTTTTACTAGGTTTAAAACATCCCAAAGAATAGCGCAGTCAGGACACACTCATTTGATGTCCATACCCTATGCCACAGAAGGATGGGCTGAATTCTAATTGTGTCTGTGATATGCGGCTGGCCGAGTTCTGCATGACAAATATAAGTCATGACACTCTCAGCTAGAGATAAAATGTGTCTCAGAAACATATTTTCGACCATTTGGATTGTTTTTATGTTGGCATATCCCCAGAGACCTGATCCATAAAGTACAACTGATATACAAGTAGCATTATAAATGGTTAAAATTTCCCTGATTGGTTTTTTCCCCATTTTTTTAATAACATTTTTTAGAGCCATTATTGTTTTTGAGAACAAAAGAGTTCTCGCTTTTACCGCACTTGCCCATGTGCCGGTCTCATGGAACAGGATACCTAAATAAAGGAAGGTAGGGGTAGAATCTAAGGAAATATTATTTATGTACAGCGTTTTTCTTTGTTGCTTACCCCCTGTATCGCAGTTCATGGAGAACGTTTTTGTACAATTAATTTTTAGATCCAGGTTTGACATAATGTTCTTAAAAGATGTTGTCAGGTTCTGTAGGGCCAGGGGCGTCATTGCCATTAATACCGCATCATCTGCATACAAGAGTGCAGGGATAGATCTCTTACCAACCATAGGCATATCCCTGCACTCTTGCAGCAGACGCTGCTCAAGGCCATTTATATAGATCAAAAATAGAAAAGGGTCCAGGACGCACCCTTGTCGTACCCCACGGCCTAACCCAAAGGATCTAGTACGTTCTCCACCTTTCCCATAGCGGACAGATTCTGTGGCCCCTGAGTATAATTCCCTTAGAAAGCAAATAATAGTTTCTTCCACCCCTAGCCTTTCTAGTAATGCCCAAAGTTTACTATGGGACACACAATCAAATGCCGATGTAAGATCGACAAAAGTAAAATATAAACGTTCCCCCTTTACCCTAGTGTATTTTTGGTGCAAAATAAATACATTTAGTCCTTGTTCAACTGTTCCTATGCCCTTCTGGAAGCCATATTGCAGGTCACTTATTATCCCATTTTCTTCTGCCCAGTTTTGAAGTCTCACTAAAATGACTCTGCCAAGGATCTTTATGGACGAATCTAAAAGGGAAATGGGTCGATAGCATGAACAATTTTGCCTATCTCCCTTCTTAAATATTGGCACAATTACCGAGGTGAACCAGGAGGCATTTAGTCCGCTCGCAAGAGCAGCATTAAAAAGCTGTACCAACATGAGCCCCCAAATCTCACTATTTTCTTTAAACAGGTCTGCTGGGATCCCATCTGGGCCTGCGGCTTTTCCGCCCTTAGTTGTTTTCAGACTCACCATGACTTCTTCCAGGGTTACTACACAATCAAATGCGCAGGACAAATCAACAAGAACTGCAAATAAGTTACCACATTTTATGTGTGCGTATTTGACCATTAACAAATTCAAATTGATGGCTTGCTCCATGGTCCCAATTCCCTGTCAGAATCCATTTGTAGGTCCGAAATGATGTTATTGTAGTCCGCCCATCTGTGTAATCTATATAAATGTATGCGACCCATCACTTTAACCAGAGAATCTACCAAAGAAATGGGTCTGTAGTGCGCAGGCAATTTTTAAATATTTGCAGAATATGAGACTCAGAACAGGAAATAGGGAATCCGACACTCTGGCAGGATCTAAAGAAGAGAGTCAAGAGGGGTCCCCAAAGATCGATATTAGCCTTAAAAATGTCAATTGGAAACCCATATGGGCCTGGTGATTTACCTCCCTTGCTTGATCTTAGAGACAAGTTGACCTCTTTTCAAAGTGAAGTTAAGGTTAAACTGATTAGGGGGAAAATGTAGACATAGAAGAATCTGCCACAGGTAGAGATATAGACCTAATGTCACCCTGTTCTGTTGTATCAGCATATAGTTTAGAGAAATGGGCTACCCAGTCCTCTTCAGTCACTGCAACTTCTATTCTGGACTTGTCATCATCATTAAAGAAAGGGGACTTTAGAATGCGCCAAAATGGTGTGGTATCCTTATTACGCCTTGCCTCATGCAAATTTGCCTAGTCCTTCTTTCAGAACTTTCTGAGTTGTTTTTTTTATAGCTATCTGAGATACTTTAATGGCATTACAATGTCATGTATGTGCACCTGAGAGTCCAAGCTCAGGCACCCATACAACTGCTGTTTCAGGCAGCTAGATAAATAAACAGTCTAATCACAGCTGAGTAGAGGCAGTATACTTTTTCTTTGGAAGCCCACATCTGCCCAATCAAAACATGTACTCCTGGCTATCAATTTATGGATGAGGCAAAGCCCATGTCTTTAGAACTCCTGAAAAATCTTTTGTAGGTTTTTTTTAAGTTTTCAAAAACCTTTATTGACAAAATCGCATAGACAGGTTACATTCTTGCACCAAATCAAAGCACCATATACATGAGCACAATTGAAAATAGCAAGGTGGACCAATAGTACAAAACATCAGAAAGCGACTACATGGCAGATGTTATGTAGGCACGTCTGGACAGTGAACAATCATTGATGGGAGGCGCTCTAGCTGTGGGGGAATGGACGGGCCCAGCTGAGAAGGAATAGGTACAGGGGGAGGCCGATTACTATCCTACATCGGCGGCCGCCACGCATAGTGTGCCGGCGGGGAGTGTGGGAGAGGTAGCCGGGCACTGGGGGGAACAAGCCAGGAGGTATGACACTAGGGGCACCCATATGTCGAGTGAGAGAGATCTAGCTGGCATAATGTCCGAGAATACAGACAATAGGGTCTGGCAGCGAGACGCATCCTCGAGCCATTGAGCAAGTTTAGGTGCAGGTTTTCGACCCCAACACATGGAAACCCTACGCCGCGCGAGGACAAGCAGCATGGCGATCAAACAGCTGGAAGCGTCTGGGCAGAATTCAACAAAGCAGGTATCTGTCACTGGGGATGAGTCCCAGCTTATGCAGCTGAACAGCAGTGCGGCAAATCCTATGCAAGTATTTAAAATGAATTAGGCACAGGCGATAATTTGGGGACAATTGTTTAGTCTTGTTACAACAATAAAGTCAATCAGCTTGGGAGATATCTACGCCAAGGTCCTCGCCCCATGCCACACGAGAGCGATCAGTGGAGATGGGGGTGCCCGCTAGCGTGAGGGCGTAAAGTTTGGTTACCAACTTCCGAGGAGAGGAAGACGAATACAGGAAATCAAGAGTGGTCATCGAGGGAGGAGGCACGGGGAACTCATGATGTTGCTCCCTGCAGATTGCCCATAGCTGATAAAAAAGCAAAGTATCCATGGAACCGGAATCCTCAATGAGAGTGTAGAAGGTATTCCCCGGTTAGAAATCCACTACTGTAGTCAACCTCAGACAGGTGGTGTGTTTAGCCATACCAGAGGGTTGGAGAGGAGCAAAAGCCTGATGCCGAACTATTGGCTTTGAATTTGTCGAAAGCATGGGGGCACTGGAAAAGCGACAAAGCCCCTCCCAGGCCAAACACAAGGTCTTGACCGTGTCTATTACAGTGCTTGGGAGTTTGGCCGGGGCAAACAGGGCCTTGGTGAGTGGCCACGGGGCAGCGAAACCTGCCTCAACCAACACCTTTGGCTGGAAAGGAGTGGGGTGAAGCCAAAAGTGCAGAAAGCTGGCCTGAGCACACAATGCATAGAGTTTAAAGTTAGGGGCGCTGAGGCCTCCACACAACATCAGAAGGGTGAGAATGTCATACGCGATCCTGGGTTGCCTGCCAGCCCAGATGAGAGAGATGATCAACAAACGGACCCTGCAAAAAAAATGGGCAGTGAGGGGAACAGATACGTTCAGGAATAAATATAAAAATTTCGGGAGGACTACCATCTTGACAATTGCTATTCGACCAGCTAACGACAGGGGCAGCCGGCTCCATAGGGGAATCTTCGACACGAGCCAGTCCACCACACGACCGAAGTTTGCCTTCATCCCACTTCAGCCAGATACCTAAATAGTGAGTGGGGCCAGACGCCAACACAAAAGGGTAGTCCGGGGTAAAGGGCGTGGTGGCGTCCGTGAGAGGAAAGAGTACTGACTTGTTCCAGTTCACCTGTATGCCTGAATAGCCACCAAACCATATGATCTCGCACACTAGAGAACTAAGATTTTCCTGGGGTGGCGGACATATAAAGTGATGTCCCTGACGGGTACCACATCCAATAGGGATGGGATTAGAAAATAGGCCATTGATCCAGAGATGGGCGGTGGGGCGAGTAAGATTTTGCGTTTAAAATCTGGACTGAAGCCAAGACGTGGTAGGAGAGAGAATAGGACGGGCCATTCCAGGGTATCGAAGGCTTTGCTGGTGTCAAGCCAGGCGGCCACTGCAGGGAGCGCTGACTTGATTTGATGGAGGAAGGAGAAGATAGTCTGAAGATTGTGGGAGGTTGTGGGGCCCGGAATGAAGCCGGACTGATCTGGGAGGGTGATGTGTGGCATGAGAAGGAGAAGACACGAAGCTAGCAGTTTGGCAAATATTTTGTTATTGGTATTGATGAGGGACAGGGGGTGATAGGAATCTCGCAATTCGGGGGGGTTTGTCCGGTTTGAGGAGAAGGGTCTGCATAGCCTCACAGAGCGAAGGTGGGAATTGGCCGCTCTCGAACATCTCATTGTACATGGCGGCCAGATGCAGCAACAAAAGTGAAGCGAAGGACTTGTAGAAAGAGACTGGCAAGCCATCCAGACCAGGGACCTTGTCACCAGGCATACCATTGATGGCAGCAAGTATTTCCTCTTTAGAGAAGGGCTCGTCAAGGAATTTCCGGTGATAGTTTTTGAGCCATAATAACTCGAGGGTATCCAAATACTGGTCAAGAGCCTCACGTGCATCCCGCAGTGTATAATTGCATGTAAAAATCTGTGAATCGTTCCTTCATTTCTACAGGGGAGGTGGCCCGAACTGGGCCACCGTCCTGGAGCACTGTAATATAGGATGT
Source organism: Lissotriton helveticus (assembly GCF_964261635.1). NCBI lineage: Eukaryota > Metazoa > Chordata > Amphibia > Caudata > Salamandridae > Lissotriton > Lissotriton helveticus. Next base: position 1,083,016,248 of record NC_136061.1, on the reverse strand, counting down.
GGCGGGCGGCGGATGGAGGAGGTTGACCAAGGTGTTACCAGGCCAGTCGCCCTCGCCGAAGCGGCATGCCTGGGCCTCCTTGCCAAGGAATGAGAGCTCTCTGGTAGCCTCCACAGCAAATTCAGTATGTTTCTCGGGGAGACAAGCAAGTGTGTTGGGCTAGGGTCAAGAGCATGGGAGGGGTCCAATGATTTAATTCCCAATTCAAGTTTATCGAGAGTGCTGCGAATGGAGCGTAAGACCCCGGGCTGTTTAGAGAGGCATTTGCCGTGAATGACGACTTTGAATCCCTCCCAGAGAGTGGAAGGAGAGTCCACAGAACCATCATTAAGCTCAATGTAGTTAGTGATCGCGGTCTGGACCTCGTCACAAAAGAAGGAATCTCGCAGCGTGTTAGATGGAAGCCGCCAAGAGAAAGTGCGCTGAGGGGACTGAGGAAGACGGAGACTAAGCTGAACTGGTGCGTGATCTGAAAGAGTATGCACCCATGTGATCAACAGAAGAGAGCCAGGAGAAGATATCTGGAGAAGAGATCCAGAATGGACCAACAGCCTCGGGTGCCAGTGACGTAAGTGCCCTCGCGGGCATCAGGACGCGTGTGACGCCAAGCGTCGTACAAGGAGTTCTCAGTGAGGAAGGAGCTTAGGCGTGCTGCGGCGGTCGAGTAGGAGGCATGGGGGCCAGAACAATCCAAGACTGTGGACAGTGTGACATGAAGTCCCCCCCAGAGGAGCGCAGCGGGGCCAAGGGATGAGACATGATGCCAAGCCTGCGCAAAGAAGTCTGGATTGTCATTATTAGGGCCGTAGATTGCAGCAATCGTCAAGGGTTGGGCCTGAAGGGAGCCGTAGAGGATAACAAAGCGCCCTGCGGGGTCAGTGATTGCATGGGAAGTTTGCCAAGGGAGTCCCCTTTGTATAAGGATAGAGACCCCCGGGGAACAGTTGGAATAGAAAGAGGAGTGTGATTCTCCCTAGTGCCAAGAATGCCGTCTGGAAGCAGATGCAGAGAGCAGGTGGGTCTCCTGTAGCAGACAGATGACCACCTTTTGCCAAAGGAGATGCGCGTGTACTAGTCGAGCCTTGCAGTGGTCATTGAGACCACGGATGTTCAATGTCCAAAAGATAGTGTCTGTCATACAGTCAGATTGTGGGGAATAATAATACGAAGTGTGGTGAGTATGGCCTGAACCAACTGAGGAAATGATGAGCAGTGCAGCAACATATGGGGTATAAGAGGACGACCTAGAGCTTGCCGCGACAGATAGCTGGGCTGCGAGGGGGAACCGCGAGCCCCAAACCCAGGAAGGGAGGTGCCGATAAGTGTAGTGCCCAGGAACAAGATCTTTGGATAGTGCGCAAAGCAAAACAGCAGGACATAACAGAACAAGTGTGGAACGGCATCGTAAGGCAAGCAATAGGACAACAAAATACATAATGACAAAAACAAATACGCCTCAGAGGGAGGTGGCAAATCGCCAAAATCCCCCTGCCCACACCAACCCCCCAAACAGGTTGAGAAACCACCCATGGCCACCCCAGGGAACCCCAAATTGGAAAGGAAGCGTCTATGTCCGAAGTGAGAATCGTCCCGCGGAGGCATGGAAATGCTCGGCATACACCCCTGCCGACAAAGGAGGGTGGTCAAGCCATCAGTAGTTGCAGATAACAGTATAGATAGAGTCTCACAAAAGAACAGTATTGGCTAGCCCCAGAGCGTTACAATGGGGGGTAAGGGAGCTTGGAGCTAAGGGGAGTGAATTTAATCAAGGAAAGGATGGTGAACAGGAAACCATGGGAATAACAGCATACTAAGAGTGCCGCTGAAGAAGATCGAGTCAGTCATTGTCACTCAGGTCACCAAGAGCGGATTTTTGAGAGTTTGCAGGGGTGGAGTGGTGAGAGCGATCGAGGTTCTTGGCAAAGATTAGGGTGGCCTTAGGATCTGGGAAGATGAGAGTTTTGGAGCCCTGCCTGACTCGTAGCTTGGCCATATATGCCAGCGAGTATGGGATCTCGTGTTTTTGTAGAATGCGCTTGCAGGCAGGAGCTTGTGGCGGACAGCCTGTACTGCCAGGGTATAGTCTAGATAGAAGGACAAGGAGTTTCTTTGGTAGCGGATCCCACCTTTGTCCCTGGCTGCCCAGAGGCTTGCGTCACGGTCCCGGAAATTGAGGATTTTAGCAATTATTGGGCGGGCCTGCAATACGGGGCCTGGGTGGGGGCTGAGGGATCGATGAGCTCTCTCCACAATGAAAACCAGAGAGAGCACGTCGCCAAACAGTTCTAGCACCCGGTTCTAAACAAAGTCTTCCATGCGCGTGATGATGGTAGACTCACCCCCGAGATGCAGAGATTGCTCCTATGGGAGCACTCTTCCAAATCCTCTTTTTGCGGCGTATCAGTTCCAGGGTTTTGTCCATTTGAAGGCGTTTTTGGTGATCCTGGTTGGCAGCATCCTCAACATCAAAGACTCTCAATTCGACATATAGCAGGCGAATGTCGTGTGAGTCCCCTTGCAACTTGACAACATCCAGGCGCAAAGACAGCTAGTCCAGTTGGGCAGCAATGCCAGAGACGGCGGATTTAACCTCCAACATGATGTCCTTGAGGTCGTCCTCCCTAGCCATCTCTGCGGGGGCAGTGGAGTCGCCTCCATCCGCGACCGCGCCATCCTGGCGCATTTAGCGGCACTGGTTGAAGGTGAGCCAGGGTTGCTTGGGGTCAGACTTACCCATGTCAGTTACCGACAATGGGGAGAGTGGATGGGGAGCACAGCTGGATGGCAGAGTGGGAGTGTCCAAATTTGCGAGAGAGCTGATCGAGCAAAAATAGAGATGAGGCAGAGGTCAGTGCCTAGAGTGGTGTCGGGAACCAGGAAGCGGCGCCCAACCCTGCATCCTCCTGCCCTTGAGGGTACCAGCAGGGAACCCCAGGACAGTCAGGCAATAATTGCTGAGGGTTGCGTCCCCTTACGGGTGGGCCCAGCCCGAAGGAGTGAATCTCAAACATGTCTTCAAGCCACCTAGCAGGGGACAACCTCTGTGATGGCTGTGTAAGTGCGGTGCTTGAGAGGGGGTGGAGCCGCTAGAGGCAGGGCAGTGGGGATGCATGGAGGGAGCGCAGCCTACCACAGGGGGCCGGAAATCACAAAGGCCAGAGGGCGATGCGACAGATGAGGTGTTTTAGCACTCAGGTGGGGGCCCCGTGATGTGGCGGGCGCTCCCCCAACCCAGCCGCCATGGCCTCCCACGGTAAATTGCACCTACCCCTATCAGCAGAATGCTGGTGTCAGGTAAGTTGTAGCGATCACTAAATGGCGCTGGCTGGCGGGTGAGGCATCAGGAGGAGATGAGGAGATCTGTTGGGTGGAGCCACAGCATGCATAGGCACCGGTTGATGTCTGGTGGGTGATAGCGCTGCACCAGGAGGAGAGCTGGAGCAGGGTCCAGCACGGCACTGAATGATGAGCACCACGCAGACAAGCTGGAGCAGCTGGGCTACCACACCGAGCCGGAGTCAGGTCCTGAAGAAAAGGCGGGCTGCTGGAGGGGCTGGGCCAGCCGTGCACAGGCGGCCAGTCCGGGAGATTGCGTCCGGTCTTCAGATGGGGCCGGGCACCATGGCCCCCTCCACCCGGCCTAGGCGAGGAGGAGGCAATCACAACAAGTTTAATTTATTTGCATAGTTAATTAAAACCATTGCAATACAAAAACAAATATATATATACTCATTTAAAAACTGTCAAGTACATAAATAAAACTCTTGTATCTAAAAAGCCATATTGTCTGAGTTCCAAAATCATATACTCAGTGTGTTCGCAGACCCCTTGCATTTATACAAGTGCTATTTCTGGTTGGGTTCCTATTGTCGGTATTTCTGGCATCTTGCTGCCGCACAGTCTCAGATATTTTACTGTTCTGCAGTTCAATTGTGGGTCGCTCGGTTCAAAACATGCTAGCAGAGCTTGCCTCCTGGTGAGGATCCCTCGTTAATTGAAAGGTTGTTTCAGAAATTTATTTCGTTCCATTGTAAGTTCTCTACAGGAGCATAGTAGGTGCAGCATGTCTTCCTGAGCCGATCCACATAGGCCGTACGCAGAGCCAGCTTAGATCCGAAGCCAGGGAGGGAGATGCTCAGCGCAAGGGAGCAGTCCAAGCCTATATCTCATAAAAGCAAGTTTTATATTTTTATCATAACCCAAGTTGAAGTAGGTTTGTATGCCCGGCTTCGTGTATGTATTCAGGATCATCCAACCGTGGGATCTCTTTGATAGTGCATCCTTGTCCTCCAGCCATGAAAGGAGTTTCACAGTCTTCCACACTAACTATTTGAAAGTAGGGGTGGTTGTCAGTGTTTCCCAACGCTGGTTTAGCCCCAAATTATGTAGACTGCTATGTAGAAATTCTGCGGCTGGTAATGCGGGGTGCGATTGTAGCTCCTTCCACATCTGTTCGTTTAGCGTGCCACATTCTGCTCTTCGCACTTTGTCTCAAGTGATGATAAAGACCCCTTGTCTAGCAAGTGATTATTTCAGAACGCCAAATTCAAGTCTGATTTGGGCGGGTGAGGTGTATTTCGGCAGCCCAAAGATGACCCTATATGCCGTTGTTACTGTGGCATCGAGTGTTTTCGCGTCCTTTCCTTTCTGTGCCTCGCTGCCATAGGTGATTGTTGGCAGGAGTTTTGCCCGAACAACCTTGATGAGTGGTAGGATCGATGGGCCTGTTAATTTGGAGTTTAGTGTTTTTAGGGAAATTGCTAGTGCTAGACCTTTGTGCCTTATGCTGTTCTTCTGTGCTACAAACCGGCCGCCTGTATCCAACTTCACGCCTAGATATTTGTATTCAGTTGTGTCCTCTATTCTGGTCTCACCCCAGAACCTTCAGCAGTTTGACGCCTTTTTCTCCTGACTGTCATTGTTCTTGTTTTACCAATGTTAATCGTCAGGTCATTTGCTTTGGAGAAATCCTGCGTGGTGTTTAAGAGATGTTGTAGCCCTACTTTTGTTTTGATGATCAGGACTATGTCATCTGCGTAGAGGAGACAAGGTAATGAAATATCTCCTAATTTCGGGGCATGTGAGTTGCAGCTGGTTAGTAGCGGGACTAAATCAGCAATGTACAGATTGAAAAGGGTGGGTGCTAAAACACAGCCCTGTTTTAACCCTTTTTCCGTGGGTATGCGCCTTGACAGATGCGTTCCATTTCCCAGCTTCACCTGTAGCCACGTGTTCGTATGTAGATTAATTATTAATTTGAGTAAAGGCTGTGGAAGCCCCCAGCTGTGTAGTTTGGACCACAGTCTGGTGCGGCTGACATGATCGAAGGCGGCTTTGTAATCAATGAAGCATAGAAATAGACACGACCGTGTGGCCTCAGCCTTATCCATAAGCATAGACATGCTTAGTATGTTTGTCATTGTCCCGACCGATTTTATGAAGCCAGTCTGTTGTAGAGGAATTACGGATTTTTCTTCTGCCCATGCCGGGAGATCCTCCAATAACAAGCCAGCAAAAAAATTAGCTTTGTTGTCTAATAATGCCACTAATCTGTAATTTTGTGGATCCGACTTCTCGCCAGATTTATGGATTGGGGAGATGATTGAGCCTCTCCATGAGCTAGGCAGAGTATTCAATGTTCTAATTTCTCTGAAGAGTGGATCCAGAGCTTCTGCCCAGAAGGTTGCCTCCTGTTTATACAATGCTGGTGGCAGCCCGTTTGGCCCAGGGGCGCCTAGTACTTATGTGTCGTTTGGCAACCTACTTTCTTTTGATCTGCTTGATCATGGCCTCTCTGGTCGCTGCCTTGGTGGAAATGGGACCTAAGATAGTTTGCCCAGACTTCCTCAGAGATGTAGGAGCAGATTCCATCATGATTGTTATTGATAAATTGATTTATGGTCATCCAAAATCTGGAGCTGTTGTTGTGTTTAACGTCGGCGTGTAATTTGGCCTAGAGATCTTCCTCCTTAGCTCTGTTTGAATCCCTTTTCCGTTTTTTGAGGGCTGCCCTTTGGTTCTGTAATACTTTCAGTTGAGTTTTGTCAATGGGTCTGTCCCGGAGGTATCTCAGGAGTTGGTTAATCCTTTTTTTTGCATACTTTATTCCTTGTTTCGCCATGTATGATATGGGCATTGTGCCACTAAATCTTTGCTGGTTTGATGGTTTGACCTTGGTTGCGTATGATTCCATCCCAGATAAGATGTTTTTCCATTTCTCGACTTCTCAGTTTCCGACCCTTGCAGCAAAATGTTGTTTTGCAGTTTCCAGTATCTCGCTGCTTGCTGCTAATTTGAATTTAATTTGTTTTAGGTCGATTGTGGTTGTTAATCCTTGAGGCTCCCAGAATCGTTCGAATGTTGAGGTCACTGTTCTCAGAGCTATTTCTTGGGGCCGATGATCGCTGTCACCTTTATTGCCCATCTGAAAAGATGTGATTTGCTGGAAGAGGCCTAGAGAAACAAAGGTGTAGTCCAGAAATGAGCTGGTTTTTGTGGAGTTGTATGTGGCTACAGGAGGATTATCTTCTGGCAGTCTGCCATTTAGAGTCCTTAGGTTAAGATGTTCTAAATCCTCCAAGATCGTTTGTCCGATCTTGGTTTGCTTACCCGTTGCCGGTTTCCCTTGCAGCGGGATATTCCAGTTTGCGTTATGCAACAGCACTTCTTCTTCCAACGAAGAGCCCATTAGGTAATGATTTAAGTCCCCGGTTAAAATGAGGTCGGTTGTGGGACCCTCTTTTAGGCATGTTTCTGCAAACTTGCACATTTCCTTAGTTAGTTTGGTTTTAAATTTCGGTTGAATGTATATGTTTATTATCATGATGCTGGAGGCCCTTTTGTTTATCGATGTTTGCGAGAAGGTTACAATAACTGCTAGTGATGATTGCAATGGAGCGTCAAAATGCCAACAGAACGAGCAATTGTGTTCGCCACATATATGACCAACCCTCCTTGCAGATGGCCATATTTTGCCCCACTGATTGCATTTGTATGGAAGTGCAAGATTCCTTGGAGGTGGGGAGGATCTTTTGCCCGTGTTTCTTGTAATGCCACAATGTCGAATCCCCTGACGTAGGTGACAAAGTCGAGATCAGCTACTTTGTTGGCAAGACCGTTTATGTTCCAAGAACAGATCCGTACTGTGTCCTTTTTTTCTTTTCCCATATATAGCGAGCGAAGATCACGTCAATCTTTTGTGTTGTTAATGGTTCTTGCGAACCATCGTGTGTCTTCTTCCCGAGCCTGCAGTGTAAAGGGATAGTTGCAGCTCCTTAATTGCTCTGCTTGATGCCTCATGTCCATGTTGCAGTGCCCTGAGGCTCCTCTCAGCACTGATGTATTTGGTCTAGAAACTGCTGTCACAGGACCTCTCGGTGGAGCTGGGTTTAACAGATACGGGTATCCAGGTTTATAATACAGGGCAATGGTTATCCCCCAGGATTTTAGGATGTCCCTTTCTCTGAGTATTTTGTGTCCTGTTATTGCAGTGGTCCATGTAGCTCTTGTTTTTTCGCCTGCCTTTGCTGGAGGCAATCACAACGGGTGCCAGATCCTAACCAGAGGGAGCCCATGCGAAGAGTCAGGCAATGGCCGGGCGGTGCGGCACACGAGCCCCCAACCCCGCTGCCAAGAGCCCCCAGCGGTCGCGGCACTCACCGGTGTCTTCAAGCCGTGAAGGAGGGCAAAGCCCGGAATGGCTCTCCAGGTGCAGCAGAGCGGGATCAGGAAGGTCCTCCGGCAGCGGCGGGAAGGCCCAGCCTCGAGGAGCAGACCCAGGAACAGATCTTGGCCCAGGAGTGTCGAAGGGGGTCACAGAAGATAACAGGCTCAGTCCCTGGATGTGGTGAGTTCAGATGAGCCGGAGCTAAGCAGTTTTAGCTCTGTTGTCTGCAGGATGCTGGCGGATTTTGAGCTTGGCCAGCAGAGCCTACTTAGGGTGCGGCCATCATGCAGCCGGCCAAGTCCCCCCCCACCTTTTTGAGTTTTTTTAGGATGAACCTCTACTATCTTCTTCAATGCTGCACTTCCAGTATATTCTTAGGTGCACTATTTAAGGCTCATTTCTCATTTTTGTGCGTCTGGGTACAGGCATGATCAAACCAACCCTTAGTCTTTACAGCTCCCCTCTCCTTGTTAGAAATAATTAGCCCACTTTGATTGCTTCAGTAATTTGGTTAAATACCTCTATAATCGTGGTAGCTTCAAATGACTCATCTGAGCAAGCATCAAATGCCCTTCTCTGTTGATGGACCAGTTGTTCTAAGAATCTGGTTGAGTCGATCATAGACCATTGTAGAGTAAAACCGTTCAAACAAGAGAGTTCTATATTCTACACTGACAGAGTATAATGACAACCCCCTTGATTTTTTACAGGTTTAGTGTTCAATACTAAGCTTTGAGGAAAATGGTCACTCATTGCAAGATCATGTAACGTAAAATAATTGACTAAGGCAGAATAGCGATTGGAAAAAAGCTGAAAATCAATAACACTTCTTCCCATGCTACCAGCAAGTGTACAAGATAATTCAACTGGTCTGTCTGCAACTTCATTACTTAACCCTAGGTCGTATTTAAAAAGTAACTCATTGAGTTTCTCTCCATACTCTGTGTGAAAAATGAGTAATATCATTGTTTGTAGGGGAAGTCATACCACAGATTGTGTTAGCTGACAATTGTCAGGGTTGAAAATTAAAATCTAACCCCATACCGGGATTTTATCTCTGTTCCTGGTATTGATTAATGAGTATAGATCAACATCGAGTTGACTTAAAGTATCCAATATGACTGGAACACAAGCATTATTGAAAAGTTTACTAGTACCAGTAATGAGGATGCTGAGAGGTCGCCAGAGACAATTTGATAGAAGGGCTTAGAAAGCTTTTTCAGTTACATTGGAGAAAGATAGTTCATTTGAAACATAGTTACAAAGACCACCCTTGAGGCTACCTTGTCTCGATGCAATAGCTGGAGAATGGAATGTTTTAAAGCCATTGAGATGTATTGTTTCAACGAAGCATGGGCTAGATGTATCAACATACCCTTTTGCGATTTTCTAATTGCGATTTTTAAGGAATCGCTATTTGGGAATTGCAAAATGGCATGTATGTAGAAATTCGCTATTTTTAGCGATTTCTTAAAATTCCTTATTTGCAATTAGCCAATTGCTAATCGCAAATAAGGAATAATTTCCCATTCATTTCTATGGGCCAGGAGGAATGAATGTGAAATTATTCTCAATTTGCGATTCGCAATTTGCTAATCACAAATTGAGAATAATTTCACGGGTGCAGGGGTGTCTCAAGGACACCCTGCTGCACCCTTGTAAACGAAATGTGTGCGCATATGGCGCACATACATGCCCTAAGGGCATCTATGAGCGTCACATGGCACCTTTACAAATTGCATAAAGTGTATTTGTAAAAGAATTCGCAAATTACCACCAACTACAAGTTGGTGGTAATGTGCGATTTCTTAGCCAAAATTCGCTAAAATGAAATGTTTCATACATAGCATTTAAGAAATCGCAATTTGCAATTTCTTAAATGCTTGCGCAATTTTAAGGAATCACAAAATTTGCGATTCCTTAATATTGCAAACTTTTTGCATGATACATCTCATTTTACATTTTTCTTGTCGCAAACTGCTATTTTGCGAATCGCAGCGTTGGCAACAAGAAAAAAGATTGATACATCTACCCCCATGTTTCTTGTAGGCAGATGATATTGAAATATGTTGTAAAATCTAAACATTCTGGTAAAATGTGCTTACTACGAAGCCTTGCTTTATTCCAGCATAAAACTGTGGTGGTACTTGCAACCGGTGTTGTAGAGTTCATATTTACCTCAATCCTCAATGGAGGCTGCTCAGCAATTAGCTGTGCATTTAGTAAGTCCTCATCTGTTTGAGGACTATTGCAGGGGTCAAGGTGGTAGGGACATGGTATCAGGGTATAACTCTATTCAGACAATCTACCTTCAGTCAGTCCACCACAGTAAGACTAGAGAGGCAGTCAAACCTATTGGTTGGATTTCAAGATAGGATACTTAAGAGGACATGCATTATTTCGATTTGATGTTGATGGTTGATACAGTGATTGTGATTGAGAAAATCTTTGAGTCATCACATTAGATTGTATAAGGGGCTGTTGAGGAGGTTGATAGGAGAAACCAAGCGGTAGAACAGAGATTGTTTTTTTATTTAGAAGCACTGAGCTTGCTCTTCCTAGTACGACATTAGCTAGTGCTGGAGATTAAAAGGAGAGCACCACACAGTCACCCTAAAGTACTTTAAAGGCTCTGCCAACCCATCCAACCCGTCTAGCCATCTTAAAATCTGCAAAGCGCTCTCCCCCAGCCCAAATCTAGTTTGTAGCCATTTAAATAATTTATTTCTTAATGAGTCCCATGTTTCTTGAGTAGGAGTGCATAGGGTCGGAACATTGGCCAAAATGACCACATATGGGGTAGCACCAAGCGGGAGATCTAATTGATCAAAAGTGGGCAGAGAGATGGGGAAAGAAGGGGTAGGAACAGTTCCCACAAAGCAACTGTTAGACGGAGAAATTGTTAAAACCTGTTTTATAGGAGACCTATTTACTTCTGTGACTGGTGCTTGTTGTAACTGGGGCATTACATTTGACACTGGTCAATTAGGTAACAAAAAAATCCCTGGAACAGTTTGTTGTAATGGAAGTTATGGGATCTCTAGTGATTGAACCATTGTTATTACAATGTTCTTTCGGCCCATCCCTACCACCCCCATGCAAAGCAGTCTGTCATGGCGGGAATTAACCAAACCCAGTCGCTCAACACAAGTTAGCACAGCACATTTAATAGCTTTGTCAGTCCCTGAGAGTACAAAAAGAGGTCTTAATAAGTTCTGTCAAGGCTTGGACAAATGCTGCCAATGGAGTGTTGTTCAGAGGTGCAGAAGACAATGGTTTATTGACCACTCTGTAAGACTTGGGGATAGCTGCCGGCTTTTGCACAAGTACCTTTCTTTTGCCTTTACCAGGCCATCACATGGGACCACAGTAAGATCCACAGAGCAGTTCCTGGGAATTTGAAGGCATTTAGATGGCGGATGAGGATTCAAAATGCCCGGTGAAACAGGGTTTGAGATAATCTCATCCTTGTCCAGTATATCTGGTCCCAGAAATTGAGGATTACTGGATTGGGCTGCGGCTGGAGAGACTATGCAAGGGATTATTGGGACAGGGCCACCCTCAGTACATGTAGTTAAGATCTCCTCCACACTTAAAATGTGCTTCTCAATAGCTCCCATTGCCCATGTAATATAATTTATAATGGACTGCCAAACTTTTGGAGGGGACTTAGCAAGCGCAGAACTAGGGTGTTTCCTTTTCCCCATAATTTGAAATACACAGTTGCTTCTACAGTTGTTTGTATCCAAAAATACGTGAAAAAAAAGTATTTCCAAAAGGACTAAAGACGGTAAGCAATGCAAACTTACAGTGCCAGGCTCATCGTTGGGAGACAAGTGATTATTTGCCAAGACGCCCAACCAAGAGGGGGGGGCCCAGCCCTGCCTCTGACAGGCGCAGACGGACTCGCCCGAGAGTGTCCCGCTCAGCGGGAGCCAGGGTCGAGATTTAAGCACCTACTGGCGCACAAAGGTGACGGTGGCAGCGTGCAAGCCGCTTTGCCAGTTAGGCCTTGCAGTCCTGACCCCCAGCTCCGGTGTAGCAGCAGAACAAGAGCAAAACGGGCTTATTGCTCTGACATTGAATTCCTAAACAGATGATATGAAAAATGATAACTGTTGACTAAATGTCTCTGTTATTAAACAGGCAATATCTGACAGTCATTATCACATTTACATCATCAATGGAATAATAATTCCTTGTGATTATAGCGAATCTGTGTGCTTAATACTGTGTATTAGGAGATCAACTGCTACACATCACCGATTGGTCATAATACTGGGATTATCCATTTTATTGATTCCTTTTTGTAAATTGTCAGACGTACAATATGTTCTGACTTTGTTTCAACAATTCCTTATTTTAAAACAAAGTCCCTTTCAGGGTTACTAAGCAGTTTATTTAGGCAGTGCTCTAACCTCACGGCATGCCACAGTCCCGTCAGAAGCTTTTAAAGCCAATGTGGTTAGGGGGTTTTGGACAGTAAAAGAAGCAGCTTTGGTTTTAATTTCTTGCACCCTGCCTGCAGACTTGGCTAGATTTGGGAGATATGTGGACCAGTTGCGTCTTAGATTTATTGAAGAAGATGGTCCTGGCAACACTGAAGGAGTCTCGACCTGCAACAAGTCAGCCTCTAGAAAATAGCCTGGTTGCTGACTGGACTAAATGTCCATTCTAAAAAGATATATTCATTTCTGTCATAATGTTGTATAGGTAACCTTTCTCCTTTTAAATGTAAATAGTATATTACTTTTTAGTATTGAAATTAGATAAAGTCCCAATGTGAACTCTTCTTTATATGGATCTTAAGCAATTCAAGTTTTCGTTTTAATTTTTTTTATGCATGTAAGCTACATTGCAAATGGTTTTATGTAACTGTGCAATACATAAACTATTCTCTCACTGTAATTTTAGGACAAATTAGTCCTATATAAGTTATTGGTGTGAGAATGCATTTTTGGCTAAGAAATCGTTGATAAAAAACAAAAACACAGTGAACAACTGCATTGACAGTAATTTTGTACCATGAAGGGGGGTGCATTCATTGTAGACGTTTCTGCAAATAGGGTGTAATTATACAAAATAGCTTAATTTTGGGAATTCTGCATAGCAAGTGTAGCATGAAATGACCTTAATAACATGAATTATGCCAGTGAAATTTAAATTTATTTGAGGCATAACCTTGTTCTCGTCTTGTGAATTCTTGTTACCCTCCCACAAATACAATTTAACATGGCAGTTCTCCCATAAATGTTCTGATGTGGCCTTCACTTTTCCTGGACACAGTATTGACAAGATTTATTAGTCAATGAAACTGGGGATACACGTACCAATGAAACTTCACATAACAAACTCTCTTTGACAGCGACCTGTCTCAGTGGTAGCCACAGATCATTGCAGTGGCCATAGGATAGACAATTCATGATACTTACTGCCCATCTACACTTTACACAACCACTTCTACCACAGCTTACACTAATACACAGTATGTCAACACATACACTGCTGTTTAAAACTTACATCACAGCCTAGATCACCACTAGACCACACCTAAATCGTATGCAACCTACACCCCACATGACCTTCATTCTCAAACCTACACCCAAACATCTTCTTCACCTGCACAAGTGCCCTACATCATTTCCCTTAGACCCAAACCCCTAACCTACATCCACATAAGGAGTAAAAACATCTTCAATCTAATAATAGTCTTCATTGTTTGATTATTTACAGTACTTAGGAGTCATAATAAATTAGTAAAAACATGACCAATTGTGCAAGACATTAGAATAAAACTTGTTGTGCATCATGAAACATAAATTAAAAGAACAGTAGCCAAAAGTGCAAGTTGGTGAAGGGCAATTTAGATTTAGGGTGTTTGCTAGTACTAGCTGAAATGAGGAAAGTGTCTGTTTTCATGTGGAAAAAAGCTTAGAGTCAAGATGTTGGGACAATAGTTCGGTTTGTGCCTGGAGTTGATTGCATGCCTACTACCTTTCTGAGTGCCCTCTCTCCGCCTTGAATGTACTTTACAGTTCAAGCAATTGATCTCTGGTCTGAGGAATTAAAGCAGGTAAGAATGGCTCCCCTGCAGGTGACCCCTCCTTGGTGGTTCTGTTGCAGGTTCAATCATTTTCACCACCTGTCTAGGGTGGTCTAACATAGGCAGATGGTGTGTACCGGTTTTCAGTGGAGAGCCTACATAAACAGCAGGTCGTGTCCCCTTCTGGCCTCAACCAGGGTCTGTTGTGCAGTTGTGATGGTAAATTGTCATCTTGCAAAGCTGATATTTTGATGGATTTTGATACTGGTTTTTTTATTGATCATGGCTTACAGCAGCCGTCCAAAGTTCAGCCAGTGCTAGCAGGTCGATAGTGTCATTGAGGTTTTCACAAGCTGTCGAGCGTGATTTCTTTGTGATCTTCTCCCAAATGTAATGGTTATTTGAGCTTGTGGCAAAAGATGGCATAGGCTGTGCATCTGACCTGGAGCTGCTTTGTCAGCCCATACTCAAGCCTGATCTGAGCTGGAGAGGTGTTTTGGGGCAGCTGGAAGTTGTGCCTTTAGATGTGGACCACTGTCTTATCTAAGACTGATGTGTCTCTGCCTTGAAGTAACTTACTTCGGTAGGCCAGTGTGGGGACCAATTTTGCTCGGGCTGAATGAATGCCCATTCAGGTTTTAAAATATTGCCGCTAGGACAGCAGCAAGAGCTGCATCCCAACCCGAGTTTTTCTTAGTAACAAAAGGTCATCTGTGTACAGCAGATTAGACAGCTGAGTCAACCCTAGTTTGGGGACATGCAAGTTGATGGAGGAGAGAGTAAGGTGAAGTCTGCAAGAAATAAGTGTTTGTCGTGGTACCGGATTTTCTGGTGAAACCTGTTTGGTTGAAGGGGATGATGAAATTCAAATTGACCTAGTCGCTAAGGCGCACAAGTAGGACCCCGGTGTAATATTTTGTCTCATAATCAATCAGGACTATCAGCCTGTAGTTTCCTGGTTCAACTTCTCTACCTCCTTTAAAGATGGGAGAAATTATGGATCCTCTCCAGGAGGCTAGGATTGACAGGAGGCTGCAACCTACCTATACTGATAAATATACTATACAGATTTAAATGACAATACCAATGCCACACTTGTGCTTATTATACCAAATACCATAATATGAGATTGCATATCCTCTTCTGGAAAGATGACACTTTATACTGCATGCTTTTTCCCCACATGCAATTACAACACAGTTGATACAATTACCACATTGTTACAACACATATGATGACCCCGCCAGTTATACCAACAACTTGCTCTAGGGAGGATGCTGGTTGTTGGAATAGTATAATTTACTATTCCAACTCCAGTATGTGCAACAGTAGAGAAGGTGTTGGATTTTAAACCCAACACCTTCTGCCCCCTCTGCAAGTTATTGACCCGACTTGCGGAGTAATGGTATGCGTTGCTACAACGCGGTCATTGTAACAACCGAGTTGTAATTGCCTGCGGGGGAAAAGGATTCTTGGTAAATGATGTTTACCACTGAAGTATGAATGGGCTTCAGACCTTTTGTTCACAATCATATATCATAACAGCAGGTGACTAAAAACATAGAGAAGATGAATGATATATATAAAAAAATTGTTTGCCAGTCTTATATTTACCCCTGCCCAGCAAGTCCTGAATTTGTAAACCAGTAGAGGTAGGGTCGGGGGGACATTGTGTTTCATTTATTGCATTCCTCTCTTTCCAACAGAGGCTTTCATTTTCCTGCTTCACTCCTCAGTGCAAATAATGTTATTGTATTCCTTAATACAAATGACTTGGGAAGCAATCAGATGTGTCTCCCAGCAATAATGTAGCTGCACCTAGTTGTTTCTGGTGGTGTCAGTCTAAACTGGAACCTATGAGTTTGTATACTGAAGTCATACATTATATGTACCACATCATCTTCTACCTAAGAGTCACTATTCTAGCTGGTAACTGGCTGGGGTGAGCCAAATGCTATGTTGGACATCCCTGAATTGCCTTGCCAGTTGAAACTCAAGTCTAGTAGCTGGCTTGGAAACATTGTCCTCTTTATGTGATTGATATCAACAAAGGACTATGACAAAAATTCTAACTCCAGACAATGAGACTGGAATTATAAGTAGGCCTAAAAATAATCATGGCTATAAAACAGTCATCTCTTGGAGTCGGTAGGACATGTCTACAATGATTTGTTGTCTGACACTCTTAACGAAATAGAGAATTGTGAAATTTTTAATTTGAAATCATCGACCCAACTCAGTCATTGATTGGAGGATAATGTTCCTTCTCATCGGCAAATTGAGAACAACGATGAAAATAACCTGCACCCCGCCCACAAGCACCTCCCAATTATTGGTCAGTGCTAATCAGTATATTGGTAAGCAGACACGTTAATGACTATCGATGCTCTCCGCAGAACTTTGGATCTTTTCAAAACAACTGCTATGGATCCCTTGGAGCAGGTCTCGGGTGAAGGATCTGAAATAATGTTCTCTTACTGCAAAATGAAATGCTCATATAATGACCTCTACGGCCAAACAAAGCTTTCTTAGTGGGCCTATCCTCCATCATATGCAACTATATTCACTCCAGGGGTGACATAGGGCCTGATTTAGAAGTCAGCAGAGGGGAATACTCTGATCACAAACGTGACGGATATCCCAACGGCCGGATTACTAACACATACTATCCTATGGGGATCGTATTACAGTCGACTGGAAATCCGAATTCTAAATCAGGCCCCTAGATGCTAATTGGATTTCCACAATAGAGTTTTCTATTTTAAACTGAGACATGATTTTCAGACCTCATAATGACCACTTATTCTTATGAATATTAAATGTTACTTAACAAAAATGAAATAAAAATATTACACAACAAATCCTTAAATTATGCTAAATCAAAACATTGAATGGGGATATCAATCCTTATGCTGACTGCTGCTAATGTTTAGTAGCATCATTTGTTTTATGCTTCTGTTTTATTTATGTATACTTCGTTTGGATCTTAGGCTTAATGGGGCATATTACCAACAAGTAGCGATATTTATCACTAAATAGGCTTAGCGACGATTTTTTTAACGCTGCCTATCGCTGGATATGTTAGTGGAGAAACATGCTATTAGCAACGTTTTTCTCCATTGTGCTAAAATATCCAGCGATAGCGGCAAAATGCGTGAATAACGCTGAGAATACAGCGATATTCACGCATTAGCGTCGAAATGCTCTTAGCCATGTTATCCAACTCCCATTGGATAACATGGCTAAGAATTGGTCTGAGCAGGCGTTGGTTTTTGGCGATAGCGGGAATATTTCCATCACTACGCCTGCCTTGCTAATAGGCGATAGCGACGCTAGCGACTGCTTTCAGTCGCTAACTGGTTGGGTACGCCCACTTTGCATGTCATTCAAAGCAGGCCCAAAACCGCTCGCTATCGCCTAAAAGCTGTTGCTAACATTAGTTAGCGACATCTTGCTAATAGAGCAATAGAATTATCGCCGCTTAGCGGCCGAAAACGGCCACTAAACCGGCGATAATTGCATATCGCCACCCTTGGTAATATGCCCCTATATTTCTTGACTGCTTAATTTAGTGTGTGCGGTTTTTTGGTTTCCTGAGCACCTTTTGCAGGGTTGAGCTTAAGGCACATAAAAAAAAAGAAAATAAAGTGTAAACATATAAATGGGAATACCTGAAATTAATTTAATTAAAATCAAGCTACTATCTCCTAATCGACCACCATCACTTTTATGGTGGTAAATTACATAGGCAACCTTTAATGGACGTTGTAAGTGGCACAGTTTTAATCACAAATTATAGGCTTTCTTAGGTGGATAACATCTAGCAGGCAATCTCTAAGGAATCTTGCCTTGAATGAGAAGACTTTAAAATTGTGGAGACTCATCCTCACCTCCAATTGATCTTGGCCTATTTGCATTTAACACTATACAGCACTCTGTTTAGTTCAGTTATGTTAGAAGTATACAAATGCTATATACATACTTACATACATATATACATCTGTCCTTGTGACAATTAATATGGTTAGTGGTAAATGTATTAGGTGATATAACTCTGAAGTTTTATAAACCATGAATACTCCTGAAACGAGTGAAAGAATGAGGGTGAAAGAGGAACTATTCAATCACCCATTGAGAGACAGGATAGAGGGAAGGTTTGAGTGCCGCAGAGAAGAAAAGATTTTTAACATGATATTAAAAGAAGCTGTTGCTAGAATTTCTGATCACGTGAGTGACTTCTTATTTCTAACATTCTACAGAGTTGAGGTATTATTGTTTAGTAGGAAATTATTCTGGTTGAAATTGCACGAATCTTAAAATAAATGCTCAAACACTTAATATACCAAAGAAATATGTGTAATTAGCATTTTAGAAATACGGAAGGGCAAACATTCTTGCTGCCACTGATCATAGGGAGATCTAAACTAAAGAGTTTCACCGTACTACCAGGTATCTGCTATCCTTGCAGCATTGGCGGTTGTCATGACAACTCCACCCCCCTTGCTTCGGGAAGACTGAGCGTTTAGCCTTGCATCTCTGTCTCAGGAGCTGCTGAAAAGCGACTGTCCTTCAGAGAGCGCACCGACTGCACACCTTGCACATAGGTACAGGCTTACACCACAATGATCATTCTCCTTACGGTCTCTATTTCACATTACGTCCTCCAGTTCCTGCCCTCAGTTTTCAAGAGCTCCGCACGTTACATAGAGGCATACAGTTGTTATGGGCATAACGCAGACCCCTGGAGGGCTCTGTGGCGCAGGCAGTGGGGTGGGCAACACTACAGGGGACGCCCAGTCCTTCAAGGGGAGCACGATCATTGAACATCTGTGAGATATGTGGCTAGTCTAACTATTGCCTTTTCAATCTTGTTCTTGAATGCTATTTCGGAGGGCGACCTTGCTTCATGTAGTGTTGCCTGTGCAGTCTCAGCACCCCACGCTAAATACGAGGGCCATCGTTAGATCTAATGAACAACACGGACTCATTTTGCCTTCACTGGTTGATGTTTCATGATTGCCTAAACCTTCCTAATTTGTGTAAATGCAACAGGACCTGACTCTTAGCACTTGACCCGTTCACTGATTTTACTTGCTTCTTTATTAGTGCTGCAGTTACCAGTATGTGCCATTCACTTCCCTTGTGAACTCTTTTAATTCATAGTTTCTTGTTGTTCATACTAAACTCTTATTTACAGGCGGATGATCTTTGATTATTTTATTTCATCACTGAAGCTTTTAATTCACAGTGGGGTTGGGGGGTTACTCTCACCTACTGACAAAACAATTAGCGAGAGCTCACATTTAGATTTGTACCTAGGTTAGTAGTTTATTCTTCTCTTTATGACTATTTTGTGGGGAACAAAGAAGGCAGGCTAATATAATACATAACGACATCTAAATTACAGCTGGGATTTATCCAAGGAAACAGAAGCAATGAGGTTGTACGTGGTACCACGTAACTGAGGGGCATATTTACAAGGCCATTGCACCACTGGAGCTTCACTTTTTCTGATGATCCAGTGGGCCAATGCCCTGCTCCACATTTACAAGGCGGCGCTAAGTCACTGTTCATGGCCTAATGCCGCCTTATAAATATGGCCCTCCTCGTCGCATTTTTTTGCAGCAAAGGGGAGTGCAGTTGATGTTGCCGTAGGTGTTCCCACACAACAGCCATTGCTTTTTGACACTGCGCCAGATTTACAAGGATCTGTAAATCTGAGGCAGTGCCAATAACTAATACCTTTGAATTGGAGGTGCTAGAGTGACGGAACGAGGACAAATACTTTTATTTCTGCTTATTTTTTGCTCTTTCTATGTGCGTTGCATTGTGCAATACAGATAGATAGAGCAAAATGCCCTTAATGATTAATTAGGTGCCCCTTCCAGCACAAACACAATCATCCCTGCAAGGCAGGCACACTTGCAAGGGTGCATGCACTGGAGAAAGGCAGCTTTGTCAGTGCTGGCGTAAGGATAAACACAGGGGTGCGCCCTATTCTTGTAAATAGGGTTCATCCATGCGTTTTTTTAAATGACGCAGAACAGCGCAGCTAAATTGCTTGCAGCTGCATAATGCACCATTTCATTGTAAATATGCCCCTAAAACTGTAATGAGGAGGAAAACATGAATTTCTCTCCCTTGCTTTAATGATGTTCGTACAGGCATTTAATGGTATGCATAGTCATAAACCACACATTGAATATGCCATATATTATATATAACACAAATAGAGATGATGATCTTGAATTTAAGTATGCATAAGTATTTCTCCAAGCAACTTTATAAGCAATTTCAGGTAATTTTCTTCTCTTACATACATGTGACCAGTGCCAAATATGAGGCAGTGGTTCCTGGTGGGGCTCACTGGCATTTGTTTTTGAGGACCTGCACTTATTTTCCTACATAAGTGAGATAAATGATCTGAGGGTGTCAGGTAGTGGTTGAAAGCATTCCATGTTATGCACTTACTGTAAGATTTAAGGGCCTAGTATTGGTTTGTCATGGTAGCCCCAAACTAACTGGCCATTGGAGCTATCCCCCAGCAGCCCTTGCTGTAACCTGCACACCAAACTGCATGCTTGCCAGATTGATAGAAGTGCTCACATGGCCATGGAGTGGCCACTTTAAGTGAAAGAAATTGGGGCCTATATGGATGGCCCATTTGTGTTTTTTTTGTTGTTCAAACAAAGACAAAGCCCAAAGTGCAGGTTGCTCATAAACAACCCCACAGACCTGTGAGAGTATCTATAATCTAACTAGCACTTTTTTTGCATTGGTTTGATTGATATATTACAAAGTGATCACTTAGGGAGACAGACATAGGTCCATGTTACAAGCAAATTTAGGATGTTAACCGTGTTACCAACCAGAGTGATCAGCAGTGTAGATACGCAGTGTATTCTGCACAGGGTCCATCTATAGTGTTGATATGTAACATAACCAATTAATTGGGTGAGCCAATGAACAAAGATAGATTTTGGATTTGAGATGGTGTTTTGGATATTGGTGTCAAAGGGAGTTCTAAGAACCCGTAAAGGTTTTAGGGCTTCCAGTAATGAATTCATGTGTGGATCTGACAGAGAGCCTTACTGTTCTTAGTGATCATGGTGAGTAGATGCCACCAATGAAGTTTTCAAACATGTATCCAGAATCTTTAAGACTGGCACATAGTGAGCTGTATGTTATACAAACCTTTTCACATTGAATTAAAACAACTATACGACTCATGAAACAGGATACCCTCATTTCAACCATTGGATTCATATGTAGAATTTACCATCATCAGCAATCATTTTATGCAACATGCTCACAGTGCTATCTTGGTCACAGATCAAAAGATTTCAGAAGAGCAAGAGGAGTCATGCAGCATATAAATATTACTTTTATACATCCTGAATCTAGGTCAGCTTATGTAGGTATGGGTGTTGGGCCAGAATTTACCATTTAACACAAAGCAGAATTAGCATCTGATAGTTTCCCATAGTATTGCTTTGCTTTGTTTAATTTTGCATTAAAGGGTCATTTCATGTGTGGTACATGGGCTTTACCAAATAACCATTCATGGGTTTTGATGCAAATCCCTATCTAAAAAACATTAATAGACAGGGATATACACCAAAATATTTATCATAAGAAGATCTCTAACCTTGTGTTTTGAGACCTCCACCTTCATGTGAAAAGTTACTAGTAGTAATTTTAAGCTCAGAAATGTGGCTCCATCATCTGGTTTTAGGGTATGGGGAAATCTAATCCTACACTTTGGAGTAGCTCTAGACTTGAAAATGATGAACAGCCAAAAGTAGAGAGGTTACTAAAAAGGGTAAGAGTACATTTATATGTGAGTAGTTTTAAATATGTAAATTTAAATTTGTCAATAGGTCCCTCTAGGTGCCACAGTATTCATTCATTTTCTAGTCTAATTAAGTAGGCCTGGGATTTTTTCTAGTAGTTGAAGGATGTGTTACTTATGCCAGAGAGCAGATAGCAGAATGTTTGGAGCTTAGCATAGAAACAGCAAAGAATAAAATGTTATAAAGCACCATTTAGGCTATGGCCCAGGTGTTGTCAATACCTTAAGCAGGTAGTTCTTAATGTTTTGACTTTTTAGAATACTAGAACCCCCACTGATTATTGTTGAATCTGGAGATCCCCACTGAGTCATTTTTGGAATCAGGGACAGAGGCCTAGAAAATGTTGATGTTTGAACGGCAAACCTATACACAAAAATATGAAAACAAGCACCCATCAAACAAATACACATATGATGAAATACTTTATATAATTCACAAACAAATATATACAAAAAATAAAAATTCGGGTGTCCATAGGGTATTGTTTTTGATGCATTTGCACTGCTCCCGCAAATCAATCTGAGAATACCGACTTAATTTTTCATGTCCAATTTAAAATTCCTTCACACTTACAGGACATTTTAACATTTTCAATTTAACATTTTGCTTCTTTGTTTACATACACTTTAATACTCTGTTAATATTAGTTCATTTTAGAAGTAGTCTGCAGACCCGTGCAAAGGTGTCATAGACCCGCGGGGGTTCTCTGACCACAGGATAAGAAACACTCCCATAAGTTATGATGAGAAAGGGGAAATGCAATCAAGATGAGGAAGTTGGAGTCATAAGTAAAAGTGTCGCAACTTCATTCAAATAGCTCTGTTGTCTAACTCTCATAGAGAACAATCAAGGGAAATGCTGCTGTAGAAATAGTAAATGAGAAAAGGAATAATGTATGGCAGTTTCATGTGGCAGTGTCATAAAATAGCTATATTGGGATCATTGCAGGATAATACTTGACCCCCAGAAAAAAAAATAAGCAGTGAAACCTAGCTCATCAAAGAAGAAGTATGTACATTCTCTAGTCAGATTTTGTGTTGACTGACTCCATCGGATCAAGAGGATTTATCTGGGCCAATAAGTAGAAAGAAATGCAAAACTCTTACTTCCATCCCACATATGCACAGGACAAAGCAGACTGAGTAACGTTATTAAAATGGTGGCATCTATTTGTGAAGAAAATCAGTAGAGATAATCAATGGGACAATCTATCCTCTTTCTTCTGATGGAACGTGGCCTTTTTCATAACTCCTAAAATGGATAAATAAAATTGTTACTAATGTAGTCCATTTGCTTTACTATACTTATTATAGAAGGATATGAAGACATTGGCCTCTGGACCTCTGTCATGGTCCACAAATTCTTCACTTCTGATGACCCTGAATGAGTCACACATTATTGGCAAGCACACATTTCTTATTAGATGTGGTACACTGTGCTAGGGGTGCTGCAGCTCCCTGAACTAGTAATTATGAGAGATTTGAATTATTATTTTGACCTAGTGAACTAGGAGTTACTGTTGGGTAAGAGTTTCTTCTCCTAACTCACCATGTTGATGCCAATAGGACTGTCCAGTGTTATCATTGTTATTTGATATATTTATTGAGTGATTTGCTCGGTGCAAGGTTAATCAATTGCAATTACTGAGAGGTGCTTCATTCAAGAACACCTCAGTAGTATGTGTATCATCAATGATGTATGATTATTCACCAAACAACATGTTATTCAACCAAAATGATCGGTCAGTGCACATGACCATTACAAATGTGTGTGTTTAGGCATATTTAATCCATTTGCCGACACTGTGGATGATAGTGATCAATCTGTTACTCAAACAAAATTGAATGCCGAAATTGGGTTACTCGTTGAGGGAGGCGAACCTACACAATCAGGAACTTTCAATCTATTTCAGGGTGAAACACAAAGAAGTCCCAAATTAACCCGTGCTTAGCTTGCCACAAAGAAGTCAGGCTAAACTTTGAGGCAAAATGAAAACACAGCACAAGAATAATCCCTTACCAATTTTGCAAAAGAGAGTTAAATATATTAAATGTTTTGACATCAAAATGACACATAGCCAATCAGTAGGACCAGATATGTGCAATGTAAACCTTTTATTTAAAAACAGAGTCTAAAACCAGAAAGACTTGGACAAAGTCACAGGTTCAGGTCGGCTGTGGTGGAGCATATGCCAGATACCGGGACCCAGGTAGGCCCTCTGCACAAAGCACCTTAAATTCTGGTTAGGCTGGACAGGATTGGCCATGACAGCAGGATGATTGGGAGGAGCTGCACCCATCCCCACGTGCATGTGAAAGGACTCTGCCGCACACCCACACAAATAAATATGGCACCAGTACTACCCTGTCTTGTCTCAGTCCTGACTTTTTGAAGCATTGACCAGAGAATGGGAAGAACTCTACAGACAAGAGATGGGGGAAGTAAAGGGAAATCCTCCACATCAAATGCTGGCAGCAGGTATAAGTAGTGGACCTCTAGAGCCTCCCTTTGGGTCATTCTTGGATCTGTGGACAATACACATGAAGGGCTGCCCTGCTGCCAGAATTGATCTACTGTCTAAGAAGGAAGAGTGGACCTGCTTACCTTCAGCTCAGGCTAAAGTAAGTGCCTTTAAAGGTCATTTTTGAGCTACTGGGACATAGAAAGCCCCAGAGGCCTGCCTACTACTGCTAAAATGACCTGCTGAAACTGGACCACCTTGGATTTGAAACTGTATATGAATGAGCCTTTCTGGCTTCTGCTGCAGTGTGTTCCGAATGCCAAAGAGGTGCCCCCCTGGGTCCCTTAGTTGGCATCAGTCTGAGCTCCACCCAAAAAGAAAAGGTGCAATCCTGAGGTTTGGGACGTTTGTGACGGTGAAAGGACCCCTTCGCACCAAGACTCTGCTGCCAATAATGATCAGCAACTCGAAGGTCTGGTGAAGACCTGTTCCTTGCACTACAGGGACCGACAGCAAGATTTGCTCTTTCTGTTACAGCAATGACAGGCTCTAGTGACCTCCAACACGAACTACCAGCATTGACTTTCTACAATGCCAACCATCTCTTCATGTTACAGCGATGGCAGCCCACATCACCCAGCCTGCTGTCTGCACTACAGTGATGACAGCTCATTACATTTTCCCTGCTCCTCACAGCCTTCTCCAATGCGCAAGGAACTCTTCGCACAGGACTTGGAGAAGGTAACTTTTTCAGTAGGACAACCTAGTCCCTGTACCTGACCCGCACTATATCGCGGTTGATCTGAATTTGAGACTTTCCCCTGGTCAAGTACGGCCAGATGACCATAAATGTTTGTCATTCTCAAGTTATTTTATTCATTAACATTTACTCTATTTGTCTAAATTGGTTTGGGATGTTTCTTGTGTTGTTTTTTCACTTTATTACTGTTTGTATAATGCATACATACTGTACACACTAAGTTAAACCTGACTGCTTCGTGCCTAGCTACCAGAGGTTTATGCACAGGTTAATTTAGTGACTTTTGTGAATCGTCCTGACAAGGATTGTGTTTGTTGCCTAAGTGGGGATCCCACCCTTCTCAACAAATACCTCAACTTCTTACTGTATCGATCTGACTTATTTTAGGCATTTATCGATTCATGTGCTACATGCCAGGAGGAATAACAGAAAACTGGCAGAGGCATCCCAATAAAGTAAGTAAGTAAGTACATTTTTATTTGCATAGTTAATTAAAACCATTGCAATTCCTCATGCAAAACAGGCTAGGACTGCATGTCTTCGTGAGCGTATTCCTCGCTGGTTAAAATAGAATTTCAACAAACGTTTCCTTTCCTCCATCAATTTGTCGCACGAGCACAACAGGTGTGGCATGTCCTCAGACGCTATGCCACATAACCGACAAAGGGATCCCCCCTTGTCCCTAAGCCAGTGAGGGAGATGACATATGCAAGGTAACAGGCCCAATCTACACTTTAAAAACTTCAATTTTGTGATTCTTGAGTACCCGAAGTCAAGATAGCTCTGATGACCTTGTTTAGAATAGGAGTTTAGGATAATCCACCCATGTGACCTTTTGGCAATACACGCTTTGTCTTCCATCCATGAGAGGTATTTTATTGTTTTCTTTACCAATCTTTTGATCGTAGTATGATTGGTAGGGGTATTCCACTGCTCCTGTAGCCCTAGATTCGCCAGACTGTTTTTCAAATACTTAGCGGATGACGAGGCTGGATTTCGCTCTAGTTCCGACCATAAGTAGCTGTTTAAGGTACCCTTTTTCCCTTCCGGATACATTCCATTTTATATTTCCTATTTAAAATCTTGAGGTTAATACATTATACAAACTTTGTTAAATAAGATTAAATTTGATTTTAACGTCCTCTAAGGGCTTTGCAAGGGGTCAAGTTCCAACATTCTCATTTCCACCACCTTTAGAAATGTAATACTTTTTAGGCAACGTTATAGTTCAGCTGAATTTAATAAACTCTAAAAGCATAATGAAGGGTCAAGTTTCTGCATCCTTTTTTCTACCTCCTTCATAAACTTCACCAAGCTACAGATCAACTGGTGCAAAACAGGCTAGGACTGCATGTCTTCGTGAGCGTATTCCTCGCTGGTTAAAATAGAATTTCAACAAATGTTTCCTTTCCTCCATCAATTTGTCGCAAGAGCACAACAGGTGTGGCATGTCCTCAGACGCCATGCCACATAACCGACATAATCCCCCCTTGTCCCTAAGCCAGTGAGGGAGATGACATATGCAAGGTAACAGGCCCAATCTATACTTTAAAAACTTCAATTTTGTGATTCTTGAGTACCCGAAGTCAAGATAGCTCTGATGACCTTGTTTAGAATAGGAGTTTAGGATAATCCACCCATGACCTTGCACCCTCCCACTACTCCTGAGGCGGATGCCGGGAGCGTGAGAGTTTGCCTGCTATGTGCTTAATGGCTATGTGTTTTTAATATTTTCACTGTGACTTGTACTTTGTTTTACTGTTCTTAGCCGGGAGACGCTTAGGCTTTTTTCTGGGTACAACTGCCGCAACTCTTGTATCTTACCTCTCCACCTCCCAAACTTGCGCAACTCCAGCCGTCATGTACCCACTCAGCCGATTAGGAGCTGAGGGGTAATCTGGGAGCAGGAGGCTGTTTTTCATCTTTAGCGGCCATCTTGTGGGGAGGCAGGCTCGCTGGTCGGTGGACTAGACTTGCTGCCTCTCGCCTGTGACGCTATAAATTTGCGTCTGGATGGTGCTCTTGTCAGACCTTGCACCCTCCCACCACTCCTGAGGCAGATGCCGGGAGCGTGAGAGTTTGCCTGCTATGTGCTTAATGGCAATGTGTTTTTAATATTTTCACTGTGACTTGTACTTTGTTTTACTGTTCTTAAATTTGCGCCGTACTCGTCGCTCTGTTTTTTGTCTCCTGAGGCGGAAAGCCGGGAGACGCTTAGGCTTTTTTTCTGGGTACGACTGCCGCAACTCTTGTATCTTACCTCTCCACCTCCCAAACTTGCGCAGCTCTGGCCGTCCTGTACCCACTCAGCCGATTAGGAGCTGAGGGGTAATCTGGGAGCAGGAGGCTGTTTTCCATCTTTAGCGGCCATCTTGGGGGGAGGCAGGCTCGCTGGTCGGTGGACTAGACTTGCTGCCTCTCGCCTGTGACGCTATAAATTTAGAGGCTTTCGGCTCCGCGCAGCGGACGCGAGCAGCGGACGCGCCTTCTACGCGCCAAAGGAGCGCCTAAGGAAAGCCCGTCTGCGCCCGTCAGTGTCCCGGAGGCGGACGGGTGAGATCGGGCAGGAGGCTCAGCTTTTTATCCTGTGGATAAGATGTTTAAATACACCCCTGCAGAGCTTACCATTTTAAGGGGAAATGCTACCAATTGTTGTCCTGTTTTCCCCAGTAAAACTAAAGGTACTTGCTGCCTTAGTTGCGGTTGGTCACCGGGCAGGGACTCCATTAAGAATGTTCTTCCTGAGTCAGGGAATCATTACAATCTAGGAATGGGCACTGAAAATATGTCAACCAATATTATCTGCTTACTTCTTAACACCTGGTCGCTCAGCAAACATGCGTTAGACCTTTTTAATCTTTTGTCAGAATCCAAACCCGCTTGTCTCTATTTAACTGAGACTTGGCTTGGTGAATGCTCGGGACCGGACATTGCCAATACACTTCCCCCTAATTATGTTATGCTCAGGAAGGATCGGGCCAATGGCAAGGGTGGGGGAGTCGCAGTGGTGGTGGGCAAACGTTTTGCTTGTTCTATTGTCCCTACGGAAGACATTCACGAGGTGGAAGCCCTGGGATTTTGTTTATTACTGTCACCACATCAATCCTGTGCTGGGCTGCTGGTCTATAGGCCCCCTGGTGTAATTGGTTAATTTCACGAGGAGCTCCATACTGCCATTTCATTAATGTGCTAGAAGTTTAAGCATGTTTTGCTTTTGAGTGATTTTAACATCCATATGGACGTGGCTCATGCGGCAGGCACTATTAAGATGATGGACACTACTAACCCATTGGGACTGATTCCCTATCTTTCCACCCCCACCCATAATAAAGGCCACACATTGGATCAAATCTTTTCCACCATCCCTATCGTTGTGGCCACCCCTGCTCCGGTGCTTTGGTCTGACCATTACCTGGTGAACTTTGAGATTGCGTGTGCGGTTAGGTCAACTATTAGTGGCCCTGGCCGCCAATCGTCATCCTCACGCGCTTTTCTTCGCGTATCCTCTGATATGCTGGGTCAGGCCTTGATAGACCATCCTTGTTTGTTTTCAGGCGATTTAGAGGCCGATTTGGACCTCTTGCAGACGTGGCTGACACAGTGCTTGGATGAACTGGCTCCTCCCTTGGCTGCCCGTAAAAACTCCTCTCGTGCATCAGCTCTTTGGTTTACTCCAGCACTTAACGAGAGTCGAAGGCGATGTAAAAAATCAGAGAGAGCCTGGCGCTCTGACTATGATGGACTCCTAAAGGAGACCTACAGGGAGTGTGTCAAGACCTATCACAGAGACATCACATTGGAGAAAAAGTCTTATTTTGCTAGGAGAATAGATGCGGCCACTAACACTAGCAAGGAAATCTTTGCAATAGTAAAGGAATTTACATCGCCTTTATCCATTACATCTAAGTTCTTCCACTCTGAAGCGTGGGTAGCTCAACTGGCAGATTTCTTTGCCAGCAAAATCAAAAGCATTCAGGCATCTTTCCTGCCATCTGATGCTGCTGCAGCTCCCAACGCTACTCTCCTTTCTTTCTCGTCTGCTACTGAAGGGCCCATTTTCTCTAATTTCCCTATCCTCTCCCTCACGGCCTCTTTGGATCTTTTAACTAAATTAAAATCAGGCTCCCCGCTGGATCCTTGTCGGGCCAAGCTTTTTGCCAAAACAGCACAATTTATCAATCCCTTAATAAACCCAGTGCTAAATCTATCTCTTAGCACGGGAGCAGTTCCGCAGGCCTGGAAGCAGGCCCTTATCCTCCCTCTCTTAAAGAAAACTAATCTCGACCCCAACATACATGCTAACTACAGACCTATTTCCCTCCTTCCGGATTTTGCCAAGGTCGTAGAGAAGCATGTTCACTCTTCCCTCTCCAATTTTTTGGAGACCCACGACATTCTCCATCATACCCAGTATGGCTTCCGTGCAAACTTGAGCACTGAAACAGCACTGCTGGAAGTGACGGAAGCAATTAAGGAGGTCCTGGATTCCGGAGGAAAGGCAATGCTGGTGATGTTAGATCTCTCGGTGGCTTTTGATACCGTCCCCCACAGCCGTCTTCTTTCAAGACTCTATGAGATTGGTCTGAGGGGGACGGTCTTCAGCTGGTTTAAGTCTTTCCTAGCTGACCGCCAACAAACAGTCTGGGCCCCTCCATACTCAGCTGCAGTGCCGCCATTGGTGGTAGGAGTTCCTCAAGGTTCGATCCTGAGCCCTACTCTCTTTAATATCTATATGGCCCCTCTGGCGGCGCTGGCTGAGTCCCATGGCGCCCAGATTGTTTTGTACGCCGATGACACCCAGCTTCTTTTCACTTGCAATAGGAATACAGATTTCAATGGAGAGAGCATCAAGAGCTGTCTAGGAGCGGTTTTCAACTGATTCCAACTGAACCACCTTAAGTGTAATTCAGATAAATCATAGGTGCTCTTTTTTGGATGCCCTCCCGACCCTGGTTGGAAGTTCTGGTGGCCGGCGGCTATGTTTCCTCCCTCCGTCGCCACCTCTTCGGCCAAGAATCTTTGAGTGAAGGTGGACAATGGTCTCACCTTTAAGCCACAGAACCTGGACCTAGTGGGACAGTGCTTTGGTCTCCTAAAAATGCTCAAGGAGTTTCTGCCACTTCTATCTTTAGCCCACAGGAGAACCATTGTACAGGCCCTGATAGGTTCTCACCTGGATTATGCTAATGTGTTATATTTGGGTCTTCCTGAATATCTTTTGTCTCGTTTGCAAATTGCGCAAAATTCTGCTGCACAAGCAATTTTTGGTCTTTACCGGAGATCCAGCGCGGCAGCCTTTCTTAAAGCCCTCCATTGGCTGCCTGTACGGAAACGTATCATCTTTAAAACTTTAACCATGGCATTCAAAGCCCTCCATGGCATGGGCGCCCGGTATATCAGGAAAAGATTGGACTTTTATTTGCCATCACGGTCACTTTGGTCCTCATCGCTGGCCTTGGCTACTGTACCGGCAATTAGGCGAGCCCGCATTGGAGGTCGCTCCTTTAAACGTCTAGCACCCCAACTGTGGAATGCTCTGCCCTTGTCTTTGAGGAAGAACGATAATCTTTTCGCCTTCAGGAAAGATCTTAAGACATGGCTGTTCGGACAGTAAGTTCGTCACTCTCTCTTGCTCTGTGCCTTTTTTTGGTCTATAGCAACGGGACACTCTTTGGAGTAGCTGAGCGCTCTATAAAACTCACATTAACATAACATAACATAACATACCATGTGACCTTTTGGCAATACACGCTTTGTATTCCATCCATGAGAGGTATTTTATTGTTTTCTTTACCAATCTTTTGATCGTAGTATGATTGTTAGGGGTATTACACAGCTCCTGTAGCCCTAGATTCGCCAGGCTGTTTTTCAAATACTTAGCGGATGGCGAGGCTGGATTTCTCTCTCATTCTGACCATAAGTAGCTGTTTAAGGTACCCTTTTTCCCTTCCGGACTTTGTCCCACGTATTTATAAAGGCCCCCCGTCTTGCCAGAGACTGCTTCTGACCACCAAACTCTAACCTAATTTGAGCCGGAGAGGTGTTTTTTGGCAAGCCGAAGATAATCCTATATGCTGCTGTTACAGTTCTATCCAGAATCACTGCATCTCTTCCTCTCTGTACTTCACTCCCATGAGTAATTGTGGGTAGTAGTTTGGCTCTTATAACTTGTACCAGGGGCAGAAGAGATTGACTGGAAAGCTTGCAATTCAATTTTTTTTAGAGAAATTGCTATTGCAATGCCTTTTCCTCTGATGCTGGCTTTCTGAGTGGTAAACTGTCCACTATTGTTGATTTTAAATCCAAGATACTTATACACATTTGTGTCTTCTATTCGGATGTTGTTCCAGAACCAGCCATGTGGATTTTTCCCTTTTTTATTAATTGACATTGTTTGTGTTTTCTCCAGATTTATCATCAATTGATTTCCATCTGAGTACCTCTGTGTGGCATTCACAAGATTTTGCAGCCCTATTTTAGTATGACTGATTAGAACTATATCATCCGCATAGAGTAATGTTGGGTGCGTGAGAATTGCACAAGCGGGCCTAGCATCTGTACACACAGATGTGGCAGCTACAATATTCACTAAAGCAGCAATTGTATTGGTTGCCAAGTCTTTATAAACAGACTAGGGACTTTGTCCTTAAATGTAACATCTGTCAGCAGATGAAGGGTTTCACCGTAGCGTGCCCACGACAGACACCAATATGAATATCAAACAAGCCACTCACTTATATTTATGTGGACCAGTGTGGCCCAGTACAATCAGATAGGGCTTACAAATACATCTTGGCTGCATTGGATTCCTACTCTAGATCCCTATTGGTTTAGCCACAACAATAGACTGATGCCCTAACTGTTATCAAAGATGTGCAAGTCTTCATCAGGACATATGCATTTGGCACATTCCGTTCGTACCAGGGTCCAGCATTCTCTTCTAAGGGTTACAAAGACACCATGGGGAAATTGGGTGTGACTGTGCAGCACCCCCCCCTATCATCCTAAGAGAAACCCAGTAATAGAAAGGAAGAGCCAAGACTTAAAGCAGTCTTTAACAGTGAGGGTATTAGGCTCAGGTAGCAGTTGGGTCGATCACCTATCTAAGTCCAGACAGTTCTCGACATTCTGGCTACAAAATCCCTGGGCAATTCACCTACCTACAAATCCTGTTTTGGGCTAAGACTAAGGGTGGGCACCAAACTCAACTCCACCAGTGGAGTTTTTGGAGTTTTGACAACTCCATGCAAAGTTCAGCAAAAAAAACTCCCCTGCTGCCCACCCGTACTTTCTTTCTGCTCTGTTTATTTTCCTTCACACAGAAATGCAGGTCAGGCAGGAAGTGACATATCAACAAGGCCAGCTCATTCAGACCCTACCTGATGAGAGAGTGAGAGAGCGAGCAAAGTGAATGTGAACACACCAGGTCCATCTGACACGCTCTTCAAGGAAGCCACATCCATGCAGAGTTCACCACTAGAACGCCAGGCGAGTGTGAAACTGGCAGGAAGTTTCATGTGTCAGCATAAGCCCCGCCCCTCACCCTCCCCCTAATAATTGTGAGTCACACAACTTTGCATCACAACAGTGCCTACAATGCCAGCAGGCCAGTTTAGCTTATCAGATGCGCGGAGCCTGATTATTGGCCCGGTCTGACTGACCCTGCTGCACGTCCAGTGTTGGTTGAAGCAGCAAATGCCGCTAATTCCAGAGCAGATGAGGGAGGTGTCGCCTGAGTGAGCACAACAAAGGTAACAATCCATTACCAGCCGCCTGAGGACGATATACAGCCTCACTGGTGCGCTCGGTTCTGGCGTTGCCTTGATGCCTAAAGGGCGCTGTAATGCATGGTGCTGATTATGCCCGTAGACGGCTGATGCCTCTGGAAGTGGGTAGCCGAGAGAAGGCAAGTACTGCAACCATATCCTTTAGAACTGCAATGTAGGTGGTCCTCTTTGGCACGTACAATGACAATTCTTGATCATTTAGCCTTACCATGGCAGTTTGTACCTGTCATGTGTGTTGGACACTGACGTACTGGCTCCAGGGTGTTGAAGTTAGGGTGGAGCAGAACTCCATGTAATTCCAGAGTTTTATGCAACTCTGCTGAATTCCACGTACTGCAACTCCGCCAATTCTGCCCACCCCTGGTTAAGATGTAGGTACCTGACCTTGACAGTCCCAGCACAGTGGCAGCAGAAACACCCTTTGACATCAATTAACATTTGGCTGTTTTACAGGAACTAATTAACTTCCGGGATACACAGAGCAATATCCAAGTAAACCACCCCATCACTGGGGAAGTGAAGCAAGCCCCACCCAAGCACCAGTAACTCCTAGTTGACTCCCTAAGACTGGTGAACTAATTGGTACAGGAGAAAATATAGGACGAGAAAGAATTTGGGCCATCTATTTAACGTACCAGAAGTTTACTTTTACCGTCCCCTGCTGATTGGAAATACAAGACGTTTGTGTCAACAGATCTCATCAAACGGCATCATGTGACCGGTTCTACGAAGTAAACCATGAGTAGTTACTTGTCTCCTCTTACTACTCTATAGGAAGTTCCATTGGAAGCTTTGGTCAGCAATGAAGCTTCTACTCCCCGCCTGGGCATTGCAAATAAAGAAGTATCCCTTCTACCTGCTACATCAACAACTACTATACAAAGGACTTGCAAATAATCACAGATTTCTATTCAGAAACCCAACATGGATGGTGCCTATGTCACTGTACCACAATTCGAGTCAACTCCAAGTTCTACACAGCCTACAGAGCTGCCAAAAATAGATCGAACAGCCTTTACCTGTTGTATTGACTTCGACGACTTATCTTCAGGTTCATCAGAGCCACCACCACCTCCACCTCTCGGAGGTAGACTGCGTGTATTCTACTTTTGGCTGGAGAAGACATACTTTGTTCCTCCATGCTGTACAAGTGGATTATAATTTCAGTCAGTCAGTCTCTCTCTCTCTCTCTCTGTTAGTCAGTCTCTCTTTCTCTCTGTCAGTCAGTCAGTCCCTCTCTGTCAGTCTCAGTCAGTCAGTCTCTCTCAGTCAGTCTTGGTCTCCCTCTCAGTCAGTCAGCTTCAGTCAGTCTCTCTCTGTCAGTCTCAGTCAGTCAGTCAGTCAGTCAGTCTCTCTCAGTCAATCTCAGTCTCTCTCCCAGTCAGTCAGTCTCTGTCTGGCAGTCAGTCTCTCTCTCTGTCAGTCTCTCTCAGTCAGTCAGTCTCTCTCCAAGTCAGCCTCGCTCTCTGTCAGTCTCCCTCTGTCAGTCAGTCTCTCTCTCATAGTAAACCAGTCTCTCTCCAAGTCAGTCGCTCTTTGTCAGTCTCTCTATGTCAGTCAGTCTCTGTCTCTCAGTCAGTCAGTCTCTCTCTCTGTCAGCCAGTCTCCCTCCCTGTCTCTCTCAGTCTCTCTCTTAATCTCTCTCTGTCAGTCAGTCTCTCTCTTCCTCAGTCAGTCAGTCTCTCTCTCTGTCAGTCTCTCTCTCAGTCAGTCAGTCTCTCTCTCTCTGTCAGTCAGTCTCACGCTCTGTCAGTCAGTCTCTCTCTCTCTCTCTCTCTCTCTCTCTCAGTCAGTCAGTCTCTCTGTCAGTCAGTCTCTCTCTCTCTTTCAGTCTCAGTCAGTCAGTCTCTCTGTCAGTCAGACTCAGTCAGTCCGTCAGTCTCTCTAAGTCAGTCATTCTCAGTCACTCTCTCAGTCGTTTAGTCTCTCTTTCTCTCTGTCTCTCTGTCAGTCTCTCTCACAGTCAGTTAGTTTCTCTCTCAGTCAGTCTCTCCCTGTCAGTCTCTCTCTCTCTGCCAGTCAGTATCTCTCTCACTTAGTCAATCAGTCTCTCTTAGTCAATCAGTCTCTCTCTCTGTCCTGCTCTCAGTCTCTCCCTGCCAGTCAGTCTCTCTCTCTGTCAGACAGTCTCTCTCTCTCTGTCAGTCAGTCTCTTTCTATCTCAGTCAGGTAATCAGTCTCTCTCTCTCTCTCTCTGTCAGTCTCTCTCTGTCAGTCGGTCTCTCTTCCTGTCTGTCAGTCAGTCTCTCTCTCTGTCAGTCTCTCTCTGTCAGTCGGTCTCTCTCCCTGTCTGTCAGTCAGTCTCACTATCTCTCTCTCAGTCTGTCTCAGTCAGTCAGTCCCTCACTGTCAGTGTCAGTCAGTCAGTCTCTCTCTCAGTCATTCCTAGTCTCCCTCTCAGTCAGTCAGTCTCTCCTAGTCAGTCAGTCTCACTCTCTCTCTGTCCGTCTCTCTCTCTCAGTCAGTCAGTCTCTCTCTAAGTCAGTCTTTCCTTCTGTCAGTCTCTCTCTCTATGTCAGTCAGTCTCTCTCTCTCTCTCTCTCAGTCAGTCAGTCTCTCTCTGTCAGTCTCAGTCAGTCAGTCAATCTCTCCCAGTCAATCTCAGTCTGTCTCCTAGTCAGTCAGTCTCTCTCAGGCAGTCAGTCTCTCTCTCTCTCTCTCTCTCTCACTCTCTCTCTCACTCTGTCAGTCTCTCTCTCAGTTAGTCAGTCTCTTTCCAAGTCAGCCTCACTCTCTGTCAGTCTCCCTCTGTCAGTCAGTCTCTCTCTCTCAGTCAGCCAGTCTTTCTCCAAGTCAGTCTTGCTCTCTGTCAGTCTCTTTCCAAGTCAGCCTCACTCTCTGTCAGTCTCCCTCTGTCAGTCAGTCTCTCTCTCTCAGTCAGCCAGTCTTTCTCCAAGTCAGTCTTGCTCTCCTTCAGTCTCTCTCTGTCAGTCAGTCTCTGTCTCTCAGTCAGCCAGTCTCTATCTCTGTCAGTCAGTCTCCCTCCCTGTCTCTCTCAGTCACTCTCTTAATCTCTCTCTGTCAGTCAGTCTCTCTCTTCCTCAATCAGTAAGACTCTCTCTCTGTCAGTCTCTCTCTCAGTCAGTCAGTCTCTCTCTCTCTGTCAGTCAGCCTCTCACTCTGTCAGTCAGTCTCTCTCTCTCTCTCTCTCTCTCTCTCTAAGTCAGTCTCTCTCTCAGTCAGTCTCAGTCAGTCTGTCAGTCTCTCTAAGTCGGTCATTCTCAGTCACGCTCTCAGTCATTCAGTCTCTCTTTCTCTCTGTGTCTCTGTCAGTCTCTCTCACAGTTAGTTAGTTTCTCTCTCAGTCAGTCTCTCTCTGTCAGTCAGTCTCACTCTCTCTCTGTCCGTCTCTCTCTCAGTCAGTCAGTCTCTCTCTAAGTCAGTCTTTCCTTCTGTCAGTCTCTCTCTCTATGTCAGTCAGTCTCTCTCTCTCTCTCTCTCTCTTTCTCTCTCTCTCTCTCTCTCTCTCTCAGTCAGTCAATCTCTCCCAGTCAATCTCAGTCTCTCTCCTAGTCAGTCTCTCTCAGGCAGTCAGTCTCTCTCTCTCTCTCACTCTGTCAGTCAGTCTCTTTCCCAGTCAGTCTCGCTCTCTGTCACTCTCTGGCAATCAGTATCTCTCTCTGTCTCTCTCTTAATCTCTCTCTGTCAGCCAGTCTCTCTCTCCCTCAATCAGTCAGTCTCTCTCTCTCTGTCAGTCTATCTCTCAGTCAGTCAGACTCTCTCTCAGTCAGTCAGGCTCTCTCTCTCTGTCAGTCAGTCTCTCTCTCTCTCTCTCTCTCTCTCTCTCTCTATCAGTCAGTCAGTCTCTCTCTCAGCCAGTCTCTCTCTCTCTTGCTCTCTGTCAGTCTCCCTCTCTCAGTCACTCTCATAGTCAGTCAGAGTCTCAGTCACTCAGTCTCTCTCTCTACACTCTTTCCACTCTCTCTCTCTCCCCTATCTCTCCACTGTCTCTCTCCACCCTCTCTCTCTCCACTGTCTCTCTTCACTCTCTCTCTCTCTCTCTCTCTCTCTCTCTCTCTCCACATTCTCTCTCTCCTCTCTACCTCGCTCTCTCTCTCCACTCTCTCTCTCTGGGGGCCATGGGTACATTACTACAAGGTCCGCGGACCACCAGACAAGGCCTGCCGGGCCGCTGGTGGCCCACAGGCAGTACTATAAGTACCACAGCTATAGAGTGTGGGGCCGATTCACAAAGGGACCTTTGTGTGCTACATTTTTGAGTGTGGAGTCTCCACACACATGGTGGAATATCTGTGCTCAGGGGGTAATCTCTGTGCAGCGCACTCTATGCAGTGCACTGTATGGAGATTCTACCCAGAATGCAGAGCATGCCCCACATGCGTGGAGACTTTGCACTGGTATCTTTACTACACATAAGTCCCTTTCATGAATCGGGCCCTATATGTGAGTCATTACACACGGGCAACATTCAAGAGACTTAACAAGAGGACATTCAGCACCTGAACTGCTTTTGAAGGCATTCATCAGCATGCAACAAATGCAATTTAATCCATGGGGGCAGCACAGACAGTTGCCTTCATCCTGGAAGAACTAAAAGCCAGAGCCTAACAATGGCCTCAACTGTGGGGTCTCAAGGTTGACATTGTTGCTACTAACAACTGCAGTAACAGACAACCATGCCATCTGGAAGGCAGGTACTTTGGAGTGCTCTGTTTTGCCTGTTGCATGATCCTTAATGTGAGGTTTTTCTAAAATGAGAAAAACAACCCATGTCATGCTGGTTTTCTGTTGAAGGATTTGCACACTTTTTATTCATTGGTTTAAAGATACTAGAATTCTCAGTGAGCTAATAAACCGCCCATTCATTGCTTCCAACAAGAAGTTCAGACCTGTTAGAAATCCATATTATACATGCTGCAATACCTGGTTGAGAAGTTTGTGATGCCGAAGTAGTAGTATACGATTAAAAAGAAAGGTGAGACATCTGCCAAATCTCTGTCAATGATAGATCTGCAATGTGGGCTAATAAAGTACACAATCAACCGCTTGAACCTGTGATGTTTGACACAGTTGGCAATGAAAATGCTTAGATGAACACAGCTATCCTTTCACTCCACTTGATGCATCCAAGTATTGGGTACCAGAACTAACCCTTCAAACAGCCTTCATAGTTATATTGTGCTTCAGAAGTACACCTGTGCCATTGCCTAGCACCCTCAGTACAGACACACACTGCCTATTATTTGCTCTTTTTCATTCAGAGTATTGCTAAGTATATGAGTGGGTTCATGAAGAGTGTGCATGAAATGAATTATTGCAACAAATAGGACAAATCATTGAAGTGATCTGTTCTTTACTTATTAATGAATGTGATGATGGCTCCAGCGGCATTATGCTGAAGACACTGGAGCAACCACTAGTGGCGTATTTGACCAATTAGATATCCAAGTCACCACCTCAGTATATAATCAACACCACCATTATCATATCCAGTATGAATATCCTATCATTTTAATCTGCTTATAGACATTTTAGGATTTACTACATTGACTGAGAGGGAGGAAACTCAACAGAATATATTGACAAGTAAGACAAAACAGAAGATGCCAAAGACTCAGACAGGAAGTGGGCACTTGGATTTTTTATTGACCAGTCAGGAGTATATGGATAACAGAAGAAAAGTTCAAGTCAATAACGCCCCATTACTATATTTGCATATTTGACCTGTCTGCTTCCTCAAAATGCGTTGCAACAAGCCATATTGAAAATGACCACGAATTTCATTTCTACAGGGTGTAAAGTATTACTAGAAACACTTGAGTAAGTGAAAGGGGGTTCTTCATTCAGATGCAGAATTTACAGAAGACAAATACTCCATGCCTTGCTAAGTTTTATTTACCACATTGAAAACTATTTCAACTAACATGTATATAGTGTACAAACATGTTTCCCTTAAAATGATCAAACTGAATTAGAGTAAGTGTGTACAAGTCTTGCAGATGAAAAAGATCCAGTGATTTTCTGGCCGATGTACAACTGTATTAACCTTCAGGTCAGTCAGTCAGTCAAAATACTTTATTGCGATAACTTAATATCATATAAAGACAATGGCAGAATGCAAATTACACCAAAATGCATATACAAGAAATTCATGCGTAAAAACAGTTAAAACAGTTTAAAATACAGTTAAAAATCATAAATATAAGATCCACACTGCATATTTACAATTCATATCAGCGTGGGTTATAAAGTGCAAAAAGTGCTAAAAACTACCACTACTAAAAGAAGAAGTCTCCAGCAGGACTAGCATAACAGGGACCAGGTGTACCCTGATCAGATACCATGGAGAAAAACAATGTACCTTAATATAATGCGTAGTTACAACCTTCAGGTGAACCAAAAACCATAACCTGACCAAAGGCTTCTACAATTGAAGCTACTCTTTCCTGAAAGAGCCACAACCTTCATCTGGCTACCCAACTTTGAATTTCCATGCTCAGCTGAGGTTTGAGAGAACAGCACTGTTTACATGACTGCTGTGTCAAAAGAGGATGACACCATTGGAATGGAAACAAATGTTTGAAATAAATTGCTGGTTAAGTAACTAAAGGAGCGACATGTTTTGACTCTTAATTAGTCATGAAATAACAAAATTAACTATTATGATTCGAAGATATGTGCAAATGTCCTTTTTGGATTACTATAATAATCTATTTTATGCTGCATTTATGGGAGTGGTTCTACCCAAAAGTGTATTTGCTCCATTTTCATTTGGCATGATGCAATTGAGAAAACTGGATCACTACATAATGCATTTGTCATCAGGTTGGGTGTGCCCTCCCTAGTTACCTAGTTTTAATAATCTTTGTCCTGTCATACACTAGGTCGTAGAGGAGAAATGTAGGAATCAACATGTCATTTGCTCTGCAGGCTCATTGTGTGACTGACTACAATGGTAAAAGAGAGGAATAACCCTCTTGGAATTTCAGCATTGGAAAAGGATTGCTGTGTCATCAATTGCATAATTATTTGCATCATTGATTTGAGGGAGAATACCTGGAGTGTGGTACTAAGTTAAATATGAGAATGCCAATTTTTAGATACATGTCTCCTTTCGGAGAAAATCTGCAGGTAAGAGGAAATATAGTTTTGACTGGGTTGTTGCGCTGTTACACAGATGTATGCTGTTTAGCAGCTCATACACTGCAATGGAAAGGACGTGCGTTCGCACAGCAAATTGTCCTTAAAAACTTCTACTACTGTTAGCTAGCTCTGCTGCTTCTTCAGTTGACATTGCCTCGCCCTATGCTAATACCTGTTTTCTAGCCAAAATCAAACTCCACTGGATGGCTTTCAAGAACACCAAGATGAACTACTGGAAATCAATGAATATATTTTTTATGGAAAGTTGATTTGTGTGGTACGGGTCAACTTTAAAACAATCTGTATCCACAGAGAATATGAATTAAAATCAAAAATATTGAAAATGCAGAAAGAGGGCATAGTAAGAAATACTGTCCAGCCTTATAAGTATTTTACATCAGATATATTAGGTCAAGTTTGCATTACAAATTTTAGCAAGATAAAAACACAACTACTTTTCTCAATGACTTAATTTTAGTGTGTTATTTATTTGATGTGTATGTCTCTTTTTCTCAAATCACAATTTGTTTATTTCAGTATTACTGTTAATATACTACTATTGCTAATAATAATAATAATTATTATTAATAACAATAATAATAACAATAATATTAAGATAAAGATAATATTCTTGTAATGAAGATTTGTTCTGAAATGAGGAAGTGTGTAGGCCGACTGAAGAAGAAGATGGCAGGATATTTTTAGACCTAGCTAGAGACTGCTTCCACTGTGTGCCAGAGCTCATGTCATAAGAAAAAATGTAGAAAGAGACTATCCAGTATTTAACAGCCTCCTTAAGTGATCTCATATTAAGCAGCATTGGCACTAATCAGTTTATGTAGTGGCTCCATTCCAGAACACAAAATGTTGCATTATTAAGTCTGTGGCTGGGATTACCTCAGCTACAACAAGCACAGGCGAAGCCAATGGGTATTGCCTTTGGGACCTATTGGATTTGGCAATGGTTTTTAGCCATGTTAAACAGCATTCCCAAAACTGTGCAGCATAACCGAAGAAAACAAAAAGTGGGTGCATCATTTTGTAGGCATAAGCATGCCCACCTAATGACGTGTGTTTAAATAAAAAGTACAAACCTGCCTACATGGACCAGGGAAGGTATGTACCAAACAAAGTGCTCAATATTTTATTTAATAAGTTGGATGAGTTAATAAAAATAAATAAGTTGTGTGAAAGTAGTTTCTTTTTTTAAATGTATGTAGCAAGCAATATTGAATGTGGGTATGTGGGGGATCATCGTAGGGGACGAAGGTGGAGGAGGCATCGCAAAGTACATGGGTGGGGGAAACAACAAGGAGGGTGCAGGTAGGAGAAACAACTGTGAGGGCATGTGGGGTGGAAAGGGCTGAGGTGAGGAGGCGAAGAAACTGTCAAGAGAAAGCAACGTGGAGCTGGTGAGGGAGAAGTACAGGGGTGGGAAAGCAACATGGAGGAGGCGAACAGGAAGTGAAGCTCAACATAGACGGGGAAAAGAAAAAACATACAAACAACAGAAAGCAACACAGAGTGCCACCTGGGCAGAGAAGTACATGAAGGAGACAGCTGGTAAGCACATAAGAATCCAAAAGAAAAAAAAGTAGTGCTTGAAAAGCAAGCAGTAGAAAAATTGGTAATACATCCATGTTCACGGGATGAACAAACAAAAGTAGAGCAAGGAAAGACCACACAAGCAAGCAAATGAGAGTGATACTAAAGCTAACCAATAGTAAGTAATGGGTGGTCTCAAAGACGGCTATAAGCTGACAAAAGGTCTTTTCACCAGCAAACATCTTGCGCTGACAGGAAGGTGAGTGACCAAAGACCACAACTTTATTCACGTTCTATTGCAAATTTCTGTCTCATTTCTGCTTGAAGCCTGTCAATAATACAGGATTTCCTGCAGCTACTGGTTCACTGACAACCAACAGAGGACCCCACTAGAGTACACCATAAGCCAGG
The DNA here is from genome assembly GCF_964261635.1 of Lissotriton helveticus. Classification (NCBI taxonomy): domain Eukaryota; kingdom Metazoa; phylum Chordata; class Amphibia; order Caudata; family Salamandridae; genus Lissotriton; species Lissotriton helveticus. The sequence goes on along the minus strand of NC_136061.1, from coordinate 1,082,974,618 downwards.
CGTGGCGTGTCCAGGTAAGAGCGGTGGGGCAGGAGGTTAGGTGGGGGTAGTCGACAGACGATGACGAGGTAAACTTAAATTCCAAGAAAAAAACACTTACCTTGCATTTGCCGCATCATCAGCTCGGAGTTGTGGTTATGGTTACACAGGTTATGTTGGGAGTTATGTTGTAAATTAATCCCAGAGGATATTGTCTTTCAGACCCTCAATGTGTGTCTTATGCTTAAACACCCAACATTTCTTTTAAGTCTGCACTCGCAATATACAGTGTCGTCCAGGTGTTCCAGGACCATCTGCACACCAGGACTGTGTGTTGTTTCTCAAAAAATGGGTCACCATCTTGGTTGTCGCCCACCCACATCTTAGATTACTGCAGTGTTCACTTATTCCTTTTTTTTATCTTTGGGATAATGTAGGTTAGAAGGGCAGGTGATCAAATATATCACTCTTTTTGTGTTGCAATTTTTGAATTTTCAGAGTTCTGATGTTGAGTTGTTGTTAAAGGATACTGTTTTTGCACCTTTCGGTGGGTGACATACACTGCACCCACTACAAGGATAATGTCCCATGATTGGGGATAGTGTGCCCTGTATCTTTCCTCTGTCTGTTGGCAATCTTTAGGGGTGTGTAGGTACTAACATGAATGTGCCCTCATTTGTGAAAGTACATGGGTTTAGGTAGATTGAAGGAACTCCTTTTTAGGATACACCAATGCTTATTTATGGTTTTTCTCACTTTATCTGAGGCTATATTAAATATGGTGATACCAATTGGTCTCTCATTTTCTGAGGGATGTGACCCAATAGGGCCTCTCAGTTATTATTGTGTGGCATTCCCTTGCTTGTACCACTATTCTGGGTGGATATTTTCTAGCCTCCAGCTTGGTTGCCACACAGCCCACTTGTATTTTATAACCCCTTAAGTTGGAGCAGTCCCCACTCAGTCTTAGAATTTGACCAAAGGGTAGGTTGTCTCTTAAGTGGCATGGATGGAAGCTATCATAGAGAGGTATGCAGTTTTTTTACCATTGGCTTTCATGTGTGGTGGTTCTGAGGGTGCCCTGATCAGCTATTATATTGAGGTGAGAAACAGCAGTTCTTTGTTTCTTATGGTATGAGTAAACTTCAAAAAATAGTTTTAGATGTTCAGCTATCCCCTCTTTGCCCCCAATATTGGCAAAGTGTCATCGATGTACCTATTCCATAATATTGTGTGTTGTAGTTAAGGGTTCAAAGGGCTCAAGATCTTATGTTTTTTTAAATGGTGTTCAAACAAGCCGGCTATGTTCAGCGCAATGGTGCTGCCCATGCTGGTCTTGTGTTTCTACAAGGCCATGGTTCCTTCAAATAAGTTGTTAGTTAAGGCCCATTTACAACACTCCATGACAACATTTCAGGGTGTTTGGTACTTCCAATAAACTTCAAAAAGGACTTCCTCAATTATGTTGAGTGTCTATATATGGGGGAGACTTGTAAAAAGACTCTTAATTACGAGGCCCATAAGAAAATAAGTGTCAGGGTTAAAAATGGTGTACCTTGGAAGGCGTAGCACATCCTTGATGACTTTAAGGTATGTGCTTCTGTACAAAAGGCCTTACAGAAGCATCTGCAAACCTAGATAGAGGTTCCAAGATTGAACCTATTACAGACACTATTGGTCGGCCAAGCGGGTTCTTATGGTTCTTGGGTATAGTGTAAAAACAGGGTGTGGTGGAGGTTTTGTTGGTTAGGAAAACTCTCTCTTTCTGTGATATCCATTAATGGACCAAGGCTTCTTAAGTCATGCTACATATTCTCATTCTAAGGAAATCATTTGGTTCTGTTAGTATACCTGAGGCATTTTTTAAATATGCCTCTGTGAACTATATGACAATGGCTCCCCTGCTGGCTTTATCACAATGTTTGGATCATTGGCCAGCTCTTTCATTTTTATTCCCTGGTGGTATTGTGAAAGGCCCCCAGAAGGCTAGGATCAATTTCCTCCATGTCCTCCAGGACTGCCTTTTTGAAAGCCAGTCTCTTCATAGGGACTGACAAAGAGGGCAGAGTGAATGTGGACTTTACTTTAAGCCCAGTGACACCCTGTTTGTCATTTTCTTGGAGCTTACCTTAAAAAAAGGCCCTAAGTTTGATATTCCTGATGACCTGAAGAGATGGGTGGAAGATCAGGAAGGTAGGTCACACAGGAATAATGTACGTAAAGTAGGCTTACTGGAAAGAATAGAAGGCCAAAGCATGGAGCTCTATCTAGAGATCTGGTTCTCCACAGATATCTTAAAGGGCAAGATCTCAAAATTCTTCTCAGTCGAGAGGGTGTTGGGAAGTAATGAAGCAGGTGTTTATCTTACCTCTGTACTTCCTTTTCGTGTGTCTGATATGCATGCTTAATTGGGCAGGCGCTTGGGGCCGGGCGTGGTTTCATGAGTATAAAAGCTGGTTCCCTGCATTTGACCAGCGCTTGGTTTCTTTCCTGGTCCTGCGACCCGGAAGGTCAATGCTGGGTTTTTTCGGAACTTCCTGCTGTCCCGCTGTTTGCCTGACTACCGGTTGAGTGGATTCCGATGCTTACAACGCCGGATCTGGACGGAGAAGACCACGCTAGATTCCCTGATTGAGCGGGACATTCCGTGTTAATTTTTCCTTTGGAAAGAGAAGCTCTAAAGATAGTTTTTCTTGAAGCTGTTTCCCTTTCTTTTGTGCCTTCTCACCGTTGTCACAATGGGATCATTTGTGTAGAGGTGGCAACGGAAATAAACGTGGCTGTATTTATTGTGTAATCCCCTCCGTTTTTTCCCCCATATTCTTTTCTGGATTTCCTTTCCTCCTTGATTTGGAGAACCTAGTGCCCAGTGATATTTTTAGTGGTTATGTACCTTTTAGGGGTGCATCTATTTAGGATTAAGTATTGTAGTGTCCTCAGAAGTCTGGATAAGGGTTTTTTTCCTTCCGTGTTTTTTTCTTCTCTTCTCCAGTTCTAGTAAGACTGTTTGGATTGACAAGAAGGTGTTTTTTATTTCGTGATTAATGTTCACGTTTTGCGGACAAAGACATTATCATACCCCTGGATTGTTTGTATGATTTGATACCCAATAGTGACTTGAATACTTCAATTAGAGACAATATTACTAAAACTCAGAAAAAGCTCCTGGAGCCTGAGTAGGGGGTAACAACGTTTACTTGTTACCCAAATTGCTTTGCCCAATTAAGTACGTATGAGTATGGAAACATGGTGTTAATCTCTTTTTCTGTTGCCTATTGTAGGTAGTCCTGGGGTTCCAGTTTAAACAGAGAGAAGTGTTGCACCATGAGTGCCGGTCCGAACAACACCTGGTCCTTTGTTTGGTTTTCCCACCTTCTTCTTTGGTTCTTGTTCGCCACTGCGGCCATACCTGATAGGCAGTGGCGGCGGAACCTGCAGAAGAGGAGTGGGACTAATCTCCGCTCCCGCAGTATTGGGTGGTTGTTTACCGGGAGCAGGACAGAGGGCACATAAGGTGCCAGGGACCCCCCTTGCCTGGGCAACCCCTCCAGGCCTGTGGTAGCTAGACTGTTCAATTACCGCAGTAGAGACCATATCCTTCAGGTAACCGGGGCCCGCGTCCCATGGCAAATTAAAAAATGCGGCGGTGCACATCTACCCGGCCTATACGCTGTCAGTGCAACGCCATATATCCTCTTACCTGGATGTCAAGAAATGCCTCCGGGACCACAAGATACAATACTAATTGCAATATCCTGCCCGTTGTGTATCCAAAACAAAGACAGTAGCATCTTCTCCTCCACCCTCGTAGAGGCCTGCTTCTAGGTAGACCAGAACTGATTTACATATGACCCATCCACAACCTCAGTGGACCCCCGGCAGGCATGGAAACCATGGCAAGGGAAAAGTGCAACGACCAACAAAGGCCCAGGTGGCAAGAGAACGTGAGCAAGCCATCAGGAAGGCGGAACACCTTAGTATCCCTGCATCCCTTCCAAGTTCTCAATCTGACACAGACATGACCACGGATCAAACACTGTAACCATTTCACAACATGGGGCACTGATGGAAGGAGGCCCAACTGCAGAGGAGCTGGGGTGATGTCTTATGCAACAACTAAAAATGTCCCTAGCGGAACGTTGTATGAACACCACTACTAAAGTTCCTGGCGCACATTTCGCTGGATGTCAACCACAAGTCTGAAACATGGTTATAGCAGGGATGGACTGTAAATGATGGCTACCATGCAAAAGATGTGCAGAACTGCTGTGCCCCCATGCACGATAAGTTGCTGATATAGCATCCTTATGCTTTCCTCTTACTTTTCTCTCTATGCTCATTTGCAATTTATCCTTCGCACAACTCATTGTCAAGCATATCATTTTTTCTTTTTCTTTACTGTTAGTTTTTGATATGACTAATTGCATTTCAGTGCAGATGGCCAATTGCCCATTGGCAAGCCGGCCTGGGGTAGGGAGTTGGGTATTTCTAATGTTTATTGAGATCTGTCTTTCTCGCTATGCTGTACATAATGTGCAGGTTGGGCATTGTCACAACAGCTAAACTTGGGAGGGGGGGTCTGTGGGGACCTGGTAAATAAGGCTGGCAGTCTGGTTACTCAGCGACCCCACAGAGCCAACGTACTGGGGTGGGGATTACAACTGCATGATCTTACCCTAGACCTCTCGTGCCTGCCACTCCCGTTAACCTAGAACAAGACATGAAGGACTGGACTGTCAACATGCAAATAAATGAAGCCTGGCGCTGTAAATACCCCAAAATGCGTATTTATTCACACTACTCCATGATCCACGACCTCCACACGAGGATAGATGCAATATATTGCTCTGTCAATGTCTTGCTTAGGGTGACATATGCGGAGTACTTGGCCTGCACGATTTCGGACCACAGTCCACTGCTGTTCAAAAACATGAGAGGGGGGTGCAGCGATGCGAACAGCTCTCACCTACAGATCCACATATTATTTCCTTGTTAGCTGAGGCTCGGTTTGCATATAAGGAGACACTTGACAGTCTTTGTGCATTGGATTATAATCAATATCTGGCCCGACGACACACCGAAGGGGACAAAGCGGGGAAAATGCTGGCATGGTTATTAAAATCTGACACTCCACATCCCCCCATTACAGTGATATACACAACTGAGGACCACTTGGTAAACACTCAGGAAGCGACTAATGATTCCTTCCATAATTATTATACCTCTCTATACAAATCCTCCGATACTGAGGATCCCTCTCTTATTCAGCAATTTTAATCTCATGTCCAACTCCTGCAGGTAGCACAAGCTCAATATGCCCTACTTGAGGACCCTATTTCCACAGAAGAGAGCTCATAATCTACCAAACGAAGAGCCACAGGCAAGACCCCAGGGGTGGACGCATGGCCATTGGAATTTTATTCAACCTACGCTGAATAACTCATTCCCGGTTATCCACCATGCCTGAGGAGGCATTTTAAAGGGGAGAACTTCCACCATACCTAGAAGAGGCGATATTGGCTGTGTTAACTAAACCAGGTAGGAACCCACTCCAAATGGGCTCATACCGCCCCTTGTCACTACTGAATTCAGATTACAAAATTTTCAGTAAGATGTTAGCTAATAGTTAACGGACACAGGGCAAATATTGGTGCACGAGGACCAGAATTGCTTAATTCCAGGGAGAAAAGCTGGCCTGAACTTGTTCTGCCTTTTTAAATGATTGGCTTTGTCCCAAACAGAAATTGACATACCTTGGAAAGCTGCCTTGAATGAATAAATGAATCCAAACAGCACTTATAGAGTGTATAGCTACCCGGAGGCATCCCAGCGCTAAGCAGTGAAAAAGAAGCGTCATGAAATCACTTGGGAAACAGCCTTGTTTTCAGCAGCTTATGGAAGGTCATATGATTGGGTTCTTTAAGTAGCGCTGAAGAGGGAAGGATTTCCAAAGTCTGGCAGCATTGTAAGAGAATAGCTGGCCACCGGTTCTGGCCCTCGTAATTCTGGGCACAGCGGCCAAGAATTACTTGTCTGAGCATAGCCACCTGTTTGCTCGATAGGGCTGGACCAGAGAGGAAATACTTGTTGGACCTTTGCTCTTTCCATCTTGTGGGTAATTCACAAGGCTTTGAAGTGGACTCTCTCCCAGACCGGGATCCAGTGGAGAGCTATCAAGGCAGTGTAAGATAATGATTCCAAGAAAAACGTAGTGATGAAATGATGGTTCTATATTTAATAACAAGTAGGCACAGAGCAACCAACAGGTCAAACGAAAAGGTACAACTGACACTTATAGAACCTGGAACCTAGAATCAGGAAAGCACACGCAGGTACTACATTCTGGTTCCAGGAAATAAATAATTATATACAGAGCAGAAAGGATAAAATATACAATGCACAATGCAATACATCTCATCCCTATAGAAAAACTAAACAGATGGATAACATAAAAAAATTTAAAAAAATAAGATAAAAAGGAAACCAGAAAAATTAAGACAAAAATCTATAAGGTAATACCACAGGCCTGGAATTCCTCTTTACCCTGTGAGCAACAGATTGAGAGGAATGAGAAACCCCATGCATGTTCTGGTTGGAAGTATTACCTGATGTTACAATTTTATATTTTGCAACTTTCCTTATATTCCAAACTCTCCCATCTTGAGTGATTACAGAATTCTTACATACTTTTACAATTTTGATTGGATTACCAAACTTGGAAGAACCTTTGTAGGAAAAACTTGTTTTTTTAATTCTCACCCACTCACCTACCACAAAATTAGGAACTTTCACCTTCATGTTATAGTCAAACAAAGCTTTCATATTGTCTTGCTTCGTTTCAACGCGTTTAGCAACTTGATTCATATCCAATTGATTAACATTGTGATTGATCTTTTTCACCCACCACGGACACATATCAGAAATAGGTTCTCTCCCTTTAAGCAAACGAAAAGGGCTTATTTCAGTTACTGAATGCGGAGTAATGCGATACATCCATAATCTTTTCCTTACAACATCCCTCCAAGACTCACCAGATCTACAAGCAACTTCAACAGAATTTTTAAGAACTCGGTTGAACCGCTCAACCTGACCATTTTCTCTCGGTTCATAAAGGGAAGTGGTAAGATGTTTAATCCCACAAGAAGTAAGAAAATCCTTCATATCACACGAGACAAGCTGAGTTCCATTGTCCGTAACCAAGGTTTCCGGGTAACCTTCCCTTGCAAAAATCTCTTTAAGGAAGGAAATGATAACCAAAGTGGTAGCACTAGTAACAAACTTGACCTCTGGCAATTTGGAATGATAATCTACCAAAACTAAAGCAAAACGGTCATTGCAAGGAAGACGATAGAATGGACCAGAAATATCAAAAGCTACCTTTTGCCACGGGTGTTTAGGCCAAGGAACAGGACTAAGAGGAGCAGAAAACACTGTAAGCATCTTATCACTACTAATACAATCGGAACACTCCCTAACAGTCCTCTCAACCATACTGTCTAGTCCAGGCCACCAAAAGATTTCTCTGATGAGGCGCTTCATAGAGGACATACCTAAATGTGCCTGATGAGCCAAAGTAAGAATCTTCTGTTGTAACGAAACAGGAGGAATCATTTTTCCCTCCTTAAATATGAATTTACCAATTGCTTCAATTTCAGTGGAAACTTGGCAATAAGGAGCAACATCTGCAATAACAGATTTGTCTCTGGGCCATCCATTCTGCAAAGAGTCAAAAATAAATTGAGATACAGGATCTTTCTCTATCTCAGACATCCATTCAAATTCAGACACACCACTAAACTCATTGGAAATAAAATCCTTCACAACAGAAACAATCTCCACCTATTGTTCATCATGATTGACATATTGGCTAGGACATGGTAATCTGGAGAGGAAATCAGCAGTAACATTACATTTACCTGGAACATACATCACTTCAAAATCATACTCTTGTAATTTGGAAGACAAACGGGCTATACGAGCAGTAGAATTCCACCCACCACCAGGAGATAAAATCCCCACCAAAGGCTTGTGATCAGTTTTAAGGATGAATCTGCTACCCCATATATAATTCCGAAAATATTCCACAGCCCACATGCAGGCCAGCAACTCCTTCTCTATGACCGCATAATTCCTTTCAGTGGCAGACAAGGTTCTAGATGCGAAAGCAACACACCATTCCTCTTATCCTGAAACCTGACTCAAAACTGCTCCTAATCCATAACAGCTAGCATCAACTGTAATGACACATTTTTTATTCAGAGAAAATGATTTTAAGGTGGGAGCGTTCGCAATCTCATTTTTTATATTTTTGAAAGCAGCTCCCTGTCTATCAGACCACACAAATTCTGAAGATTTCCGAGTTAACTCCCTGAGAGGTTCCATCTTGGTAGCGAAATTATGAATAAATTTACTGTAATATTCGCATAACCCAGCAAATGAGAGAAGTTTTTCTCTGTTATCCGGTGACGGTGCTTTTACAATGGCATCCACCAAAGATTTTTTCGGAAGGACACCATCAGCAGAAAGAGTATGACCTAAGTACTCCATAGACTTGCAAAAAAACTTACACTTTTTATACTTAAGAGTCAATCCTGTTTCACACAATATGTTACAAACCTCCTTAAGATGATTGTAGTGATCACACTCATTCTTGGAAAAAATAAGGATGTCGTCTTGGAAACACTTTACAAAGACACTGATAGCCTTGAAAATATGATACATCACCCTCTGAAAAACAGAGGCGGCTGATGCCAGGCCAAAAGGCATCCTTTTGAACTGAAAAAGACCATGTGGGGTAATAAATGTGGTGAAATGTTTGGAATCTTCAGCTAATTCAATTTGGTGGTATGCAGAGCGTAAATCAAGAGTAGAAAATACGCTGGCACCGTCTAACATACATACCATTTCGTTGATATTGGGTAGGGGATGACAATCTGTGATTAAATTTGCATTTAAAGCCCTCATATCAACACATAACCTAATACTTTTGTCTGGTTTTTGGGCAAAAACAATGGGTGAAACCCACTCTGAAGACTCTATTTCTTCTATAACACCACCCTGAACCATCTCATTCAACAAGGATTTAAGTTCAGCTCTGATGCAAATAGGTACCCCTCTCAGTTTTTGTTTAACTGGGATAGTATTCTCCTTGACCTTAATCCTGTGTGTAAAACATTTAAGCTTACCAAGTTTTTGAAAAAAAACCTGAGGAAACATTGAAATGAAGACTTTTTCTTGACCATCAGTAATAGCAATATTCTCAGTAGCAATATTCACACGCTGAGTGTCCTGAACATCGGTGCAACAAGAATTTTCCTCTTGCACACTCATAGCCTCATCACACGTGACAGCAATAACAGACACCGGGTCTTTATCTCTGGGATTCAACTTAATACTGAGTTTGGCTTGATCTCTCCAACCCAGTACATTCACACCTTTCAAAGCTATGTACAGTTTTGTAGTGTAGTTCCTATATTCCCAATAGACTCTGCGCATTGGAATAATATATTCAGCAGTGTAGACGTAGGACTGAGGTTATCTAGGTCTCTACTGACTATATTAGACTTAAGGTTTGCCAGCTAGCTCAGAGGTCACTAGAAACTTTCTCGAATAAGCGAGGAGGAGTTTAACCTCCCTGGATAGACAAGAAGGGATTAGCTTCTGACAACCATAAAACATGACAACTTTGCTCTCCCTGAATAAGAGTGTATCTCTAGAGTCGTGTGAAAACAATAGACAGCTATTTCACTCAGTCAAATGTGCGTACTTAGTTTCACCAGAATGCAGAGAAAAGAGAGACGGGCGTTTTCAATAAAAGGTGTTATTTATTGAGCAGTCTTCTTCCTCATACAAGAGAAATGAATTGCCACGATTGTAATACTCATGGTAAAGTAAAGTGCGTACAGTAAAAGGAGGAGTATAAAATAATACTGTAAAAGCATTGATATGGTTTCTTAGCCATATGATACTTTAAAATAGATAAAATATATACATACATATAGACATTGACTAATCGTACTCAACTGGTGCTTCTAAATACGCCTACCCCTGTGTACCTGACCTAAGCCTAATACGTGGGAAGGAGTAAGTAAGTAGCAGTTTAAGTTAAGTTTGTTTTGCCAAGAATCTGACTCAAGAATTCTCTGTAAGGGTTTAGTCAGTTCCGTACCTGGGTAATAGAAAGCAGGAGGTCTTGTATCTCTTTCTCAGGACTCGATATCCCAGTAACCCGCGAAGGTATCTGGAAACACCGGAGCTGGATTTCTCGGCAGGAGAAAAGACAGCGTCTCTCTCAGTGCATCAAGGAGGAGGGGCAGTGTCCGTGGGCTCTCGCATCAGCTGGGCTCTCGGGCAAGTAGATAGCTGCTCTGCTCCAGAATCACCACCGTGTGTTTGCTTAAGGCAACATTGGTATATTTATACCTGAAAGGTGCCTGGGTTTGACGTAAGGTTGGACATAAGACGTCAATAAAGATGTCACTAAGAACTGGCCTTCTTACAGTGCTTTACAGGAGTTCTAGGACGAAATCAAAACAAAAGCAAGGGGGATTTCCCAGGTTGCTGGAGGCTTGGTTTTGTTTAGAGAACTCGGTGTGCTTACTAGGGGGCCGGAGAAGTAGCCTTGCTTAATGTGACAGCATGTGCTACGACTGAATTATGGATATGATTATTATGCCGTTGTATGGACATTATTGATTATAACCGGACAAGGGCATAAAATAGGAATATCGATTCTGGTTTCCTAGATAAAACACTACACCCACTCCACAAATTAATGTTCATCATTACTAAAACTTAAGCAATAGTAAACATAAAAGGTGCATGTGTATACCAACCCACCCCAAAATACATTTTTGCATTTGAAATGGAGTACGCGAAATACATGAAAATGATTATAGGTACTGTACACTATTCAAGCAGTGTAATCATTCATTAGAAAGGATGCATATATATATCGGCATGAATGATTTGCGAAATTTACACATGAAATGGCTCTTAATACAGAAAAAAAGGTCGAGACCATTCCATCACATATAAATACAGTTGCTGTAAATGTGCTCGAGGCTGACGTGATATATTGTCTTTAGAGTTCCTAAAATAGAAGCTCTGTTCTCTAAGAATAGTTCTACTTCAAGCAGAGTACATGTGCCAGAAAAAGTGTAAATATTTTGGAATCGGGAAAAAAAAAAAAATTCGCTTTCAGGGGAGAGAGAAAAAATATAGTTCCAAATATGTTCAGTAGCTTTTGTTTATCAAAGCCGAAGGCCAAATTCAGAGTTCAGGGAACGCTGTGTACTATTTTGCTTAAAAGTTATTCTTTTGTTCGGGGGAAAACATCATTTCAGACAGACTTTCAAAAAAGTGGTTTACCGCTTCAGGTGAAAGTTCGACCAAGTTGGAAAATGCCGCAACTGTGCAGTCGTGAGAATGATTGCTATCATCGATGACAGGATCAGCAATGCTCACAGAAGGTCGTACCTGGGTGATGTTGCTCTCATCTCGTACTTCACTACCCTTTAATCGCAGTGGTGAAGTCTCAACGAATGCCGTCATCAGTATTGGTAACCGCTGGGGACAACACGATGCATGAGCTGTTACAGGACTTAGCAAAGTATCTGTATCCAATGGTACTGCTGATTGTAGTGTAAGACAGACGTCCAACACGCATTCTTCTCCGCATAGCATACATCGAAGCACAGGTAAGATACAATTCTGCCAGATGGGTCTGAATGAAAGAAACCAGGTCATATTCAGATCTCTTAGCCGGGCTAATCTAAGGACTTTAGTTATGCGGTCCCGATAGCGTATAGCTAGGATCGTTTCTTCCATTGTTGCTGGAGTCTTGTCTGCGTTTTGGCTTGCCATAACGAAGCAGAAGTATCAAAATAAAATGCCTGCTATGAGTCCCAACAGGAGTGGTAGGCCGCCAAAGACAAAATGGACAAAATTAGGAAAAATGCCCAGAACTGTTGTGAAGGGTGTTAACAGTCCCGAAAAAATTGTCTTAAATACATCTGGGATACCGCTCGTATCAGACATATTTAGGATTTGGCTTAACATTTCTGCGAAATGTAGGGGGCAATTTGTTGATAAAAGTGTATGTATCTCTGCCATTGTCCTTGCAACTTGTAGATCATACGTTTCTTTTGATGACGTCAAGGGCACAGATGTCTGCAAAAGGACAGACTTCATTCTGCTTAAAGTATCAATTCGAATAGAAGAGATATTCAAAAAGGGCCAAATTTTTTCCTCCCTGTCTGGAGTGCTGTTTGGAAACAATACTTGCATACAGCAAGTGACCATGGAACTAACGCTCACGAGATAAGCTTTTCCTGGCACCATGCCACAACATCTGTGGTCCACTATTAGAATATAGCTCCCGTTAGAAAGCCGTCTAAAGAATGGCTCTATTCGAGTTGCAGGTGTGCCATGCTGGTGACATGAAAGGTTATTAGAAGTCCCCTCACAGGCCCCATGCAGGTTAATACCTTGACACAGAAGTATACCACTTAGTGATCTTTTACAATTATTACCACTAAGAAATACATTCTGTTCCTTTTCACTATAACATGTGTGTGTGTAAGGTAGTTTCCATGATGACTTAACATTCCCTTTACCCAACCTTTAATACTGGCCTGCTGGTATACACTCTTGACAGAATTTAAATTTGAAAGTCGTTATCGGAATTGTTATTATTCCGTGTATTATCCATTCAATGACAGGTTGTTCTGACATTGTCAATGGTAATCTCTCAAGGTTTTCAATGCTCAGAATTGTATATTCTGCTCCTTTCTGTGCCAAGCTGATTTGTGTATCACTAAGGTTAAAGATAGAGAATAATGACGTTGTGTTGATTAAACGCCAAGGCACGTAGCCTGAACGCAGATTTTGTAACATCCAGCCAAGCTGTACAATAGAACGTAATCGGGACTGACCGTGTTGTAACATTAGCAAGTCCTGCTCTATTATATCTATAGCAGATGATACAATACTGTCCAGTGAATATATTCTGAAAGACAGAGTCATTAATCCATTGTCCACAACAGAAAGTGATTTTTCCAAATTAATACGGTCAATTTCCCGTATTTTTTCTGCTGTTTCAATTTGAATTTCTTTCCAAGCTTCGTTGTAAGCTGCATATATACCCGCCGCTATGAAACGTTTTGGACGCTGTTTGCGTGGTCCCATTATGAAATCACGCAAGTCAGCACCGTCTTTAAGTAAAGTCAAGTGTTGCTTAATTTCTGCCAGTGTGGATTTCTGTAGCCATTCGAGGCAGAGTTTTCCTACACTGTATGTTGTAACTATCCCTTGATGTTGTCTCTGGGAGTATCTAGGGTCTGGCCTGGTCAATTTGAACCCCTGTAGTTTGTTCAGGAATCTATCTTGACAGTTATTTGTGTCTGTGGGCCAGATCAACCATTTTTTCCAATCAGGATGTGTTCTGTTTTGGTTAAAAATATGGGATACATCTATCTCAACATCTCTATGTTTGTTTAAGTCTTTAATTTTGGCTAGGCCAAGACAGGTTGTTTGTTGAATGGTATCATTCAAGAATATAATTTGTTCTGGGATCATGCAGGCTCTAAATAATGATTCAATACCTTGGACCTGCCAATCTTTGGTACCCCAGATGGTTTTTGTTTCAATATTGTTTTTCCAAAAATCAAAACCAAATGTAGTCATTTTTTCATAAAATGCTTCTGAATAGATTAATTTATTGTTTGTCAGCATTGTTTTCATTCCTGTCTTATTTGACATTTTGAAATAAAAGGCTTCTGCTTCACTTGTGTTAAACCCTGAGAAGTATGGGAATTTCTCGTAAAATGTTTTCGAGCTACCTTTTGGTGGAGTTGCACAATGTTCCCATTGATTATAGTTTAAAACATTTCTAGGTTGATCAGATTTATGCAAATAGTGATGTGCAAAGTGGTTGTAGCAGTACATGTCTTCATAATTAGATGAACCCTGCAAGTAATCATGTTCTGTAAATTTTGCTGATATTACTAAATCTGACATCATATCATTAATACTTTCAAAGTCCCAATCATCAGAGAATGTGCTCGGTTTTACAAAGTCACTCAATGAAATCTTAAACTGGTGTGGATACTTCAAGAGCTCGACCGGGCCATAGATTTCATAATCTGTTTTGTCCCAAGCTACCCCACCGGATATTGGATTGGCTGTGACATTCACGGATGATAATTCTCTTTTCTCGATGTGAGATGACTTGTGTGGTTTTAGGACCAGGTTGATGTTCTGACTTGCTGTGTCCATTGTACTATATTTTCCCTCAATGAATGTTCCCAAACAAAGAACCATGATGAGCCAAAGCAGGAGGAAAAGTACACCTAACACAATCCAAAATTTAATCCATGGAGAAATCAGATAGGTTTCTTTGAGTTGATGAAAGAGTTCTGTTACTTTGTCTTTAAAAGATTTAGTTGTTGGCTGTTCTTCAGGTTCGCTTGGATCCTCAGAAAAGTCATCGAAATTGATGAAGTAGCCAGATGCAGTTCTGTCAATTGTTGGAATCGCTTCCGGATTTTTATTTGCTTTTGGAATTTTCTTTGTTTCATTAGCAAAGTCTGTGGCTACATCGTTGTAGACAGGTGTACCTTGATAAACTTTTGCAATTTGGGTTTCAAGAGGCACAAGTTCCATGGCACTATTGCATAGTCCTTTTTTTATTCACTGCAGGTTTATCAAATGTGATTAGTCTCTCAGTTTGAACCTCTTCTATTGTAGCAAACTTTGGTGTTCTGCTATTTTTTGGGAGTCCACTGGGCCTACTACTTATTATTGTCCACATGATTGTGGTTTTACCAGGTCGATGGATACAACTCGGTTCTCCTTTTTACCAGCAAGGGGCGGTAGTACAACTGATCTTGTTCCGTTGACAGCTAAGACAGGTACTGCTTTTCTGTAAGAAGGCCCAAATTCCTTCTTCACCGCGATCTTCTCTCTGACCAGATCCCCAATCTTTGGAATCCAGACAGGCCTTGCTGGGACAGGTGGTTTCTCTTCAGTGGCTGTTGGCTGCTGTTTTAGCTTTACGATGCTCAGGTCTTTTCTTGTTTCATTTAAGTCCTGTAAAATAGCCAAACGATCTTTGATATCAAAGCATTTTTCTTCTACCACTGAAGTCTGACTATCTAAGTCCTGAATATGCATTCTAGTCCCGAACAATAGTTCATACAGACTGAAACCTTTTAGAGAATTTCTTGGCAGATTGTTAAGACTACGTTGGACACTTGTTAAATGTTGGACCCACCCATCACCCGTACCTAATACCCTCGCCGTTATAGATTGCTTTATGTCTCGGTTTTTTCTTTCCACAATCCCGTTTCCCTCAGGATGGAAGGGACAAGAGTACCACAATGCAATGCCCATGCTAGTCATGGTCTCCTTATAAGCTCGAGAGCTAAAAGCAGGACCCTGGTCAGAATGTAGCATGCCAATTGCATATGTGCCGATATAGACTCGCAAATCTTTTATAACAGTTCTGGCGTCAGCCGAGCGCTAGTGTCTACATTTTAAGTGAATCTAGTCTTAAATAATATACATTGGGACGCATGTTTCCTGTTTAATCATGCGTATAGATCGCCTTATGCTTTCTATTAGGTGTTCTGGCACTACTTCGGCCGGTTCGCCACTGCGATCTCTGTTGCAGTTTTCACAATTTTTTGCAAATTTGTGATTATCCAAGCTCATTCCCGGCCACCAGTATTCTGATTGTAATTCTGTCAGAGATTCTTTGATCATCTGATGCCTTAGACCTAATCCCATATGTGCTTCTTGTATTAAGAAGATTCTCCTGTTCGTGTTTGGAATCACTCTATCCCCCACTCCAGGGATTCGAGCAAAAGGAACGGAGTTTGCATCGATTATGTTTGTATAATTGAGTGGATAGTTCATGGGTAATGCTGCACAGTTGCCTTTTGAAGACGTTTTTACCGCCAGCATGGTTTCCCCGTCTATGTATTTTTCTGAACGCTTTTTTGTGGCTACGGAAGCTGGATTAGTTGCTTCCGCTGTGGCTGTCTCAGCCAATGAATTCCCTGCAGCGTGAACGCCATCACGCTGATGACTCAGTGTATGTATCACGTGAGTCTTTTGTAGTTCTTTCTTCAAAAGAACTACTTGTTCCCAAAGCGATTTTTGCTTGATTGTGGCACGTGTGTCATCTTTGTGACCATTTTGAACCCATTTCTGCAAGTCATTATTGTATGATTTGACGCAGGAATGCGAATCGCACACTATTAGTGTCGGGAATTCGCGATCGGCAATATCGAGCGCCATTTTTAAAGCTATTAATTCAGTTTGTTGACCTGAATTGTCTTTTACAGATTGTGACATTGTTACCAGTGGTCTCAATTTACCTCCGCGCCACCGGCATTTGACAACCTCGCACGTAGCGTTATAAGCTTGTTTTACCCAAACTGAGGGTTGTGCATATCCGTCTGTATATATTACACAGGCGTAAAGTTGTATGGGCAGAATTTCGATTGACAGAGGATATTCTTTTTCATACGTTAGATATTTCAATTTTTTCATTTCCGGGTCAAAATAGTATTTCACTTTTTCTGTAGCAAGAGAATTCTCCCATTGTATCCATTTTGGATCTAATGCCACGGTAGTTAAATTGCGTGGACTTGTTAATGCCTCAAAGGCTGATTCTGCTGTTAAAACAGTTATCCTTTTGCCTTGGGCTTGGTCTCTTTCGCTGGCTACAGCTGTTTGAACCGCATTTACAACATTTTCCGCAAGACTGAATGTTTTTTCAGCTTGTGAGTACAAGTGTGATTTGTATGCTATTGGTACCTTTTCTCCCTCATTAGAGGTCAGGTACGTAAATCCGCATCTTCCTGGGATGACTCGGATTACAAGGTTGCGTGTATTATCACGAGTTTGCAATTTTGTTTTTGCTAACATGTCTGTTTGCAATGATCTCAAAATTTCTGTGTGTTTTTGAGACCTGTTGATTGGTTTAAAATCAGGTTTTATTAATTCATAGAGAGGTTTAACCCTCTCTGCATAATTTAGAATGTAAGTTCTTCCAAAATTCAGGAAACCTAGTATTGATTGTAAGTTCCTCATTGTTTTTGGTGCTTGGAGTACAGCACACTTCTCTAAGAAATTGTCTGCTAGGCTTTTGCCTTCACTTGATAATTCATATCCTAAAAACAGGACAGTCAGATGGGCAATTCGTGACTTTTTAAAAGTTGAATTTGTAACCCTCTGCTGCGAACCCAAGTATTATGGTGTTCACTCTTTTCAAGTGAGTATCCAAGTCATCATCTGTCAGATAGATGTCATCGACATAAGATAATGCCTCATCATCATACATTTGTAGTAACTCTGTTACTCTTGCTGAGAATAATCCTGGGCTATTCTTGAACCCCTGTGGGAGTCGACAGAATTTTTCTGCGAACCCATTATTGAGAAAGCGGTCAAATACCTGCTTTCAGGTGAAATGTTCTGACAAAAAAATCCATTAGAGATGTCTAATGTTGTTTTTGTATTTTTTGCGCACAATGTTATTCATTAGTGCTGCACTATGTGAGTTTTGTACTGCAAATGTCTTGCAACATGAGTTAAGGTGTCTGTAGTCCAAAACTAGACAATATGAATCGTCTGGCTTGGAGACAGGAAACAAAGGATTGTTCATTTGTGAGGTGCATGTTTCAATCACCCCCTGGTATTCAAGTTGATCTAAGATCTCCCTGACCTGTTTTTTAGCTTCTTGCTTAATTGGGTACTGCCTTTGTGCAGTTGGTGGATATTTTAACTGGATTTTGTGAGGAGGAGAGTCCTCATCCCACTCTACATGATTTATATATAATGCAGGAGCTTGGGCTACTGCCCACTTTCTTGCAAGTGTATATTTTTTATGAATTGGAATGTGATTTGAGAAGGCAGGCATAATCATTTCTTCGCCATGAGGGCACTCCCTGACAAACTCCTTTTCAGCTAAAAGGATGTCATAGCCTTTGGAAAGGTTATCCCAAATAGACCCCTTACTTTCCTAGTCTTATCTCCCTCTATACGTAGTGTTATCTCGTATATTTTATGAGGTTTGCTAACTCTGCTGTCTGCAGTTTCCACTTGAATGTATTCATTCGTGTCCACTGTCTCCAGATGATTCATCAGGATATTGCGAGCTATGGTCACTTCTGCTGCGCTGTCTAGCACTGTCTGGGCCCACTCTCCGTTTTTCAGCTGTGTCCTCAGTATCCTCGGCATGTTTAACTATTTTAATGCTGGCTACCTTCTTTCTTGGAAATTGTAATTTTTTACTCTGATGAGCAGGTTCTTTGTCTTTGGACTTGACGTGCTCTTCCCTTTGTTCTGATCGTCCTCTTCTTTCCGATTTCTGCGAGGAAGTCTGAAAAGATCGAGAGAGACGTGTATCAATATCTTGATATCTATCAGGTTTCTTTAGATTATCCCTATTTCTAAGGTTGTATCTTTTCTCAGAGGGCTCCCTCTGGGGAGACTTGTGTCCTTGGTCTGGAGATCTTTCTCTCCGCCGAGGAGACCTTCCTCTGGACTGGAATCTTTTTTCTTTGGGAGTGGATCGTTTATTTCCATCCCAGCTCTTTTTTGGAGTGTTTAGATTATTTTTAATAAATATTGTTTCAGGATTTTCAGTTAGTTGGGGTTTTACTGGTTTCCCACCCAAACTATCTCTTCCTAGATCTTCATTTGATTTTTCTATGATTCTGGCAAGTTCAAATGGTTGTTCTGCTATATCTGTTTTTTTCAATTTCTGGAGGAATGTTATATCCTCCGTTGCCAATTGAAGCAACTCTCTATATGCCTTTGTTAATTCTTTTATTTTAACTAGGAGTTCTTCGCTTGACATTTTATCAATGTCTGGATGTGGTGTGTAGCTCGCTAGAACCGGCCACGTTGCTCCTGGTCTACCTAGTGGACCGAGCCTGGTGATGTGATTATTATGTTTCAGGGCGCTTTTAAACCAGAGCAGGCGCTCTTGGTATTTTAATGGGATTTCCACCTCCTCGAAAGGAGTGTATTCATCGGGAGGTTTCTCTATTTTGTAATAGTGGAATTCGTGTGTGACAGCGTTTGCTGCTGGAAAGTTTATCCATGAATAGAATACCTCTGTCTGCCGATATTCATGTGCCTCAATTACGAATATGACTGTACCACCTCTCGATGTTAGTCCATTTTCTATAAGTTTAAGAGTTATAGTTTTTCTTATGTTGACCGGAATGAGTATTGCATTCAGGTCATTCTGTAGGAGACTTGCGTCATCCTCTAGGAGTCGAGCTGCTATTCTTGCTGCCTCCCTTTCGTCGTCACTTTCTGTCATTTTTACTAACAGAAAGGTTTTTGTTGCAGATCAAGTTTCAAGGAAACTAAGATTAGGTGCACAATATTTTTGGAACACTGTATCCTTCAACGTTGACTAAACCAAAAACTATACATAGAAATCTCTTCCTACTAAGTTTCGGCGGATTTTTAACCTTTTACCCACTCCAGACGTCTTTTGGAGTATTTACGGGAAAAAGGGTCTGTGTGAAAAAGCACGACTGAGTTACTTATCGCCTTACCAAACGTTGGGCGCCATGTAGTGTAGTTCCTATATTCCCAATAGGCTCTGCGCATTGGAATAATATATTCAGCAGTGTAGACGTAGGACTGAGGTTATCTAGGTCTCTACTGACTATATTAGACTTAAGGTTTGCCAGCTAGCTCAGAGGTCACTAGAAACTTTCTCGAATAAGCGAGGAGGAGTTTAACCTCCCTGGATAGACAAGAAGGGATTAGCTTCTGACAACCATAAAACATGACAACTTTGCTCTCCCTGAATAAGAGTGTATCTCTAGAGTCGTGTGAAAACAATAGACAGCTATTTCACTCAGTCAAATGTGCGTACTTAGTTTCACCAGAATGCAGAGAAAAGAGAGACGGGCGTTTTCAATAAAAGGTGTTATTTATTGAGCAGTCTTCTTCCTCATACAAGAGAAATGAATTGCCACGATTGTAATATTCATGGTAAAGTAAAGTGTGTACAGTAAAAGGAGGAGTAAAAAATAATACTGTAAAAGCATTGATATGGTTTCTTAGCCATATGATACTTTAAAATAGATAAAATATATACATACATATATACATTGACTAATCGTACTCAACTGGTGCTTCTAAATACGCCTACCCCTGTGTACCTGACCTAAGCCTAATACGTGGGAAGGAGTAAGTAAGTAGCAGTTTAAGTTAAGTTTGTTTTGCCAAGAATCTGACTCAAGAATTCTCTGTAAGGGTTTAGTCAGTTCCGTACCTGGGTAATAGAAAGCAGGAGGTCTTGTATCTCTTTCTCAGGACTCGATATCCCAGTAACCCGCGAAGGTATCTGGAAACACCGGAGCTGGATTTCTCGGCACGAGAAAAGACAGCGTCTCTCTCAGTGCTTCAAAGAGGAGGGGCAGCGTCCGTGGGCTATAGCATCAGCTGGGCTCTCCGGCAAGTAGATAGCTGCTCTGCTCCAGAATCACCACCGTGTGTTTGCTTACGGCAACGTTGGTATATTTATACCTGAAAGGTGCCTGGGTTTGACGTAAGGTTGGACATAAGACGTCAATAACGATGTCACTAAGAACTGGCCGTTCTTACAGTGCTTTACAGGAGTTCTAGGACGAAATCAAAACAAAAGCAAGGGGGATTTCCCAGGTTGCTGGAGGCTTGGTTTTGTATAGAGAACTCGGTGTGCTTACTAGGGGGCCGGAGAAGTAGCCTTGCTTAATGTGACAGCATGTGCTACGACTGAATTATGGATATGATTATTATGCCGTTGTATGGACAATATTGATTATAACCGGACAAGGGCATAAAATAGGAATATCGATTCAGGTTTCCTAGATAAAACACTACAGTTTTATCCATGCGTAATTTCCTCTAAACTCAATTGAAACTTCTTTAAAACCAATGAAGTCAATATAAGACCCATTAAAGTTTTTGGCTCTAATATCTGGTTCACATAACTCTTTGTGATTAATCAAATTACCAAAAATTTCAGAACAATATTTTTCTGTAATAATAGTCCACGGTGACCCTGAATCTGCCATCAGTTCAAGTTCCCGTCCTAAAATATATACAATACAATTTGGTGGACCTAAATTATCAGCAAGTTCAATATCAAAAGAATCATGAATGGATACAACAATTCCACACTCTATTTTAGATTGTACATCCTCTTGAGAAAATACATCATGTGAAACAGTGGATACTTTACCTTTCATAAAGTTAGGAGGTGCACCCGAAGAAAAACTTTTTTTGCATTAGTATTTGCATTTGTATCTTTGAACATTTTGGCAAAATGACCTACACGCCCACATTTGGTGCACTCTTTACCGATGGCAGGACAACGTCGAAAGAGGCAATATGACTCGGACTGCCGCACCTGTAACAATAATATCCCTTAGAGTTGGATTGATTCTTTGTACTGGGAGTGAACCTGTTATTGGGTAACGAATTACTAGGTGTAACATTAGCTACTGCGCATGGATCAATTGACCCCGGCATAATATTATTTACAGAATCAGAAACAGACTTCTTCTCAAGAGTTTTCATCCAGCGTTCAGATTGTTCTAAAGCTTTCGCAGTACTTATAGCTGTTTCTAAATTAGGATCACCTAAAATCCAGAGCTGCTCCTGGACTTTCTTGCTCCTAACATGAACAATAATTTTATCTCTGATCATCTCATCAGTGATCATACCAAAGTTACAATGCAAGGACAAGGCACGAAGAGCAGTAAGAAAATCATCAAAACTCTCACTATCTTCTTGAGCCCTAGTGTAGAATTTATACCTATTTAAAGCAATACTAGTATTAGGTTTGAATCTGTTCTCAATGCGTAACAACGCTTCATCATAACCATTGTGATCCCCTCCAGATCTCATGGGACATGCACAGAGCAACCATCAGGTCAGGCGAAAAGATACAACTGACACTTATAGAACCTGGAACCTAGAATCAGGAAAGCACACGCAGGTACTACATTCTGGTTCCAGGAAATAAATCATTATATACAGAGCAGAAAGGATAAAATATACAATGCACAATGCAACAGGCAGGTTTTGCAGACTGCCGACTCGGAATGCCAACAAGAATCCTTGCGGTGCAGTTCTGCACTGTTTGAAGTTTAGCAAGGACCGAGCTAGGGGCACCAAGGTAGAGGGCATTCCCGTAGTCCAGGCGGCAAAAAATAAGCACCTGGACCATGAGTTTTCTCGCCTGGAAGGGGAGCAAAGGGAGCACTTTATGGAGAATCCTTATAATGCTAAAGCAGGAAGCCACAAACTTCCTGGCTTGGAATTTAAAGCTGGGGTCTAAATCAACCCAAAAGCACAGGCTCTTTATCTCTGGATTAGGTACAGGTGCGGGCCCATGCAAGCTCGCCACATAGTGTCCGCCTTGAAAAGAAGGGGATTGCCAAGGAGCATGAGCTCGGTCTTATCAGCATTACATTTTAAATGTGAGAGTTTAATCAATTTGGCTACTTCTTCAAGGCAGAGACAAAGGTGGCTGGAGAACCTGTCTAATTGGTTCAGCGCAACAACCATTAGGGTATCATTAGCATAGGTCACAATATGCACCTGAAAGGGAAGAACGATATCCACAAGAGGAGCCATGTAGGCATTAAAAAGAGTGGGGCTCAGGGACGACCCCTGAGGAACTCCACATCGGAAAGCCAAGGATTTCAAAATAGCCTCATCCTCAAATACCAAGAAGGACCTTTCTTCCAGGAAAGTTTGCAGCCACATAAGGGCGACTCCGGACACCCCCAAACTTTTGAGTCGTTGAACAAGAATATGGTATTTGACCGTGTCAAAAGCCACGCTGAGGTCCAGATGGATCACAGCAGACGAGCCTTCCGCGTCGAGGATCTTTCTGGAATGTTCAGCGAGAGCCAGGAGTGCCGTTTCCATTCCTTGGCACGGTTGAAAGCCCGTTTGAGAGGAATGAATGAGGTTGTGGGATTCCAGCTATGTGGAAAGCACCAAATTAACATGCTTCTCTGCAAATTTGCTGATCCCTGGGAGAAGCAAAATGTTTTGATAGTTGCCAAGGCAGTCTGGGTCCAAGCTAAGTTTTTTCAAAAGGGATTTCACCATGGCTTTTTTCCATAAGGGAGGGATCACACCAGTAGAAATCGAGGAGTTGATTACATCCAAGATAATTGGGCCGACTGATTCAGCCACCTGTTTCAGAATCCTGGGTGGGGCGAGTCTCTGGGCAACCCGCTTTTGACGAGTGCAGTGGTAGCTGGAGTGTTTCACAGTCCATTAGGGGAAAAGCTTCTAAGGAATGTTCCTTGCTCCTAGGGCTAGAATCCTCCGGCTGCAGGATGGTATAACCATCGGTTGAGGTAAAGGACCCATAAATCGTTTGGATTTTGTTATAAAAGTAATCTGCAAGTTCGCTGCAGCATTGAACCGTTGCTTAGGGTATATCAGGGGGAGAGGGAGCTTTTAATAGTTTTTTCGCGGGGAATTGGCTGCCAAGGAGATTTTTTCCTGAAAATAGGAGGCCTAAGTCGTTTTGGTTTCAATCTTGTATGTTTTGATGGCATCCCCTTATTCCCTGTTCTTGCTAAGGGAGAAATCCTTTCTCCAGATTCTTTCAGTTTTTTTGCAGATCTGCTTTAACTCTCGGAATTTAGGGGTGTACAAAGCCTTTCTATTGGACCTTTTAAGTATCTTGGTGATTTTCTTTGGAAGGACCTGGTCTAATGTCCCCTCAATTCAGTTGTTAAATCATTTGTTTGCTACAATTGGGTCAGTTTCAGGAAATGGCCTAGAATTTTCCAGTACCGACACCCACTTTTCTAAAGGAAGTTTCGGCCAGCAGCGGGACATTATTCGTGTTGTTTGGGTAGGAGATGACATAGGTAGGGGACCACAGGAAAGGAATCAGAAAATGATCTGACCAGGGGATAGGAATCGGTTCCTGACTGAGTAACTCCTCCAGATTAGAGAATTTAGGATCAAGGAGGTGTCCTTTTGAATGTGTAGCATATAGCACCTTCTGTGTGAGTTGATAGGCTGCAAGATCAAGGGATAGGTCGGTTGTGGCTGTCAAAGTTAGATCATCAAAATGAACATGGAAATCACCCAGAAGAGTAAAAATCGAGGTGGTGCTTGCGAGTTTAGCGACTATTTTGGGTAGGGCTTTGCAGAATTGGAACACTGCTCCAAGGGGTCGAAAAGGGAGAGCGTAGGCATGACTCTTATTGAGAAGTGGAGGTTCTCACAGTCAGGTAAGGGGCACCCAAGAGTCTGGCAATTAAAGTGGCTTTTATAAATGATGGGATACAAAAGGGGATGATGGACGGAGCGTTTGAGCAAATCAAACACTCACCCCCAGTCAACTGATCTGGGTTTAATCCATCACCATTCTTTAGCTCACTCAGCCACCCCAGTTCATACATTGCCATATGCAAATCAGTCTGACCCTGTGCCTCATGGGAACAGTCCAGCGTGAACTGCCAAGCCATGTCTTCCCTGGACCGGAAACAAGCATCCTGGTAACGGTTTCGGATTCATAATTCTCAAGGCAAGGATCTTACTAATCCCGAAGACGGCTGAAGGCTTTTAAACCTTACAGAAACCCAGCTACAAGGAATCTTGCAATATCATGCAGATCCTTGCCTTATAAAGATGGCCTTGCATCAAGCAGATTTTCGCAATACAATGATGGTTACTTCAAATCTTTGGATGTGTCTTCATTTATAATCAGTGTTTATCGCTTCATTTTCAAAGGATATCACGTCCACTCGTCTAAGTAGCAACATAGTCATTGGGATCTCGAACCTCTGAATGTTATTACATCTGTAACGATATCAGTTACGAAGTATCATCGCTTTATCTAAGATACCCCTCTTCGATGATCCTTTAAAAAGCTACGGGAAAGACAAAGGGTCCAAGAGGATTAACCGCATGCGTGCGGTGCAGATTTCCGCGCTGCGCTGAGTTTTTAAAAAACCCGCGGTTCATGACGAGCTCAGCTCGTCATGAGCGTACGAGAGGCGTAACTCATGACGAACTGAGCTCGTCATGAGCGTCGAAGGGGTTAAAGTTATCTATAAGAGATACGCTAGAACTTATCTTTGTGAAACTTTAATGTTGTCTTTAAATGTATTATTGCAAATGACGGTCTCCTGACGAAGGCAGTAGCCGAAACGCGCGTAGTGTTCCAACCCACCGCTTTGCCTACTTCAAAAGTCCTCAATATTCATCTTGTCATTTGATAATAATTTGTGTCCTCCTTTGTTCTCTCTTTTTTGTGAATATTGTTGACTTTATGTATATGAAATATTAACAATATCCTGAAGCATTTTGAATTGTATTTATAAAAAGAAGTATATATAATACGAATTACAAAATATAAAAAAAATATAAATAAAACTGATTATATTTTTATAGAAAAGATATTTCTCCATTATTAATAATGGTCATTTTACATTGTGATGTACACTATATTTTTCTAAGCTTTTACCCCATAGGAGATGGCTTATACTAAGTAATGTGTTTACTACAGCTTCACTTTCTCAAAAGATTGCTATACCCTACTTGTAGTGAACAAATCATTAGTAGAGGTCCCCTATTTTTTCCAAATTAAGCAGGCATAGTGCCTCTACGTGAACTTCCACGAAAGTTGGAAAGCAACTCCTTGGAACTTCACTATGCTCCGCTCCGCTCCCTCCCTTCTTTGAAACTAATTCAAATTAATAAAAAGGCACTGAGCTGCCTCGTGGCTGCCTCCTCCTGGACGCCTCCTCCTGGACATTGCCGCTCTCGTGCCTACTCCTCACTGGCCGACTGAGATACAGCGCTGATGTGCGTTCCAGTTCTAAAAAGGTAAATTTAACTATAAGTAGTCAGGCGGCAACACAACCCTACCGGGTGTGCCGCAATTGTAACCGGCCACATTTATTTGAGTACATGTATTCAGTTGGCCCAATAAGCTAAATGTAGCCTCCCTTGTGTTACAGTAAAGAAAATCGGCACCGCGTTCACATTTTGATTCAACACGCCGACGGAGCAACAGCGCGACTCCGCGGTCAATGTTGAAAGGTAAATAAATGAGAATAATGTTAGTAATCTTGGGGCTCCTTAACTGGAATCGGCCACATTCATAAACCTACACCCACCTAGACGGCCAAGCATAGTAAATAAAGCCTCCCTTCTCTCCACAGAAAAAACATCCCTTGAGGACAGATCTACCTATGCCCATTGGTTGTGTGACTACCAGCACGATAGTAAGTCCTTTTACCCGATACCCCCGGACATGCCTTGATCTAGCATAGTTCAGGGCCCTGATGGCATTTATTTTGTTTCAGTATTCATCGGAGCCTGTGGGAGCCCCCCTGCGGACGGTACATACGTTGACCGCCTGATGATGTAGGTAACCTTCCACATCATTACCTTGAATAATAATACCACGTCTGCTCACCTTTTTAAAAATTCTGAACTCTTTATTCATTATTCATATCACATTGTAGGCTCTCCTCCTTCTCTTCCTGATGAAGACCCCAACATGAGGCCGTGAATTGCCCTTCTAGCGTATCAGGGGTCGAAACGTAGAACTACGCCTCCTTTTTTGACACACCATAGGAGCCAAATAAGAGATGTATTCTCGTTATCTATGCGTGATGTAAAATTGGGAACCTTTGCCTATTAATTTGACTGTAGAGGTTTTTTCATTTTAATCTGGATGTAATAATTATGTCACAACACCTTTACCCTGTCCCCTTCACTCATTCACTCACCCTTCCCTTTTCACAGAGAGCACCTATTCCAAATATCGAATGTAATGATGTTACAATTACATGTATTTACTGTAAATCGCTAAACTCAAAACTTTGGCTATAAATGAATAAAATGCCAAGATGAATGAAATGAATGAGTTGAGCTATCCTTTTGACTTGTTTCAAAACTAATGGTGACCGTGTTTCTATTTTGAATTGTATATTAATTTTGAAAACTCAGACCAACCTCTTTTGTACCTACTCCTCACTGTCCTGCTTCACTAATAACCCCTACGTTGTACGTCTTGCGTCGATGCAGTGTTTGTGCGTCAGCACTATTGTAGAAGTGGTATCAGGGAGTTAGATCCTTGGTCCTGAAGAAAAGCCATGGGGATTGGCTTGAAAAATGTGGACCATTAGAAGGGAATATACATTATCCCCTACACCTTCTACCTTCTATCCTTTTTTAAGTATACTGTCTGTAGGCCAGATTAAATTACCACCTACCTACCAGGCAGGTATTTTTAACCTCCCACATAAGACCCCTCCAACTCCGATTTCTTTTCATAATTTAGAACATATCAACAAGTGCTCCTGTGTAACTCATAAGTCATAGCATGCCCTGTTCTGCAGTGGAATGGGAGGAACTATTGAAGAAGCATGCCACAAAGGGGCAACCCTGGTCGGTCAGGGTTATACAGGAAAACCCGGTGTTTTCCATCTCTTGCGGAGGGTTAATTTATTGAGTATGACCCTGTGCCTCATGGGAACAGACCTGGCGGAACTACCAAGCCATTTCTTCCCTGGACCGGAAACAAGCATCCTGGGACCAGTTTCCGGCCGTCATCAGCCAGGCTAGCTTGAATCTAACCTAAACTAACATGGGAGGTGGATTATGGGGTTAAGGTCACAGGGCCTTATCACCAGGCTTATCACCGTTTTTCAGCGATGTTTGGCCATTTTCCCCGCTGTCACTGGAATATTTATCGCCATAGCGCTAAGCGATGATAATACAGCGCTAGCTTGGTGATATATTCCAGCGATAGCTGGGGGTAATAAAAAGCGTGCTAAGCGCGCTCAGCGATAATTATCACTGGTGCTTGATAATAGTCCCCTCAGTCTACCAAACAGTATCTATTCAGTCAGTCCCTTATCCCGTAGGGCAGATGCAAATTATAAATGTATTGATATTCATAATGGACATGGCTGGGCTGAATAACCTATGCCCATTATGAATATCAATAAATGAAGAATCTGCATTTGTGACTCCATGTGTTATAAATGTTACCATTTGGGATAAGGGACTGACTGAACAGATACTATTTTGTAGACTGAGGGGAATATTTACAAGCCCCTATTGCCACCACATCATCACTTTTAGTGATAGGGGCCTCACCTTATTTACAAGGCAGCGTTAAGCCACGTTAAGTGGCCTAACGCTGCCTTGTAATAAGGCACCCTTTCACGCTGTACTTAGCGTAAAGGAGAGGGCAATGGGTTTTGCGATAGGCGTTCCACCACAACACCCATTGATTTTGACGCTGCCCTCTATTTACAAGTGCAGTGTAAATAGGAGGCTGCACCAAACCTAAGACCAGGGAAAAACTAGCGAAACAAGGAAAAATGCTTTATTTCTCTTTCTTTTTGCTGTTTCCATGTGTGCTGCGTTGTGCATCACACATGGAAACAGCATAAAGTCAATGATTGTTTATGTGCAAGAAGGTCTCCCTTCCTGCACATAGACAATCCTAAAAAAATGATATTTTGTAACTTCTATGTGTGCTGCATTAAGCAGCACATATAAAAGTTACAAAATGCCATTTAATGATTGTTTATGGGGCAACTAGCTGACGTACATGCTTCAGGTAGGGATGGCATAAGGGCCAAGGTGGACAATGAGGTAGTGAGAATGGTGTCTTGGAACATTGCTGGCCTGGCCGCTAAAATTAATAATGAAGAATGGTGCCAGTTCATACACCAATTCTCCATAATTTGTCTACAGGAAACCTGGGCTGTTGACAACCAGTCCTTACATGCACAAGGACACAAACTCTTTTCTGTCCCAGCAAGGAAATCCAGATCGGGCAGGGCAATGGGTGGGCTAGCTATATATGTGGATTTGAACCTCCCTGGCGCATGGTCAACTATTGATTGCCACTCTCACGATATCCAAGAGGTGCGGCTCATGGGTAAAGGATTTAATTTGACCATACTGAATGTGTATAACAATGTGGCAGGAGGGGGGTGTAATGTTTTAATACGGGACTTGGAGAATAGATTTTCTCCTCATCCCACCCGTAAAATCCATACACATACTTCAAATAGTATTATTGTAGGGGATTTTAATTGTCACCTTTGCCCGGCTCTTTTTCCAATAGACTCAATATGGTCGCGATGTCCAAAGGACAATGGGGCTCATTTTGAGCACTCTGAAGTAGGGGAAGCCTTAACAAAATTTATATTAAACCAGGATCTGGTTCATACCCTAGATATGGTGCCCATATCAAAGGATGAGTCTCTGCCACCCACCTTTAAGGGTAGAGGATGCTCCTCGTATATTGACTATATTATCATCACAAGGACTATGATAAATAGAGTATTGAGGGCAGACATAGAATGGAATCCATTCAGTGACCATAATCCCTTGACGCTGGATATATTATACCAGCCCTCCTCAACTAGGGAGAAGTTTGTAGCGGTTGCTGAGAAGGTCACTGATCAGGGTAGACGCCTAAGGTGGTCTAAGATTAATGGGGAAAGGATTTATGAATCACTTATCGAGAAAGGGAAAACACTCATTGAGACGTGCTTAGATGAGAATATAGAAGGAAACCAGTTACTTACAGTATTTGAGCAACTAGTACACTTGGTGGATGGGTTGTTAAGGTCCAGAGCCCCAACAAAAGTGATTCATAGCCAGCCGAGATGGTTCAATCGAGATTGCTCCAAAGCCCTGAGGAATCTTAAAGACAGTATTAAAGCAAAACCCAGGGATACTAATCAGGTTAAGTCCTGCAGGAAAAAATACAAAAGCGAGCTGAGTAGAAGGAAAAAGGTTTTACAAGCAGAAGGTTGGGCGGACCTGAGAGAAGCGGGGGAAAAGAGGGACAGACCTACATTCCAGGATGATTGTGCCCCGAAA
Source organism: Lissotriton helveticus (assembly GCF_964261635.1). Lineage (NCBI taxonomy): Eukaryota > Metazoa > Chordata > Amphibia > Caudata > Salamandridae > Lissotriton > Lissotriton helveticus. The sequence continues at coordinate 1,082,944,720 of NC_136061.1, read as the reverse complement.
ATAGGAACAAATATTACACCCGATATGTGGATTACCCACTATAGGGGCCTATACAACCACGAGACAGATATCCAGGATGACAATGGGAATACAGCTCAAGTCCAGCCCGTGGTTTTTTCCTTAAAGGAAATTATTGTTGGGATCGAGGGGTTATCAAAAAATAAAGCACCAGGCCCAGATGGTATTCCTCCTGATCTGTTTCTTAGTTCAGTGGATTTATGGGCCCTTATATTGACGAGAGTTATTAATACTGCAATCCGCAGTGGTCTACCGCCTTCTTGGTCCACGGCCACTATCGTCCCTATTTTTAAAAAGGGTAATAGGGACGACCCACAATTTATCGTCCCATTTCACTAATTGACGTCTCTGCTAAAATTCTGGGAAGGGGGATATTAAACCGGCTGTCCGAGTGGACAGAAACCAATAATATCATCTCAGACGTGCAGTACGGTTTTAGGAGGGGTCATTCTACGAGGTGACCAATGTGTGAACCTCTACATGCTAGTAGCTAAATACACCATGGCTAGTGATGAATCCATCTATTTGGGGTTTATGGACTTGGCTGCCGCCTTTGATCATGTTAATAGAGGCAAGCTCTGGAATATGATGATTTCCTTGGGGATAGAGCCTGGTCTCATTAACATATTGAGGGAATTGCATAGCAACACATCTGCACAAGTCAGGTATAATACCGATGGAGAATGCACAGACCCCTTCGAATGTGATAGTGGGGTCCGCCAGGGATGTATTCTGGCGCCCTTTTTATTTTCTCTTTATATCAACAACCTTGAACAGCATCTTTTACAGTTGGGAGCCGACTGTCCACGAGTAGGGCTGCGACATGTCCCTGTGTTATTGTATGCGGACGACGCAGTCCTACTCGGGCGTACACCAAAGAGTCTGCAGGTTTTAATTGATGGGTTTGTTTCTTTTATGGGTTCTTTAGACCTTTCTGTTAATCTAAGTAAATCTTATGTTTTAACGGCGGGGAAAAAACCCTCTAAGAAATGTGCTTTTACAAAAGGGAGTCATAAGGTTGAGAAAGTTGAGTCATTTTCATATTTAGGCGTTCTGTTTGATGGGCTATTAAATTTTAATGCCCTGATAGAGGAGCGCAGTCGTAAATTGATTATGGCCAATGGAGCAATAGCCGGTTATGGTAGAAGGTTGGGGAGATGGTGCCCCGAACAGGCAATGATCCTATATAACTCAATATGTTGCTCTAAAGTGACCTATGGGGCAGAGGTGTGGGGCTTTACAAATGTTGGTCATCTGCAGCGGGAGGAGAATAAACATCTACGATCCATCCTGAAAGTCCCACACAGTGTAACTGCTTCAATAGTACACAGAGAGTTAGGGATCGTCTATCTTGAAGACCTGATAGAGGTTAAGCCAATTTTAGCGTGGCTCAAGATCTGGACGAATCAAGAGGCGTCGCTAAGCAGGAAAATATTGAAGGATTGTTTGGGCAGAGACAAATGGTCACAATCCCGTGGTTCAGTTACGTAAAATATGTATTGGTAACTTTGGGCCTAGGGAATCTTTTTAATGACCCAACTGTGATCACCCCCCAGCACAAAACAACTGTAAAAGAGGCTTTCTTTGCGCACAGAGCCGAACAAAGAGTAGAACAAGAATTGGTTAAAACCACGGTGGGCGCATACAGCCTTGTAAAGAAAACAGAAGGAATGGAGCCCTATTTATATTTGCTACATAATGCACAGGAAAGGTTCTTTATGACCCGTTTTAGGCTCAATTTTGTACCTTATTTATTGGGATCACCACTAGGGTACCTACCTACTATTGAGCAGAGGGGAACCTGCGGCTGCGACAATAGGTCTCCGCAGGATTCCCTTCATTTTGTATTAATATGCCCATTTTATTCAGAACCCAGATGCAGATTTTTGGTAGATATTTTAAAAAGATCAAATATTAAAGGTGCAAAAGATGCCTTGATTTTTTTACAACAAGCTGCGGACCAACTAACATTGTGCTGTATAATTAATTTTATCAAAGTAGCTGTACGATTAAGAGTAACTAGAGGAGGGGGGGCCGATGATGATGAAAACTCAATGGTTGGTTTTAATGGATCATAATGTTTATTAATTTATGGGGATTTTGTTGCTGTATTCATATTGGGCTATATGCTAATTTGATTGATTGTTTTTAAAGAAATGAATTCAATGCATAATGACTGTTTGCACTTTTATGGTGATTTTTAATAATCGAATAAAGAATTCAAATGAATGATTGTTTATGTGAAGGAACTGTTTGTTTATGTTGCCCTGCAACGCAGACTCCCTTGCGCTGTGGTGTGTTGGCGCTAGGCAGCTAAATTTAGTGCCAGTGCAGGGGGAATTTCAGGGCTGCAACATATTCTTGTAAATACGGTGCAGCCCTGCATTTCTAAAGTGACGGAGCGTGTGGTTAGCCTTCTCGGCTTAACCACACGCTTAGCCACTTTGTTGTAAGCATGCCCCCGAGTCTTGTAAGATTCTATAAATAAAGGGATGCGATTTGAAGTTGATATAAGGCGCTGCTGGTCAATTTATTTATGAAAACAAAGATGAATATGTTTTATTATGATCTTGTGTCTACCACGTAGGCAAACAGAGATGCAAACCGGAAAAAGAACAAGAAGCCAAAGATAAAATTGAAAACGTTGCAACTGCGAGAAAGTTCCGTACTTTTTGTTTTGTTTTGTTGATGAGAGTTCTTGACACTGCTTCTCAAGCAAGTTTAGCAGCTGTCACTACCCGACCAGTTAAGTGCAAAATATGAAAATGTGCGTGGTGCTTACAACTGTAGTTTCTTTACCATTACAAGTTTACTGCACACACACCAGCCATGTAGGCCTTTTCAACGAGCCGAGTAATTGTTTCCAACTATGCAGTCATTGTTTTTTTCTCTTCCTTTGATTTGTAAACAGTACTGCTTTGTTGGCTAGAAGCAATTTCTCAGTTTTAATGCTTTATTTTCCTGTCCCCTTCATTTCTATAGAAGAATATTGTTGTGTTATCCATATCTGAGTGATGTAAGCAACGTGGTACAGTGGGTGGATTGTGTGTGTATCAGAAAAAGAGATATATTTAATAATAATTCCATTAAAATCATCCTGGAGGCGTCCCTGTTGAGTTCCTAGACCAGGGCACCAACTAGGGATAATAAACTGCGTGGTATGGGGCCAAACAGTGACAAATTGCAGAGACCATTGGGAGACACAAAGGGGGCATAATGAACAGGCATGATTACCCTTAAGGTGTCAACAGGTTTGGTTGCTGAAGATGGGAGTTTTCTGGTGGTGACCTCAATAAATAACAACGTGGGATAGGTGTCATCGAATCTGATGATTTCAACTCTCATTCTTTGTTCTCAGCAATGATGGTCATTCCCAGTTCTGAACGGCTGGTAATGTGAGAACACGCAGCAACCCAAGCAGCAGCTGCAGGTAAGGGAATGTAGCCCAGAGAGTTCCGCTTGTTGATGTTAAAATAATCAAAGAGTGTTTTTGGTGCAAACTTCCCAGGTGAAAATCCTATGAGGCACATTGTGGTGGGCCTAGTTGGAGTGCCTCCTCCTCAAACCGACCTGCTGAGTGCCTTCTGCTGCAATAACTACTGCTTACATCATGCCTCTTATGAATACTGCAATGGCTGTGGTGAGAGAAAAGGCCCAAAAATCGCCCAACATCAAAAACGTATGAGCCCCCAAAAAGTCTGAAAAAAATGAAAACATTGAGTAGGTGCCTTCTAGAGAAATCTCACTGGCTAAGCAGATGCCCAGCATCAATCTGCTCGTCAAAGGGTCACTCCCAACAGAGGCACAACTAGACCTGAACTTCAGGGGGGCTAAGAAGGGTGGCCTACAGGGGTGGCCTGCATGGCTCACGGGTCGGGTTGCAGGGCATGTGCAGCCGGGGAGGGTGTCATGCGAGGGAAAAAATAAAAAAACAAAAAACGTACCGTTTCGCTAACTGGGTCCCGCATCTCTGGTCCTGCTCCTGCTCTTCTGCTTCTGATTTCACGAACAGGAAGCAGGCAGCCAGGCCCCCTCCTCTAAGCCAATCACAATGCAGCAATGCAGCGTTGTGATTGGTCTGAGCGCCGTGTAATGGCACTCAGCCAGGGGCTGTAGAGGTGGGCATGTTCTCCACGCAGGCTGCAATGCATCCTGCATGAAGAAGGGAAGAGTGCGCATGACAGTTTGAGCGGCCTGAGAAGGCCGACCAAACAGTCATGCACACATGATAGTGGGCATACCCCTCCACCCCTGCTCCCTTAGCAGAGCAGCCCGGCCCACAAAGGAAAAATAAAATGATAATAACTTAAAGTTATTATCATTTTATATTTGCTTTCTACTGTTTGAAAGCAGTGGAGCGACGATTCTCCACTGTAGCCGAGCCGCCGCCACTGGGGGCTAACACTCCCAGCCAGTGCTGGCCCAAGCACCGGTCGCACATGGTGCAACAGTCTTTTTTGCTGCCCCTCCCGCATTGCCTTCTTCTCCAAAAATTCCCTCACTACCACTCTTCAACAATGCACCTCCTCTCTCAATAGCACCCTCTGCCAAACATTTCATTTTTTTTTATATAGCGCTAATCATAGATTACTTACACTCAGTTCTGTGACCTGCATGGTACACATTTTTTGTAGCAGGCACATTAACCCTCTGCACTGTGTGGGTGGCAGGAGTGCCCATGTGAGTACACGGTGAGGGATGCGGCAGTGTGACAGTAAGGTAAGAGAAGCGACTGCAGGGTGAGTGAGGTGACCATATGAATTTGTAAGTGCAGAGTGGGACAAATTAATGCACGGTTAGTGATGGGCTTGTTTGAGTGAGATTGCAGATTGAGCAGTTAGGGGGACAGGTAAGTGAAGTGTCACATGAGTGCAAGGTGAGTACTGTACTCGCGTGATTGCAGGGTGAGGTACAGGGTGAACAGTGCAAGTGCTTTGGGAGTGAAGAGTGATCCCTGTGAATGCAGGGTGAATGGTGTGAGTGCATGGTGATCAGTGTGAGTGCATTGTGATTGCTGTGAGTGCAAGGTGAATTTGAAAGTGAAGAGTGAGAATAAGGAGTGTGTCTGGGAATGCACCCTGCATTGAGACAACACTGAAAGTAATTCAGCATAATATTGACAGCGGTGTATGGTTTAAGATACAAGTTAAACTATTGCTATTATGCCATTAATCAGGGATCGAGGGTGGAGGAAATAAATAATGTGCTGATCCTGCAACAAACTTCCAGTTATCATGATTAAGTTTGCCAGCTCAATATTCTGATGTCCTAGACGGTACAAAAATGAACTGTCAACTAAAGCCTTATTTTCAGCACTTATCTGTGCATACATCGGACAGGAAATAGAAATAAAAAGCACTTTTAATTGTGTTCTAGGGCTGCCTTAATGATCCATGACTGATAGTTAAAGGGAACAAAGACAGAAACGTCAAATTACAGATCAATACATACTTTTTATGTAAAACCCTATTTAGGCAAGACGAGATCGTTGCAGACACTTTAAACACCACATGGCTGGCATTTTCTTTTGTTAACCCTACTTTCTATTCCTTTTCATGAAATGCATTTTCATGCCACAGCAAAGGAATAGGCAGAGTGGAGGCCCAGGGGGTACTGGAACCAGAAAGAAACTAAGCCTTGGTAACCAATTTACAAAGGTATGTAAATATGCAAATAATATTTAAAGACCTGTGAAAAACTTGGGCGTGCCGCAGATTACACACCAGACACTGCCCAGCCGAGCCCCTAGCAGCAGCCAGGGCTGAGACACACAATGGGGGGACTGCTGCCCTTTAAGGCCAATGGGCATTGCACGCCTGACTCCCAACAGCTCTGGGGGAGAGCAACACAACAGAGGCACAGGGGAGGAGGAGGGAGCACCAGACGGGGCAAGAGGGAGTCAGGTGGAGAAGAGAGAGTACCTCAATCATAGATTGATTGAGGTTACTAATTAAATTGAATCAGAATGTGCTTGTCCCATGCTCCACAGAAAGGAAAGTAAGAGACACTTCACCTCCGCTGACCAATTTGTAAGCAGCAATGAAGAGTGACACTGAAGCCAAACATTGGTAAGCAATGGGCGGGCACCAAACCCTTTATTTTAAACAATAGTCTTGCAGCAAGAAGTGCATGCAGTCTGAGACTCGACCTAAAAATAAGAAAAATGGTCAGGTTTTGTAGTACTCACTGCAGTGGGAGTCTGATACAGCTCCATGAAGGGGCACGTAGGACAGTGTGTGAACTGTTTCTTCTGCACATTGGCAATACTAGTTATGTGCTTTAAGACCAACCCCACTCCCAAAGTCCTGTGTCCTAACCTACATTTCTGTACTAATCAGTGTTTACCCATTCCTTCCATGGCCTCTCTCACCTGAGATGGCTTCGGTTTGAAGGCAAATCCTGAGATGTAGCCTGCAATTTGTTACCCAATGCAAACGTCACTGTTTGTCCCCCTGGCACTACCTGCCTCTTCTACCTGACAACAGATCATCAATGTTGCCATAGTATTTCCTGCCAAAGATGCACCATTCATGGGGACATGCAGACTAAACTTATTTTGCTAGCCCCGGACGCCCAGTAAAGGTAAGATGTGTATTCAGTTACACACAAAGAGAGGAGGATGGGACCACGACTCTCTGAGTGTGCATACATTTAAACAGACATTTGGTATTTTGATCTAGTAGTGTGCCATAAGCTGTTTTCCTCCCTCTGGTGGAAAAGTTCTGTTGCATTTTTATTTTATTTTTTTAAACAAATAAATGTGAAAAAACACATTGTGTCAATTCAATAACATTTTGTGCTTCTTTAATCACAAAATTATGTCAACCAGCGCAAAATGTTTATTTGGAATTTACTTTTGTTTTACTTTGGGTAGTTGCATGAAAGTAGCGTAAAGCAGCACCTTGCTTTTCTTTACATCAGGGGAATTCCATGGAAGGTATAGAGGCATACCTTACAACCACCCATTTTTTTTATACAAAGCTCTATATACGAACAATAGAAGACAAGGTGTTGAGCTCAAATATAATTGGCCTCGTTTAGGCGGAAGGCTGCGAAGCAAGGAATCTTGCTGCTCTGCCCTACGTCAAAACAAATGGGCAAGAATGTACTGTATCTCTGAGATACAGTGCATTCCTGTCATTTTGCCCTGCACTGGTGCCCAATGGGGAGCCATGCGCCAACGCAGGCTCCCTTGCTCCATGGTGCAAGGTTGCCTGTGTTGCAGGGCTGTATGATATTGTGCAGGAAGGGACATCTTCCCGCACAGAATCAATCAATTTAGATGATTTCCAATGCAGCACACATAGAAAAAGGGAAAAAAGAGAAGAAATGAAAACATTTCTCCTTGTTGAGCCTCCCTAAAGCCACCCATGGGGTAGTGTTAGATTCTACGCATTCCCAGATGCATGATTTCTCGTAAATCTGGGAATGCATTAGAATCCATGGGTGTTGTGTGGAAACACCCACAGCAAAACCCATGCGACACCCCTTTCACTCAGTACTCTGAGTCAAATAAGGCACATATTTACAAGGCCATGAAAAGCCATGCAAAGTGGATTTACTTGGCCTTTTAAATATGCTGTGGCACCATAACGTCAAAACAGTGACATTTTGGCAATGCAAAAGTGGCACAGGGGCCTGATAAATGATGCATAAATGTTTGCAGAGAAACGCTTTAATTTCTACAAACATTTCTGACTGTGCTTGTGTGCCACACTGTGCAGCACACATCCAAAGTGGGAAAAGGTTTACAATATGTCTAGGTATAATTTTTTGTTCTGAAGACTACACTTCTAGCCGTGAGGGGAACGGCCAGCAAACAGCACATCATTACCGTAAGGGGAACGGCCACAGCGGGACTACATTTCCCAGCAGCCCCGGCACCCCGGCGCTCCCGTGGCGCTCCTGCTGCGCCCGCAAGCGCTTAACAGCGTGGAGCACCGAGAGGGGCGCGGGGGACATCTTCCAGGCAGTCTTGCCTCGCCGTGAGGGGAACGGCCGACACCCAGTAACCCGCAGTGAAATCCCAGCCGTGAGGGGAACGGCCAGCAAACAGCACATCATTGCCGTGAGCGGAACGGCCACAGCGGGACTACATTTCCCAGCAGCCCCGGCACCCCGGCGCTTAACAGCGCGGAACACCTCCCGCGTCGCGGGATGCGCGCGGGATTGCGCCGGGCTGAGCCCGGGCAGAGGGCGGGCCATCTGAGACCGAAGGAGGCCGGGCTGGGCCACAGCATTATCATCTCCCACTGAAAATGGGTAAGTGCAAGAAAGCGTCAAACATGGAGGAGGATGGGAAAAATGCCAAGGTCCCAAGACATTCCAAATCGATCATGACCTATCTTTCCTCGGCAGTGGGAGCATTGACGAAGGAGATTGCCAATGCTGAGTACGAACTGGGGCTGTCAACCACTCCTTCATCAGCTAGTATCCCATCTACCCCCCCGGATTTGGGTGATATCATGCCTAATGTTTACCCCCCGCCACCCCTGGACCCTGTGGTGACAATTGTTAATCCACCACCCCTATGCCCTACAGCCAAGACAGTCATCACCAGCTAGTCAGCCTAAGCCGAGTCAGCAGTTAACCACCCAACCAGTAAGGAGAACGACGGTTAATAACGTCAATAGGGTGAGCACACCCAACGTATCAATCGACCCCCTGGGTGACAAACTGGAGGCACTCTTTGTGGCAAGGATTGAACCTTTACTCGTTGGGATTGCGAAAGACATTGTGGATACACTAAATACCTGTTTAGAAGGACTTCTAAAGAAATGCGCATTAATTGACAGACTTGTAAATACCCATTCCCCTTGTTTGGTCACACACGATAGAGGGTTGTGCCCCGAGGGTGAGGGGAGCAGGAAGGTGACTGGCAAGGGGGTAATGGCACAGGCACCATGTGTGGTGCCACAACCTGAGAGCAGCGTAGGGGTCACCAAAGCACCACCCCTAGTCAAGGAGGCACCCCCCTCAAATCTGGAGGGGTAGCTACGCTCGCTATCTCAGCTATGTATACCTGACCCCAGGAAGGCATCCTACAGCAAATATAAACTTAATTTACCACCTGAAGTATCCCCATTAGTAGCTGTTTTCATTGGGGTTCCCCCACTCAGGGTTGGCGAGGTGGAATCTACTACGGACCTTATGGCTAAGATCAACAAGTGGTGTTCGGAAACATGTTGCGGGGAGAACATCGCGGATATGATCATCTATGCAAGGAGGGTGGGCTGGATTGGTAAACAGCAGAAATCTACCCAAGGGGATTGTGTGGTCATTATTTTTAGCAGGGCCATCCTGGCGGACAGACTCTTCTGGGATGGCTCTGCTATATATTTAAAGGACCATTTGAGACCTGTCCCTCTGGGTTTCTTCTACCCACCCCCCCCTCTGCACTATGCAAACCGGACGCGGGGTAGCAGGTTGGGTGGGCGGTTACCTCAAGGAGAGGGTAGGCCCCATGGATACACTTCCTTACAACCCTTAAGGTCCTCAACTTTCTCGTCAAATTCCCACCCTGTGATCACCAGAGTGCCCTGGAGGGTAGTGGGGTGGCCATGAATAATCGTTTCGCCCCCCTGTGGGGTCTGGAGGACATAGACTGACTATCAGTCAATCCTACACGCCCGACAGAGGAGGGAGGCTACATAAACAATATTGAGGCAAGGACGTGTAAGATACTCAGCTGGAACGTGGCAGGAATTAGCTCCAAAAGAAATGACAGGGAGTGGATTAGTTTTCTCTCTGGGCACAAGGTTATCGCCCTCCAAGCAACATGGGACACTACCGCTAATTTCTGGCTGGACAGATTTACAAGTTTTTTTGAAGCCGCCATTCCTAGTAGTGCTGGCAGAGCTAGGGGAGGCCTTTTAATCTTATTCTCCCCAGAACTCAAAGGATCCCTAAGACAGATTCAAAATGTCTCCCCCAATATCCTTATTGTCGAAAGGGAAATTAGCCCCTTCAGGAGGACATTATATATCAATTTCTATAATTCCTGGAATAGGGATAATGGTAACAATAATATTGCCAGATTAGATTCTGTTTTAATGTCAGTCAGTCAAAACATGCATCTCGATTCGGAGTGCATACTACTGGGCGATTTTAATATCCACCCCTGCAAGCTAATGTGTGGCTCATGTAATAAGGAGGGGGGAGAAGGACCCGAAGGCCCTCACTTCGAGCATACTACACCAGGTGAGGAGCTGGAAGAACTTCTGGCTAACTTTAATCTCTTCTAACCGGAGGGGGGGTCAAGAACAGCTACTTTCACGGGAACTGACCCTGGAACAATTATTGACTATATTTTTGTAACACCAGGTATTCTAAACAGGGTCAGCTCCTATCGTACAGTTCCCTCCCACTACAGTGACCACAACCCTGTTACACTTGATGTCGCTTGGGGAGATTTTATGGAGAAGACTTAAATGGGCAAAGGTATGTTCCGGAGAACTTTTATGTGGAAGTTTTTCCGAAAATTGAGGCACATGTGGCGACGTGCCAAAACCCAAACGCCCTAGATTGTGAAATCATAGGGGCCTTTGAAACAATTTGTGGGCAGGTCTCACAGGATTAATTGGTAAAAACCAGGAAGGGAGTGTGCTACAAGCAGCGCTGGTTTGACGCCACTTGTTCAAAAGCACATAGATCCTTAATGGCAGCCTTGAAGACAAAACCTAGGTCAAGGGCTGACATTGCTATCTTGAGGAAGGATTACAAGCTAGCAGTCAAGACCAGACAGGACTATATCAAGCACGAAGCATGGAAGAATCTTTTTTCCACGGTCGTCCTAAGGGACAGTAGGCAATTTTGGGATATAATCAATCAGCCCTTCTTTTCTGATTCAGCTAATGTTGCCATGGATTGTGTTATCCCCGACGGCAAATGGCTGGCCCACTTTAGAACGGTGTACGGAGACAATGAGACGGCTAGTCAAGTGTGTTCCCTGGTGGTCCCGGATGCTGCCCCCATTCATTTTAAAAGGTCCGAGGTGGAGAAAGCTATCTTGGCCACTACCAAGAACAAGGCTCCTGGCGCTGATGGGGTGCCGGCTGACTTTTATATATACTAACCCAAGCTATGGGCGGGAGTCTTGGCTAATGTTTTCACCGCCGCTAATGGCAACTCTCTACCATCGTCCTGGGCAACCTCTACCATCGTCCCCATTTTTAAGAAGGGCCAGCGGGATGATCCCGGGTGTTATAGGCCCATATCCCTCCTGGACTCTGCAGTCAAGATCCTAGGCAGAGTCCTTTTGGTTAAACTGAGGGATAGTGTGGAGAGCTGCGGGGGGCTGGCCGATATTCAATATGGGTTCAGAGAAAGGAGAGGAACGCTTGAGCAATGTTCCAACTTACACCTGTTGATCTCGAAATATACTGTGGCCAAGGAGGGGTCCCTATTCCTAGCGTTTGTGGACCTCTCCTCGGCCTTCGACTTGGTGAACAGGTCTAAGTTATGGACCACTCTCCTGGGGATGGGGATAGATGAGGCGCTGGTCAAGTACATGGCCTCCCTCCACCAAGAGTTATTTGCGGCAGTGCGGGTCACAAATGAGGGAAGGTGCACGCCTCGTTTTAATTCTATGCGTGGGGTCAGACAGGGCTGCATATTAGCCCCGCTGCTCTTCACCATTTACATTAACGCCTTGGGTGCCTACCTGGAGGACGTTGAGGGTGATGTGCCGCGTGCAGGAGCAGCTAAGATTCCTGCGTTCCTGTACGCGGATGACGCAGTCCTGATAGCCCGCACTGGTGTCTGCTTGCAACGTCTTCTGGATGTCTTTGGCACATTTATGGACCACCTAGACCTAAAAATAAACACGAATAAATCACATACAATGGTTGTGGGGCGTCAAAGTAGTAAGGGGAAATCCAAAACCTTTGAATGTAAAGGCGAGGTTGTCACCAGAGTCTCCACTTTCCCCTATCTGGGGGTCCTTTTTGATCAGAGGGGACCCCAAGTTAGAGCTAAGAGGCTGGCGGTGACTAGATCATCAGCAGCCCTCGTGGGATTTGCAGGCAGGCTGGGTGCTAGGCCGATGGAAGCCCTTATGAAGATCTATATTAGTAAATCAGTTGCATTGGCCTCATATGGTTCACCCCTCTGGGGTTATGTAAACCTTGAACCAATCCAGAAGGCGGAAAACAGATTTCTACGGACCCTCTTGTCCGTCTCACAGTCCACACCGACTTTTTTCATACATATGGAGGTGGGACTAGATTTCGTCACTGATAGGCTGAACATGGCGCCCTTGATTTTCTGGCTAAAGACATGGCTCAATGAAGAATTGCCCCTTAATCATAAGATCATGGCTGATGTCATGTCTTTGGACCACTTTAAAAGGGTGCCATGGTTGGCCTACCTGAGGAAGTTCTTTTCAGACCTGGGACGACCGGAACTTTTCACATCTCCCCGGGACATTAAGAAACAGGATATAGACTCAATCAAGGAGCAATTCATGGCTAGAGCAAGAGTGGGCCGTGAGGAAAGAGAACTGCAGAAACCGGCAGTGAGGAGACACTATCTGCTTGTAAACCCCATGGCACTAGCACCTTACCTTAGTTTCGTCACGAAGCCATTCCATAGGTTTCTCCTGACCAAGTTTAGGTTTAATTTGTTACACTTTTACCTGGGCAACTTCAAAACTTGGGAAAAACCAGAATTAGCCCCCCCCTGTTGTTGTGATCACTTTTCTGTTCAAGATACCATGCATTTTGTTATGTTTTGTGGGGGTTTTTTAGAGCCTAGGAAAAAATATCTGTTACCTGTTTTAAAGGAGGCTGGCTTCACACAGGTGAGACCAGCCCTGCTCTATCTCCAATCACTGAACGATATCCGCACTACATTCTGCATGGCAAACTTTTTGGTGGCGGCAGCTAGAACTAAAAAACACATCAGAGAAATGGGCCCCCCTAAATGAGTTTTATCATTATTTTTAAATTTTGTACAAAATGAATTCAATCTGCCTTTTTATATACAGCCTGGTATTGAACCTTTTTGTATGCACTAATTTATATGATATTGTAAATAATTTTTATTTGTCTGCAATGTTTTATCTCTTTGTTTGATTTTTAACTAAATAGAATAAAGATATTTTGACTGACTGACTGACTACACTTCTATTACAAAAAACACGCTTGACAAGACACCGATACCTTTGCATTATAGTGCAACACTATGTGAGCGGTGCTAGGCAGCCTCCTAGTGTGTCAGCACTAGAAAGAAAGCTTTGTCCTTTCATGCAATGGCACACAGAAACGTTGCTGCAGGGCTACCTTTCATGGTAAGTTTGTAAATCTGCCCCATAATAATTTTTACCAATTTTATTGTAGATCTCTCTATTCAAGAATTACTTGTTTTGTGCTCCTGCCCACCGTTGCTTAAACAATGAAATGTCACATAGTTATAATTATTTTTTGTTCTAAAACGCTAGGGAAAGTAATTTTGCAATGTGCTGGTGCTTCAAAAATGAATCAAGTACAGCTCTGAGTCAGGTGGCGGACTGTGTCAGATTTTCTCTCATGCCATAATGAACAACATACTGTGTTTTCCTAAGTGTAAGTGCTGATGGGCTTTAAAAATAAGGAATGAGTTGACTCTTGCTGTGTCTAATGCTGTCAATAACAAGAGCCCAGCATAACCAGTTAAGTGCCAGTAGGTGCTGATCTCTCAAAATAATCCGAAAAACACTTCACGTCTGTGTAGTCATATGCATTAATGTGCGGAAGCAAATACCTATTTGCGGTATCTACTTTCGATGACAATGTCGCATTTTTCAGGTCTCAGCTTACTTAGAAACCTGTGAATATTGTGTAGAGTGTTTACAGAAGCTCTCTGGCTTTAATGAACTTGAAACCTTTATATGAGTATTCATTACAAATTTAGCAGCGAGTGCTTACACCGTACAAGATCACCCAAACCCAGCCAGTAGAAAATAGAGTTAGCAGCATTTAAAAAAACAAAAAACTTTTATTGGGTTTTTCACTTTACAGAATCTTTATGCATTGTTGGCACATTAGAAATACATGTGTAATGCTGAAACACATTCCAAAGATTTTGACTCATGGTTACAGGTGAGCAAGAATAGAGGTTGGTGATAAGATGGGATCTGGAGCATGTGAAAGTTGAATTTGGTTTTCCCACTGGAGGAGTGGATCTCCTTGTGATGTGTCCGAAAGGTGGAAAATTGGGAATAGCTGATTGCTTTCTAATTTGGGGTTGAACTAGGGGTGGGTGGTAGGGGGAGGGAGTGGAGGTGGGCTGGCATGTATCTATTATTTGTAGTTATGATGCAAAGAGTGGGTTCCCAGTCATGGTGCAGGATTAATCTGTTCCAGTAGGGACTGACAGGGACATGCCTGTATACATGATGTGGTAAGGAATCTGCAGGTGTGGGAGCCCAATTGGGAACTCGGATGTCGGGCACTTCAGTTGAGGGTAGCAATGCTGTGGTGGTTAGGCTTCCTCCATCTGTTGCCAGAAGTCCTGTAGGAATGTGGCCACTATGTGGAGATGCGATGACGGTGCACTCCTCGCACCTCCTTGTACCTGATTGCGTCCTACTCCGCTGCACCCCATTTGTTTACCACTCCTTTCTAGGCTGCCAACAGGAGCCCCGCGGAGTGCGCCTGTGCATTCTGATTCCTCGTTTCATCAGCAGGAGGGCTAGTGATGTGAACCATGTCTGGGTTTATATTGTTACTGTCTTCAGTTCATTCCTAGCACACAGGCTTCCCATGTGGCAATGTCAGTGAGCCCTGTGATCACCTGTAGTTTACTGTGATCTGTGTCCCAATAGGACTGTTAGCTGGGAGTTATGGAACATATGCGGGTATGTTGGGCTGGGGGCCTGGCAGCATGGGCAGAGGAACTTCGTCTCAGGAAAGAAGCTTTGGAGTCATGCTGGTGTTAGGTATTCACGGTGTAGAATTGTATATTGTTAAACTGCCAGTTACGGTATATTTTCTTGGGGTGCTGTAGGATGCGTTCCCAATTCTTGTCACGTAGTGGGTGCTCAAATTCTTCCTCCCATTTTTGCCTTATTTGGGTGAGCGGTATGCATGAGTTCTCGAATGGTCCTATACAGCCAGGTGATAAAGTGTCATCCAGGGCCCATGTTTATGATTGTGTGAAGTACCGGGTGTGTCACGGTTTCCCCTTTGTATAGGTCCTATTAGTGTCTGCAGTGTGAGGTAATTTGTCTGTGTAGGACGAATTGCTCAAGTGGGAGGCCACTTTCCGCCCCTAAATGGTCAAATATGATGAGTTGACCCACCGCAAACAGGTACTCCAACTCGAGGAGCAAGGGGTCCGTCCATGCCTGGATGGCTTGGGCCATATAGTGACCGCTAGCCCGGGGCAGGCGAGCTAGTCGTAGCAACGGATTGTATAGCTGAGTTTCATGGGACAGGCAGTGGACTCGCAGTATGCATGACCTAGCTACTGCTACCTGAAGTGGATGCATTGGAACAGGTTGGGTGCAGGGCAAGAGTAGGTTGTGCACTGGCGATACCAACATGGGTCCCGGTCTGAGCTAGCCTCTCCCAGATGGCGCCCTGCCCTCCAATGTGACAACCACTGGAGATGTGCTACCAGGAAATATGCTTCAAAGGAGGGGGCCCGAGTCGTCCCTGTTCTATTGGCAGTTGCATCTTGGTCAGGGCAACTCTTTGACAACCGTTGCCCCGTAAAGGGAATTAAACATGCAGTCGAGTTCCTGAAAGAAGGAGCGTGGGAAATACCGAGCAGATTTGCAAACTGGTAAAGGAGACGGTGTACTATAACCATTTTTGTCGGGGCTATCCTTCTGGCGGGAGCCATACGTAAGGGCCTCCAGAAGCCTACTTTGGCTCATATGCCTTCCAGTGCCTTGCGGAGGTTGTCCTTAGAGAGATCATTGGGAGAATGATAGAGTCTAACTCCTAAGTAACCCTGGGTGGTGACCACTGCTCCGATAGGGGAGTTGGTGGAGTTTTCTACACTCAGCATTACACGCAGCTCACAAAGTTCCCCAAAATGGTTTTTCCTCTCTCGCACTCTTCAACTTCAAGTTGGCGAGTGTGTTTGAGGAAAATCCATCTTCAAGTGAGATTTTTCCTCATTCATGATCGTCTGGTCATGCTGGCATTCAGGGCCTTGGTCAGGGTCCCCTGCTTGTTCTCTGTTGATTGTAGGTTGTGTTCTAGTGTCATGCGGAACCCTGGTATCAGTCGGATACATGCTCCTCAAATGACTACCTTAAATGCACCCCATTCTAGCATCCTGGAAGTTGCTGTAGCTCCATATGTTATTTTCTTGTTTGTGACGGAATACCGAGTCCTTGAGGTAGTCCCATGGTAGACACCAGGGGGGGGCACTGGAGACAGGCATGTTCCATATCCGAGGTCCTTGACATGCACATCATGATCGGATAGGACCCGGCCAAGGCAGTCAATACTTTGAATCAAAGGGATGACTGCTGGTGAGTACAGTTATCAGGCGAATCCTACCTGTAGATTGTGGGGGATGGAGTGGAAGGAGTAAAGCTTGGTCGCCGAATATATCGGTATGTCCAGTCATCTAGGAGTGACCAGTGATTTACCCAGGTGTGGTATTGTTCCATCTGCACGCCTGCTGGGGAGTTTGGGAGCGGGGGTGAGATCTATCCTTGGAAAGAATTTCCCCTGCTCAGTGTTCAGTGCATGGATGCTGCCTATTAGTATTAGTTGGCCATCTAGGAGCCCCTCTAGGAATGTATACTTCCCCTCTGTTTCTATTACCCTACGAGTTTCCTGAAAACTGACCCCAGCTCTGAGCCAGATCAGCGCCCCTAGTGCATATTTTGAGTATGTGGGGGCGCAAAAGGTACCTTGCCAGTCTGTACAGTTCCCCAGCGGTGAGATGCATTTCTTGTAACAATGCTATATGCACTTGTTGGCGGTTGATGTAGCAGTAAATGGTGTAGCGTTTGACTCTGTGTACGTACCCTAGACATTCAGAGTAATGAAATTAGTATCTGCTGCAGGAATCATTGTGGGCTAATGGTGGCAATGGTAGAGGTGGTGCTGAAACAGGCGCCTTGCATATGTTTCCTCTGCCCCGCAGATGGCTGATGAGGTTTAGTAGTAGTGCCCTCCCACTGTGTGGGTCTAGATAGGGGTTTAGGATGGAACCAGGGAAAGGGCAAAAACTGTAAAGTGACATGATCCCAATACTGGGGACCTACTACAAAAAGCAGTACTTCCAAACAAAACATGGTGCAAATGCACTAGTGTACTATACGGGCTGCACTTGTGTGTACTCGGAGCCAGCAATGTGTGTGAGCCATAGGGAAGCAGGATGCCCAGTGGGGTCTGGGGCGCTTGGGGGCAGTGTTAGTATGTGTCTGCGTGTGGCTTGGGTCTCACAAATCTAAGGTTAGGATGAGAATAGAGGTATAGTAGAGGAAGCCAAAGTCATTGCATGTGTCCTTCAGATGAGTGTGTCTGCTGTTTGTGGGGTCACCAATGATGGGTAACTGATTCTGCATGTGAGGTACTTAAGTCATTAGGATACTCTTTGGATGTGAAAATGTGGGGGCCTCTCTCCTCATTCGAGATCACTAGGGGAGCACCCTGGTCCACAGCTGCCTATAGGGCCCTCAGCACTCTGCAATTATTTGCTCCAGGTTGAGGATCCTGTGCTAGAGGCACAAGGCTGAAACTTGGATCGCTGTTGGGTTTTCTGCCCACGGCGACATCTGTTTTGGGGTTCTCGTGCTCGTGATTTACGAGTTGTGTGGGTTATCCTGTAGATGAAGTTCCATCCAGTCATTTGCCTCCTTTGGACCTGGTAAGAAGGTTGTGACTTCTTTATGATTTATCTTGAGGCACACTGGGAATCGCAGGGAGCACAGATCCCCTCTTGGAGGGGGTGACGCTTTATCTCTAGGAAGCATGACAGTTGATGATGCGCTGCCTGAGAGTAGTACGGCAATAGCATAACATGCTTGTCTTCCCCCAAGTGGGCCCGTTTTGCGTAACAGCTCACAGTTCAGCACATCTGTCTTGAAAGTGGAGGAGTTTCACTAAGAGCAGCCAAGGAGGGGACCCCAGGGGCGTCCACCACTCCGGTACTCAAGCGCCCTCTCCAAGGAGAATAAGGTTGTTAGTACTGAGGCTGGTGTTAATGATTTGAGCAAGGTCTCCTCATAGCCAATGGGGTCTGACCCCTCTTCCCCTTCAGGCAGGTTTAACACTTTGAGGTTTCTCCTTCTGGAGAGCCCTTCTAGATTGTCCTCTCTCCTTTTCAACAACAAGAGCCAGTACTGGAGTTCTTGTTCCTCCTATGTCTAAGCTAGTGGCTGCATCTTAGAGAGGGCTTTCTTCCCATCTGTGACTTTGTCAGCCAGCTTGCAATGATTGTGGTCTGTGACTGGGGCTCCAAATCGATTCTCTGTGGTGACCCTCGAGTATTCGACTACAGCTAGCACCCTGTCCAGTTTGTCAAACATTGACAGGGTGGTTGAGGTCTCCATTTCCGCCCTTGATCATAAGCTGCTGGGGAATAGTTTTTTGTTGAATTTGACATTTGTGGTCCCACATTTGAATATAGTCTCCCCATGGTTTGTGGAGGATGAGGGGAAGTTATTCACCAGTGCTCTACTGATTTTAGTCAGTGCACTCCCTTATCCAGTGATGGGCCCTGTCCTTTCAGTTGGCCCTTTCAGAGCTGGGTTCCTAGCCTGGTCGCTGGTCACTTTCGATGGGGTGGGTGATTTTTCAGTTGTCGCATCTCTGTACCAGCTTGCAATTACCCATCCCTTGTTGGTCCGAGCGACACGGTTAGGTGTGCCACAGCACTGATGTTGCTGCTCCAACTTCTGGCACTATGCCCTCTGACATGTGAGGGCTACAGTGTCTGCACACAGGCTTGAGGGATTTTTAGGGGTCATGAATAATTGGAGTTCAGACTTAGGAAGGTGTTTTTAGGGTCCAGGGATGAATATAGTTTAAGGATGCTGAGGGGTTTTAGCATTCATGGATGGGTGAAGTTTATGACTGCTGCGGTCCTTTTCTCAAAAGGAAACTATGGGAGGACAGTGAAACAGCATATGTATAAGGTCACCAAGTTGGTGGTCAGAGGACCAACATTTAGGAGAAGAATCCATGGAGAATCTTGTTAGCGAAGAGGGGATAAGGTATAATCTATGATAGAGGAATAAAAACAATTGAGAAGTAAACACTGTTCATGAAGTTTTGTAGAGTTTATCCCAAATCTTATTCCAAAAAAGGAATAGTCCAAGAACATCCCAAATCCAATTCCCATAGCAACCCTAACTTAGTATTGGATCTGGGATACAATAGAGAGCAACAAAGTCTAAATGTAGGAGAAGCATTAGAAGCTGAGGTAAGAATTGGCCCAAGGGGTGCATGCATTGAGGAGGAAAGAGAAGGATCAGGTAAAGAATAAAGAACACCGAGAAGAATATTTATGAGAAGAAGAAATGAAGGTAAAAAGGAGCAAGGGCACTTAAATAAGTGTTGAAATTGTGAAAAGATTAAATGATCATTATGAGCGAATACATCTTTAACCCAAATAATACCTCTTTGCCTCTAGGCTTTCCAATAAATTGATTTATTGTTAATAATGATAAGGTTGTTATACCAGAGGGAAGATTGATAAAAGGAATCATGTGTTACATGTTGTGATTGGTGAATTGGTTTTAAAATGTTACAAGTATGTTTAAAGGTAGGAGAAGAAAATATGGATGGTTTAGCCAAGAAGGATATAGCTTTGTGTGGGAGAAAAGGAGCAAGAGAGGAGCATTCAATGTCCAACCACAAGGGAGTAAAGGAGGATCGGGATAAAGAAAATCATCTGGAGGCTTGTGGGAGACAGAAATCTTTATGGTATAACCGAAAGTCAGGGAAATTAACTTCACCTTCTTGTTGAGATTTAATGAGAGAAGCAAGAGAGATTCTGGCTTTTTTGTTGAACCAAAGAAATTTAGAGTGTTTAGAATCTAATTTCTTAAAGAAGGGAGCAGGAATATTAACTGGGATCATCGAAAAGGTTTTTAGAATTATGGGTGAAACCGACCAATTTGATAGGGTCCATATGACCCCAACTGGAGACAAATGGGGATACCAGGAGGAAAGAAGCTTATCCACTTTATCTAAACTAATAGTGAAATTAGTTGAAACCCAATCATTAAAAGAAGGGGCAAACCAGATGCCCAGATATTTAATCTTAGAGTCGTTCCAATGAAACCCTGTGGCATCAAATGAATGACTAAAAGTAAGCTTAGTCAGAGGCAAGATTTCAGTTTTGTCAGAGTTAATCCTATTACCAGAAATTGAGGCAAAAGTAACAATTTCCTGCAAAAGATCTAGATCAAGATTGCTGAGGAGAGAAAATGAAAAGAAGTATGTAATCAGCATATGCAGAAATTTCTAGATGATTGGCTCCATATTAAAAACCAATGATTTCTGTGTTATTTCTGATACTGGATATGAAAGGTTCCAAAGCAAGTATAAACAACAAACGGGATAATAGACAACCATGACACACACAACAACCCAACGGAGAGTTACTATAGATCCTCCCATTGACAAGAATAGATGCTGTGGGTGATTGATAGAGTAAAGATACAAACAAAATAAAGTTTGGACAAAACCCATACCAGGCAAGGAATTTGAGCAAGAAGGCCATACATATTACAAATAGTTAATGGGATATCATTAACAATTAACTTAACAAAAAGCCATCTGCCTTCAGAATCAAAGTCTTGATAAAAAGTTACCAATTTTAAATTCTTGACCCAAAGAATAATAACACAATTTTTCTTATTTAAAGAAGGAGAAACAAAAACAGAACCCACCGAACCTCGTTTAAACTTTATAGCCTCGAGTTCAGAAAGGTGAGTTTCTTGAGGGAGAACAAGGTCAGGGGAATATTTAGCCAAATAAGACAAAATTCTCTGCCTCTTTATGATCGAGGACAAAGATCCAGGAACTCCTTCCGCCTGGCAGCAGTAGCTCTTGAGACATACTGAGCAATAAAAATCTTACTTCATTGCCATAAAAGTTGCCTTTTCGATTTCGCTGCATTGAGGACTTTCAGCAAATCAGTAAGTAAGTAAGTAAATTTTATTTGCACAATTAATTAAAATCGTTGCACAATGTACAGTCAAAGAATAACCTTTAAAAATTAAAAGTTTAAAGAATTTTAAAAAGAAAAACAATATAAAAATCAATTAAAGAACAGAGAAGTTGCTAATTAAATTAAAAGAGCACAAAAATGTCACAGGGGGGAAAAAGAATTCAAGCTTTGACAGAGGGGAGTTTCAGGGAATTAATTTCGGTAATATACTTAACAAAACGCGCTGCCAACTGCGGTGAGTCTCCCCTCATACATGCATGTAATGCTTCATGGCATGTCCTGATATTTAGTAGGAGCCAGAGTGGGCGCAACCAAAAATTTCTTTGGGCTCGGAGTTCTCGGCAGATGCACAGGATATGAATAAGGTTTTCTTCATCCTGTTTGCAAAAGCGGCATTGTGGAGATGCTTCTTTCCTGTAGCCTTGGCCGAACTTGTATGCCATCAGTGGTATTAACCCAAAGCGGAATCTCATCAATTGAAGTTTTATGTGGACTTTCACAGAGGATGCAAGGTACGATGGAAGAATTTTCGAGGTGTATAATTTGGAGGCCCAGGAGCCATGGAAAAGCTGATTTACCCGCTGCTCATCAAAATCATTTGAAATAATTTTTGCTTTCCTGGTTAAGAGTTTTGTTTTCGCCTCAATGGGCAGCGAAGACAGCCATATGTCTTTTGCCTCGAGGGATTCGAGGCATGACATCAAATATTTGTTCCACGATGTTTTTGGGTTGCTGAAGACTGTCCATAGGCAGCTCTTTAAGGTATGAGCGCTAGCTTGTTTAGTTTTTAAGCAGTAGCTGATGAAACGTGCACTCATAATCCATCGCTGAGAGGACAGCAAGAACTCTAATTTGGGCATGAGCAGTTGAATTAGGGAGTCAAAAAACCCTGCGATAGCAGGACGATTACGCTCTGTCCAGCCAAATGTTCATTTTATCCTTGAAGATTATTGCTCCAAATGAGATTGTGGGGAGTAGTTTTGCAGTAATCAGTTTTGTTAATGGTACTAAATCCTGGGAGTGCAAAGTACTTTTTGTTCTTATGAAAGCCCCTTCTAGGCTTCGTGCAACAGCCTGCATTTCGGTTATGTGCACAGTGGGTCTCCCTTTGTGGTCGATCCACACGCCCAAGTACTTGTAGGCAGGGACAGTTTCCAATTTCTTCCCTTCAATAAACCACGTGTTCTTTTTGGTTTTTCCAGTGGATATTGTCATGGCTTTAGTTTTGGAGACATTTATTTCGAGCGTGTTCATGTTGCAGTACTGGGCGAGGGAATTAAACAGTCTTTGAAGGCCCACCTGGGTTTGATCGAGCAGAATGGTGTCGTCCGCGTATTGCAGAGTTTGAATCTTTCTTGATTCTATTCCCAGAGGGAAAGCATGGGAACTTGACAGCCATTCGGGGAGGTCTGCAAGGTACAGATTGAAAAGCATTGGCGCAAGAGTGCACCCTTGTTTTAAACCTCTGGTGGTATAGATTTTATTGGAGGTGGACCATCTTGATGTAACTCTCACTTTAACCCAGGTGTCAGTGTGTAATGCAATTAATGCTTTCAGTAACGACTGCGGAATGCCCCATCTTGCGAGTTTTTCCCAAAGTTTTCTTCGGCTTACGCTATCAAAAGCTTTGCGTAAGTCAATGAATCCAAGATGTAACGATTTCCCTTTTGCAGCTAGGGTGGTTTCGATCAAATGGGCAATACAGATCGGATTGTCTTCAATGTGGCACCCTTTTTGAAAGCCGGTTTGGGTGAAGGGGACTACGTTGTTAGTTTCTGCCCACTTGGTGAGTGCAGTTAAGAGAATACTGGCATATGCCTTCCCGTCCACATCTAGAAGGGCTATCATCCGATAGTTATCGGCATTGGAGCGTGAGCCCTTCCTATGGAAGGGAACAAGAAGTGAGCCTTGCCAAGACGCCGGGATGGGGCCACCCAATAATGCAGCTTCAAAGAGTGGTGACAGTATCTTGGCCCATTTTCCAGCAGAGGCTTTAAATATTTGGGTCGGAATTCCGTTAGGACCAGGAGCACCGCCCGAACGCATTTTCTTTATTATTCCTGTTATGGCGTCGGTAAGTATATTGGCGGTGGGGAAAGTTCCGTCCTGATTAACTAAATGATCAAATAAGGCCAAACTATTGGTGATCTGGCCATGCGGTTCTGTGTAGAGCCTTTTAACATAGGTCTCCCAGTCCTCGGGGGAAATGTTGGTTGAAGTAGGGGGTTTAGTAGCTTTGCTGGCCTTATTAACCCAGTTCCAGAATTTTCTTTGGTCTTTACATTTTATAATCTCGAAAGCTGTTACCCAGTGCCGCTCTTCTTCCAATTTCTTTAATAAAAATCAGGCCTTCCTGTAGGTTTTTCGCGCAGCCATGATGTCTTCCTTCAAGAGTTTATGTTCGTTTTCATTATTGACGTTTGTTCGTTGTAACTTATTTAGTTTACTCTTTGCAGTAATTACATGTTGTTTTTGCGCTGACAAAGTTGTCGTAGTTGGAATGTCCTTCGAAGGGTTGTTAATAAGTTTTGGATTAAAGCGATCTCTAAAGTTGGTCAGTATAGTTTCCCAATTGGGAGCCGTCACAAAACTAATACCAGCCGGGGGCCATCTGGTTATAAGCATGTCCACCTCCCTTTCAATTGCGTCCTGGTTATTTTCTGACCATCGAAGTTTTCTAACATTCTGTAAACTTGAAGCTATCCCTATCGGGTTTGTGTTCGGGCGATGTAGTGGGCTGAGGGCGATACTACAAGTTAAAATGGCATGGTCGCTGTCGGGAGATGGTGTTACCGTAAATTGGCATACCAGGTGGAAAGCCGTAAGCGATATCCATATGTAGTCAAGAGTGGCCATACGGAAGGAGGATACATGGGAATATGCGGCCGGTTGGTCTGTGGCAATCCTTCCATTGAGGATGCGTAGGCCGAGGTGATTCAGCTTTGTTGCCAATTTTGTTCCATTAACATCCTTTCTGTGATACTGGGATTTTATCTCCGGGATTGCCCACATTACATTAAGTGATGTTATTTGAGAGGATTGGGTGAAATCGGTTTCCATTAAATTTGCGTTGAAGTCGCCCATTATCAACCACAGGTCATTTGGGTATAAAACTTCGAGATTATTCATTAATGGTAACATTTTACTCAAAATGGACTCTCGTCTCGTTTTTGTTGGGTGTAAATAGATACATACTAGGATTATTTTTTGCTTTGGTTTCCCCTATAATTGGCTCTCGATCTCAGTCCTGATGAAAATATAATCGCCAGCTCCAATATGGAGAGTTTCTATCTTCGCAGTCAGTAAGTTCTTTATGGCGATCAGCACGCCCCCGGATGCATGACCACCTACTTTAGATGGGGTGGCGGTAGATTCTATTACTGTAAAGTCTTCCCAGATGGTGTTTTCCAAGGCCCACGTTTCTTGGATAGCAAAGATGTCGTGGGTCTTTTGCAGGCCTGAGGTTAAACGTTCTGTTTTCTCCTTTGTTAGACCCCGGATGTTCCAGGAGCATATGTTTAAATAGTGAGCCTTCTCGTCATGAGTCTTCTGCAAGCCTGCAGTTAAACGCTCTGTTTTCTCCGTTGTTAGACCCCAGATGTTCAAGGGGCATATTTTTGAATGATGATCCTTCTCAAAAGTGGACTTGTTATCTTGCATGGGAGTCGACGCACTACCCTAGCGCCTGGGAGAGCCAAGACCAGTCTTGGGATTTATGCGGTTTTAGTGTGCATTTGCGAGGACCTCCTACTGTAGAGGCAATAACTTGAAGTGGATTCTCAAGCCATGAGGCTGTTTTTGGTTCCTGTCGGAGGCCCCGCAGCATCTGAGGTGGTTGTGTTAAATGCTTTTCCAGTTGTAAGTCTGGTCTAATTTTGGCAGTCATTATGGCGTCGGGAGAGATTTTTAAGAAAGACGGGTAATTGGTAAGGATGTAGGGGCTAGCCCGGATGCCCCATTCCTTCAGTTGTTTTATGTTCTTCATCAACGTTGCCCACCATTCAGGATTGAAGAAGGTTACCAATGTGGACTCGTTTCTTTGTCCCAAGGCGGGATCTATGAAGGCCACTGTCTCAATATCCGTTGAATTCACACTTTCTAGACCTGGCAGGTGTGAACATAGCTTTAGAATATTACCTCTGTTTAGTATGTCCCATTTTCCCTGCGATTCATACTCCGGGTATAGCAGTATTTTTCTGTGCTGAGGTTGTCCGGGATGGAGCTCTTGATGCAGCAGGGCCAGGTTGAGACTGGGTACAACGGGGTCAACGGGGTCATTGCCAGGAAACTCCGAGTTGTTTTGTGTACTTGATTTTATGATTAATGGATAGGCCCTTCTAGATGGATCATATCCTATTGAAGGTTCTTTGGGAGGGGACATCTTATTGCCAGTGCTATCCGCAGCCGTAATTGCTTTGTGGCAATTCTCTTCCTCTTCTAATTGTAACAATGGAGTTTCCTCAGTAGTTGTTCTTGGTTTTAGACTTGGCTCCTGAGTAGTAGAATTATGTGTTTCAACAACTGTAAGAAGTGAACTTTTATCAGATAATTTACTAGAATTATCATGTTGCTTCAGGCGATTGCAAAAAGGGTTGTGGTCTACTAGAGGATGCACATCGGTTAATTTGGTTTCCAGGTTTTCAATTTTGACTATTTGAGGTGCTGCTGGTTTATCGGCCAGGTTAGGCGGGTCAGTGGATGACTCACCCGTGTTTGTTCCAAGCCATTGTGTTAGTGCATTGCCCTTTTTCTTTGCTTTGTTTAATTTCTTTAGTTTCTTCTTATTCTTTCTGGACAGGAAAATTCCTGTCTGTGAGTCTTGATTGATCTTGGTTATAGGGATACGGTGGCTTGGTCGGGTAGGTGTACGTACTTCAGTGTTGGATTGCTTGGCTGTTTTTGCAGCGCTCATTGTTTGTAGGAGAGGATTAATGGCAGGGTCCAGAAGTACTAGGAAAAGCTGTTCGCAATGGTTGTTGAATGCGGCTTTGTGTGGAAACTGTTCCAGTTGGAGACTGATGCTGTTGTTGTTACAACAGTTTAAGTTGTTAGAGATTGTTTCTAATGGTCTGTGGGTTTCCAAAATTCGGAGTTGGGTGGGAGGAGTACTAATACTCTGTGTTTTGGGTTGGGTCTTTAGCCTGAGGTCTTCTATTAGTGTGGACATTGTTTCAGGTAGTGTTTCAAGTTTTTTTAATAGAGGCTCACATATGCAGCTGCTTTGAGCGTGATTAGGGTGAGCAGTTGCATTTGCAGTTGGTTCCAAGCTCGAGTTCACATCGAGGACGTCGCTATGGGCCACATTTTTTTGAGCTCTTCGTATTAGCGAATTTAGTTGCTCTAGTTTTAAATCTATTCCTATTATAGAGTCAGCAACTAATTGTAGAATAGATATCTGGGTGTCGAGTTTATCGTCATGCATGTGGGCAACATTATTCATGGTGCTCAGAGCTCGATTGGTGACTGCCAGAAGTCCTTCGATTTTAAGCATTCCTAGATTGGGTTGGGAGACCTGATGACCAGGATCCATTACAAGGGAATTTTTTCCAGTAAGATAATTGTGGTCCAGGGATGAATTGATGTGTGTACTGCTGATTGCTGATGGCGCTCTTATGGACTTGCTTTGGTCGCCGCCTCGAGCAGAGCATTGTTTCTGGGTAGGGCGAACACTGGTACCTCATAGAGAAACGGAGTGGATGTTTGTGACGGAAGATCGAAGCTGTGTGTTTGGGGGGAGGTGTTCTGAGGGCCATTCGGTGGGCTTATTGCATCTTCCCGCGCTAGTCCATGTTTTAAAGGTAAAGGTCTTGAGGCCCTGATTGAAGGATTGATTGACGAAACCCAGATTATAGAGTCGTCGTTGCCACGTGCCGTGCTTTCATCTTTGTAATTACAATTTCTGTTTTCCGACTCGGGGTGAGGCGTTCTTTCTCAGACTCGGAGACGCCGGCTAGGCTCTTAGTGGGCAGTAAGGCGAAGGGAGCTGGCACTGCCAAAGAGCGTGGATTTTCAGCTGGTTTAGTGGTGCTAGGCTGAATTAACTGGAGCTCATGGGGAAACAGAGATGGTATCGAATCAGAGGAAGGGCATCTTGATGTGGGTTTTTCCAGCTCAGGGGCAATGGGAATAGTTGTGGTCTTGCATTGAATAATTATTTCGGGATAGAGCAAAATCGGGCTAGGGGATGCTATTGAAGTTTTTGTTTGTAGGGCGGATTTTGCATCCGAGTCACATTCGGAGTGAGGGACGGATTGATTTAATTTGTCAATCCAAAGAAATTGCTCTCTGATATCGGCGCAGCTTTTGTTTTTGATTTTTAGTTGGTGTTGCGGTCGGGCAGATTGCATATGAGTGATAGACATTTTGTCACCCTTTAAAAGACCCAATGAGGGCTTTGGGGGGCTCTCGGCCGCCTCTTCTGTTCGCTCCAGGTGCAATTGGTGGGGAGAAGATTGAAGGCTCCAACCTGCCTCTTGCGGATATAGCAGTTTAGACTTCTGGCGCTTAGCAGACTTATGGGGGCGGTGAGTATTCTGTAGTTGAAGACTGCTCCTAGTGCGCATTGTTGCTAGGGGAAGAGGGAGACGTGTCTTGCTTTTAGTTATTAGAGGTATTTAAGAAAGGTGTTTGAGAGGTATTTAGAAGATTGAAATATTAAAATATTGACGCTTCCCGGGGTTTGTTAAAGTTTTTTGAAGATTTCTGACGATTGCTGGTGATTTTCTTATGTTTGTGGGGATATTTCTGTTGCTCTGGTGCTCGGGTGTTTTGAAAAGGAGCTTTTTATGGAGGGTCAGGGCTTTCTAGTGAGGATAACTTGGTAGATCGCAGGGGCGGGCCACGGGCAGAGTTGGACCTGGTCAGCTCTGCCAAGCCCCCCGCCCCCCCAGCTCTTACTTGGCAGTCGCCTCTAATGGCAGCCGCGCTCGCAGTCCCAAGACCCAGGACTCACCTCGCTTTGTGTGGTCTGTGGTCTGGCTTGGAGCAAGCCCCTTTTGTGGCGGGCTCACAGGCACAGTGCAATGGAGCCTCGGGTGGTCGGCCGCTGCGCCTCCTCCGCACTTCCTCTATGGTCCGTAGTCCAGGTCAGCTCAGCTCAGCTCAGTCACGGAGCCTCCAGACACAGGATCGGGTCGAGCACAGCACAGCACAGTACAGCGCTGCACAGATGAAAACGGGCAGCGGGGTCCAGGCAGGTCCAGCAGGAGAAAGTGCTGCTTCCATAGCTTTTTCGGCGGGATCTGATGGGACTTAAAAACGGTTCCAGGCAGGAGAGGATGCTGCTTCCGTAGCTTTTTCGGCAGAGGTCTGATGGGACTAAAGAAAAAAAATGGCTTTCACGGCTTTTCGCGGCTCTCCGAGGCTTCCACGACTCCCACGGCTAGGGGGGGGGCAGCGGCCCAGTAGCCGGAGCTGATGGCCGGAGCCGGAGCCGGTAGCTCGGAGCCGGTAGCCGGTAGCTCGTTGTCTGCAGCTGCAGCTGCAGTTCGCCCCGTTTGGTCCGTTCGAGATGGCGTTCTGGCGTCTAGCAGCTCTCTGGCACACTCTAGTGCAAATCAGTAAATTCCAGAAAAAACACGATGACCTCTGTAGGCTTGAAAGCCTTGGAGGATGAAAGAGGATGAAAGAGGGTGAGGACCCAAATGGTGAGCTCTCTAAATATTTACGAATGTGGAGGAAGGTAAGTGCACCAGCTGAGATACAAAAGAACTAAAGAAGGAGACGGGGTCCGCCCCCTCCAAACCTTCCTGAAGACCAAAAAGGCGGAGGTTATTCCTTTTGTTTCTGTTATCTAAATCCTTAGAATGAGCCTTCAAAGCCACCATCACCTTCACAAAACTGCTATCTTTAAAGATTCATCATGCACTTCATTGACACACTGTTCAAGATCCGTGACCCTGGATTCCATCTGAGACCATTTGTCATCCAAGTTCTGAATGCACATATTGGTTTCCTCCACAAAAGTCCTCAAATCACAAATTTCTTCAAGAAACATACCAAAATATATAGGTGAGTGGAATTTCTGAGGAGAAGGGGGGTCCTTTTTCACTCTCTTGTGGGTAACGAGGATGCTCCCGGAGCAGTTTTAGCAGAAGAAGAGAATGGGGATGACATGTTGATTACAGATGCAGTACCCCTAAAAGGACACTGCACAACGTGCACAACATGATTCTACCAGTTCTGCGGCTGGGCATTACATGGAGGTCGCTCACGCTGTGGAGAGAGATCTCTCCTTCCTCGAATCAAAGGAATGGGAAAAAATGCTGTCCTCATATGGTAAAAACGCCTCTGACCATTTTCCCCCATCACTGTCTTCAAACGAGGAGAAGAAGGAGGAGGTTAAACAAGAGAAGGCATGGGCTAATGCCTTGGACATCCTACAAAGGTCAGGTGATGCTATGACCTTCCAAGCAAACAAAATGGACATTCAAATTGGTCTTCTGAACACACTAGCTGCATATGTAGCCAAAATATATGACAAAATCACAAATTTGAACAATCTGAATAGACGGGCCCAAACGGTCGCAGACCATCCGCAACAGGGATGCGATTGCTCACCTATAATCGAGAAACTGAGCACGCTCCCATTTATGATGGAAAACCTGTTGGCTGACCTTAAAGGAATTACAAACTCTAAGCCATCCCCTTCATGCAGCAACGAAGCTTCCAAAGTAAAGGTTGCAGCAACTTCAGGGGCATGAGGGGATGAAATTAACGCCTTGTCCTCACCCCTGGAATTATCAGCCACTGACAGTACAGGGAGTGACCAACAAAAGTCTCCACTGGTGGGCAAAGTAAAGTCCACCTCACCATCTCAAATTGATCAAGACCTCGAAGACCAGAATGGCAAGGGGAAAAGACAAAGAAAGCCGCAATAAGATCTGCAGGAGCAAACAGCATCTGAGCCTTTTCTCTCTGTTTAACATCAACAGACGAGCTGCTGCTACAGAGCAAATTTACCCAATAAGAATTGGCGAGCCAAAAAACCAACAAGAGGGACACACCACCACATTGGAAAGGGATAAACAAAAAAGTCTGGCACCCAGTTACCAGTAATAGAAAAGGATGCAGCCGGGGCAGACCTGAATCACTCGTCTAATTGGGGAAAAAAGGAGTCAACCACAACCTCACAAATGGCATTCCTGGACAAAATGGCCCTGCAAGACGCCGAGGGACAAAGCTCCGCCAGGCCCACGAACCTTCCTAGAAGCGTCAATCCAGTAAATCTGACTCGAATCAGCTGCTCACACCGAGAATCTTCAGGCAACCTTACTATATTTGTGAAGGGAAAGGGCAGCGAAGCACAAACTGCCCGTGGTATAAATCAAAAGAGCTCTAGGGTACTGAATTTGTCACCACACACAACTGCACACAAAACAAAGACCGGGCTACCAGCAGGTCCTCTGACCGGAACAGACCCAACACATTGGGTCAAAAGTACAGAACCACTATCAAGGCTTCCAGCTGCCCCCCCCTGTGGAGAGCCAACCTTCATGTTTTTTTACCCAAAGTATAAGTCCAAAAGCAGTTGTGACATATTAAATCGAGGGAACATCATGAAACCGATAGAAGCGATTGGTCTGTCCAATGTCGTAACCTCAAAGGACATCAACTCAGTACAGTTCATCACACCGGGCTTGAGTCAAATAAATGAAAGCACGAAAGTCACTTGGAGCTCGACAGAGGCTATGAATAATATCTTACGACATACAGAAACCTTCAAGCAGTGGGGCATACTTATACTACCCGGCAGAGAACCAGGCTATCCACACGTTCTGCAAGAAACCCGAGGCCTTGAGCATCTACATGCTGGAAAAAGAGCTGTCTATTCAGTCTTGAGGAATGCCCGTTATGTTACTCCCTCTTCCGTCTTAAAAACATCAAAGGTAAGAGAGGATCAGACCACGCTTAAAAGTGACCTGGACGAGGCCGGAACATGGTCTTGGCTGGCAGGCTCCCTCAATACAACCCGGTTGCTTCGTTGACATCATAAGAACCAAATGGGTTATGACATCCGCTCATTAAGGATTTGCTCTTCGAACATCAACGGGCTACCAAGTAAACTGGGGGACACAGCAATAATCTCCTATTTACGATCATTTGAAATAATACTACTTTAGAAGACATGGCTTGTGGAGCCACAGCACATAGAAGGGTTCAAAAACACATTTTATCCCAGCCTTGAAATAGAAATCTTCAGGAAGAGGCAGTGGTGGCTTAGCAATGTATATATCCATAAAAAATGCAATTGCCTCTTGGAACCTTGCGATCCCTTCCCACTTTCTCCAGTCGGTAGGAATCTCATTCATCACATACAAAGGCCAGCCCAGGACCATCACTCTAATGAATGCCTATGTTCGCCCAAATTCAGCGTCTAGACGATCCTTCTCAGATGAAGTGACTGAGTCAGTGTTAAGGACGAAATCTGGTCTCGCGAACACAGACATAAACTTATCAGGTGACTTCAACATGTGGCTAATGTCTGACCTACAGAAAAACGAGGTTGCCAAAGTACAGGAAAGCATCTGGGCTATACCACCGCAGGACCTTCCAGGATGGCACAAGGAAGACCGAAAGGGTCGCTCCTTACAAAGAAACCTGGAGCTTCTAGGTCTTAGAGCCCTCAATGGGCGCTTTCTTCCTGACAACCAACCGGGCCTCTCATACGTATCGGAAAATGGGGCATCTTTAATCGATTACACCTTTGGCAGCCTTTCGCTCCTGCATCACATTTTAGGGTTTGGCTTTGGTAACAGAGCAGAAAGTGATCATAGCCCTCAAGAAATATCGATTAGCACTAGTCTAGTGCAACACAC
The DNA here is from genome assembly GCF_964261635.1 of Lissotriton helveticus. Classification (NCBI taxonomy): domain Eukaryota; kingdom Metazoa; phylum Chordata; class Amphibia; order Caudata; family Salamandridae; genus Lissotriton; species Lissotriton helveticus. Next base: position 1,082,912,759 of record NC_136061.1, on the reverse strand, counting down.
CGAGGTAAGGGTTCAAGCTTTTGCAAGCTATACGATCAACCCAAAACTAATCAAGTGCTCGGTCAATAATCTACAGCAGGTAACTACGGAGGCAAAACACATTTTCGAGAGTACCAGTAGGTCAACGGATGGTTACATTGCGAAATGGACGACATTTGCTACAAAATTGACAGATAGATATGCAAAACCAATAATGCATGCAAAACCAAATGGTTCGAATCAGCCGACCTCTGGGAATCCAGCTATATGATCAGCAAAAAGAACAATGAACCGGCTATGACGGAAATGAAAAATAAAGCCAACGGACCCTCCAACAATAATCCAATTGAGAGAAGCTCGTAAACACCTGAAGACGTTAAAAAGAGATCAACATAGGGCTTACTGGAATTCATTTTGGGCCAAACTACATCAAGACTTCAAATCAAATAACTCTGCGAGGTTCTGGCGTACCATCAACAGTCTTGGAGGGAATGCCCCGAAAGGCGCTTCATCTAGCATACTGGAGTCTGAGTGGTATTCCTTCTTGCTCACACACTTCAATGATCAACAAGAAAACTCAGTTGACCTGCGATCTGGAGAAGAGGGCTGCAAAGCTCCAAAAGTGACGATTTTGCCACCTGCGCAACCAATTAAATTGCAAACCATGGAAGAATCTCCCTACCAAGACAATTTATCTGATAAGCAATTAGTGAGACTAAATCATCCAAGCAGCTTCGAACAAAGCCTAGTCCCGGAGGACCAAAAAACAGATTAAGAAGGGTCGGAGAGACGGAGCTCCAGGCCCTGAAGGTATTCCCCAGCTTTGTTTAAGGAGGATCCGGCCTTCTGGGCTTCCAAGTTATCTCCACTCTTTACCTCCATCTTACAAAAGAATATCATTCCGCCCTCGTGGCAAGGTTCAATTCTTGCACCAATATTCAAAGGTAGGGACAAAAAATCTCCTGGGAACTACCGACTGGTCGCCCTTATTGATAACCAAGCAAAGTACTTTGCTGGGACTCTGCTCAACTCACTTCGGTCATGGGCCAACGAACACTCAGTAATTCCTTCAAACCAAACTGGCTTCACAAGCGACACAGGTACCTCGGTTAATCTTATGACTCTCTCCTGTTTGATAGATCAGGCGGCAAACAGCTCTTGTCCATTCTACATGTGATTTATAGACTATAAAGCTGCATTTAACAATGTTAACAGGGCCATGCTCTGGCAGAAGCTTACTAGATTGAAAATCCCAAATGCTCTTTTAAGAGCCATACAGCTACTGCACCGGGACACATGGGTCAGGATCAAGATCGGTGATGGATCCAGACTGTCACGTTCGATCGCAACAACTAAAGGACTGAAATGAGGATGTGTCCTGGCCCCCACACATTTTAATCTATTTTTATCAGACTTCCCAGAAGCCCTAAACAAGGTAAACCCTCATGCTCCCAAACTAGCCAACTTTCAGCTGTCAAACCTCCTATACGCTGATGATGTAGTTCTCCTACGTAACACAAAGATCGGTCTACAATGACTCATGATTGCAACTGCCGAATATTCAAGAAACAATGACCTTCTGATAAACAATAAGAAAACAAAAATCTTGGCGGCCCGTCCAAGAAGGCCCAGGAAGCTGGCATGGGTTCTAAACTCTGAAAGTATAGTAGAATACAAGTGCCACAAGTACCTATGAGTTCTCTTTGATAATAACGGCAGGTACAAAACCCACTTAGAAGAGCATAGAAAGAAGGGAGTTGCACTAGCATTTGCACTCAGTTCTCTTCATAAAAAGCTACTTGGCCCAACATTCTCTCCAACATTGCAGGTAGCACAGGCAAAAGTCATTCCTACATTAACATACGGAAGCGAGGTGCTAAAAGGGCTTGGCAGTGGTCAACTAGATAAAATCATTGTGAAAATCTTCAGAACAGTGTTCCAGTTACCAACTTATAGGTCACCTGCCCAAATCAGGCTGGAACTGGGCATCTGCAATTAATCACTGGCCAGACTGTTGGGCTTCTTAATGTGCTGCCACAAACTGAGGTTGTCAAAAGAAGGCAGCTTAGCGCAACACCCATGGTCAAACCTGCATGCGAAACGATGGTGGGTGGGGCATGATTATTGGGCAAGAGGCCTAAAAATCTTAGGCCTGAACAAAGTTTTGGACTTACAATTCAGCCAAAACTAATTTAAAAGGCTAGGAAAAATCAGTGAAAAAAAATTATCTTCACTAAAAGACAAGGCATGTCTCGCAAGAAGAAGCCATGGCTGGATGACTCCTCGATCCTATGACCAGCTGACGCCTCAGGGGTATCTAACTTTTCTGTTACGCCGTTCGCACTAAACTGTGCTTCTTAAAATTAAGAATGGGAGTGATCAATTTGTCCTGCCACCTTCCCAAATGGAAAAGAGAACAAGTCCAGCAACAATGTCGGCATTGTGGAAATCATAGGGAAGACATAACTCACATCATTTGCCTGTGTCCAAGTTTGCTGAAGGAAGGAAGGTCCCTGTTACGGAGAGGCTGGAACATCAACGAGGTCCGATCGTGCAGAGCCGCTGTACTAGCCTGCTTTGACCCACGGAACACCAGCCTAAATTGTGCTCTTGTGAGGTTTATGGATCGAGCTGCAAAAAAATTAGGGGAGGGGACTTACCAACAGCAACCTCTTCCTGAAAAACAACAGGCGGATACCCCCTGCAGGTCTCCAGTCAAAGGAAAAATAACTTTCAGAGGAACCAAAAACTGCAAAGAGGGACTCAGCGTATAAGCGGGCACACTACCGGGACTCGACTTTTAAATTCTGTTTATTACCTCTAATGCCCCCAAGGGTCAATACAAACGGGTCTGATAAAGGGCAACCAAGGTACTCTGGAAATGGGGGGTACGGGGACCCGCTACTAGTATTGGGGTTTTATCTTTTTTTAACGTGCAACACTTTTATTTCGTGTAACTTGCAAAGGTTTTTTTAAATCATGCAATAAAGTTTTCTACCTATCTACCATTCATCACTGGTGGTCACTGCAATGTGAAGTGTCAGGTTCTCCGGAACTTTGTGTTGGTGGTCTGCTCAGAAGGCAATGTTTTGGCCCATTCACAAAGGTCCCAAAGCTTCAGGAAAAGTTTACTTGAAGCCAGCCAAGGGGCCAGGACCCGAGGAGGCTCCTTAGTCCAGCAGAAACTAGCATGGCTCAGTGATTCACTGGTCCAGAAGTGTATTGAATAGTGCATCTGAGAATCCTATCTCTATGCCTGGTGCCCTCCTTGGAAGTAGAAGAATTCCCTACACCTGAGTCTCTGGAATTCCCTGCATGCCTGCCCTTATACCAGTCAGTATGAGGGCACAATAGGATAGTGTGAAGTCCTTTGTGTGTGAGCTGGCCAGTGCTTTCAAAGTGTCAGTTTGGTAGCTGACAGCTCTGCACCCCCGATCAAGCTAGTATGGCCCATTCTACCAACAGCCAGACCGTCTATTGTGATGCTGTCTCAGAGGAATACACAAAGGATCACTGCCATCCACACCTAGCCATGTGACCCATGAACAGCACAGGCACTAAATGGTTAGGCCAAGAAAATGTCAACTTTCTAAAAGTGGCATTTCAGAATTGTACTTTAAGATCCACCTTTACCATAAAGGGGTTTTACATTTTGATTCCTCAGCAACCAAACAGGATATTCCTGCCTGCTCAATCAAAAGTTATCACATTTCAAATGTGATAAGGTAACCCAATGTTATTTTATGGGAGAGGTAGGCCTTGCTGTATTGAAGAATGATTTTGAAAGTTTTTCACAACTAGGACATGAAAAACTAATGAACATGTGCCACTTTTTAAAGACAATGAACGCTGCCCTATGCGCAGTTTAGGGCCTACCACAAAAGTGACAAATGTATTAAAAAAGAAGGTTTAGGACTAGCAAAAGGATTATTTTGCCAGGTCACAATGGCAGTTTGAAACTGCACACAAAGGCTGCAATGTTTACTAGGGACTTACAAGTAACTTATATGTGCCATTTGGGTGTAAGCCAATTTAACAAGTGTGAAGGATAGAACTTTAGCACTGGTAGTAGTGGTAAAGTCTGCTGATACCTAAGGCTAACAAAAATTAATTCACAAACAAGAGGAGTGAAGGCAAAATATCTGGAGGCAGACCACCCAAAGGCTCACAGGTCTAATAGGTAGATTTGATCCCAGAACCATTTAGGTCTAAATACTCCCAAGGCTGGCCCACAGGTTCCCTTCAGTACAGAAAGATTCAGACATGTTAGATTTGAAGAGTGCACTGTGTAATAGTTTATTGAGTCACTCACACCCACTGGCTCCTGAATCCTACACAGCTGGCATCTCGCCCACAGCTCATCAGAAAATGCCTGGGCCTGCAGAAGTATAGAAAAGGATTAAACGTATTGTTTGGGGCTTGGGTGGAGACCTCAAGGAAAGGATTTGCCCTTACTTGCACCCAGGACCCAGAAGTGGACACCTAGGGCCAGTTGGTCTACCTCCTGTATGTCTATAGGGACACATCAAGCTGCTAGCAGTCTTATTTCTGAAATGCCCAGCAGATCAGTAGCAATTGGAACTGTACTGGACCATGCTGGTGGACTCTGCTGGAGTGAGTCCTTGCACCTAAGTGCTGTCAGAGAGGTCCTGGGAGACATAAAAGTTCCTGAGAAGAGCTGCTCCAGAAACTCTGAAAAATTGAAACCTAGAAAGATTTTGGTATCCAAGACATCCGGAGCTTCAGCTGAACCTTACAGCAACAGTGGCCAATTTCAGTATGACCTAGCTGGATACAGCTTACCACATTGGTGGATTTTGAGCTCTGTAATAAAATAGAGTATATAAGTAGAAAACGTGATGGGCTGGGGTGCAAATATATTTGCCTGATACAACAAATTCTGCAAAATTATATATATTGTTTCACTCCAGCATTTTCCGGCCAAAATCCAAGGCTTTTGCGGAAATTCGTCCATTGGTTATCGTGTTTGAAGAGTACTTTGGCAGCTACACACAGCCTGGATGATTTAGACTTTCATTTCAGAGACTTAGAGCTTGATTACAAGTTTAGTGGTCCTGGAGCGGGCCGCCACGCAAGCGTGCCGCTCCAGGACTGCCAAACTCAACCTCCAGCCATCCACCAGATTATGGGTACTCTGGTAGTCCAGTGTGTGGTCCTTTCGCATATGCACGACAGTGCCTATTAAAAAGGCACACCAATGAGAACACCAAAGCCTGTTCCTGCATGGAATGAACTGTAAAGTCCATGGTGTGTAGGAACTGGGATGCTGCACACAGGGGGCCAATACATGTGCCCCCTGCATACACACCATGACCCTGAGGCAAAGGGGGCACTAGGGCCCCCTTTGTTTGCTCTCTGCCACAGTATTCATGGCAGGCTCTCAACCATCAAAACCATTGCAGAGAGGAATATTAATATGCCTATCCAACCCACTTCTGGCCATAACGATGTCACGATATATATTTGGTCCATTAACCATATTGTTGCACCAATGGGTGGTATTATGGATAAGGTCCAAAGAGGTCTCCTTAGTGCCTTGTTTTAGTAAAGGAAGACCGAATAGAACAGCGACGAGGGGTGCTGATTCGGGGGGCGGGGGCAGGGGGGGGGGAGGGAGCGAGTATACATTGCTTTTCAGCTGTGGCCAAAATAGGGTGAGACAAAGAGCATATAGATGATGAGCCCTCTTTGGATGTTAGCTGCCCTTCCATATAGGCCACCTGAGGTACAATATTCGGCCTCCCTATATAGTATTCATTTTTGAATTACAGGACAAAACCACGCCCACTAGTTCTTGGGTACCACTTGCCTGGGGGACTTGAAACGAGCCACCAGGACCCAAACAAGAAACCCTCCCAGGCTACTTTTTCAGGACCTAGGAGACAATTATTACACATAGGAAAGAGTTAAGTCTATTCTCAACCCCTTCCAGCTTTGAAATTATAGGTGCTAAAAGGTCTTTAGACATAGTCTCTAGCCTTACAAAGAGGGTATCCAGCAGCAACTCCAGGTTATGTTGAACATGTGGCGATGTTTAAGTCCGTGGTGACTTCCTCATGGCTCTGTTACCATCAGGTTGCTTCCTCTTGGTAGGCGGACAGTCCAAGATGAGGTCATCACCCACCCAAGTAGCTGCAGAAGTACATGTAGCTGTAGCCGGCTCAACCATGGTACCTTCCGATGGTGATGGTACGTGCATTGGGGTGACCTGGCCACCACTGCGTCCCTAATTGCCTCTGGCACCTCTCCATTCCTTGCCACAGCAGAGCCCATGACTAATTACTCAGTCTCCATGGTGAACCTTCTCTCAGTCAGAGCTATCTCCTTCCCGATAACATTTGCAGCTCTAGTTAAGAAGGAACCTATGGTTGCTACTGTGTTTGCTTCCTCGGGGAGCCCCTTGGCCAGTAGACAATTTCCTTTTACCCATTACTGCGTGGGCTTAGAAACACTAGAGACACTTTATCTTATGTATACTATACAACGCAGTACAAGAGTCAGGCCACTTCAAGACTCAGTGGAAATGCGGGCACACTTCGTAGGCTGAAATTTCAAGAGACTGAGAAATAAAGAGCCTGAATTGCAGTCATAAAACACCATAAGAACAAAACTGTGCAGGGTACCTTATTCCTGATCCTCAAAGTTCAGTCTAAGTAGCCTTATTCAGGAAACAACAAGGCCCAACTGGAGGATTCCGTAGTGTGGTCACGAGACCTGGCCCAGCCCAGCCTTTTCCGGCCGCTGATGGGTGCAGCCCTGGAAGGCGCACCTGCACCCTGTGCTGCGGGAGCCCAGATCCATTTATAAGCCCCTCCTGGTGTGGGAAAGTGCATGCATGCTTGGGTGCCTCCTGGCGCAAAGAAACCGGGGCGATGGAGTCCCTGGTGATGACAGACAAGCAGCAGTAACGGACCCCTGCGCTGCAGTAGCCCAGATCCAGTTTTATGCACTGGAAAGTTTGTGCGTGCCTCGGCACCTCCTGGTGCAGGGAAACCTGGGGTATGATGTCCCCGGTGATGGCAGGCAGGGACTATCATGACCTATAACTGATAACTGCATGTATTATATTTGTCCCAAATAAATGGTGGCATCCCTTAACCTATAAGGGTTGAAAGATCAACAACACAAACTTGGCAGATTCATATTGAAAAAAATGATTTATCAGAACTGTCCTCGCTGTTTAAAATTAGTATATCTCTTTCTATATATATGGTAATATTTACTCAGCACATATTCACCTATTCAGTGTACCACCTGCTCCACATTTAGATAATTGTATGTGACACTATATCGTTAAGAACAAAATGAATATGCTTATCTTAAACTGTAAGAAAGTATGAATAGGCCCAAAATAAATGGTTAGCACATAAACATAGTCTTTGCGGCATTTTCTTCAATTAATTATTTAAACTGGTCTTAGATTTAATACTGTGAATAAACTTCAATTTTACTTTCCTAATGAATGAGCTCTATTATGTTGTTTCTGATGTTACTTAAATATCCAGTTTTAAGTATCCGGTTCCTCATGAATCTTGGGTCGCCCTGTCTTTATATATTACATTATTTAATGGCATCAATAGCATACTATATTTCTTTGTGGTAATGAATAAGATGAAAAAAGAGAAAAACTAAAGGCTTGAAAGTGTTTTAGAGATTCTTGAATAAAAAGGGTTGACAGTGGACTTCTAAAAATTCAAGTTTGCATAACAAAGGGTCAGATGTACAAAGCTTTTTTTGAGGTCCAAACGGCGCAATTCACAGAATAAGACCGTTTGCGCCTGCAAAAAAAGCTTTTTTTAATGTACAAAATTGCTATTCAGTAACACATTACCGAATCACAATTTTTGTTTTCCAGCAAATAATGATTTGATATTTGAAAGGGGAGTCCCTTCCAAATATCGTATAGGAATTGCATGTACTAAAGCTTTGCCACTAAATATTCCTGTTGTAAAATAATAATACTTTAACACCAATTTTTAAATTAGTAGTAACCTATTCTCCAATGGGAAGGAGTCGTCATTTGAACCCTTTTTCTTTGAAAATATTAAACAAAATATTTTTTTAAGAGCAGGCAGTGCTTTGTGTTTCGGCCCTTTTGTACGCCTGGTCATTTAATCATTGGCAAATTAGGTCAGCAAAATATGTACAATATTTTTGAGTAAATATATTGCATTGCTCTGGTTAACTTAGCAAAATCACCATTTTCTCAACTATATTCCAATAGTTTATTAATTGTAGCACTCAGTTAGAGAATACATGCTGCTCATAGTTCTCTTTCTGTTACAATATCGTATAAATATAAAGGAGCAGATAAAATTGCATTTCAAAGCAATAATGGAGAAATATAATCCTATTTGAATCATAATAAGGCATGATGGAAATTAAAAAAAAGCTGACACATGCAACTTAAAATTAAATACAGATTTTAAAATCCAGGCAGAGAGGATAAAAAGATGAAAGGGAACGTTCTTCGGACTTTAGTATATTTTGTGCTCAGGTTATTTTGTTCAATGATTTAGTTTGAGGAATTTTGTGTCTTATCCCATCAGGAGGCACAATCATCACTTTTTACCTGAAGCTGTAATGTAAGTGAGGGAAATGTATGAAAAAGATATGTTTAAACGTGTAGCAATGCCTCAAGTTACTTTTCCAATATGCATTGGTAAACACCCTACATTCGCATAGGGTGGAACACAGATATGGGATGTATATATCAGACCTTTTTACATGTGAAGACATTCAGAATAATAGTTTGAGTGGCCAAGCCATTTATAGAGCTCATGTCCTAAGACACATTTAGAGGTGCACGATAATGGGACATCCATCCAAAAATGTCAAAGGTCCTGTGGTCCAACCTTTGCAATCCACACCTTTTCGCAGTATGGGAGAAGGTGGTATCTTTAAAGATGGCGTCTCTGTCGCCTCTGCCGTCATGCACACCCTCTCGTTTATCCAGAAGGAATAATGCAGCCCAAATAAAAGGGATCCCTCAAAATGATTTCTACCGGTGGCAATGCTGTGTAGGACCTTAAATAAAACCATGGCAGCCCGGACAAAAACAATTGTGAATGTATTCCAATTGCTTTGAACAATTCTTAGTATGTGGAGGACATTGGTGATGAGGGCCTGAAATGGACACCAATGTTTTGGGGTTAATATCCTAAAATGGTGTAACTTTAGTCATATATTTTTTTTCCAGTAATTGCACCTGTTTTGGATTCATCAGCAGTATTGTGGGGAAAAAATGTGAATTTCTGTTTTGCATCTCTGGGTTTGTTCCCTGTTGCCTTAGTCACAATATTGATTTACCAGCTATTTTTCGAAATGTTCTAATAGTCATTGAAACTCTATTCCTAAAGCGTGTTCTTACAAATATCTCTTCCTACCTGCCTTTAATTTGAACATGGCTGTTGTTGCCAAATACAACTTAAATGCTCTAAACCATTTCTGTCCATCTATTTGGCGGTTCACTGGGGCATACTCAGTGAACTGTTGACTAGCTGCACACAGCTATGCTAACTTATGGTGAAAATTATAAGAATCTCACTGTGCTAGGATATTTTGATGTAAGCATCACCTGTTAATTGGTGGCACCAGTTGTATCTTTGCTGTTCACGTAATTGAACGTTACAACTATTGTCCGAGTTATCTATATTGGATAATTCAGACAATAGTTGTAACGTTTTAGGTCTTGCCTAGGCAGCGCTTGCGCTGTCTCTTTGAAGTATGCTGTATTCAGGTATAGACTTTAAGCTATGCCCATTTTCTGCCCATGTTTTCAATTGGCTCCTTTTACTGACCTTTGTAAATGTCCCTCCTTATTACCTCCTTTTCTCCTCTTGTATCCTCCCACGAGGACTGCCCCTGTTACATGTAATGTTACTCAGCATGTTTTAATTAGTCCGTGAGCGCTATTTTTTAATGACTTTTTCCCGCCAGCTGTTGCAGGCAGGACATGCTCTCCCGCAACAGCTTTTTTTCAACCATCAGCTTTATCTTATGATTTTTTGCATCAGCTGCACTGTGTGTTGGACTTGTAAATGTAAATGTGTTGGACTTGTAAAGCGCACAGCTGCCCGTGAGCGTCCCGGCGCTGAAGACCGCTGGGGAACCCGTCCTGGCTTTCCCTGTGAGATGGTCCCTTCTGGGTATCTCCAAGGTGAAACCAGGCATCCCCGGCGTCTGTGGGGGGCTGTTGTAGAGATGAGGCAAGCTTAATGCCCAGAGTTGCCGAGTGTTATCCCTGGTTAGAGTAGGCGCCGAGGTGAGAATTGTCGAGTCCGCTGACCCTGGTCCACAAACCTGCCGCGTCGGGAATTGAAGCCTGGTCCCGGGCCATTCTCTGGTTTCGGGTCTGCCGCCTCTAACCAGTGAGCCACACCTCTCCACTGTAAAACCTTTCACAACTTGGGCGTCACACTTCAGTTTTCAACACAGTGTTTGGTTTCATAAAATGCGGTGGCTGAGGAAGCCAAGCTCTTAGTGAACACCATCAATTTTTTCACAACATGGGTGCCGCGCTTTAGTTTTTTTAGCACAGCACCAGCTTTCAATATATGCAGCTTGTTCAAGAGGCCGTGCTTTTAGTGTACACTGTCAGACTTTACAAAACATTGGCGCTACACTTCAGTTTTCAGCACCCGCTCCAATCAAACATGGCAGCTTGAGGAGGCCGGCAATTTTAGTGCAGAACACTAACACTTTTCACAACATTCAATCAATCAATCAATCATAACACTTGTATAGCGCGCTACTCACCCGGGAGGGTCTCAAGGCGTTTGGGGAAAGGGGTCCACTACTGCTCGAACAGCCAGGTCTTGAGTTGTCTCCTGAAGGCGAGATGGTCCTCGGTCAGTCGAAGGTGGTTGGGGAGGGAGTTCCATGTTTTGGCCGCCAGGTAGGAGAAGGACCTTCCTCCGGCGGTGGCTCTTCGGATGCGTGGAACGGTGGCGAGGGCGTGGCTGGTCGATCGTAGCTGGCGGGTGGGAGTGTAGAAGGTCAGGCGGTCGTTGAGGTACTTGGGGCCCAGGTCGTGGAGAGACTTGTGTGCGTGGGTGAGGAGCCTGAACATGATCCTCTTGTTGACGGGGAGCCAGTGCAGGTCCCTCAGGTGGCCGGAGATGTGGCAGCGTTGGGGGATGTCCAGGATGAGTCGGGCGGAGGCGTTCTGGATGCGTTGGAGTCTTCTCTGTAGCTTGGCTGTGGTTCCGGCGTAGAGGGTGTTTCCGTAGTCCAGTCGGCTGGTGACGAGTGCCTGGGTGACCGTCTTCCTGGTTTCGGTCGGGATCCATCGGAATATGTTGTGGAGCATGCGTAGGGTGTGAAAGCAAGATGAGGAGACGGCGTTGACTTGTCTGGTCATCGAGAGGGAGGAGTCCAGGATGAAGCCCAGGTTGCGTGCGTGGTCTGTTGGCTTGGGAGCGGTGCCCAGGGCGGGGGGCCACCAGGAGTCGTCCCAGGCGGAGGGCGATGGTCCCAGGATGAGGACTTCCGTCTTGTCTGAGTTCAGTTTCAGGCGGCTGGTCTTCATCCACTCGGCGACGTCTTTCATCCCTTCGTGTAGGCTGGTTCTGGCGGTGTCGGGGTCCCTGGTGAGGGAGAGGATAAGCTGGGTGTCGTCGGCGTAGGAGATGATGTTGAGGTTGTGTTGGCATGCGATGGCTGCAAGAGGTCTCATTTAGACGTTGAAGAGGGTGGGGCTGAGTGATGATCCTTGTGGTACGCCGCAGATGACTTCGTTGGCCTCGGATCGAAACGGGGGGAGGCGAACTCTCTGTGTTCTTCCGGCGAGGAACGAGATGATCCACTCCAGTGCCTTCTCTTGGATGCCGATGTTGCTGAGGCGTTGAACTAGGGTGCGGTGGCAGACAGTGTCGAACGCTGCAGAGAGGTCCAGGAGGATGAGTGCCGCTGTTTCCCCGTTGTCGAGCAGGGCTCGGATGTCATCGGTGGCTGCGATCAGGGCGGTCTCGGTGTTGTGGTTGGCTCTGAAACCGGACTGTGAGGGGTTGAGGGATCCGTTCGTCTCGAGGAAGGCGGCCAGCTGTCTGTTGACGATCTTCTCGATGACTTTAGCAGGAAAAGGGAGGAGCGAGATGGGGCGGAAGTTCTTAAGGTCGGTGGGGTCCGCTGTTGGTTTCTTCAGTAGGGCGCTGAGCTCGGCATGCTTCCAGCTCTCTGGTAAGGTGGCGGTGTTGAAGGAGGAGTTGATGACGTCCCGGAGTTGGGGTGTGATGATGGAGTCGGCCTTGTTGAAGACGTGGTGGGGGCAGGGGTCGGTTGGAGATCCGGAGTGGATGGTGTTCATCATGCGGGCTGTGTCTTTGGTGGTCACCGTGGTCCAGGTGCGGAGGGTGGCGGTGGGGGGCGTTGGTTCGACGGTTGGGTGCGTGGGTGGTGCGCCGAAGCTGTTGTGGATGTCGGCGATCTTGCGGTGGAAGAACGAGGCAAGAGAGTCGCAGAGATCTTGTGAAGGAGTGATGTCGTTGTTGCCGGGGCTGGGGTTGGAGAACTCCTTGATGATGCTGAAGAGTTCCTTGCTGTCGTGGGCGTTGTTGTCCAGTCGATTCTTTAGTGATTTCTTCTTGGTGGTGCGGATAAGCTGGTGGTGCTTTCAGGTGGCTTGTTTGAGGGCGGTCATGTTGTCTGTGGTCTGGTCGAGGAGCCAGGCTTTCTCGAGGGTGTGGCAGTTCTTCTTGGAGTCCTTGAGTTCGTCGGTGAACCAGGAGGCCTTCTTGCGTCTGGGTCTGCTGGGAGGGTTCTTCAGTGGTGCGAGGTTGTCGGCGCAGGCGGTCAGCCACTGTGTGAAGTTGCGAGCTGCTTCGTTGGGGTCCGTTGTGCTGGCGGGTGGGCTCTGGCTGAGGGAGGTGGTGAGCTGGTCGGCGGTGATCTTGCTCCAACTCCTGTGAGGTACCTGTTGCGGGTGGTGGTGGGTCGTGGTTCTTTTGAAGCTGAAGTGGACGCAGCTGTGGTCGGTCCAGTGGAGTCCGTGGCGTGGCTGAAGGTGATGTACTTGCTGGAAGAGAAGACGGGATCAAGCGTGTGGCCGGAGTAGTGGGTGGGGGTGTTGGCCAGTTGCTTGAGTTCGAGGTTGGCGAGGTTTTCCAGCAGGGCAGCGGTGTTGCGGTCCTTGTTGTTCTCCAGGTGGAAGTTGAGGTTCCCTAGGAGGGTGTAGTCGGCGGAGGGAAGGGCGTGCGGGCTGATGAAGTCGGCAATATCTTCGCTGAATTGTGTGCGTGGTCCCGGGGGTCTGTAGACGAGGGTGCCTCTGAGGGTCATCTTAGGGTAGGTGTGTATCTGGAAGTGGAGGTGTTCCGCGGTGGCGAAGGTGTCGGTGGAGTCGGTCGTGATGCGGATGGTGTTCTTGTGGACGATGGCGATGCCTCCTCCGGTCTGGTTGATGCGGTCCCTCCTGATGATCTTGTACCCGTCCGGGATGGCGATGGCGATGTCGGGGGCTGAGGAGACGTTCATCCAGGTTTCCGTGAGGAAGGCGATGTCGGGTGACGTTGTGTCGAGGAGGTTCCAGAGTTCCACGGCGTGTCTGTGGACGGAGTGGGTGTTGAGCAGGATGCACTTCAGGTGGTTGCTGCTGGTATTTGGCTTTGCGGGTGCGGTGCAGGTTCGGAGGCAGGTGAACTTGCAGCTTCTGCAGGTGAAGGGTCCGTGGGTGCGTTTCGGGTGGCTCATCAGCAGGCGGGGTTCCAGCCGGCATTGAGTGCATTGAGGGCGGCGGTATCGTAGGTCAGTCGGGTCGTCTTGCATCGGCCGGGGCCAGGGGTCCTGGCGCTGGGCGCGGGCCAGGCACGGACGGGCGCAGACAGGCTTGCCTTTGGTGTGCCCTCGGCGCACAATCGGCGCGCCCGCTGCGCGTCAACGCTGCGCGTACGTGGGGGTGACATCAGAAGGAACCGGGAGGGAGGTGCAGCTGGGTGGCGGGAGCGGGGCGGCGAATGGGCAGGAGGGGGGCGGAGCCGCAGGGAGGCAGCGGCGGGAAAGGAGGGCAGGGGGCGGCTCAGCGGCGGCTGGGTCGCCCTGTGAAAAAAAGGTTAGGAGAGGGAGAAAAAATGAAAGAAAAAACGAAGGCAGCAGCAAGGCAGCAGAGGGCACAGCAAAGGGCACAGCTGATGGGGGCAAAAACGAAGAAAATAAACGAGGGCAGCAGCGAGGCAGCAAAGGGCACAGCAAAGGGCACAGCTGATGGGGGCAAAAACGAAGAAAAAAACGAAGGCAGCAGCGAGGCAGCAAAGGGCACAGCAAAGGGCACAGCTGATGGAGGCAGTAGCAGGGGTGTGTGGGGGCGACCTCACCTGGTTACAGGCTCAGCGGTCGCATTGGCGCCACGCTTCAGTTTTCAGCACGGTGCCCGGAGTTCCTTAAAAATGTCCCCTTCTGCACATGGCAGCAAAAGGCATATTATATTTTTCCCCTAACCACAGCTCTCATGGTGATGTGTTGAATTCCCCAAACTTTCAGGATGCTGTACCTTATCTGGCTAAAAGAGGTCCCAAGGGACACCTAGTAACAGTCTGTGGTACTGCACCATTTCCCTGTTTTGTGCATTTTCTGCTGCTAGTCCGAGACTCCCTTATATCCCATGCAGTACGACAGTAAATATTGCTATACCCACAATAATATACTGCATAGCCAAATACTTATTTTATTTTCAAAGCCAATAGCTCAAACAGTCACTAATGTGAGTCATACTGCATTGCAAATGCTTGTTTGCCTCCTACTGTCAATTCCAGAGAGGTGCTGCAGCTGGTACTTTCACTGCGAACACCATTATAGAGCCAAATGCTCTAAGAAGGTGCTAATGCAAACATGCTTATGCTTAGGCCTACAATCCTTGTCCTTAAGCCTGCAGCGCCAAACCACAATTGTAATGCTTTTATGAAGCATGTGGCGGTATTCACTCAGCTGGCCAGCTATTGCAGCTCCTTCATTGCTTGTCACACTTCTCTTTCATGACTTGTCTGATTGTTATGTGCGTCACTCTCTAGACATGCCTGACTGATTTGACTTTTTGTTTATTAATCTCAAGGTACTTCTTAGAGTTGCCTAATTGCGATTTGTGTCCGATAGTGTGTGTTTCGTGGTGCACTATACCTTGACGTCACCTAATTATACAACCACCACCACAAATAATACATATTATAGAGGCTTAGTCATGCAGGAACACCCTTATTCTTACTTCTTTACAAAATTCTTTAAGTTCTTTTTCCAAGTGCACCTGAGAATTCTACAATAGAAACCCCATTGCACCACTTATTGACATCCCAAGCTGTTTTTCTCACACTATAACATGATACGGTGGGCTTAGTGTGGTTCCAAACATACCCCTTTCCAACAGTGAGTTCAAATCTGACTCAATTTCAAATAACAAGTCCTTGCATCTTCCTCCTACTCAAACACACATATTCCAGAAGTATGTCACAGTGCATTCTACTATCGTAACACAAACAGGCCAAATGCTGAAACAGTAGCATATATGATATAAAAGACATTACAAGCCATAAATGAGCCCATTAGTTATGAGAAGCAGGGCTATGGCCACAACCTAACTTATTTCTTCCTCAGCATCTACATATAATTGTATTTTCCCCTGAGAATTACCGAAAAATATATTCTAGGCAACAGAGTAGTGAACTATGGATGTATGGTATGGGGTGGGGAAAGAATTCTGCTCCGCCAGTGGAGATCATGGAGTTTTACCCATTCCATGCTCTGTGTGGAATACAGAGTTCTAAAAAAAAACTCCACAAAGTAATGTAGGGCAGAGATTTTTCTAGTGGGAAAAAATCACACCTTAGACCTCCTCCCGGCGATATTTTTCATTGTGGGAGGTTGCGGCATGTCGCGACTATTCGTGTTGGGAAATCTGCTTTTCGCGTTGGGGAAGCTGCCACTCGAGTAGAATGTCTACTTGAGCACCATCTGGTGTGAAGCATAGTGACATTCTCCCTGATTTTAGAGTGAGTAGAAAACTCCAGTGCTAAACATGAGTGCCAGCAGCACGACTTCACAGACTTCGCCACTCCGCTGGAGAACCTCCACGAACTCCACCCTGGCTTATGTATGGTTCATTCCACAGTCACCTACTGTGCACTAAAAAATATGTCTTCTAAAAGTCATAATCAGAATCATGCAAATGGATTATCTAAAGAAAAATTGTCCCATCATTTTGCATCCTTAAATGGGTAGCATGAGATAGCTATACATAAGCTATATGCAACTTCAGAGGCAGTACAATCAAACGTGTGCATGACACTAATGTGTGCAATGGCTGTGTCTACCAGCATTGCTACAATAAACAATGGTTGTGTGCCCTAGGAGTGGAAAGTCATGGAGTGGCAGGCAAAATGGGTGCTTGAGGTGTGTTTGCTTAAAGCCTTTCATTTGCAAAATAAATATGCAGACATCTTCCTTGTACATGCATTTTGTTTAATTATTCACAGAATGTCCTAATTACTGCTAAAATCCTCCTAGTGCATCTGGTCTCCTCAAACTTAACACTTAATTTTTGGATACATCCTTGTTGTCTGCATCATAAAATAATATCAATATACCACAATGTATACAGACTTTCAACATGGACAGCATTTGAGTCACTCTTAGATTGTTAGCAAACTATGAAATCCATAATTTGGTTTGAAAAGGTCCAGTCTTCTAAAGAGCAGCATTGGTCTCCAAGTCACAGCAGCACTGAATAAGTTAATCAAATAAGGAAACGTGTTAACACTTTCCAAAACCACATTTCACTTGTTGACAAATATGGACATCCTCTTATTATTATTTGGGCCCACTGACATAATCTTGGACACATTTATTTTGAGCCCAATCTTATCCATGAAGCTCACATATCTTGCCATCAGACACAGTTGCTCCAAAGATATGGAGACTGATTCCCATAGGTAAACATACTAATTTGTGTAAGTTTGCTCCTTTTCGGTATTGAAAAAACAAAAGATTGTAATTGTAACTATACAGCTGCGAGAACTCTGCAGGCAGGGCAAAGAACTATGCACTTGAAATGATATGACAAGCATATTTTTTATGTGTTGAGTTCTCCACTGTCGTAAAGTTACTTTCAAATCATTTGTTTCTGAATACCGAAAAATAGTAAGCTTACACAAATATGTAAGTTTACCCTTGTGAATAGGGTCCAGTGTGTTTTTGTGAGTTCAATACTGCATCATACATGAGCAATAATCACAAACAAGTCTTCAAAATGGTGTAACCCATGTGGCTACACAATAACTACTCTTCACAACTAAGATGAGATTAGTTAAATTTACTATAAATTCAGAAACAAGGTGATGTAAATCAGCCTTAACATTATCGTATAGAAATGCAGGAAAAACAGAACAAGCCCAATTCTCCTAAAGAAATTTACTTTATACAGCAAGAAACATGTGATCAGTTCAACAATGGTGATACAATTAATCAAATAAAAGAATTGAATGTTAAATTGCATCAGTTGATTGTCAAAAGCGAGCATAGGTAACTATATTTCCCTACACTAACCAAGAAAGGGACAATCCTAAACTAAGAGCATCACTTTAGATCAAGCAAAAAGGTGTCAGCTGTCTTCAAGGGAAGAAACTCCCAACAAGAGTCAAGTAGCATGAAGCCACACAATGGCAAAAGCAGAGGTCTGTACCTCTGAAAGTCCTAAGATTAAGATGTCTCTGACCTTCACTACGTTACAACATAAACTATTAGCTTACCTTCAACGTAGATTACATGATTCTCTCCTGTAACTTTCCATAATCTAGGCACAAATTGGCTAATGGAATCATCTTCTCCATAATGATAAATTGTTACTTCATTCATCCTTGACCAATCTTCTCCTCTTCCATGAGAACTCGTCTTCTTGCTCATTACTGTATTCCTTCAAGCCAAATTCCCCCTTCTCATATCTTGCTGTCTAACTAAAACACAAACCCTTCTTTTACTAACTAATGAAGCTTCCTCCACACCTGCAGTGGAAACAAAACCTGCATGAAAAACACATTACATATTGAAGGTTAAATGCAAATAGAAGTTAGGCTTGAAATGTTAACTTGTGCTGCAAACTGTACTTGAGGCCTCTAATTGATGTCAACTTAACATTGCACAAGGTTACAACATGTGTGTACAATTCTAATACACAAGATAAATGCAGTTTCTAAATGAATGAATAAATGCAGTTATAAATGTAAATGTTGTCATTCTAAAATACATTTCTGTAATTATTTTCTAGTAACTTATAGATGTCAACTTTTAGTCTACATATATTAATGCATTAGCTTCACATAAGACAGATTTATGAGCATTTCCCTTAGAGTATGAACATATCAGTACAGCAGAAACCTTTATCAATCACACTTCTGAACACATGTTTTGTAACATTTCAAACTTCACATGGAGTACTTTTAATATGCAGTGTCTCATCTTCTTTTAGTCACAGTAATCATAAAAAATATATTCGAATGCCAGCTACAAATGATTATAATTCACTCATATGGCATCTCAGGATGAAATAAATACTATGCTGCTCCAGATCATTCTTGAAAAGGCGAACCAGTAAGCAATCACAACATCGTGTCCAATATTATACAGAGAAAAGCGCTATGTTGGATTGACAAGCTAAAGGTGGTAATATAGATTATGTAAAGGATTCCTTTGACTTAAAAACGTTATTGAATGCATGACCATGTCATCTCTGTATACAAGAGAATGCATAATCAAAAACCTCGCAGCAAACATGCAGTGTAGCTGGCAGTCTAGTTTGAAGCAACTAAAGTATAGCAATGCAGCTCGTGTTATTCTTAAAGCTAGTATCAGCAGTAAGACAGATGTAAAAAAAGAGACACATACCACCCATTAAGCAGCACACAGTGATTGATTGCTAGTATCTAGAACTGTCTTATCGGACTCTCACAACCTTATCTGAAGAGCAGAAGTATCAATGTACATCCCTAAAGTATGTGGGAAACAATAGAAACACCAATAAAGAATCACTTGTCTTCTACAAGAGCATTCCAAACCACCCAATCAATCAGTGTATTTCTTCTCTCGTGTAACTATTGGCAGACCCAGAGTCTGCTTAGGAACTATGCTATATCAAGGAAGATGTAATGAAACGATGAATAGTCTTCCCTATGTATAAGTTGTTCATTACTCTGTTAGTCCATGTGTGTGTGACACAGTGAGTTGCAGACCTCTATCTACATTACAATTAGTATGTTTGCATATTTGTGCCCATCCCTTCACAATTTGTACATCCAAAGAGTGTGTTAGAACTAGCCATTCAGATTCGATGATTTTTGTCATACTACTGTTATCAAAAGAAATTGTTGGTGTAATGTTCTGGGATTGTGAAGAATGCCTTAGAAATATTTACCACCATAATAAGCATGTCTTCCTCAAGTCAGATGAATACATGATTCTGGATAGCAATATATGAATTCTGTATTATATCACTTCTTGTCTACGGAGTATTTCCTCTCCACTTCAGCTGTGTACCAATAACACCGGGTTTTCATCCAAAATTTTCAATCCACTATGTTTCTTCCTCTGGAATGAGTCTCTCAAGTGTCTGTCCTTGTGCAACATTATACCAGCTCCTGATATCTAGCAGTATGCACAATAAAAGAGAACTCTTATTGTTCAGAAAGTGGCGTTGATGGATGTAGTTCTGGACACTGGCTGAGGATAACTGTCTGATTTACGTATCTCTGCAACTGTCTGTACTAAATATAATTTGACAAGAAAGAACGTTGTGCTTGCCCTTATGTTGTGTTACTATAGATTCAGCAATTGTTGAACTATTTTCTGTTGACCCAACAGTGTATTCTTTATGCTACCAATGAGCTATCTGAATGTGCTGTGACATTTTTTGCTTTATCTGATATGGATATTTACTATACTGTTGTTTTATGTCTGCCATTTTTTCACTAGATTTAAATATATCAAGTGTTACAAAAGCTGTTCAAATCAACGTGTATCAAGTGCTATATTTAATGAAGTTGTGAATGACTCTTGCATGGTTGAGCTTCATACAAAAAACATAGCTATATATTGAAATTATAGATGCACTGTTTGCGATATGCACACTTTTTGCAGCTTCCACATCACTGCTATTTTGAATGGTCAACCAAAGTTGCAACGCATAGAGCTTGAAGGTGGAGGGTCATATGGCTGTTTCTCACCAGGTTGTGCAGTTCTATAGGCTGATAACCTAATGTGCATTGGGCCGTGTGTTTGATCAAATCTTTAGTAGGAATCTGCCATGCCTATCTACAAATAAATGTTACTTCAAAGTATGATTTGTGGGGCACAGCTTCTAATTTTGCTTTTTCAATAAACTAAATGTTTTTTCTTTTCCAATGATCATGACTTTTGTTTAGTTGCCATTCATTTTTCAGCTTTCTTGACTGTCTGTATTCATTCAGGGCATACATAATGCATTCAGTTGATTGATGTTTGATAATGTCTGTTTAGCAACTAATGAAACATGGACATTACCTCGATGGGATGCAAAGCGTCTAATGCTGTCAAAAAACCAAAGAGCCCAGTAGTGCTACAACTGATAACTCCCCTTGTTGGGAATAGCAAAGTTTTTCTTGTAAAACCCTCAACCAGCAGGGATTCCCCTTGGTGGCATGCTTCATCATTGGGGCCATCCCGTTCCACTATGTATCGGGTGTGCTGCGACCTACGGTCTATGTGGGAGTACTTATTGGTCTTTATATGATTATAATGGAGATGGTATAAGATGGAGAGTTGGAGGATAATACTGTGCTATGGTGTAGTCTAAAAATACCTGGCTAGTCGGTATGTCTATGTTATTCCTGGTGCACAGACATAATATCGACTCCACAATATCGAATGGACAAAATATCGAGTAAAAAATATCGAATATAATAAAATATCGAGAACAAAAATATCGTTGTTAAAAATATCGATTACAATAATGATAATAAAATATCGAGTCCAAAAATATCGACTCAAAAATATCGACATGACAAAATATCGATTAATAGTCTAAGTAAAAAATATCGATATTATGTTGAAAAAAGGTAAAAAATATAAATAAAGTGTAATAGTAATATAAATTGTAGTTAATGTTTAGGAGCGGGATGTTGGGTTAATAGGGGATAAGGGTGGGGAGTAATTTAAAATAAGGGTGGGGAGTAATTTAAAATAATTAATTAATTAATATATGTTTGTAAATATTTATATATTTTAATTAATTGTGAAATAATTAATATTAATTAGTTAATTAATTTATATAAATTTCTATAAATTTTTTATTAGTAATTAATTGGTAATTAAATAATATTAATTAGTTAATTGGAAAATAAATCATATTAATTATTTAATTAATTAATATAATTGGTAATAAAATTGTATGTAGTAATTAATTGGTAATGAATTATTATTAATTAGTTAATTGGGAAAAAATAATATAAATTATTTAATTAATTAATATAATTGGTAATACAATTTTATGTAGTAATTAATTGGTAATTAATTATTATTAATTAGTTAATTGGAAAATAAATAATATAAATTAGTTAATTAATTAATATAATTTGGTATAAATTTTGTATTAGTAATTAATTGGTAAATAATTAATATTAATTAGTTAATTACATTATTTAGAGTAATTGTTATATATATATTATTTTGTTATAGTTCATTAAATAATTGGTGAAAAATGTATTAATAATTACATGGAAATAATTACAGCTAATGTGCTAAAAAAAATCATATTTGTTATTGGTATAAATTGTAGTTAATGTTTAGGAGCGGGATGTTGGGTTAATAGGGGATAAGGGTGGGGAGTAATTAAAAAGAAATAATTAATTATGATATGTTTGTGAGAAATTTAAATTATCATTTAATTGGTAAAGATTAAATATTAATTTGTTAATTAATTCATATAATTTGGTACATATTTAGCATTAGTAAATAAATAGTAATTAATTAATATTAATTACTTGATTTAATTATTAATAAATACGTTTTTTTTCCATATATTGTTATTATTAAATATTTGTTTGGGAATAAATATTATAAATAATTATATTTAATTAATTACAGCTATTTTGCTAATATATTAACTTATTAATTATAGTTAATTAATCATTAATAGTTAATTAAATAATATTAATTAAATTTGGGTACAGGAGGAATTTTAGTGTTCAGGGTCAGTTTTCTCTCTTTAGGTAAAGGGGTATTTTTATGTTTCAAGGTCAGTTTTCAGTTTTAGGGTAAAGGGGTATTTTTAGAATTCAGGGTCAGTTTTCAGTTTGTGGGTAAAGGGGTATATTTAAGGTTCAGGGTCAGTTTTCAGTTTTTGGGTAAAGGGGTATATTTAGGGTTCAGGGTCTGTTTTTATTTTGTGGGTAAAGGGGTAAATTTAAGGTTCAGGGTCACTTTTCTGTTTTTGGGGAAAAGGGTATAATTAATGTTCTGGGTCAGTTTTCAGTTTTTGGGTAAAGGGGTATTTTTAGGGTTCAGGGTCAGTTTTCTGTTTGTGGGTAAAGGGGTATATTTAAGGTTCAGGGTCAGTTTTCAGTTTTTGGGTAAAGGGGTTTATTTAAGGTTCAGGGTCAGTTTTCAGTTTTTGGGTAAAGGGGTATTTTTAGGGTTCAGGGTCAGTTTTCAGTTTGTGGGTAAAGGGGTATATTTAAGGTTCAGGGTCAGTTTTCAGTTTTTGGGTGAAGGAGTTTATTTAAGCTTCAGGGTCAGTTTTAAGTTTGTGGGTAAAGGGGTATATTTTTAGGTTCAGGGTCAGTTTTAAGTTTTTGGGTAAAGGGGTATATTTAATGGGTAAGGGTCAGTTTTCAGTTTTTGGGTAAAGGGGTATATTTTTGGGTTCAGGGTCACTTTTCAGTTTTTGGTGAAAGGGGTATAATTAATGTTCAGGGTCAGTTTTCAGTTTTTGGGTAAAGGGGTATTTTTAGGGTTCAGGGTCAGTTTTCAGTTTTTGGGTAAAGGGGTTTATTTAAGCTTCAGGGTCAGTTTTAAGTTTGTGGGTAAAGGGGTATATTTTTAGCTTCAGGGTCAGTTTTAAGTTTTTGGGTAAAGGGGTATATTTAATGGGTAAGGGTCAGTTTTCAGTTTTTGGATAAAGGGGTATATTTTTGGGTTCAGGGTCACTTTTCAGTTTTTGGAGAAAGGGGTATAATTAATGTTCAGGGTCAGTTTTCAGTTTTTGGGTAAAGGTGTATTTTTAGGGTTCAGGGTCAGTTTTCAGTTTGTGGGTAAAGGGGTTTATTTAAGCTTCAGGGTCAGTTTTAAGTTTGTGGGTAAAGGGGTATATTTTTAGGTGCAGGGTCAGTTTTAAGTTTTTGGGTAAAGGGGTATATTTAATGGGTAAGGGTCAGTTTTCAGTTTTTGGGTAAAGGGGTATATTTTTGGGTTCAGGGTCAGTTTTCAGTTCTTGGGTAAAGGGGTATTTTTTGGGTTCAGGGTCAGTTTTTAGTTTTTGGGTAAAGGGGAATTTTTAGGGTTCAGGGTCAGTTTTGGGTTTTTGGATAAAGGGGTATTTTTTAGGGTTCAGGGTCAGTTTTCAATTTTTGGGTAAAGGAGATTTTTGAGGGGTTAAGGGTCAGTTTTCAGTTTTTGGGTAAAGGGGTATTTTTTAGGGCTCAGGGTCAGTTTTCAGTTTTTGGGTAAAGGAGAATTTTTTGGGTTCAGGGTCAGTTTTCAGTTTTTGGGTAAAGGGATATTTTTAGGGTTCAGGGTCAGTTTCCAGTTCTTGGGTAAAGGAGTATATTTTTGAGTTCATGGACACTTTTCAGTTTTAGGGTAAAGGGTTTTTTTTAGGGTTCAGGGTCTGTTTTGTGTATATAAAGTGTGAGAATTTTTTTATAAATATTACAAATAATTGAAAGATTTTTGTGAAAAAATGTTGGTCATTTTTATGCTAAAAATAATTTTTTTAAATACTCAGCAAAAAATATACTACTAATATATGTTAATAATATTTATAAAATATATATAAATATTTGAAAATTTTTACACTATAACATTATACTAAAGTAGCTATTCTAATTTATACATGGTCAGTCTTCAGCACCTTTCCACATATTACTTTCACTTGAGTAGGAATAGTAAATAATAATTGGTCAGTGTCCAGCAACTTCTCTGATAATACTTTGACTGGAGTAGGAATAGCAATTATTAATTGGTCAGTGTCCAGCACATTTGCATATAATTTTACATTTGTGTGTTATTATATTACAAGACAATGCAAAATGGATGTTTTCAAAAAACTTTATTACAATTTTCCAATTTTTTCATGTGTAATACAATACAATCACTATCAAATATAACATTAACATTTTTGGAAATGTATTTGCAGAATAACACATTATCATTTATGTACATGTTTTAATTTGTCACACAACATTTTTTCACAACATTTTTTATGTCAAAACAAAATATTATTATCAATCACTTTCTGTAACAAGTATTTATATTGAAATAAATAAAATTCAAGTTATTTTTCTGTTTGTTCCATTTATATTTAATAATGTTAATATTATATATTAATATTATTAAATATTTAATTTTAATATATACATTTTTATAAAGTAACATGACAATTATTATATTTGCTCAAGATATGGAAATACTAATTAAGACATTTTTTTTCACATATTTCTGACAATGTTGTTTTTAAATTATACATATAAATATATTATGTTGTTAACTTTATAACTGTAAAGGGGAATAATATGTTTAATAATAATATCTGGTATTGGTAAAAGATTATTTATGCAATTATATACTTTTATAATACTTAGACATTATTATAAAAAAAAAATAATTAATAAAAATAATAACAAATATATTTATTATTATTATTATTAATTAATAAACTTAAACATGTATCTTTTCTTTTCAGAAATACATACATTCAGAGAAATAAAAATACATTATTTAAGGGCATTATTTATATAGTAAATGGTTATCATTTTTATATTAATAATAATAAATAAGTTATATTATTTATTATTATTAATTATTTACAAAACAATTAATAATGTTTAGTTATAAACAAACACAAACTTATTCCTATAAATGTACACAAAAATTAATTTTTTACATATATCATTTCAAGTGTTACATAATTATTTAATATTATTAATATATATTAATTAATATATATTAATTAATATTAAAGAAATTTAATTTTTTTTAACAGTTTAAATTATAATGAGTCTACTTTATTAATTTGTTACAATAACAATGTGTATGTATTATATTTTTATACTATAACATTGTATTTTCTATGATACCTTTTCAAAATTGGTTTAAGGGGACTACTTTTTTACCGCGTAAGGTTATTGCGCTTCATTCAAGACTGGAGAAGCTCGCGGTTGGGAGTTGCTTCGTGTGGAGAGAGGTAAGGTAAATTTTATATACCATTTATGACTGAGTGGTAATGTTTGAGGGTATATTCGAACTGTGTAGTGTTTTTGTGTGTATGTATGATTTGTTAATGTAGCGTTTAGGTGTAATGTCGTCGTTATAGATGCGTCGTGTATGTTTTAGTTCTAGTGTTATTTGAATTGTTAGGAAATGTCTTCTTACATGGTTAATGTTAATTGTGAGTGTATTTACAAATTTTATGGGCTATTTGTGGGTGGGTTTCGTTATGTATGTTTTTTTACAGGTTCCGGTTCCTCGCATGAAAACTACATGGAAGGAAGCGTGGTTTTTTTCGGAGATACTAATGTATGACTTATTATGGTTATATTTTTACGTGTATCTCCTATTTTTCGTGTTTGCCAGGAGCGGATTTTAATAATTTTAACCTTTTTTCGGGATTTTTGAGGGTTTTGTATTGGATTGATACATTGGTATGCGTCACCGTTTTTTAAAAAGTTGTGTGTATATCACTTTAAATACTAAAGTGTCCACACTACTGTTTTCGGGATTTCCTGGAGCGTTTATTTTATTTTTACATAATTTTCGGGTTTTTGATGGTTTCCCATATTGGATTTTTCGTACTTTGTAATGGATTGTATGGATTGTATTTTGCTTCATTACGTCTCTTTCATCTACAGAAATTGTAATTATTTTTATATTTCTATTTATTGGGTGGGAAATGTCGATCTTTATGTAATGTGTATGTGTGATGTAATTATAAATATTGCATATTTGTTCAGAAATAATGTGCAAAATTTTGATAAGTTTGTAAAACAAATATGTCTTATTTATAATTGTTTAGAAATGTTTATGATTGTTATATGTATCATTATTGTAAGATGATATTAGTATATTTAGTCGATATTTTTATAGTAGGGTTTTAGCTATTATTGCCAGATATTCTAATCCTCTAGTTGTAGGGTATAGTGTGACTTGACTTTGCAGTAGTCGGAACATTTGTTTAGTTTGTTTACTTAGTTTTGGACCAATTTGGGTCACAGATTGTTCCATTCTTAGTTCTTGATAGCTTTGTTCTTTTATCAAAGCTTCTAGTAGGTTATGGAATGTGGGTCTTGTTCTGCTTGTGGTAGCTTGGAAAGCATTATGCCACCCTTCTACACTGTTGTTGGTTTTAGACTCTTGGTTTAAAGTACTAAGATAGACATTCCACCAAGGGATTTGGAATTTGGGTTGGCGTCGATGTCCAGATCTGTGCAACCTTCCCACCCAAGTATCTTCGAAATAATCCAGTAATGGGGTTAGTTTATCTTCATTCCTCTTGTAATATGTGCTGTCAATTAATAAATTATAGTGTTCCGCTACATCGGTAACAGGAACGTAGGCCAGTGCTATCAATTTTTTAATTTGATAGGCAAAGGTGCTATCTGTTGAGTACAAAATACTTAAAGTTGATTTTTGGAGATGTCTCCATATGCTCTGATTGAAATGATAGTAGCAACCCTGGATTGCTGTGTGGGGAAATAATTTCAAAATGCTATTAATCATAGCTAATTCGAAATCAATAATTATTTTTTCTGGAAAATAATTATTGATTTCATTTTTGAGAACATTTAATATTTCTGTGTAAGTGTTTTGCTGTTTGTTTGGTAGCAAACAGTAAATGAAAGGGATGTTATAGTTATGGTATAACCCGTGGATGGAATATAGTTGATAAAAAGGTTTTGGGCATGGTTTAAATGTTCCATCCATCATCCATTGGGGACACTGTTGGATTTTTCTTAAATTACTTGCAGTTGCAAACATTATGATTCTGTTTGTACTGCTTTCATTGTCAAAAAGGATACATTTGTCTTTATTGTGTGTGATGGACGTTTCTGGTGAAATAATAATTTCCTCAAAAGTAGTAGGGTTGGGTGGGGTTGTGGAAGTGCGTCTTTTAGTGTATGCAATTGTGCGTTTTAGGGAGTCAATAGAGGGTAGTTGACCTGAAGCATGGGCTGGAACTTTTAACAGTTCCTCTTTAAGGATTTGTGTTGTTGGTCTATCACTTTGTGTGCTAGCAGTCTTTATACTTTCTAAAGCATCTCTTATTTCAATTTCTGTGACATTGGGGGGATGATTGTGTTCCCTGGTAAATAGCACATTAGTTTCCTCTGTAGTAGCCCTTCCATAACATTTGTTTGAGTAATATTTTGTACATTTCCAGAAAACTTTTCTACCACTTTGTCTTTCCTGGCTATAAACATAACCCATATAACATAACAGTAATTTATTTTTCTGTGACATAACAAATTCTGCACCTTCTGTCATTTTGTTTTACTTGTTCTAGGAAAGAGTAGAAAGAAACAAAATCAAATAACATATATTTCACTTAGTGGTGCTAACATAATTAATGTTGTATTTATACTTACGTTTACTAAAAGTAGTAATCACAAATGCAGAACTGTATTTTGAAGGACTTTCTTGTATGTATTTCTTTATTTACTGTTGGTATGAAAATATAGAAATGCTAAGTTAATGTTTATACATAACAAACGTTTTTCCTAGGAAAAAGCAGTTTTTTAATTTGCTTAGTACTACATTTGATGTGAACATTACATATACTTACTTGTTTAAATAGTTGAGTTGTAGTATTTGGTGGAGTACATCAAGGTAGTAAAGTTTAGATCTGTAGAGAAGATAGAATAAATACATGTCACATATGATAAAAATTATTTTGAAGCGTTGGGAAATTGGAAATATTTAAAAGTATACTAACTTCTAAATATGTACTTTTCTTTGCTGTAGGTAGAATAGATGTATGATGTATTCACAATATCTGTAGAGGAAATATAAAATACATAACATGGTGTTAAGAACATAGTTCTTGTTTTTATTGGAAGTTTTAGACAAATTGAAGTATACTTACATTTTTTACAAGGGTAGTCTTGTCTTTTGGTATAGTTGATGTAGGATGTTTTTATTGGATCTGTAGGGAAGATGTAATATGCAAGATATGTTGTTTAGAAATTAGCATTTTAAATATTGGTTGTTTACTAACAAAAACATATATACTTACATGTTTAATTAGTGTAGTTCTATACATTTGTAGTGTTGAAATCGGAAAATCGCTGAATATCTGTGAATAAAATGTTTTAAATTAAGTATGAATCTTGTGAAATACTGTTTAAAAACAGCTGTTGTTGTATAACAGACCATTAATATATACTTACAATCTTATTTTGCAGGGGAAGAAATAGGAGCATGTATTAGGAATTTTTTTGTAGTACTTTCTATCAGAAAAGTAGGAGGAGATAAAAATTAAATAAGTCGAAGAGTTAGGAGATATAAGTAAAATAATAGACTACTAATTTACATTGTTAAATAATGGAATGTAACTTACTTGAATGATTAGCTAGTGAGCTGGATCTTTAAAGATGTTTGTTCAGGAACAAAATCTTCAGAGTGTTGGCATCTTCTTTCTATGGAGTTAGCAGCAGCAAATGGTAGAATGCATTTATCCCTTTTATAGTATGTGTATTTTGTGTGCTTGGATTTGATTGGTTGTAGGATGAAAGGAAGGATTGTATAGGCTAGTTTGAATTTTTTTATGTTAATTGGTGTGTTTGTTGATGTGAGAATGGTGGTATGTGGTGCTTTCCGCATTAAAGCAGGTTAGTTGTTAAATAAAATAGATGTGTAAGTGTAAAAATATTATGAACATTTTAGTTACATGTAAGGATTCTTTTTAAAATGATAGAACGCATTTAATATAATGTATAGCAATGATGATAAATAGTAATGTTATAAAAGTAACAGGTATTATATGTAAAATGTTTTTTGTATAGAGCAATGACTTTTATAGACCATTAATATGGTATTTTAGACATGAAAGGGTACAAAAAATAACTCGATATTTGTTTAGAAACGATATTTTTGTACTCTATATTTTAGTAGTCGATATTTTTGTAGTGTTAGGTGTAATTTCATGAACAACGATATATTAGTAGTCGATATTTAATAAGACGATATTTATGTACTCGATATTCTAAATACTCGATATTTTTTAGTCGATATTTTTGTATTTTGTGTAATAAGTATACAAAGTCGATATTTTTGTAGTCGATAATTATTCAACGATATTATTGCTAGTCGATAATGTGACCGTCGATAATATTTCAGTGATCCGTTATTCCTGTGTCTAGTCGGTATGGTTAAAAACCAGGGGGTTGTTAGAAGATAAGTTTATAATGTGCCTTAAACCCAGGATCACAAGCACATGGGTGAGGGTTTAACGAGAAAAACTTTATTTTTCCCAACATGGAGAATTATCAGGTGTAAGACTACAGGGTTCTGTTTGGTATAACAATATTAGATTGAGAAGGACAAAGTAGTCTATTCTCTTCCTCCTCCCTTTTGTTTTCTGATATGTCAAAAAAGCAGCCATGTTGACCATGCACGGGTGGAATACAGTGAATGTATATCCATAATATTAAAAGGCCAATAATTGTGCTGCTTGTTCAGCGTACGAAACTTTGTAATTAGATTGGTCAGTTTGTTTTATCTTGCCTGATCTTCCGCCTTCCAGGTTCTGCTTTGTCATATATTAAGATGAGATATAACTAACAGCCTGAAGGGATACGATTTATGCCTATTAGTAAAAGGTATCTTTATTTTGTGTAATCCGTTGAGCAATGCTTCTGTCTGTGAATGTAGCTAAATAAGCCTCTGTTTGAGGACCCTTTCACAAAAATCAAATTCTACTGAACATGAGTTCTTCAATACGATTTGGAGAGAACTGTGAATTGAGATATATATTTAGACCATTTCCTTGATTCAGTTCATATTAATAACTTGTCCTCAACCTGCCAAGACACTGCCACATCTCCCAGCAACTACGCACACTCCACTGGCTCCCCATCAAAGCTAGATTCACCTTCAAGATGCTAACCCACATTCACAAGGCCCTACACGACACCGAACCAGCATAACTGAACAGCCAACTCAAATTCCACGCACCCCAAAGGACCCTACGAATAGCCCAGCTCTCCTACACTGTGGTCCCTTCGCACCAGAAAGACCAGATCAGGAGGCCGCACCTTCTCCTTCCGCGCAGCCAGAGCCTGGAATGACCTTCTGCTCCACCTCAGACAGATAACATTGCTCCCCATCTTTGCAAGAAACTTCAAAACCTGGCTCTTCGACAGACCCCCTCCTTGATGGACTGGAACCTGCGAACCCCCCCACACACCCAGCACCTTGAGACCCTTATGGGTGAGTAGTTGCGCTTCATAAACACCTGATTTGATTTTTGATTTAGCAAAGTACAAAGAGGTACATTTTAAAATGGAGGGTTCTGTATTCCCAATGATATCCACATTCCACCCTTGAGTTTACAAAAGTGTGTATCTGTTAACCTTCACTCACCTGATATTCAGGTTGTTCAACTTGAGAAATGAGACGCTAATTCTCTGCCGCCCCTAAAAGCCTATACTAGCCCAACTAGATGTACAACTCATCTTGGCTAGAATAGATTCCCTGGGGAAGGGAGAAAAATGGGACAAAATAATAAACAAAAAAGAAACACTCCTCTGGTTACGGCTCACGTTGATTAGACGTCACTCCTTTCTAGCTTAAAAGCCTTCAGCAAGTCTAACCTCTGGGAGTTGACAAGTACATCTAAAACATAAGCGAATATGTTATCACACTTCTCTTATAAAAACCATGTCTTGTCTTTTTCTATATATGTTTATAACATTAGTCAAAAAAATACCTGTGTGTAAAACGTGATTCTGATTCACCATAAGGAGTTTTTATGACAAAATGCTATTATTCATATCTTTAAATCTGTGGAAATAAAATGACAACAATCACTGACCTGCACTGTTATTCCAGTACACTATATAGTATGGCGTTTGCACTAACTTACTAAATAATAACTTCTAAAAACATACGAATAGTATTCACATTGTTCACTGAGTCTTAATAGGCTCTCAATAAAGTTCATTTGCTCCTCTTGTGTTTTTTTTATGCTCAGATTTGTGATCGTGGCAACAGAAGAGTACCGGATTTTGCTCAGGGATTCAAAGGTAAGTCATCGGAAGTTTCAAATATCTGGTTTTTCTGTTTTGTAGCTCCTTCGTTATTACCAAAGTCTTGACTCTGTAAACAATGCTCGGAAAATCAAAGAATACGCACTCGCAAAAACAAATGGAGTTGGTAATTACCCTTTTTCCTTTATGTGCGTTTCTCTCTATGCAAGCGTTTTCAAAGATCTTACTTGATTTATGATTTCAATTTCTTTTGTTGCAGATCAGACAGGTTTCCCCTTTGAATCGGAAAGGAAGATTTGCCGCATTGGTGTCACCATGGAAACACTGCCGGAGCTGGATAACCGCCAAAACAGTTCTCGCGTTGGGAAGGTGCCTTGAAGACTGCAGAGGAACACACAGGACTGGAGCTGCTTTGGAAATCAGGTGAGGAAGAGGATTCAACGAGCACAAGTGAGTTCTGTTGTAATGTGGGGCCTTTAATACTGTTTCTTTGGGTGGGGTTCTCCAGTTAGGGTGTGGTTAGATAATCATGGGAAGCATGCTTCAACTACCATTAAGACAATGCGCTGAGTATGCAAATGAGCCCCTGAGCTCAAAGTGAATATCCAGTTTATTCCTGCATCAGGTTGTACAATGAGTATGCAAATGAACCCCTGAGCTCAAACTGAATATCCAGTTTATTCCTGCATCAGGTTGTACAAAAACATTCACTTTGTCCTCTGCTTGTGCAAAAGGAGCCAACTTAAAAACCCCTCATAATAAAATCTAAAACAAGGAACATTATTCTTGACAAAGTAAAAACAAAAGACACACAGGGCCAATCCTCATTACACAGTATGGGGCTGGGCTATGTTCTTAGTACAAACCCTAACAGTATCATAGTTCATGCAGATTTGTAGAGTGCACTATCATTCGATAGGGTATCCTGGTGCTGAGAAGGCGAGGGTCTAGTCAAACCTAGGGCCTAGTGGGACTGCTCAAAAAGCCAGGTATTCAGCCTCTTGTGGAATTAAAGAAGTGAGACAGAGGCTCTTATGTGTAGGGGGTGGTTGTTCCAAGCTTCAGGAGTAATGTATGAGGTGGTTTAACCACCGGATCTGGTTTTCTGTATGCGTGAGATGTATGCACGTTGGAATCCAGATGAGTGGAGGTCTCTGGAAGGTTTTTAAAGCAGGTTTGATTGTTGAGGTATGGTGGGCCAGGGTTATGTAGTGCCTTTAAAGTGTAGATAAGGAGATTGAATTGCTCTTGTTTGTGTATGGGAGCCAGTGGAGCTCCTAAAGGTGTGGTGTGATGTGAGTGCAATGTGGGAGGTTGAGAGGGATTAATTCCACCGTCTTCTGAAAAGTCTGTAGTCATCTGGTGAGTTTCGTTTTTTTTGTTGATCCCTGCATAGTGGGTGTTCCCAAAGTCCATCTTGCTTGTGACAAAAGTATGAGTGACGACCTTCCGGTTCTTAATTGAGAGGCATTTGAAAATCTCCCTCAACATCTTCAAGGTATGGAAGCATGAGGCAGTGATGGCATAGACTACGGTGGTCATGCTGAGTTTGCTGTCAATGATGATGATTTCGATCTTGCTAGAGTTCAGCTTCAGACAGTTGACATTCTTCCAGTGGGTGATTTCTGTCATGCAAGCACTGAACTTGATCTGGGAGTGGGGGTCTTGTCTGTGAAAGAGAGCATGATTGGTGTGTCATTGGTGTAGAAATAAGATTTACATACACAAGTGAATTATTCAATCACAAAATATTTTCTAACAGCAGTTCAAAACAGTTTGCAGTGCTTGATGCTTTTAAAGGATAGGTAAGCCTGGCTACCCTCCAGGCCAAATGACAGGGAAATAGGTGGCCGCAGGGCATGGATCTCTATGGTCCTCAAGTGCTTTGCAGATGGCAAGACCCTATCCATAAGCAATTGATTAAAGTATAAAGTATGTTTCTATCAGCTACTCTGGTTCTTCTTGACACATTAAACATTATTTGTGTAGGCGTGAAGACT
The DNA here is from genome assembly GCF_964261635.1 of Lissotriton helveticus. Taxonomy (NCBI): domain Eukaryota; kingdom Metazoa; phylum Chordata; class Amphibia; order Caudata; family Salamandridae; genus Lissotriton; species Lissotriton helveticus. The sequence goes on along the minus strand of NC_136061.1, from coordinate 1,082,879,332 downwards.
CATTTGTTTAAGCCCAATCGCTGAAAATCTGATAATTGAATAAAAGAGTTAAGACATCACAGCATAGTGAGAATAACTCACAATTCCTTTCCATGTAATCCTTAATTTCTTGACCTGTTACAAAACACCAAGATTTTGTTTACATCTAGCAGCTGTGGGAACAATCCTTCTAGGTTTCTAGCAAGCTGAATCCCATTCAGAAGCTTTCTCTTCTAAAGGGTGTTGTTGTCTCGATGTCTGGACATCCTGTGGAAATGTTTCATCTTACATAGTGAACCGTCCAGTAGGACTTTCCTTCTTCAGCGAATTGGGACTAAAATTAAAGATGTGAAAAACATCTGCCCTCATAGGATCAAGGTCCCTTTACTGCTAATTGATTGACTTTTCTTACATTTTCTGGCAGCCCAGGTCTTGTCCATAAAGAGCACAGCCTGCAGTGATTAGAGTGGGACTCCAAAAAGTCATTTACTGCAAATGTCTATCAGAATGAGAAGGTGAATTTATCTGTGTTGGCCCATCAATAGCAATTACGCATCTGGAACAGAAAGTAGAAAATTTGATGAAAATGCCAGGAGAGTAAAAATAAAAACATGCTTGCCATCTCTATATAGGATTACCAGAACTATTTCTGCCCTGTGCTGCCTGACTTGTGGCACCACTAATGAAGACCAGAAAGACATAACTGAAACCTTTCATCTGGTCCTGGAGAAATTCATTTGCTGTGATCCCTCTGGATCTGTTCTAAAACTGAGAAAAACTGTAAGCTGAATGTTCAACCTCCATGCAAAAGGCCCCTGGCATACAGGCACTGTCTGATCATGATGGCTGCAAATGATTCCAAATCCACTCACCAATCACTGGAATCACTTAAAAATCCAGATACCCAGTTGCCTACAAATTTGGTGATCCCACTGAATAGCTTGCCTTTATAGATTTCATTAGGTTTTGCAGAAATAACCAAAATCCTTGGTCAGCTCTGCTACCATTCCTGATCTTGTGCCCCAAGATAATTGATACTTTGCACTGCCGACCTGTTATCCATTGGGAGCTAAGCACAATTCCTTTGTCCCAAGGGAAGCGCATGATTGCAAAAAAAGAACTGCTGAGCATTCCAGGCACTTGACATATAGATGTAACTCTTTTTCTGACTACTTTTCTCCAGCGCAAACCTCTCTACAATGGGCTCCTTATTCTAACCTGCAGGCATCTGATTTCAGTAATATCATTGGTTTCAAGCCAAAAATTACCTTTCAATTCTCAGACTCTTCTGTGTTGGAGACCCCCTTCCTGATTTGCATTTTCTTATCTTAAAAAGTTCATAGTGGAAGTCAACTGGAAAAATTTACTGTACAGATGTGACTAGCAGCCCCACAATCCTGGCCAGAACATTCAGAAGAAATAGGTCTACTGTCAACAAAATTTGCTTCAACCTCTACCTATTTTTCAAGATAGTAAACAGAGTGTTTGTTACAGCTGAGACCCTTAGGATGGTCTTCGCTCAACTTTTTGCCTGCCTGCCGCCATTTTTCTGACTTTGTTTTATCTGGTTTTAGGACTCTGCACACTTTACCACTGATAACCGGTGCGGCAGTGCTTGTGCTTTCTCTCCTAAACATGGTAATCTTGATTCACCCACAACTGTCATATTGAATTTACATATAAGTCCCGAGTAAAGTGCACTGTATGGGCCTGGGGCCTGTAATTTAAATGCTACTTGCGGAACTGCGATTCAGAAAAGGGGGTGGTGATGAACAGAGTGTCTGAATTAAGCAGACCACTCTTACCCAGTCCAAAGATCAGGGCTTGATCCATTACCGTTATTTAGCTCACTGCCCCATCCCAGCTCAGAACCTGGCTATATGCAAATTAGTCTGTCCCTGGCCCAGTGCATCATGGGAACAGGGCAGACCAAACTACCAAGCCAATTCTTCACCAGAAAGGAGACAAGCTACCGGGGACTTGTGGAACTGCAACACTGACTGTGCCTCCCACATAAATACCCCATCAACCATGTCCCAGGCCTGCCACTGCAGAGCGTGTTTGTATTTGTAAACTGTCCTGTCGACCTGGCAAGTAACCCCCTCTTACCAGGTCTAAACCGTCCCTTTACATGCATATAAGTCAACCCTAAGGTAGGCCCTGCATAACACACAGGGCAGGGTGCAGTCTAGTTAAAAGTTAGGGCATGTACTTTAAACTTTACATGTCTTCGTAGTGAAAAATGTCTAATTTAATTTTTCACAATTGCCAGGCCAATCTTTCCCATTGGATAACTTTGAGATTACCTTATTAGATCTTTTAAGTGTAATCTTCAATTGTGAAAAGATAAACTTTTCAAGTTTACTGTCACTAAACTCACAATCTGAAATCACAACTTAAGGTGAAGTTGGATTTTGAATTCCAGTTTAGCAAATTACACTTTTACTTCCGTTAGCCATTTGGTGCCTTCTGCCTGTCTCTGGAATACACATGGGGTGGGTGACAGCTGGCTTCATGCATTCCCTCCAGACTGTCACACATAAAGGAAGGGTAGGTGTGCTTGAGTGGTCATCTCATGCATATGGTCCATCCTGAGCAGGATGGGTAGAAGGAGCTGACATACCTGAAAGGACTGTGTCACACACAAAGTATTGATTACCCCCCTCTAGTGTGTCTAGAGCCAGGGCAGGAAGGGAGAACTTCTGTGCAGCTCATGGCTTTCTTTGAGGTCTTCCCCATTTCAAAGGCACCACTGGGTATAAGTATTGGACCTCTGGCACTACCAAACCAGTACACTTCTGGTCCTGTGACTACTCTGCCAGTAGGAAGAACAGTTGTGCTGCTGAAGGACAGCCACTCTGCTGGACTTCTGGTATGGTGCACGCTGCCTTGCTATGCTCTTTCCTTGTTAAGCTTCCCTGCTTCCTGCTGGTCCCCTGCATGGGTGTGAAGGACTAGACCTGCATCTCTTGAACCCAGAGTGACTCCAAGGGCTTGCTTGCTTACCTCCTGCTTACCTCCTGTCGCCTAAGTCTCAGGGACAGGAAAAACATAGAACCCTCATATTCCAATACTTGGGCTCATCTTCTTGTTAGTCTATCCTGTCAAGTGGTGCCACCCCAGTCCTGTCCCCTACAAAGTGGACCTAAGGGTTTGATCCAGTAGACGCTGTGAGATCAGCATTGACGCATTGTTGTGGGAACCACACTGGCCAGTGGAATCAAAGCATCCTCTGCTGCGAAATCTGAATTGATGCATTGTAATTGTAGCGGGAACCTGAAAGGCGGATTGCACTCAAAACCGCTCAATCGCATCTGGAACCACCGCCTCAGAACCAACATATCGCCGCTACTGTGTGGAGAAGATCGACAAATGACCCGACAGCAAGGCACAACCATGTCAGAACCAGCACTTTCTTCAATGGAACTGATGCATCACCTCAGTTGCGTTGAGAACTGCGGCGCAACACCCCAACTGCATGAGGATCATCAAAGCATCTTGTGCTGCAACAAGGATAAAGGTACTTTTGCTCAGTGGGCCCTGGGTGAGTCCTTTAGCCGGTCTTCACTCCAATGTGTGTGGCCTGAACTCTTGACTTTGTCCGGTGCCAGCGCGTCCAATTACATTTTGAGCACTATTCGCTTCAAAGCACTATTTTTGCATTTAGTCTTAAAAAATTCATATCTCGAGTTCTTCTAGATGGATTTTTGTTGTTTTGGTCTTTCTTAAATTATAAAATTAGTCTTTTTGTGATGTTTCATTGTATGAAGTGTTCCATAAATATTTTACACATTGCCATTTACCTCTTACGTTAAGCCTGACTGCTCTCTGTCAATCTACCAGAGGGTGAGCACAGAAATACTTAGGATGTGTTGTGACTTACCCTGACTAGAATTGTGGTTCCTTCTGGAACAGGGTGCATACTTTTGCCAACCAGAAATCTAATTTCTAACAGTGTTACTGATCACGAAGGCTGTAGTACTCGTGGGTCTTAATTAAGACGTTAACTGATACCTGTCTAAGAGTTTCACCTCCAGTTAAAATTCGGAATATGATGCTAACTGCTAGACCATAAAAATCTAATTGTCCTAAAAAATGTGCATTCTTACACCCTGCACTCTCAGAAAGATAAGGTTTAAGAGCAGATTATAGTATACACAGGAGAGCTGTGCACTCTCAGGTCTGTCTGTGACAAACACGTGATTGTTGGGATTCATAAATGGACATTGTTTGGTACACATCCTATAAGGTTTAGAATATCAGTTCATAGGAATTCCTAAAGAGCCAGCCTTGGGGCATAGTTCCTAACTCTAGAAGCCAAATCTCACATTTCTCAGCTAGCAAAATCACTCTGTGCCCATTCTCACAGGATATCAGGGTCAACTTGAATGACAGCTTTTTGGCCATCAGGGTAATTTCCAAGATATTGCTCAGAGGGTCTAACAGTCCCAGAAGCTTGTCCATGACCTGTCAATCCCCTTATTAGGATCCTTAAACAAAGAAAGTGTTTATTTTGGAGTTCAGTTTGGGGAAAAAACAACACTGCCATTATAAAGGCACCACTCACTCTGCTCAGAGGTGATTTCATTCCTCCAAAGTAAATAAATATGAAATCATTGAAAACACAAATAAATAAAATAAATAAATACATGATTACATTATCATTTTCAGAAATAGAGACTGCTCTGACACTCTGGTATGCCAATGGGTCTCAGGGCTAAACATATATTTTGGTTGCTGAATGAAGAATCTTCCACCGTCCGGAGCCTCTGTGAAGCGGTCGCTCCCCTCGCTGCTCCCTGCTTACCCACAAGTGGTATCGTAGCGCTGTAATTTGCCTCGCACTGCTTTTAATCTTGCACTACCATAGTAACGCTTATTGCCAGACTTGAACGCACTGCTATATATAGAATCATTGTAGCGCTTTATTAGCAGACCGTGATCAGAATCATCGTAGCGCTTCATGAGCAGACTGTGATTTGTATTGTACTGTGCCATAATCAATTGCTGTGCCACTCGCTTTGCATATTGTTGCCTGATTGTGCTGCCCAGTCGATATTGCTTAAGTAAGGTCGTGCCCAATCTCGTTCTGTTCCCACTTGTGGCTTGCAGCCAGCTTGTTGTTTGTTTGTTGTGCCTCCCGGCCCGGCCCTCCGCCCCGCTCCCGCCTCCCAGCTGCTCCTCCCTCCCACAGAGAGTGTATGCTCTACCTTCGCAGCTTCAGCTCTGTGACCGTCCGGAGCCTCTCTGAAGCAGTGCTCCCCTCGCTGCTCCCTGCTTACCCACACGTGGTATTGTAGCGCTGTAATTTGCCTCGCACTGCTTTTAATCTTGCACTACCATAGTAACGCTTATTGCCAGACTTGAACGCACTGCTATATATTGAATCATCGTAGCGCTTTATTAGCAGACCGTGATCAGAATCATCGTAGCGCTTCATGAGCAGACCGTGATTTGTATTGTACTGTGCCACAATCAATTGCTGTGCCACTCGCTTTGCATATTGTTGCCTGATTGTGCTGCCCAGTCGATATTGCTTAAGTAAGGTCGTGCCCAATCTCGTCCTGTTCCCACTTGTGGCTTGTAGCCATCTTGTTGTTTGTTTGTTGTGCCTCCCGGCCCAGCCCTCCGCCCCGCTCCCGCCTCCCAGCTGCTCCTCCCTCGCCCCACCCCCCCCCACGATCCACTTATGACAGATGCTTTTGCGCGCAGCATTCACGCGCAGCGGATGTGCCCCATGCACGCTGGAGGTGCACCAAAGGTAAGCCCGTCTACGCCCGTCCACGCCTGGACCGCGCCCAGCGCCAGACCCCCTGGCCCCACATATCCCATTCCTCCCGCATCTCTTATGACACCGCTACCCTCTCAGCCCTTAACCCCGGCCGCACACCACAATGCTACCAAGCTGCCCCAGGACACACCCATGGACCCTTCACCTGCCTTTCCTGCAAGTACGATTGCATCAGGACCCACTCCAAATCCACTAACTCAAAACAGAACTCCGACAACAACCACCTAAAGTGCATCCTGCTCAACACCCGCTCGATCCACAGACACTCCATTGAACTTTGGAACCTACTCGACACCACATCGCCGGACATCGCCTTCCTCACAGAAACCTGGATGAACGCCTCATCAGCGCCCGACATCGCCATAGCCATCCCGGACGGCTACAAGATCATTTGAAAGGACCGCATCAACCAAACGGGAGGAGGCATAGCCATCGTCCACAAGAACACCATCCGCATCACGACCAGCTCCGACGATAATCTCGCTTCTGCCGAACACCTTCACTTCCAGATCCACACCGACCCCAAGACGACACTCAGAGGCACCCTCATCTACAGACCTGCAGGACCCCGCACACAATTCAGCGAAGACATCACTGACTTCATCAGCCCACATGCCCTCCCCTCCGAGAACTTCATCCTACTAGGAGACCTCAACTTCCACCTAGAAAAGAATAACGACAACAACACCACCACCCTTCTGGACAACATGGCCAATCTCGGACTCAAACAACTTGTTGACACCCCCACCCACCTTGCCGGACACACGCTCGACCCAATCTTCACCTCCAGCAAACACATCTCCTTCGACCACACCACAGCTCTCCACTGGACGGACCACAGCTGCGTACACTTCAACTACAAAAAGACCACGACCCACAACCTATCCCCCGAAGAAATTTGAACAAAATCACCACCGCCCAGCTCTCCTCTTCACTTCACCTAAACCCTCCTGCCAAATCATCGGACCCAAACCAAGCAGCCACCAACCTCACACAATGGATCACCCTCAGCGCCGATGAACTAGCACCCTTGAAAAACCATCAAATCAAGCAAGGTAGCAAAAAAAACCCTGGTTCAACGATGACCTTAAGAAATCCAAGAAGCTCTGCCGCACCCTCGAGAAAGCCTGGAGAAAAAACCTAACCAGCCCCGAAACCGCCCTCATCGCAGCTACAGACGACATCCGAACGCTTCTGGACAACGGAGAAACAGCTGCCCTCATCCTACTTGACCTCTCCGCCGCCTTCGACAATGTCTGTAATAACACCCTTATACAACGCCTCAGTAACGTCGGAATACAAGGAAAAGCCTTGGACTGGATCATCTCATTCCTCGCCGGAAGAACCCAGAGAGTCCGCCTCCCCCCTTTTAGATCAGAGGCCACCGAAGTCATATGTGGCGTACCACAAGGATCATCACTCAGTCCCACCCTCTTCAACGTATACATGAGCCCCCTCGCATCCATCGCGCGCCAACACAACCTCAACATCATCTCCTACGCAGACGACACCCAGCTGATCCTCTCCCTCACCAAAGACCCAAACACCGCCAAAACCAATCTACATGAAGGAATGAAAGAAGTAGCCGAATGGATGAAGAACGGCCGCTTAAAACTGAACTCGGACAAAACGGAAGTCCTCATCCTTGGATCATCCCCCTCTGCCTGGGACGACTCATGGTGGCCACCGGCCCTGGGTACAGCACCCATACCTACAGATCACGCACGTAACCTGGGCTTCATCCTCGATGACCAGACAAGTCAACGCCGTCTCATCTTCATGCTTCAACATCCTACGCATGATCAAAAAAATCTTCCGTTGGATCCCCACTGAAACAAGAAAAACGGTCACCCACGCACTGATCACAAGCCGACTGGATTACGGAAATACCCTTTACGCCGGAACCACAGTCAAACTACAAAAAAAAACTCCAACGCATCCAAAACGCCTCAGCCAGACTCATACTGGACATCCCCCATCAAGCTCACATTTCCGGTCACCTGAAAGATCTCCACTGGCTCCTCGTCAGCAAGAGAATAACGTTCCGTCTCCTCACCCACGCACACAAGGCCCTCTACGACCTAGGACCCGAATGCCTCAACACACGACTATCCTTCTACACCCCCACCCGCCAATTACAATCGTACAATCAAGCCCTCGCCGCAATCCCACGCATCCATAGATCCACCATGGGGGGTAGATCCTTCTCCTACTTAGCAGCCAAAACCTGGAATTCTCTCCCCACCCACCTCCGCATTACACAGAACCACCTCTCCTTCAGAAAGCAGCTAAAAACCTGGTTATTCGATAAGTAAAGCACCCCCCCCCCCCAAGCGCCTTGAGACCCTCTGGGTGAGTAGTGCGCTATACAAATCTCTTAACTTGAACTTGAACTTGAACTTGAACTTGAACTTCCAGGTGACAAGGACCCAGAAACCTTTCATGCTCACTGCTACTTATGTGCTACCATTTTTGAAACCCCCAAATCTTGGGTGCCATGTAAGAACTCCTCTGATTCAGTTCTAGAAATTCAAAAGAATCTTCTGTCAAACTGTGATCCACATCTTGAATGGAGTAAGGAATATAACTGCTACTGCAGTTTTCTTGCTTTTTTCCGAAATCATGGGCCTTTAGGATGCCAGTAGCACTTTTGTCATACATGTTTAAGTATACAAAATGACTGATGTCTTAGTAAGCTCCCCTCTTCTGTGTAGTCTTGTTCTGCAAGAGTGTCTCAAGGGCATCTTCCCACTCGCCTATTGGTTGGAGGATCCAGGAGACTGATATCTCATCAAGGTGTTTCCCAAGGGCATTATGTCCATAGATGCTGTCTTCACACTGAACATGAACAAGAATGGTCAATGACCATCCTTCACTCTGAATCGAGGGCTAAAGCGGTCCCCAACTACTATTCCATAATATTCACACTGCACTAAAGAGATCCCCATTCCTCTCGCTTCTATTTTGTACATATTAGGATGTTAATCGGCAGACAAACTCTGCAAGCATGTGCCCAAGATCTGGGACACCATCTCCTCCCTCATTCCTGATGCCATTTCCTCACTGAGATCTGGCTCAGCCCCACATCCATGCCCGACATCATCTCAGCAATGCCCGACAGTTGCAAGATAGCTCATTAAGACTGCAACAACAAACACCGAAGTTGAATCGCCTTCATCCACAAAGAAACCATCCTCTACACCACCAAAGATGACACCACCCCAATCATGTAACATGTTAACTTACAACTACAAACCAACAACAAAACCATCATCAGAGTAACCTTTGCCCTAGTTTCTATGACACCATCCCCTAAGGCCTTGGAGATCTAGACTTTAACATCAATGACCTTAAAGACCTTAAAGCGCATCCTTCACTTTCACGAGCCCAATCCCTGTGCAGTTCCTGTGACCAGGAGCTTATTTCTCCTCGTCTGCTGCTCTGATCGGTCTCTGTGCTTTTATACACACAAGAGGCATGTGATATCGCATACAAGCCCGCCCATTTGGCTCACCTCACACACTAGCAGTGTGCACCGTCTTCCCGCCATTTACCCACTATGATGGACAGCTCACTCAAGGGACCCCTGCGCCCTTCGGCGCAATGGCATAGTAGCACACACATGGTCACTGGAGACAACTCTTCTGGCACTTTACGCAGCTGTAGTGTAGGAAAAGCACTATACATTTACCCAACGAGGTAGCACTTACTGGATTAGCCAGTAGAAAGTATTCCAGTAATATTTCTGAAATCGCAAAAAAAATCCGCGAGTTTGCGAAAAAATCTGTAAATTTGCGGATTTTTTTGCGATTTCGCACGAATTCGCGGACCGTAGATCCGCAAAATTCGCCCATGCTTACAAAGAAGTAGGAGAAGAAACATTAAAAGCAGGTGAGGCGGTGCCCCCAAAAAAGTTTTGCATTGATAATGGAATATAACATTGAAATATTTTCATGCATTTAGACCAAATAGATTGCCAAAACTTCAATACATTAGAACATTAGAACATTCATATAATTGGTGATTTAAAGTCCCAGTGGATGCAGAGCAGGACAAACAAAGGGAAGAGGAGGTCGGGCAAAACTTGGATATACATACAGAAATAATGAGAGCTCTACTATAAATGAAATATAAGGATTGAGTAATGTGGGCGGCACGAGAAGTTTTAAATAACTTGAGCCAGAATTTATCCCATGAAGGAATACCATGTGATAAAGATAAATCCGCTCCCCAAAGTAATTCGGTATGGGATTTAGAACATTCAATACCAGGTGACAACAACATCTTTTAAATAGAAGCAGCCTTCGGTCTAAGGTCTTGGGAAATACTGTAAATCGGAGTGGTTGAGATAAGTGAAAGAGAAGCTAAAGGAACATTTTCAGTATTAAGAGGTACTCACAAAGAAACGAGTTAGGCAAGTTATACTGTGACTGCAATTGGGAGAAGGGAATAACAGAATTATGAAGAACCAACTGATAACTAAACATAATTTCCTTCTCCTTCCAGTGCTTGTAGTAGAACAATTTACATCTGAATTTAATACATTTATTATACCAAATAGTAGATGATAAAAACATTGGTATGGATTGAGACCAGCTGACAAGATATTATGAAATAATTGTTAGGAATATTTCAAAATAGGATTATTTGATGTGAAAGTGCAGTTAGACATAGATATTATGTTTTTGAAAGAAAAATCCTTCATTAGGGAGCGGTCAAATGTAATTCAAAGGGCATAGGCTCATCAGTAAATTCATGAATTAAGGCAAAAAACTGTCTAATTAAAAATGCTGAGAGATATAATTTAAAATTAGGAAAAAGGACACCACCTCCAGTTTTGGGATGCTTAAGTATCACTGGGATGTTTATTATTCCATAAAAATTTGATACAAATAGAATTAATTTGAGAAAAATATAAAACGGGAATCTGAAAAGGTAACATGGATAATGTGTGAAAGACATGGGGAACAATCATCATTTTAATAGTGTCCAATCTACCCCACCATGACAAGTGGAGAGGGGACCAAGAGAGAAGTTATTTCTGAAATTTGGTAATTAATGGATTAAAAGAATAACTAATTGTGTTGGAAAGAGTAGAGGAGAACCAAAGGATATTGCAAGCATCAACTGTGGCAAGTTTGTTAAGAGCAGATTTGACCTTAATTAATTCATAGAGAGTATGGGGGATTTAGAAGTAAAGTAAGTATGTTCCAGCGATTTGAGTTGTTGTAGTAGAGTTATATACTTGGCCTTGGTGGTTTTCTTCTTTCTTGCTGAGTATGCAATAGTAAAGGCACGAAAAGAAGCCTAAAGGCATCCCAAGTATTAGTAAAAGAAGTGTCCAAAGGATTATTAATAATAAAACTCACTGATAAAGGAAGTGGCTTCAGAGATGGAGACATCATCTGACAACAAAAAATATTAGGTTTCCAACAATCAAATTTTGAAGTGCTCAAGGAGAAGTCAAGTGCGGAAATGGCAAAAGCATGATCAGAAATAAAAATAGATCCAATCTCGGAATTGATGGGAGTAAGGGTTTACTAACCAAAATATAATCAATTCTAGAACGAGTATGATGGACATTAGAAAAAAATGTAAATTCAAAGGAATCAGGGTTACAGGTTTTCCAAACATCAAATAATGGACGTGAGGTAATGGCAGATTGAAATGATCTGTGGGATTTATCGGGATTGAATTTGTATTTGGACTGTCCATCAGAAAATGGGTCTAACCATTGATTAAAATCACCTGCAACAATAATGTTAGGATTATCAATAGAGGAAAGTAAGATCTTAATGTTATTAGAAAAGTCAGGGTCTGGTTTAACTGGCCCATAAATATTAAATAAAACAATTTCTTTTTTGTGAATGTCAATCTTAGCCATGACCCAGATTCCATCAGTGTCACATTGTGTAGATAACATTTGTACATGACTTATGAAAGAGAATAGCAGCACCACCCTTACAATTAGAGGCTGGAGAATAAACAACTTGGTCTAACCACTGTTTTTTTAATTTAAGAGATTCTATATCATTACAATGAGTTTCTTGTATGAACGAGACATGAGAATTCAGTCTAGACAAATGAGATAGTATATTTTATCTTTTAGCGGGGTGTCCCAGACCATGAACGTTCCATGCGACGACATTAAAAATATTGGGAGGAGGGATGGATAATACATGGATGGAGATGTTACACTTCAGGAATACAGCTGGAAACAGAAAAGCACCCTTTGTTAGATAAATATGAAAGACAATATGCACAACAACAAATAACGAAGATAAGCACATGCATCTCACAGAATAAAGAAAAGGACAAACAATGAAGGATAGATGAAGAAAAGTAAATAGTAAGAAAAGGAAAGAGATCAAGGAAAGAGATCCAGATCTAAAACTAACAGTAAACGAAGTGAGCATGGGACGCAACAGCACCGAAAACAGACGGAACGACAGAGAATGAAATATAAAAAATTTAGAAAACGAACAGCCATAAGGAACCTGATAGAGAAGAAAAGAAAAAAATATAGAGATGTTGCATAGAACTATCAACAGAATTCAGTGAGAGACTTTGGAGAAAAGACTTCAATTTAACAGGATCATCAAATGAACGAGTAGAGCCCTCATGAGTAATTTTACACAGGCAAAGGTGCAAAATGCCATAGTGAATATGCAACGAATATGCAACTCTCTCATCTGAGAGCGAAGGGCCAGAAATTCCTTTCTTCTAGCATTAGTGGCATTGGAGAGATCCTGAAAACGATAAACTGTGTGACCAAATTCTCTGGTAAGCCATATAGACGAAGGTTATTACATCTATTGTGGTTTTCAAGATCTTCAGTATGAAGCTTGAGACTTTGAATTTCCTGTTCCAGGATAGGAATCTTAGTAGAAACATCATGTAAATCACTGATATGTTGCTCCATATCAAACACGTTCACTTCCATATTAATCCACCTGTTTTCAATTTGTTGGAAATTCGCATTAATAGAGTACATAAAAGAGTTCGATCCCCTCACCTCATCGAGAATAGTATCAAGATCAAGATTTTGAGATAACAAGATGGATGAGGGAGGTCATTTTGAACTCTCTTGGGCTTAGTACCAGAAGATGACGCTCTGACAGAGGTTGGAATTTCACTAGCGATCGTGAAATGTTGAGAAGGACAATGTTATTTACAACAAGGGGTGGTGATGGACGGAGTCTCTGAATTAAGCAGAGTACTCTCACCCAGTCAAGAGATCAGGGCTAGATCCAACACTGTTTTTTAGCTCATTGCACCATCCCAGTTTCAGAACCCGGCTGTATGCAAATTAGTCTGTCCCTGGCCCAGTGCATCATGGGAACAGGGCAGACCAGACTACAAAAGCCAATTCTTACACTGGGAAGGAAACAAGCTTCCGGGGACCGGTTTCTGGCATTTCAGCCGTCTTCGGCCCGGCTTGCTTGAATCCTGATGGTGCAATGAGCAAGGGACTCACATCTGAGTATACCCTTCCACGCTTAGGGTGGACAAAATTATTTACAACAAGGGGTGGTGATGGACAGAGTCTCTGAATTAAGCAGAGTACTCTCACCCAGTCAAGAGATCAGGGCTAGATCCAACACCGTTTTTTAGCTCATTGCACCATCCCAGTTTCAGAACCCGGCTGTATGCAAATTAGTCTGTCCCTGGCCCAGTGCATCATGGGAACAGGGCAGACCAGACTACAAAAGCCAATTCTTACACTGGGAAGGAAACAAGCTTCCGGGGACCGGTTTCTGGCATTTCAGCCGTCTTCGGCCCGGCTTGCTTGAATCCTGATGGTGCAATGAGCAAGGGACTCACATATGAGTATACCCTTCCACGCTTAGGGTGGACAAAATTATTTACAACAAGGGGTGGTGATGGACAGAGTCTCTGAATTAAGCAGAGTACTCTCACCCAGTCAAGAGATCAGGGCTAGATCCAAAACCGTTTTTTAGCTCATTGCACCATCCCAGTTTCAGAACCCGGCTGTATGCAAATTAGTCTGTCCCTGGCCCAGTGCATCATGGGAACAGGGCAGACCAGACTACAAAAGCCAATTCTTACACTGGGAAGGAAACAAGCTTTCGGGGACCGGTTTCTGGCATTTCAGCCGTCTTCGGCCTGGCTTGCTTGAATCCTGATGGTGCAATGAGCAAGGGACTCACATCTGAGTATACCCTTCCACGCTTAGGGTGGACAAAATTATTTACAACAAGGGGTGGTGATGGACAGAGTCTCTGAATTAAGCTGAGTACTCTCACCCAGTCAAGAGATCAGGGCTAGATCCAACACCGTTTTTTAGCTCATTGCACCATCCCAGTTTCAGAACCTGGCTGTATGCAAATTAGTCTGTCCCTGGCCCAGTGCATCATGGGAACAGGGCAGACCAGACTACAAAAGCCAATTCTTACACTGGGAAGGAAACAAGCTTCCGGGGACCGGTTTCTGGCATTTCAGCCGTCTTCAGCCCGGCTTGCTTGAATCCTGATGGTGCAATGAGCAAGGGACTCACATCTGAGTATACCCTTCCACGCTTAGGGTGGACAAAATTATTTACAACAAGGGGTGGTGATGGACAGAGTCTCTGAATTAAGCAGAGTACTCTCACCCAGTCAAGAGATCAGGGCTAGATCCAACACCGTTTTTTAGCTCATTGCACCATCCCAGTTTCAGAACCCGGCTGTATGCAAATTAGTCTGTCCCTGGCCCAGTGCATCATGGGAACAGGGCAGACCAGACTACAAAAGCCAATTCTTACACTGGGAAGGAAACAAGCTTCCGGGGACCGGTTTCTGGCATTTCAGCCGTCTTCGGCCCGGCTTGCTTGAATCCTGATGGTGCAATGAGCAAGGGACTCACATCTGAGTATACCCTTCCACGCTTAGGGTGGACAAAATTATTTACAACAAGGGGTGGTGATGGACAGAGTCTCTGAATTAAGCAGAGTACTCTCACCCAGTCAAGAGATCAGGGCTAGATCCAACACCGTTTTTTAGCTCATTGCACCATCCCAGTTTCAGAACCCGGCTGTATGCAAATTAGTCTGTCACTGGCCCAGTGCATCATGGGAACAGGGCAGACCAGTCTACAAAAGCCAATTCTTACACTGGGAAGGAAACAAGCTTCCGGGGACCGGTTTCTGGCATTTCAGCCGTCTTCGGCCCGGCTTGCTTGAATCCTGATGGTGCAATGAGCAAGGGACTCACATCTGAGTATACCCTTCCACGCTTAGGGTGGACAAAATTATTTACAACAAGGGGTGGTGATGGACAGAGTCTCTGAATTAAGCAGAGTACTCTCACCCAGTCAAGAGATCAGGGCTAGATCCAACACCGTTTTTTAGCTCATTGCACCATCCCAGTTTCAGAACCCGGCTGTATGCAAATTAGTCTGTCCCTGGCCCAGTGCATCATGGGAACAGGGCAGACCAGACTACAAAAGCCAATTCTTACACTGGGAAGAAAACAAGCTTCCGGGGACCGGTTTCTGGCATTTCAGCCGTCTTCGGCCCGGCTTGCTTGAATCCTGATGGTGCAATGAGCAAGGGACTCACATCTGAGTATACCCTTCCACGCTTAGGGTGGACAAAATTATTTACAACAAGGGGTGGTGATGGACAGAGTCTCTGAATTAAGCAGAGTACTCTCACCCAGTCAAGAGATCAGGGCTAGATCCAACACCGTTTTTTAGCTCATTGCACCATCCCAGTTTCAGAACCCGGCTGTATGCAAATTAGTCTGTCCCTGGCCCAGTGCATCATGGGAACAGGGCAGACCAGACTACAAAAGCCAATTCTTACACTGGGAAGGAAACAAGCTTCCGGGGACCGGTTTCTGGCATTTCAGCCGTCTTCGGCCCGGCTTGCTTGAATCCTGATGGTGCAATGAGCAAGGGACTCACATCTGAGTATACCCTTCCACGCTTAGGGTGGACAAAATTATTTACAACAAGGGGTGGTGATGGACAGAGTCTCTGAATTAAGCAGAGTACTCTCACCCAGTCAAGAGATCAGGGCTAGATCCAACACCGTTTTTTAGCTCATTGCACCATCCCAGTTTCAGAACCCGGCTGTATGCAAATTAGTCTGTCCCTGGCCCAGTGCATCATGGGAACAGGGCAGACCAGACTACAAAAGCCAATTCTTACACTGGGAAGGAAACAAGCTTCCGGGGACCGGTTTCTGGCATTTCAGCCGTCTTCGGCCCGGCTTGCTTGAATCCTGATGGTGCAATGAGCAAGGGACTCACATCTGAGTATACCCTTCCACGCTTAGGGTGGAAAAAATTATTTACAACAAGGGGTGGTGATGGACAGAGTCTCTGAATTAAGCAGAGTACTCTCACCCAGTCAAGAGATCAGGGCTAGATCCAACACCGTTTTTTTAGCTCATTGCACCAACCCAGTTTCAGAACCCGGCTGTATGCAAATTAGTCTGTCCCTGGCCCAGTGCATCATGGGAACAGGGCAGACCAGACTACAAAAGCCAATTCTTACACTGGGAAGGAAACAAGCTTCCGGGAACCGGTTTCTGGCATTTCAGCCGTCTTCGGCCCTGCTTGCTTGAATCCTGATGGTGCAATGAGCAAGGGACTCACATCTGAGTATACCCTTCCACGCTTAGGGTGGACAAAATTATTTACAACAAGGGGTGGTGATGGACAGAGTCTCTGAATTAAGTAGAGTACTCTCACCCAGTCAAGAGATCAGGGCTAGATCCAACACCGTTTTTTAGCTCATTGCACCATCCCAGTTTCAGAACCCGGCTGTATGCAAATTAGTCTGTCCCTGGCCCAGTGCATCATGGGAACAGGGCAGACCAGACTACAAAAGCCAATTCTTACACTGGGAAGGAAACAAGCTTCCGGGGACCGGTTTCTGGCATTTCAGCCGTCTTCGGCCCGGCTTGCTTGAATCCTGATGGTGCAATGAGCAAGGGACTCACATCTGAGTATACCCTTCCACGCTTAGGGTGGACAAAATTATTTACAACAAGGGGTGGTGATGGACAGAGTCTCTGAATTAAGCAGAGTACTCTCACCCAGTCAAGAGATCAGGGCTAGATCCAACACCGTTTTTTAGCTCATTGCACCATCCCAGTTTCAGAACCCGGCTGTATGCAAATTAGTCTGTCCCTGGCCCAGTGCATCATGGGAACAGGGCAGACCAGACTACAAAAGCCAATTCTTACACTGGGAAGGAAACAAGCTTCCGGGGACCGGTTTCTGGCATTTCAGCCGTCTTCGGCCCGGCTTGCTTGAATCCTGATGGTGCAATGAGCAAGGGACTCACATCTGAGTATACCCTTCCACGCTTAGGGTGGACAAAATTATTATATGAATCGTTTTTGGCCACTATAGGTGTGGCAGGGTATACTCAGACATGAGTCCCTTGCTCACTGCTCCATCAGGATTCAAGCAAGCCGGGCCGACGAGGCTGAAATGCCAGAAACCGGTCCCCGGTAGCTTGTATCCTTTCTGGTGAAGAATTGGCTTGGTAGTTTGGTCTGCCCTGTTCCCATGATGCACTGGGCCAGGGACAGACTAATTTGCATATAGCCAGGTTCTGAGCTGGGATGGGGCAGTGAGCTAAATAACGGTGATGGATCAAGCCCTGATCTTTGGACTGGGTAAGAGTGGTCTGCTTAATTCAGACACTCTGTTCATCACCACCCCTTTTTCTGAATTGTTTTTGGCCACTATAGGTGTGGCAGGGTATACTCAGACATGAGTCCCTTGCTCACTGCTCCATCAGGATTCAAGCAAGCCGGGCCGACGAGGCTGAAATGCCAGAAACCGGTCCCCGGTAGCTTGTATCCTTTCTGGTGAAGAATTGGCTTGGTAGTTTGGTCTGCCCTGTTCCCATGATGCACTGGGCCAGGGACAGACTAATTTGCATATAGCGAGGTTCTGAGCTGGGATGGGGCAGTGAGCTAAATAACGGTGATGGATCAAGCCCTGATCTTTGGACTGGGTAAGAGTGGTCTGCTTAATTCAGACACTCTGTTCATCACCACCCCCTTTTCTGAATCGAGAAGGACAATGTAGCACCTTTAGTGGAGATCTCAGCCTGCCCACATGCTATACAAACACACTGCAGAGGGAGATAGGAATGGAGAAGAAATGCTAATCAACTAGAGCGAAAAAAAGAGCATTCCTTCTCTTCCTCGTCTTCTGAGAAAATAGCTGCTCAGTAAATTAAGCAAAGTCAATGTAAAAAAGAACAAAAGCAGACAATGATGTGAGGCTGCACCATGTGGAAAATAGTAGAGTACAGGAGCTCAGTCAAATCAAAATGTGCCTTAGAAAGGAGGCAAAGCTGAATATGCAAACGTTCATGTTGAAAAATAGCAGCAGCTACAATAAGAACAGAGAGAAACGAAGTCGAGCGTTAAGTAAACAAAACGCTGGTTTTACCTTAGCAGGAGGTCTGGAGAAGCGAGCGGCAGGCTTAAAATGCCGCCACTTGTGTTTCTGAGGAAAAATTCACTGCCACTGGGTCAATTAGGGATGCATTCAACATCAGAGAGGCTCCAAATGTCGCTCCGACCATCAGGAAACGCAGAGACGGAGCTCAGCCCATTGCCGCCATTTTGCCACGTTCAGAGTTAAAAATAATTCTGATTGGCCTCGGCCTAATTTTCAGCTCCGTCATTTATCCTGGAAATTGCAAAACAGGTTATTTCTTCTTAGGCTGACACTCCACTGGCAGTTGAGGGAGTTGGGCAAAAGCTCAGGAACCGCCTCCCAAAGCACAAACGCCTCAACCATACACAGAAGCGGAAGGAAAGCATGACTCAGCACTTCTTTTTGTAATGAGTCATATTTCGTCAAATATCGGGATGAGCCACGCGGCAACTCTCACATCTACCTTGGTATGAACATGTGCATTGAGTTGTGTTACTAATCTTATTTATAGCTAATGGTCAGCGTTAATGTTGATGTTTTGGACTGATGCAGCCAAGTTTTGGAAACCATAATTAGACCTCAAAACACTGAATAAGTGCCACCTCACAAGTGGTTCGGAATCAGGAACAAATTTAAGACATCTCCATTTCTTTTATCCTTGCTCAAACTGACAGCTGATTTCCCAGAGCAAAAGTAAGAAAGATTATATACCATAGTTCATGTTTTCAAATTTAAAAGCAGACAATTCCAAACAGCACTACATTGTGCACTAAAACAGCACAGACATTTTACACGTCTCTAATATCTGACTTTTTCATGGTATTACCACACACGAATCTCCAATAACCTTAAAAACGTACACTGCTTGTGTCATTCAGAACCGCAATCCTCTAATGAGTGCAACTATAATACACAAGGAAAGAGGAGCAGAGTTTATACCATATGCAATTAAATAATAACTGTATATAAATATACTGCCTTATGTTGATACTTCTATGTGCACTATAGAGTCTTTAATCCTAATGAATTCAAGAGACATGTAAGTGCCCCTTTATCCTATATAAGAGCCTAAAATGATGCCATGGAATTTTCTGAAGCAGCGTGAGAGACAGGAATAATTTGGTGGGCAATGTAAGTAAAACCAAGGAATATTTTCCTTCCTAGAATATTACTATCAGCTCTCTCTGGAGTTAACCAGAAGAAACATTGAGGTATATTTACAAGGAAACTGATGGAGCGCTGCTTTAGCCTTCTTGGCTTAATACCGCGCTCCAACACTTTGGAAATGCAAGGATGCACCGTATTTACATACTATATGTTGCAGCCCCCTGCACTAATAAAAGATGCCTTGCGCCGACGCAGGTTAGTGGGAATGATTGTTTATGAGCAGTGAAGTGTCCCTTATTGCACATAAACAATCTAAATGTAATTCTATGTGCGGTGCTGTGTGCAGCACACATAGAAGTTGCAACTCGTCATTTCTAAAATGATTGTTTCTGTTCAGGAAGGGACACCATCTGTCAAATAAACATGGCATTTTTCTATTGTGCAGCACACATAGAACCAGCAAAAGCGAGGAGAAATAAAGCATTTCTCCTCATTTCTCCATGTTAAGATCCGTTTTTTTGTCCTAATTCTGGCGCTGCCCCATATTTACACCACCCTTGTAAATATGGGGCAGCATCAAAATCAATGGGCGTTGCAGTGGAATGCCCACGGCAACACCCATTTCCCTCCCCTTTCACGCAAAGTATAGCATGAAAGGGGGCATTATTTACAAGGAGGTATCAATCCACGGTAAGTGGCTAAACACTGCCTTGTAAATAGGGTGAAGCCAATATCGCCACAGGAACATCAAAGAAAGTGATGTTCCTGTGGCAATAGGAGTTTGTAAATATGCCCCATTATTTGATACACCAAGACTACCAAAGACGGCCGATACCATTGCTTTATTTTTTTAAATTAGAGGAGTTGATTAGTAATCCTGTATTACCTTCAGTGAAAGCTGCAGAAGTGGAAACAAATCTGCTGACTCAATTACAGGACACATTTGCTCCTTTCACACATTTACCGGGAACTCTCAATTGAGGGGGAATGTCAAATATTCTATTACAGTTTCAGAATGCAGCAAACAGAAACACCAGCGGGTATATGCACATTAAAATACGTCTCATTCTGCTCTCTCAAAATGCAATGAAGTGAAAGGCCACAGGCCGAGGTGCTAACCACTGAGATACATACTGTAAACACTTGTCTGCTAATGCTAAAATGTAGTACAGCGTTGGCTTCACCCACAGTGGTTAATATTTAGGTGTCTGTTGGATGCACTGAGAGTGAGATCGAACATTCACACCTCTTTCACATCTCTGACTGACGTCTTGAGAAAACCAACATGAATAAAATATTCCATTTGTACTGTAGTTCTACAGCAGCTGTTTGAAGCAATGGAGCTGACCGTGAAGAACTAACCACAATTACTCCAGGTCAGGCAGATCAGGACATAGGCGAGGTGGAGAGTGCAGATACTGAGCGGGTTAATGCAACTTCTGCTGATATTTGTTCATAATTTGCTCCTAGAGGGAAAGTTATGATATAGTAACTTAATCTATTCACAATACAATACAGGGGCAGGTGTACTGTTTCTAAAACGCTTTGTTATATCTGACAGGCAGATAGGACACATTATTTTAAATTGTGTTTGAAGAATGATCTTCAAGAACAAAGCAGGCATGGTGCCTGAAAGCACATATTTATTCTTTAATAATTTTATTGTTTAGTTAGTTAAAACCATAAATATTGTACTATAAAAACGATTATTAAAAAGATAAGAAAGAGCACAATTATTGTCCATGTGCAAAGATGAGATTGTACAACAATAAAAGGAGCCATAGGTGTGGTCTGTATATAAGTGTTTAAAACCCAACAACCTCACTGATCTGCTTGGGACAGTGGGAACAACGATTATTAAAGTGCAATTATTGATGCTGCTGTAGGATGTTGGTGGGGTTAAAATTACATCCGACTGCTTCTATACGGGATGCATACTGGGGATGAGAGTGATAGGGGATCGGCAAGGGGGATCACTTTCCCTCTTAGTGTGTTGTACTTAACCAGGGAGACCCTTGCTGTGACATTTTCTAATTCTAGGTCTCACCATGACATAGTCCGTTATCAGTTTTTGAGAGAAGATAACAGAGTGAGGATCTGCAGGACGGGGTCAGAGAAGGTCCTCACCTTCTTGACCTATTTTCCATACTGCAATAGGGTTCTTGTGTCAGTGTGGGAGAAGCACCGCGATGAAGCTTCCAGACAAGAGTGAATTTCCTTCTTTACGTAAATTTGATTTCAGGATAGATCTCCGAGGGGCGTTGAGCATGGGACAACCACATAGAAGGTGTAACCATGATTCTTTCTTTTAATTGCAGAGTCTGCAGACCCCTTCCTTGCCCCATTGGGAGCATGGGTTAAAGTCAGCCACTGGTAGGCCTAACAAGCGTATAAATAAAATGTCACTGCGGACCCGTCTGTTTATGCCTTCTGAGAGGTATGGCTGTGGCTATCTAGTTAGGTAGGAATTGTGCAAGGGATAAAAGATGTTTGAGGACTTTAGGGAGTAGGAGTCCAGCAAGTGTGAGGTTGATTTCAGCTGCCTGCCCATCTACATGGTGAGTCTTAATTCCTCCCCCATTATCATGTTCTTAATTCCCCCCTTCCCTTCTTATAGTAATAATCCCTCACTCACCCGGTTTCTTTTCATACAGGGTGTCAAATCTTTATAAACCGGAAGACGTATGCATGTAGTGATCGCCGCTTATGACAAGGGCCTAATTCTTTTAGTAGCCCCAACACAATTCACATTGCCTTAATGCAATATTCATCTTTACAGTAACCAGAATTCTCTGTACTGAAGAGACCTTATATTCATAGTGGGGTCGAAATGTCGTCAGCAACCATTAACAATAGTCTTTAGAGCACTAGAAAAGACCCTGGGGCATATTATCAAGGGGGTTTATCTCCGCTTTTTTGGCTTTAAAAGCCAAGAAAGCGGAGATAAAATTATCTCCCTATTACCTAGCTGTCGCTAACACCAGTTAGCGACAGCTAGTAGGAGATAGCGACCATCTTGGGCCCCGCTTTGCATGTCAGTGAAATTTATCACTAATGACATGCAAAGTGGGCGTGCCAAGATGTTAGCGACTGGAAACAGTCGCTAACATCGCTATCTCCTATTACCAACTTTTGGAGATATTCGCGCTAAGCGCGAATATCTCCAAAAGCTAACACCTGCCCTGAGCAGTTCTTAGCCATGTTATCCAATGGGAGGTGGATAACATGGCTAAGAGCATTTGCTCGGTAATGCATGAATATCGCTGACTTTTCAGCGATATTCATGCATTTCGGCCGATTTTTATCGCTTAGGAGATAATCCTTGATAATATCAAGGCCCCTAAGCATTAAAAATCGCCACAGCTCGGCGATAAAAATATTGCCGTTAAGCCAACATAGCGATAATTATCGCTAGTTGTTGGTAATATGCCCCCCTGTTCCTCGATCTGAAAATATCGAATCAGAATCCTATAAGACATCCTTTTGTATTCCTATAACCAGTCTTCTACCTCAATACAGTCACTTCATGTTTTTAAAATAGAAGTTGGTTATGGTCACTTCACTGAGGTCACAAATGTCACTTGTTTCTATTCTTCATATACATTACGAATATGATTTTTATAAGGATTTTGCATTTAAAAATAAATAATTTACTCATTTTGGCTGACGTGAGTATTCATTGCATTATATTTTGGGCTACTTCTTTAACTGTAGATAAATACCTTAAATGTTGAATTAACTTAGACATTAGATTATATTATTCTCCTCCTCAAGCTCATGAGAGAGTACTTGAAAAAAAACTTGCAACTTTGATAAACATTTCTTAAAGTGAGTTCCTTTTGTAAAAGTGTTTCAGCTTAGTAGTCAATGAAACAGCTGAAGGGTAGAGGCTGGCTTTTCTGGGCTCCTTGATGCCTCAAAATGACAAGTGCCGTGATGTTATCAATTGTTGAGGCGGCAGCTCGAAACCCAGTTTGAAAGAAAGGCAAAATGTGAGATTACGCGACCCATTCCTCTAGCTGTTTAAAAGAGAGTGGGCATAGGCTTTGGCCTCTAGGTCCAGGAGGCTATGAGTCAATAGTTTGATGGAATTGTCAGGTCTCCTTTTTTGAAGAGCGGGCATAGGGTGGAGCCCCTCCATGAATCTGGGGTCTGAGCCGCAATGTAAGCTTTGTTGAAAAGGGGGTGGTAACACCTTTGCCCAGTTCTCCAGTGCACATTTAAATATGTCGGTTGGAAGGCCTTTGGGCCCAGGAACGCCATCATTTTTCATGGCTTCTATGTGTTTTCAGGCCTTGGTCTACATGGCCAGAACTTGAATTCCTCCAGAAATTTGGTCTACATTCCCCTGGCCAAGGGAGTTGCTTGATCCTATTGACAGACTGGTATAGTGCTTTTACGTGTCGCACAAAAGGATTCTTCTGGAACTGCGTTGTTCCTGGAGCAGTTGAGAGATCTGAGTATATTGATTTAATTCCAGAAATGGGGCAGACTTTTTTCTTGCAGCAGTTGGTGTATTTTTGGCCATTCTTATTGGTCATGATTTTTATTTGCCTTCGAAGTAAATTTTTTGTATGTTTTGCCCCAACTAACAATGTTCTTTGCAGAGCTTGCCAGTGGGATTTAGCTTGTGAGTGCGTGGTGCCCTTCTTGATGCTCTTTGTGCAGTAATGATGGCCCTGCTATGCAGCTGTCGGGCTGCTCCTTCACGAGGGTCCTACAGTATGTTGGGAGGCGACAGATTCCATAAGATGGTCCCCTTAGCTTATTTATTAGGCCATCCCATCTGTGGTATGAGTATCCCAGGGAGTTGATGTTGGACTCTGATTTATTCAACAGCACAGAGGGCATTCCACAGAACCTTGTGATCATGCAACAACAAACCGTTTACATCAGTTTGCACCACTTTGCTGCTTGTGTGACACTGAATAGAAAAACTATATTTGCATGAGTTCAAAACATGGACCAAATTGAGTTTATGCTATTATAGCTGATTGGGTACGGGGTGGGCAAATACTATTTTCTGTATATTTCAAATGTGTATTTATTTCTCAGACACCATCACTGTGCTTCAGTTTTGTTCCATAAGTATTATAAGTACAGCAAAACATTTTTTTTTTCATTTTTTGAATATCTTCAGCCATTGGTGATGACTTCTTTTTCAAAATCTCTATGGTTGTCTCAAAATTGCAAGCAATGCATGTGCTTCACGTGGTTTCATACTCTGTTTTGTACATTTTTACACTTCTGCAAACATCTAATTATGGTAAGGACCTAAGAAAAATCTGTTTGCTCCTTTCCACCTTACAGAGTGACACAGATGGTGTAAATAACAATCCTTGTTTTTTGCTCTGAAAGTTGTTAGAATGATGCCCGGGATGCCGCCTGGATTCGTTCGACACTACTCTTTTACCAAGTCTCAGATCAATTAAAAATGTGGCCTACCCATGGTGTGCGCTAGTGGAGGTGGATTCAGGGCCGGACTGGGAACCAAAACCGGCCCTGGCAAAGTGCTCGGCCGGCCCCCCAGGGTGAGGTTGGGGGTACGACCGATCTCTTTGCCGGGGCCGATTTTGCAAATATGCTGCAAAAACGGCCCTGTAACAAAAACGGCCCGCAGGGCCCAAAACCGGCCCCCACCCTTGCGGCGCACCGGGGGATTGCCTGGTGCCCGCAAGGGCCAGTCCAGCCCTGGGTGGATTTATCAGAAAAATGCACCTCTTGTGTATAGGCCATGGCATCTTGAATGGATGCTTAGAGCATAAACACAAGACACAGAGCTATTGCCTCAAACAGCTAAGTTATGTTGTGTAGATGGAATAAAGCTGATTATCTCATCCTAAGTAAATCTTCTTGCCCTGTTCCAGTTCCTGGTGAAAATATGTATGGTGGATCACCAAAATGCCTGAGCTTGTGATAGTGACATTACATGCGCTATGACCGTAATTGCATCATAGATGGTGACATCATATCACCTTTGAACCTTAATTTTCCCAGGTGGACATGTCAAATGCCATTAACCCTGATGACTTAACAATAAGTAACACAATTGAAGTTCATAATAATTGTATGATTAATATAACAACATAGCATGCACATATGTCTATTTTAGACACCACCTAAGTTAGGGTGCTGACATGATCTTTAAAAGTTCTGCAGAGTAATACTAGCCCTGACTTTTAGCGAGCAAGTGTATCCAGATAAGCCATATCTCTTCTTAGATGGTTTTCTGGTTCAAATGGCATCAAATAGTGCATTTCCAAACACAACTTTCACATAAATTTGTTAAAAAGTGATAGGTTCCGAAGGGACACTCCTTAAAAATTCACATCCTTTCATAGTGTGCCAAGTAATTGAAACCTGATTCTTCCTACGTGTTGACCTGTTTAGCACCCATATGTAAATAAAGACCACCATTGTGCCAGGACCAGCATTTGCATTGGAGGCCCTTTTGGGCCAAACATTATTCACAACATGCCAGAGCCCGAATTGTGGCATTAACGCTATCCATGTAACATGGGTGAACCGTATGAAAATAAATTACCTGTTTGCCAGGGCCAGAATTGTGTCATGGTTGTCCCCTCTCATAAGCCACAGTTCTTCTCCCTCGTAATAATAATGACCTCAAATGTGTGTGCCAACATTTTGTCATGGGGGCCACATGTCAGGAATTTCCTCAAGTATGCAACTTCAACATTATTCCAAGGGTGCCTTAAAGGTCTTGAGTTACCTCTACCATGCCACACCAGTATTTTGTAATTATGTCAAACATTATCTCCAGTGTGCCAGTATTTTACCATTAGGCCAACATTTCCCCTATGTCTTCCAGTATTTTGTCACAGGTGTCTGTCATGCTAAGGATTGCTAGTGTCACTATTTTGCCATCAGTGCCTCCGTTATACAACAATTACCTTCACTTTTCGAGGGCAAATGGCAGATTCACAAGCATAATGCAACATTCTCACTCATGCTCACTTACATTCACTTACACTCATTCTTACTCGCTTACTCTTAATTATTATTTTCATTGACTTGCAGTCACTCATTCATTGTCACTCACTCTCTTGCACTACTCATACTCTCACTCCATAATTCTCACTCAAGCTCACATATTATCACTCTGAATCACATATTCTCAATCATTCACACTCACTCTCACTCACATTCACTCTTACTCTGATTAAATCATACTTTCACAATCACTAACACTTACTCTTACCATTGCTAACTCTTTTTCTCACTCACTCACTGTCACTTATTCTCGATCACTCTGAGTGCCACAGTCCCTAATACTCTCTCACACATATTCATTCTCTCCCACTCACTTCCAATCATTCTTACTCTTACTCACTCATACTAAATTATAGACATCATGTTCATACATTATCACTCAGTACCTGCCACTGACTCTCACTAACAATCATTACAGACATATGCTAACACATATACACCCATTCACACTTACACATGCTCTCTCTCACAAAAACACACTCTCACCTGTAGGCACACACACAACATGCAAATAAAACTATTGACTTACTTACCTCAGCAACCATTGTTTTGCTTAACTCAGCTGCAAGGGAAGGTCCCAAGCTGGTTAATTTTAGAGTGGAGAGTCAGCCAATGCCAATAAGGATGAGCTGCTCCTGTGATCCTATTATCAAAAACAATGGCCCAACTCGTGATTGTTTGCTGGCTCAATAAATCATATGCTCACAGTTGATCACTTCTAAAGTTAAATGAGGAATAAGGTTATTTACCTCTAGTATGATTAAATCATAGGATATTCATTCCATTGAAAAAGCAACCACCTATCACAACTCATTTATTTACAAAAAGGAGTTTTAATAGAGTACTCCAAACACAGCGGAACATTTATTTATATACATTTGTACAATATTCACAGCGAACGGTAAAGGAAAGAGCAACGTGCTTCTATAAGGGTGCCGGAAATAGAAGAAAGTAGTGGTTTAAGGAGAAAAGGGGTGTAAGCCTCAACGGAAAAGTGACATAAGATTTAGTTAACTTAAAGCAAAAGCTGGAAAATATCCAACGTGTTGTGCAAACAGGCCACTATTGATATTATTCCAATTTATAACAATCATACAGTCTTGACTGGCATGTATAATGTTCCAAAAAATAGTGGTCCTGGTTATGGGAAAGGGGGGCGTCGACGTTTCGACCCGTCTTGGGGTACTAGGGTAACTGGGAACCTCGACCTGCGGGTCTTCCTCAGGACGTGTAAGGCAAAGCCTTCGTACCGTAGCTAAAACGCTGTCCAATTTGCTTTTATGGGAAGTTCACAATCCTCATGTATCTCGAAGGACGTGAAGGGAAATAGCCACAGTCCCACTCCAATTTATTGGTCGTAGACCATCAACACAAAAATTCAGGTGCAGATTGCAAGGGTAATGATACTGTTCTCATGCACGGACTCGTCTGTGACTTCAAGTGTTCGTGTATGGATATCGCCGTGAAGTAAAGAAGAATATATATTCGTCCTGGTATCTGACGATGCTTTATGCTTCTCCAGTATCACCCTCAATGGGAGTCATTCACAAGAGTGGGCGTTGTCCCAAATGTCAATTGCCAAATGTGCGCACGAGTGGTTTTTTTTGGTGTCAGCTCGCCAGACTCGGAACGCACGTGGCGTCGTTCACATATGAGGGCGTTGTCCGAGATGTCGGTTGCCAGGTATGCGCACGAGTAGTTGGTTTGTTGACACTGACTGGCCAGCCTCGAACTGCACGAGGCTGGCCAGTCAGTGTCAACAAACCAACTACTCGTGCGCATACCTGGCAACCGACATCTCGGACAACGCCCTCATATGTGAACGACGCCACGTGCGTTCCGAGTCTGGCGAGCTGACACCAAAAAAAACCACTCGTGCGCACATTTGGCAATTGACATTTGGGACAACGCCCACTCTTGTGAATGACTCCCATTGAGGGTGATACTGGAGAAGCATAAAGCATCGTCAGATACCAGGACGAAGATATATTCTTCTTTACTTCACGGCGATATCCATACACGAACACTTGAAGTCACAGACGAGTCCGTGCATGAGAACAGTATCATTACCCTTGCAATCTGCACCTGAATTTTTGTGTTGATGGTCTACGACCAATAAATTGGAGTGGGACTGTGGCTATTTCCCTTCACGTCCTTCGAGATACATGAGGATTGTGAACTTCCCATAAAAGCAAATTGGACAGCGTTTTAGCTACGGTACGAAGGCTTTGCCTTACACGTCCTGAGGAAGACCCGCAGGTCGAGGTTCCCAGTTACCCTAGTACCCCAAGACGGGTCGAAACGTCGACGCCCCCCTTTCCCATAACCAGGACCACTATTTTTTGGAACATTATACATGCCAGTCAAGACTGTATGATTGTTATAAATTGGAATAATATCAATAGTGGCCTGTTTGCACAACACGTTGGATATTTTCCAGCTTTTGCTTTAAGTTAACTAAATCTTATGTCACTTTTCCGTTGAGGCTTACACCCCTTTTCTCCTTAAACCACTACTTTCTTCTATTTCCGGCACCCTTATAGAAGCACGTTGCTCTTTCCTTTACCGTTCGCTGTGAATATTGTACAAATGTATATAAATAAATGTTCCGCTGTGTTTGGAGTACTCTATTAAAACTCCTTTTTGTAAATAAATGAGTTGTGATAGGTGGTTGCTTTTTCAATGGAATGAATATCCTATGATTTAATCATACTAGAGGTAAATAACCTTATTCCTCATTTAACTTTAGAAGTGATCAACTGTGAGCATATGATTTATTGAGCCAGCAAACAATCACGAGTTGGGCCATTGTTTTTGATAATACTGACTACCCAGGTCCAACAACCGTTTTGGGTTACCCCATTTCTTATAATGGCTCCTGTGATCCTGCCACTGATTTTGTGACCTCTGAGACCACAGGTAGCAAACGCAGTACCAGGGACCACAATGGGCAAGCCAGCTACAACCCACGGAGATCCCCTAAATGATGGCCATGTGCGGAATATATGAGCTTGGGCAAACATTATAAGTATGTAAATATATTTGGTTACATTAGTGTCATCTTAATGAGTTATTGCTGAAAGTAAAAATTATAATATTGTATTGAAAGGTGTTATCTGTAATGACATTATGACTGTAACATGAAAAGCATGTTAGTGGTAATGTGAACATGACTTTGCATTAATATTGAATTGTATGTGCCCTAGTTATGAATAGTGAAATTACTAATCATTGGTTTAGTCAGGAATATCACCTGAGCGCAAAATCGTAGTGTTTATTGAAGGCTTTTATGTTCACCCTGTTGTTCTTTTATCTATGTTTTCATGACTATATTATAGAAGCTCCTGGCGAGTTTGTGGGTGGAATTGTTGATGTTTTGGTCTCTTTTTGTGCTATCATCTATAAGACCATCTTCAGGACCAAATGTTCATATGTGGACTGAAGACCCTAGATCAATAAATTAACACAATCTGATGATGATTCACAGAAAAGGAGCAAGAATGACCTCCTGAAGTTTAAACTAATATTAAGGTGGCAATCCGATTGACAGAGCTCGCCACAATTACTTCACAAGAGAAGGTGTGCGACACCCCCTTAAGGGTCCTACGGGTGGTGTCAAAGCGAGTAACACTTGTTAGGTCACCGCATCAGAATTTCGTCCTGAAGATGGTCTTTTAGATAGCAAGAAATGAGATCGAAACATCGACAATTCCACCCATTTTCATGTATAAAGAAACTTTCTGGAAATGTTCATTGTTTATTCAATGATGTTCTCCTCATTGAAAATGTCTGAAATGGGTTACAACAAGAGTGTTTATGAGAAATCAGTTACTGTATAAACAATCTGTATCAGTCACTTCTGTATTTATGTGATTTGCATTTTTTACCCTTATGTATAAACGGATTTCTATACATAAATTTGTATTTTTTTAAAAGTATGCACCCGGTTTGCTTTTCTTTGTTGATATACTTGCTTTGAAGAAATATTACTGATTGAGTTAATTTGTTTGCTTGACGTCACTAATAAGGGCTTCACAGATACGTTCTTGAAATCAATAAGATTTTTATAAATAAAATACCTTGTAGGCATGTTTACCTTATTCTGATCTAGATTTAACCAAGCCTCCAAGGGTTTCTTGGGTTGCCCAACTTGTTGTCAGTAGCAATGAACCAAGGCTTTACAGGAGACATTTGCTGATGCAGATATGCTCTGATAAGTAATATAAGGCACCTTGCCTTAGGGCACTCTAAGACCTCCTGTAAGGGTGACTTAGATATAATACATGCAATTTATTGCGGCATGGCACCCTGTGAGGGTGCCATGTTGTGTTTTCAGAACAGCTTCAACCATTTCTCGTTACTTGCAATGGCATTCTGCATACAGTTTGTGTCTGGATCTCTTAGGATGACATAATGCATGCTGCAATCCTTGGGTACCCTCTTTAGTGCCCATGGCCTGAGTATCAGGGGTACAATTTACTAGAGACTTACAGGGGTGCTAACGACCTTGTCAATTGGGTTAAAATTGAACATTTGTCTTGTTTTAGGGAACAAGCACTGACACTGGAGCTTGATTAGCAGGGATCCAGTGCAATACGAATCAACCACATCATTACCAGTGAGCAAAAAAGTGAGGGAGACCATGTCAAAAAGGTGCACTTTCCTACAACTGACCTCACCTATAATTAGCATATAGACAAAAAACAAAGAGTGCCTAGTATTAGCTCTCCCTTTTAAAGAAAGTGAACACTAATCTGCCAAAAAGTTAATTTAAGGCTGCTGTTGAAGCCCTGATACACTTGCATCTGGATGATAGCAAACTCCTGCACCAAATTCCTCCCTAGCCTCCCTTTAAGTTGACGATACTTGCTGTAGCACACCTTGTCATGGGACTGAAGGAATATGACAACATTACTGCCACTCTGATGAATACAATTGGCTCTTGTTTTAGCATGCATTAACATAAAACCAATTGCATCATTTAAAAACTATCACAATTTACAACGCTGCCTATCAGGAATCTCTGTTGGATCGCAGCTGATACACTATCAGACTGGAGACAAATAATTGCAAAACAGAAAAAAAACAGCAGGTCTTCTCCATCTAGGCACCTAGGATCTTAAAAAATATTCCCTTACCCATCATGGCCACTCTAACCATTCTCCAGTTTAGGGAATATCTAAAGACGCATGTCTTTAAAGAACACTACATCATAGCGTAAGTAGAATGCACCTTTGCTTCAGAATCCAGGTCACCCTCTAATCACTTGTTGACTGTATCTTTGACCTCACCCTCTTAAGAGCTAAGCTACTTTTCCGTACTATGCAACCACCATACCAATACATAAACGCAATTGCTGTTCAAATACACTATTTGCACCACTAACAATATAATTACAACTTCTATACCCTCCTTGCAGCACAAACATAACATTGTGTAACATATATGCATAAATACATTCAAGTGCAAGAGAAAAAACAATATTCATTTTTATTACCACCATGCATCTTTATGCTTTTCTTTGAGCCTCACCATACTTTAATATATTCATTAGATATTAGAGAAAATAGTAACATAGAGAGAAACCAAGCTATGGTCATAATGTTTTATAAATATTGGGCTAGTCTATAACCTCCTGCATCATGTTGCGGAGCGCTCTTGGTCACACCTGGTAGATTCCCAGGCAGTGAAGGTCTTCCAGCTTACCAACTGAAAGGGGGAACATGGACAGCTCTCCCAAGAATGTCTCCCTTACCTTACCTGGAATAGATGTACATTAAGAATAGATACATTGGGCAAATGCAACAGGTATATTTTTCTGTGGTTTCCATCTACCGGGACTCCTAATCCTGTACAAACACAAGGGGCCAGATGTAGGAGCCATAATACCGGTCGGTAACGGCCGATTTCGGCCGTTACCGACCGGTATTTAAGAATTGGCATGTAGGTGCATTTATTTACAGAATCTGTAAATTTACGGAATAGGTAAATTTACCAATTCTGTAAAATACTGAATCAGTAATTTTACCGATTCAGTAAATCCAAATGTAGGTGGGACTCTTCTGAGTCCCAAAGGCCTTACTGATTCGGTATTTTACCACCCAATTCAATTAGGGCATGTCTGTGTGCCACATGGCACACATGCCTGTATTCGGGGTGCTAGAGGGTGTCAAAGTGACACCCCCTGCACCCTTGCAAAAATCGGTATTTCCCATGCCCATTGATTCCTATGGGCTTCAAGGCCCATAGGAATCAATGGGCATTACCGAATCGGTATTTACCGATTCGGTAAATACCGATTTTTACAGATTCTGTAATTCACTTACCGAATTTACGTAAATCTCCCCCCTTCTGTTTTACCGATTCATAAATACCGAATCGGTAAAATTCGGTATTTATGAATCGGTAAAATAGAATTACCTACATCTGGCCCTAGGTATCTGGAATTATGCTATGGAATCATGCTATTAGAGACTTTTTGTAAGCAAAGCTAATACTGAAAATATGCTTAATTATGTCAGAAAAGGTTATAGTTAGTGTGGTATGAAATATGTAAGTAAGAATCAGTGTTCACAGGATGCCCTTTTCCTACTGAGTCTTTGCTACTAAGTCTTAGTAGATTAATGGTGCCCCTTTTGCAGACTTGGACTACAACAATCGCATAACTATTGCCACAAGCGTATTGCCCTCAGCTCACGCAGTCCAGTGTATGTCTCCTACAAGGAGACATACACTGGACTGGGCAGTGAGCAGTGTATGTCAGACTGCATCGGACGGATTCTTTGAGCTGTCACTCACTGGATTGAAAAAAAATGCTCTTTTTTCCTCAGACATATTATGGAGTCCTAGTTGTAGTATTTCTGTAGGAGGACGGTCGGTGTTCTTATACTACTGACAGACTGCGATAGAAATCTCATAGTAATTTGTACACTCTGCCAGACTAAAAACATTATCACATGTTATATATATGAGCATGCAAATAAAACCTGCATCATCATACTATAAAACATATTCAATATATTACTGGATGCACACAACAATGAAAACATCTGGCAGCTAAATGTCACAGGAGAAAGTTGAATGGGCAGCAATGCACAATAATAACCTTGCACACAACACCCCCGTTCACCAGTGGCTTAAAAAATGTAACATTTACCTTGCATTAAAAGATGTTCTGTATGTTAAATAATTAATTCTTATTTTAACCCAAATATTTGGACATTTTTTAAAATCTCTGTGAGGGAGGCGATTACTTGTATCCCTTGTGACTCACATTGTTAACTTCATGTTACTATACAATTAGGTAAACCATTTCATAGTTCTCATTTTTTATACATCCAACTAGTTGTGTCTAGTAACGTTGTTTTTAGTTCTGATGCAGTTATTTTTATTTTAGATTGTGTTAAATGTGGCTTTCTATCACTTCGAGCCACAGTGTATTAGCGATATAGGATACATCCTGAGAACATATTTGTCAGATCTGCTAATCCTTGCAGTGTGATAACACTTTCCGGACTAGACTAAGGATATGATAAAAATAGATGATCCCATTTATTAACTCGCCCACCATACGTGTACCATGTAACAACATGCTACACTCAAGGGACCAAGAACTGGAATCTATATGAAGCGTACAGTCTTACTGATTCCTCATTCTTCTTGTTCTATGACTCATTCTCCAATAAAAAACTATTATTAAGAGCATATATTGAATAGCACAAAGATGACACGTTCTCTATGCATTACAATAAATAACACAAAAATGCTTCACAAGCAAATATATGTGAACAGATTGATACATGATATATTGATCCTTGCTAGATGCTCCATTTAAATAAAACTGGCATATTCAAGATATTTGTTTGAGCTTTACCAATGTATATAGTATTTAATCAAGACATTCCTAATGAGAGCACATAGATTCCCAAGGTTACATGAATGTATTATACTTCAATGTGTAAATATGCAGAAAACAGCATGTTGGTCAAAAACAACATATTCTTCACGGGAGGATTTGTACAAAGGTATTTCAAAATACAAACAAATGGCATGGTGACATTGATTTGTTTTATATATATGTATATATATTACCTACTGGCGATAACCAGTAGGTATATATAGTTAGGATTGTTTTCCATAGGGAAATCGCAACATTCTATTGGGAATAACTTTGGCGCCGGTTGAGGAATCTTCCTGAAAATTTCCTTAACTTTGCCTCGCTGCGCTCCGCTCCTTCCCTGAAAGTTTGGGGGGATTCGTCAAGCGGGGGCCGAGATAAAAGGGGGGTCCCAAAACGTGTTTTCCCCATGTTAATTTCCATAGGGCGGTTGGACTCACTTTTAGCCCGAACGGCTGAATGGTTTTCTACCAAACTTGGCAAAATTGTAGGGACTGTTAGCCCGATGTGCCTTTGCTATGTCTCAAGATATGGGCTCCAGTGGTTT
Organism: Lissotriton helveticus; assembly: GCF_964261635.1. Lineage (NCBI taxonomy): Eukaryota > Metazoa > Chordata > Amphibia > Caudata > Salamandridae > Lissotriton > Lissotriton helveticus. The sequence goes on along the minus strand of NC_136061.1, from coordinate 1,082,844,590 downwards.
TTACGAAAATTAACTTTGAAAAAATATATATTGGGCTACATTGGGCTATATATATGTTAGAGCCCAAATGTAGCCCAATGTAACCCAATGTAGCCCAATGTAGCCCAAAGATGGCCACCAGAGACAAAAAAAACAAAATGTAGCCCAAATATCAGCCAGATTGAGCCCAACTATAGCCCAATGACAGAATGTCCCAGAGTGTTCTAAAGAACAACTAGAGCGTTAACAGTCTTACGTATGACAAAAGTATGGCACACCTGAAGTCATCTTGATTGGAATAAAGTGTTAACACTTAAAACATTTAATTTGCAAAGGAACAAAATGAGGGGGTTCATTTTGCCATAGAAATTATGATTAGTGCTGAAGAAAGAAAAATAAGGGCACATTTTGAGTGACTTCTCAAATCCTCTTATATTTCATTAAAAACATTCTGATATGCAGTCTCCCAAGATGGCCACCAGAGACAAAAGAGCCCAAATGTAGCCCAAACATCAGCCAGATGTAGCCCAACTATAGCCCAATGACAGAATGCCCCAGAGTGTTTTAAAGAACAACTAGAACGCTAACAGTCTTACTTATGACAAAAGTATGGCACACCTGAAGTCATCTTGATTGGAATAAAGTGGTAACACTTAATACATTTAATTTGAAAAGGAACAAAATGAGGGGTTTCATTTTGCCATAGAAATTTTATATATATATATATATATATTCACTGAAAAAAACATAGGTTACACACCAGTTATAGTTAGGCATTAGCATTTAAAAAACCTTTGAAATTCACTGAAAAAACCATAGGTTTCAGGCTTTATATAGTTAGAAATCAGCATTTAAAAAACCTTTGAAATTCACTGAAAAAACCATAAGTTTCAGGCCTTACATAGTTAGGAATTAGCATTTAAAAAAACCTTTGAAATTCACTGAAAAAACCATAGGTTTCAGGAGTTATATAGTTAGGAATTAGTTTTTAAAAAACCTTTGAAATTCACTCAAAAAACTATAAGTTTTAGTGGTGTTATAGTTAGCTGGACATTTTACTCATACAAAACCAATGAAATTGCTCCTATATAGTTAGTTGTACTAACTATATTTCGCGCACCTGCAATCCACTGCTGATGATGTCACATATTAGATCATTCATGACATGGTCAGTGACATCACTGATGACATCTCAAATGACATCACTAAGGAAAATGCAAGTCAGTAGAAACTTCCAAGGTGGGGCAGGGTTCCGGCTACGCCCAGCCGGGAGCAGCCCATATAAGGCAGGTCCTGCTGCCACGCCTCGGCCAGGAGATCCTAACGTAGGGTGTAGCCGGAGGAGAGGCCGAGGCCAGCGGGACCCGGCCAGGGGATTGCCTTTACAACGCTGAACAGTTGCAGGGGGGGGAATGTCTCCTCGACCCTCCCCTCTCTCTCCCAGTCCGGCCGCGGTGGCCCTTGAGAGTTGCAGGTAGTCCCGCCACATGCTCTTCCGGTCCGACCACCAACGGTCGGGGGCCGAGGCCGACGGGATCCGGCTGCAGCCGATAAACCAAGAAACCCGTTCATGGGGCCAGAGCCAGGGGCGTCCGGCCGACATCCACCGGAAGCCCGGCCCGAAGACGGACGGGACACTTCTTTCTTTTATAATGGCTGCGACAACACTGGGGGGGGATGTCTTGCACATGCCTCCGACCCCCCCCCCCTCGTCCTCATCGCCTGGTCCGGCCATAACAAATCTCAAGCGAGACGCCGTGGGGTGCACTGGGAGGGAGAGACGGTGCGAACAGGCCTCTCCCGCCTCCCCAGGTGGAGGCTTCCCAGCTGCACCCTCAGCGCTTCAGGCGCCCGGAAAAGGGTTCTTCCACTGTGGCCATGCTGCAACGTCTCGCCCGGCAGGGTGGAGCCCGTCCGCTCATGTGACCCCGCGATCGCCGGTAGCTGCCGAACTCTCAAAATGGCGGTCGACCTGGCAAGAGCGGGCCCAGCATAAAGAAATGGCCCGGTCACTGGTTGACTCCACCACCGTAGTCCTCCACGACCTTGAAGATTCTAGAGGAGCCGCGGGAGTCTCCGACCCCCGATGGGGAATGACTGCCATGATCGCCCGTGGAGTGACGAAACTGTATCCGCGGGACGTCGGCGCTCCCATGCTGGCGCCAGCCTCACTTTGAATTACTAGAATCCTGCAGACCTCACTTCCGGTGAAAGCACAGTGTGACCCGGTAGGAAAAATTATTGCACCCCCTCCCCTTTTTGACTGATAGTTCAAACCACCGATCCTTTCCTTTGCCCTTTTAACGGAACTTTGGACTACCTCCCCCTCTTTTACATTTTCTAGAGAAAACAAAACATTAACCACTACATTAGCATAGCAGTTGACACCAGAACTGTTTTCAAATTGAAAACCAACAACATCTTCAACAGAATCCTTTTTGTTTCTGCTGTGACCCTGCTACAGCACAGGCATTGTCCCCAGCAGTAATTCTGCAATGCCGGTAAGAATAGCTGTGGTGCCTACTGGACTCACTCACCCCCGCGGCGCCCCACGCCGTTTTTTGCTGGGCGGCAACTTACTAGACATCACTTTCGTGCCATCTAGATTTCAGCGCGTTCTGCTGCCTTGGAACTATTCGCACAACAGACCGCTACTGACAAGAATATTTCATTATTGGTGCTGTCAATTTCAATAAATCTATTGGATAATTCAAAAGAAATTGCCACGGTCTCTTCGTTGTTTAAATGTTTTTACTGTTTTTGTTTTCTTGTATATATTTATATGTTATTAAAGTTTTATATTCCTACTACTTTGTTGGAGTGCTATATATTTTTAATGTGACACATAATTGTAAAAACTTTGATGTACAAAGAGTCATTCCTGGAATCTTCCGCTTCAGGCTCGGTCCCCTCCCCAATCACAATACAGGATGGTTTTCAGATAGTAGGAACACGTGTGGTGTGACGGATCTCATCGGGTGTGGGCCTTGATCTACTATAACTCCTTTGAAGAGGGGTGATTCTTTACAGCTGGGGCCATAAACTACATCTGCAGGGCTAGCTGATAGCCTGGACAATCGGACACAGAGAAAGAGGAGTGTCAGAGGGTGCGGTAGTGAATAGGGCGAAAGGGAGGTGTCGGGCGGGCACAGAGTGTGATTCTCAGGGAAGAGCAGCGCAGATGGGGGGAGGTTTATTGCCCATGCATAAGACAGAGAGCGGTGGTGACCAGTGCCTAGGGAAGATGCTTGCGTGGGTGAGGAGCCATGCTACGAATCGACAGCGTGCAGAGAGTGGGTCTAGTCAACACATCTAAAATGGCTGCCGTGCACGACAAAAGTGTGGCATTTCAAAAAAGGCAAGATGGCGCAGACAATGTTTTTCAACACTTCCTCATTTCCTTCGAATCGAACGTTAACAGACGTTGGGGCATATTACCAAAGTTAAGCGATATTTATCGCTAACGATGCTTACCAACCAATTTTTTACCACTAAGCATTGTCAGAAATTATCGAAGATAAACCTTGCTATTATCAAGGTTTATCGCAAATGCGATAATAAACGGCCGCAATGCATGAATATCGCTAAAAACTCTGCGATATTCATGCATTACCGAGCTAATGCTCTTAGCCATGTTATCCACCTCCCATTGGATAACATGGCTAAGAACTGCTCAGGGCAGGTGTTACTTTTTGGAGATATTCGCGCTTAGCGCGAATATCTCCAAAAGTTGGTAATAGGAGATAGATATCTTGCATGTTGTAATGCAAGTTATTGTGGTATATGAAACTCATACCATAATCTCTCAGGAAAGCAGAAACTGATCCTTTTGGGACCGCCTAAAAAGGCCTAGGGGGTGAGGAGTACTCTACTTTGCCCCCTTTTCACGTTCCGAACTATTTTATTTTACTCTCTTCTGTAATTACACAAAATAGCAGCGATAAGATGCATCGGAGACACACAGTGAGAGAAAGCAGGCCGGAGATGAAGAAGAGATGTCAAATACACATTGGAGATAATATAGTGGCAGAAGGGAAGTAAATATGAGTAAACTTACCATGTAACATAAAAATGTTGCACTCTATACTATAAGTCTCATTTTATACTACAATCACTTCGCTACAACCTCATAAATTAAAAATAAAAATGAATAATGTCTCAAACAATTTTTGATTTCTAAATATAAATTTATTCTTCAGAATTTTCTAAATTTGAAAGAACTAGTAACATGTCCTCATCAGCAATGTCCTCATTAAAAGTCTCCAATGATGATTCTTGTAACTCTATGGTCTCCAAACACTCGATAAATTCGCCATCAAGAGATTGATCAAAAAAATCATTCAAGTCATCTCCTCCTTGTGACAATATTTCATTATTGGTGCTGTCAATTTCAATCAATGTAGTGGAATCATTCAAGTCATCTCCTCGTGACAATATTTCATTATTGGTGCTCTCAATTTCAATCAATGTAGTGGAATCATTCAAGTCATCTCCTCCTTGTGACAATATTTCATTATTGGTGCTGTCCATTTCAATCAATCTAATGGAATCATACAAGTCATCTCCTCCTTGTGACAATATTTCATGATTGGTGCTCTCAATTTCAATCAATGTAGTGGAATCATTCAAGTCATCTCCTTGTGACAATATTTCATTCTTGGTGCTGTCCATTTCAATCAATCTAATGGAATCATACAAGTCATGTCCTCCTTGTGACAATATTTCATTATTGGTGCTCTCAATTTCAATCAATGTGTTGGACAATTCAAAAGAAATTGCCACGGTCTCTTCATTGTGAGCCATTTTATTTTGAAATTGCTTGCTGTAAATTGCAGAAAAAAATAATCACTTTCATTTATCGTTTTTAGTAATACATAATATAAAACTAACTTTATCAAGTATTTAGTATAACAGAAGGACTGCAAATAAATAACAGAAAACATTTTTCAAATTATCTTCAAGTGTACAACATAGTTCCCCTTACAAATTAACAACTCACCTTTTTAAAAGTAGCAGAAGTGTTAGTACTGTGTAAATCAAACACCAGAAATTCACCACCAAAAATTCCTCACAAATGTACCTCAGACAGTAGTATCACAAAATGGCTGTGGTTTCCTCTCATTTGACATATATACATAACCAATTAACTTTCATCACACACAAATACAAAACCAAAGTAACATTTTAATTGGTTCTAAATTTCAACACTTTCAAATGTGTTTTCCCCATGCAATTTTCCATAGGACATTTACATACGTCTACAGCCTGAATGGCTGAACGGAATTACACCAAACTTGGCAAAATGGTACATCAAACCTAAAAGGTCAGGAAGGATCTACTATGCCCCCTTATGGTCATTTCCCCCTTCGCTTTGGCCTCCTCTTGTCTCTCAATCCTACCGAGAGACAAGATGGCGGCCGCTACGGACTGTTTGGAATGTTGACAGACGCCGGAGAACCAATCAGCTTCGCAAAGCTCCGTAACGCGAAAAGTACGCGAAGCGGAGCGCTGTTACAGATATATATCTTTTTTTGAACGTTAATTTCTCAAAATCCACTGGAGCACATATATTGAGACCTAGCAAAGGCACATCGGGCTACCAGTCCCTAATATTTTGCCAAGTTTCGTGCAAATCCATTCAACCGTTCGATTATTATTATTTTGTTTTTTTTTTTGCCCCGCGGGGCCCTTTTAAAACCTCCACATCAAACCTAGGGGGTCAGCGAGGATCTACTATGCCCCCTTATAGTTATTTCCCCCTCTGTTTTGACCTCCTCTTGTCTCTCGATCCTACCGAGAGACAAGATGGCGGCCGCTACGGACTTTTTGGAATGTTGACAGACGCCGGAGAACCAATCAGCTTCGCTTCACAAAGCTCCGTTGCGCGTAAAGTACGCGTCCTGGGACGCTGCCAGGTCCGCTGTTACAGATATATATCTTTTTTTAAACGTTAATTTCTCAAAATCCACTGGAGCACATATATTGAGACCTACAAAAGGCACATCGGGCTACCAGTCCCTACAATTTTGCCAAGTTTCGTGCAAATCCATTCAGCCGTTCGGGCTAAAAGTGAGGCCAACCGCCCTATGGAAAACTCAATGTTAAAAACACGTTTTGGGACCCCCCTTTTTTCTCGGCCCCCCCTTGACGAACCCCCCCTAAATTTTCAAGGGCTGCTCAGAAACAAAAATGTGCCATTTTCCTGAAAATTTCAGCCAATTCCGTCCACAAACGCCAAAGTTATTAGACATAGAATTTTCAAAAATCCCATAGAGAAAAAATCCTAACTATATATACCTACTGGCGACCGCCAGTAGGTAATATATATATATATATATATATATATATATATATATATATATATATTATATATACTTAAGAAAGAAAGCTCCTTCCGTGATACTGGGACCCACGAGGGGTGGCACACACTCCGGCGGAGCGTGCCGGTAATCACAATTCCAAGTCTCATACACAAAAGTTTGTGCGCTCTCAGGAAAAGAGTCAGGAAACACCAGTTACTCGAACACAGGTTTAATCCACACAAAGCGTTTTGCCTTGCATTGTAGTGTAGTTCCTCTATTCCCAATAGGCTCTGCGCATTGGAATAATATCTTCAGCAGTGTAGACGTAGGACTGAGGTTATCTAGGTCTCTACTGACTATATTAGACTTAAGGTTTGCCAGCTAGCTCAGAGGTCACTAGAAACTTTCTCGAATAAACGAGGAGGAGTTTAACCTCCCTGGATAGACAAGAAGGGATTAGCTTCTGACAACCGTACAAAATGACAACTTTGCTCTTCCTGAATAAGAGTATATCTCTAGAGTTGTGTGAAAACAAAAGACAGCTATTTCACTCAGTCAAAGGTGCGTACTTAGTTTCACCAGAATGCAGAGAAAAGAGAGACGGGCGTTTTCAATAAAAGGTGTTATTTATTGAGCAGTCTTCTTCCTCATACAAGAGAAATGAATTGCTACAATTGCAATACTTATAGTAAAGTAAAGTGCGTACAGTAAAATCAGGATTATAAAATAATACTGTAAAAGCATTGATATGGTTTCTTAGCCATATGATACTTTAAAATAGATCAAATAGATACATACATATATACATTGACTAATCGTACTCAACTGGTGCTTTTAAATACGCCTACCCCGGTGTACCTGACCTAAGCCTAATATGTGGGAGGGAGTAAGTAAGTAGCAGTTTAAGTTAAGTTTGTTTTGCCAAGAATCTGACTCAAGAATTCTCTGTAAGGGTTTAGTCAGCTCAGTACCTGGGTAATAGAAAGCAGGAGGTCTGGTATCTCTCTCTCAGGACTCGATATCCCAGCAACCCGCAAAAGTAGGCTGGAAACGCCGGAGCTGGATTTCTCGGCAAGAGAAAAGACAGTGTCTTTCTCAGCGCGTCAAGGAGGAGGGGCAGCCTCCTTGGGCTCTCGCATCAGCTGGGCTCTCGGAAGTAGATAGCTGCTCTGCTCCAGATTCACCACCGTGTGTTTGCTTAAGGCAACGTTGGTATATTTATACCTGAAAGGTGCCTGGGTTTGACGTAAGGTTGGACATAAGACGTCAATAAAGATGTCACTAAGAACTGGCCTTTCTTACAGTGCTTTACAGGAGTTCTAGGACGAAATCAAAACAAAAGCAAGGGGGATTTCCCAGGTTGCTGGAGGCTTGGTTTTGTTTAGAGAACTCGGTGTGCTTACTAGGGGGCCGGAGAAGTAGTCTTGCTTAATGTGACAGCATGTGCTACGACTGAATTATGGATATGATTATTATGCCGTTTTATGGATATTATTGATTATAGCCGGACAAGGGCATGAAATAGGAATATCGATTCAGGTTTCCTAGATAACACACTACAGCAGCTTGTTCATGTGTAGACGTGTTAGAGATCAAACCACATTAATAAAGTAACATGTGAACATCAAAGAAGGACCATTGCAGGTAAAACTATGGTGGCCATCTTGGAGTGGTATTTTAACATACTATTCACACTTTGTCAAAACGAGGAGCAACAAAGAACAGAAATTATTACCTCATGGGTGAACAGAAAATTCTATGCAAAATAATGTACATTACAGTATTATTGTACTCAGGTCAATATTGTTGACTCTAGACAAATGTACCGTTACCTCCTGCTATCGTGGCAAGTGCCCATACGAAGTGGAGAGATGAGCATATCACGTATGATAATACAACTGCCAGATGATATATCTGGCAAACAATGACTGTTACGACTCCTCGAGTAAACAGATAAATCAATTAAATCAATTAAATCAAAAAATCTAAAAATCAATGGCAAGTGCCATGCTTCTGAAAAACAGGTAGATGGTTGCTAATTAAATGCTAGTGCTCAAGACCAACCACAATGATGTTCCAAAACAATGAAAATACCGGTGACATACGTGATCTCTAGAAAAGGAGTGCAAAGGTTAGGTGCGCCCGTGAAAGTGAATGTTCGTGAATGGGCCCCTTCCTTTCCTCCTGTGGAAAAAGAAAAAGAAAAAAGGAAATTAGAAATGAAAAGGATACATAGAGTTTAAGCAAAGAATAACATTATAGACAGTTAATATACGCTCAATATTATGTTCAAGAAATCAATTATATACCGTGATTCCTTTTTTCTGAGAGCAAGAACACTGTCCCCTCCTCTCGGTTTCATCGGGATATGTTCCAAGATTATATAGCTGCAATCGGCCGTGTTCGAGTAATGATACTGTTCAAAATGTCTAGATTTAGGATCATGATTAACTATCGCTCTCAGATATTCCAGGATGCGTTTTTTGGCAGCACAAGTTGTACTGCCTATATACCACAGTCCACATGTACACACAATTACGTAAATTACAAAATTCATACCACATGTTAGAAATTGTGTGAGTTTTTTGGTCACCCCATTATATTTGCTGTTTTTACAGGCCTTGCAGTGGCCGCAGGGATAAAAACCAACAAGCCCATGTTGTGTTTTGGGGGGACAAAGAGTCACATCATTTCTGACCACCAGATCACGTATGTTCTTATTACGTCTGTATGTAATATTGGGTCTGTTAGGCATGGTATTCCCCAAAGGATCATACGTGTGACATAAATATCACTTGATTTGATCAGGTGATATTGATGTCACACGTATGATTCTAACCTACAACTCGGACTCTCAGAAAGTGAAGAAAATTATCACCAAGAACTGGGATATCCTTAAATCTGACAGTACTTTGGGGAATACCATGCCTAACAGAACCTTTGCAACTGTAGCTATTATTTTTCATGTCGGTCCTTCTACAACATCAGGGCATTACACATGCTATTTAAAAAGTTGTAAAGGTTGGACCCACTTTAACGACATTAATTTGACTTTCAAACAACGTTTGCCTTTTGGGTTAAAAAAATCATACCTAGTGTTTTTACAACCAAAATTTAAGTAAAGGTAATTGGCCTTTGAAGACGGGAGCAGTTAATAAAGGTTATTTTGCTGTTTAAAAATATATTCTGAGTAAAAGTGATCCAGGTAATATAAAAAATTGACTTGTCATTTGGGTACTGTAAGTGGATCTCATAGTAAGTGATATTAGTATTATAGAAAATGATGAACATGAGTGAGTCAGAGATGGTTTTACAAATACTTAAATATTGTGAAAATGTTGTATGAGCCTTTCTTTCAGAACGTCGGTAAAAAGGTAATTTCAGAGTTTCTTAGAGTTAATTTGAAAATATACTCATACATCTGACACTATTTGGCCAAAAGGAAAGGTACAGGAATGAGTAAGGAGTCATGACTGGAAAGAAAGGAGTATATGAAAATAATGAAAATATTTCAGATGTTCTTAGAGCTTTTCTTCTAGAAAGTCGATGAAATTGATTTTTTAGTGAACAGCAGAGTACTTTGCAACGAGAAAAGGACCTCCATGATATACTATTTGGCCTCAAGGAAAAGTAAGTCAATCAAAGATTAGTGTACATTTGTCATTTGTCAGTATCTAAGGTTTTTTTTAAAACACAAACTTTTAGATTGTGGTTTTTTTTTCCCCGCTGTCATATGATGAGTAATTTGAACTCACTGTTTTAAGTGAAATTCAATATATTCTGAGAACAGCAAAAATAAACTATGTAACATGTTGTACAAGTTATTCTATTCTTTGGATTGTGTAAATTAAATTGTATTCCCATTCTCTGACACTCACTTTCCTTTTTCCTCTCTCTTTCAGCTCTCTTTACTCACTCACACTGCCTTTCTCTCACTCTGTTTCACACCCATTTGTTTACTCCACTTCTTTCACAACCCCTCATTCTCATTTCAACTGTCTGCATCCCCTCTGTCCCTTGCACCACTTTTCAGCTTTCAGTCTCTCTGCTTTACTTCCCTTTTCCGTCTTTTCCTCCTTTGCTCTTTTACTAATTCCTCTTTACTCACTGAGCAGTATTGTCGCACTCTACCACTATAACTCACCCACTCTCCCTCGCTTATCTTTGTTTGCTCCTTTCTTTTGACCTCTTTTCTCTATTTTTCGTTCACTACCTCTATGTCCTCAGTGCCTCACTCTCCTTGTGTTATGTTCACTTGTGTTTATCTACCTTCTATCATTTCTTTTACAACAACTTCACTGCTCCTCTCTCATCGTTCTTCATCCCATTTCTTTTACTTTGGTTCCATTACTATCCCACATTTCCTTTCTTTCAATGTCTTTCTCTTTACTTTCATCACCAAATTATTTTCTCTCAGTACCACTCTTTTAGTCCTCTTCTCCTCTGTTTCCTTTTTTTGCTCCTTACTCATTTCCTTTTGTCACTCATTGTACTCCACCTCACTCAGTTTTTCTCTTAGTGTGTCTGTCTACTAACTTCCTGACTCCATTTCCCTCAATCGTTGTATATTATCCTCTCTTCCTTCATCCCTTCACTTTGACTGTTCTTCACTTACTCTCAGTTATCTTCTATTTCTCAATCTTCTCAATGCATCCTTAATTAGATTCTTTTCCGTCTCTGTTATTATCTTTTTACTTACTACTGTTTCCTGACTTAGTTTTGCTAACTCACATTGTTTTAGTATCTTTCTTACCTTCAGTTCATTTCTCTGTTCTTCTCTTCCTCTGTGTCAGTGAATCTATATGCCTTACTCTTAGTAATTTGCTCTCAATCTATTTCTTTTTTCTCTTTTTATCCTTCTACCTTACTTTATTTCTCTTTCTGTGTCCTTCACTCTTACTTTATTTCTAAATACACTGTTATGATTTTTAACCTCTTCATTTGTATATTTTAATTTAAAATACACATTTTACTAATTATAACTTATTTTTTCTTCTCTCTTTCACCGATACAAAGTGTAGTAAAAAAATGTAATTAAAGTTACATTTAGTATATGGTAAGTATGACTATAAAAATGTATTTTGTCATCACCCTTTGCTTTAAGCTCACTAATATTTTCTCAAACAACCTCACTCCTGTGTCTTTATTCTGCTTCCCTCACTTATTCTTATTCTCCATGTTTACTCCAATTTCCCTATTTCCCCTCTCATATTCAACTTCTTTCAATCCCTATTCTTTACTTCACTTACCCTCTGTTCGCTTCCTTTGCTTCTTCACTCATTCTGTTTTTCTTAATTATTTACCTTACTCCTACACACACACTTCATCCCCCTCTCAATACATACACACCTCTAACATACACCCCACACACACACCACACACACACCTCATACACACAAAAACATCCCCCCACACACACTCTTCACATACACACACACATTCCATACACACACATACATCGCACACATATACACCCCACACCCATACACTCCTCACACATACTTCACACACCCTCACCTCCACCCACACCAAAACACCCCACACAGCCACACCCACAGACACACCTTACACACCCACACCCCGACCTACACCCACTGACTCCCTATAAGTCACACCTACTGCATTACTTATCTTTCTTTTCTGTTTCACTCAAACCCATTGAGGTACTGTTTTCTTTACTCTCTTTGTCCTTTCTCTTTGTCACTCCCCATGTCTTATCCTAATTCAATTTTTCACCCTCTTTCACCCCTATTTACTTACACTAACTGGTCTTTTCTTACCCTCCCTCACTGTTCTTCATTTATTCCGGTTACGCCACTACCCTTCATTCTCAAGTTTTTTACAGTCCTTTCTTTTTCTTTCAACACCCACTCACATTCTCCCACTATCTCTAGTTTAGTCTTCTTCCTCTCTCTTCGCTTCTTTCGCTCCTTTAGTCATTTTACTTTTCTCACTTTCACCCTATTACACCTTCTCTGTTTTTTGCTATGTAATAAACAATCTCTCTGTGTTCATCCTGTAGCTTTCTTTTTCTTAACATTACTCTCTTTGTGTTCTTCCGTCATGCTAACTCCTTCATAAATTTTTTTTTTTCAATTTTTTTGGGGGGAGCGCTCCGGTACGCGTACCCTAAGAAAAAAAAATTGACAGAGATTCATTAAAAATATAGGTTTATTTTTATAAATAAAAGGTAGTTCTAAAAAGAACTGTTTTTTTTCTTTTTGTTGTTTTATATTTTTTTAAATATTTTTTTGAACATTTTGTACTTTTTTTGGCTTTTCAAACCAGTTTTATATATTTTTTGTATTTTTTATGGCGAGAAACAAAAAACAGGGAATTGTAAATGGCTCAACAGGAGCAAAAAACAAAAAACGGAAAAAATTACTGTTCTTTGGGGCATTTGTGATTGTCACCAGCAAGGACGACGAGCTTCATGCTCTTTTCACCATAGGCGATGAGCTTGCCACATGCAATACATGTGATTCTACAATTTGCAAATCGTGGTTGTATACAAGGCATCATCTCTGTTGTTTCTGGTCCCGATGGAGTGGGTTGTGTTCTTTTGGAGGTGGTCCTTGAAGACTGGGGGAGGTTACTGGCCAGTTCCCTGAGCTCTGCACGAGAATAGTTGTTAGGATGCTATTATTTTTTATTTATTTTTTTGTAAATTTTAGTTTCTATTTTTGAATATGTGTTTCAAGGGTTACATTACAGTGAAAGGAGGTCTGTCACTCTGTCACAAGGATGGTGTCATCAGTGATGTCATGAGTGATGTCACTGACCATGTCATGAGTGATGTATTATGTGACGTCATCAGCAGTGCATTGCACGCACAAGTTATAGTGAGTCCAACTAACTATAACATGGGAATTTAATTGGTTTTATGCCAGTAAAATTTCCAGCTAACTATAACTGGTGTGAAACCTATGGTTTTTTCAGTGAATATATATATATATATATATATATATATATATTATCCACCAATTAGTTCTCTCGAAGGTGCACACTTTTGCACGGTTGTTGCTGGACAGTAGGGATGAACGCCCCCCTACTCTAAATTAATCACCAAAAAGAAATTAATGTCCGCTCTCGCTCAATACGATAATTTGGGTTTATTCACAAGAGACTACAGAACAGTCTCCTTCACCTTACGCGTTTCGACCGCATGTCTTGTTCACAGTGTTGCCACTAGTCCATCATTTCTTTCTAAATTATATACCTTCATGTCCATTAGCATATAATGGTGCATTCTGGGTGAGGTAGTTTTTTATATAACAATTGGAAATTTAAACGTTTGTTTCACAGAAAACTAATAAACAGTTTGTAGTCATTTCGGTCACCATATGAATAGTTCAAAATTACCAATTGTAAAAATAGGATCCCTATTACCAATCTTTTGTCGATTCACACGATAGGAACATCCTATCTAACCTATGTAAAGATTTTAAAACGACTTATATTCAACAAGTAATACATTCATTAGTTGCGATGCATTTACTATTCTTTGTAATATATTGTTCAGTATGGGCTAAGTGCCCTAGGGATTCCTATTAAATACCAATTGGATCATATTTATTTATTTAGGCTTAGTGCCTATAAAGTCTCTGGTTTTGACCTTTTTGCAAAGTTTCTGGCATCAAAAGGTTATTCGAGCAATCAATTATAGTCTTAATCATGTCACTTGCATGTTCTATTCACAGGTGGACGTGCATTTCTTCATCCATATTTAATCCCCTCGGCGTTTTAGTTTGAAATCTGATAATCAGGCGTGACTCCAGTCGTCTCAATTGTTGTTTTCTATACCCTCCTCTTTCATTTGGAGGGATGGTTGCCCGTCCGCTGTAGCGCACATCTTTCCATGTTTTGCCTGTGTGTTGAGCCATATGTTTAGCAATTGCGTAAGACATGTCACCATTCTGAATGGCCCTGATGTGTTCAAGAATCCTTTTGTGTAAGGGACAGGTCGTCATTCCGATATAGTTTTTACCACATGCACATGTTAATATGTATACCACATATGTGGTTTTGCATGTGATAGTGTCCTCCACATTGAAGATCTTGCCCTGTGGGTCAGTCAGAAATTTGAGGGATCGGCCTATTGTGCATGCCTTACATTGATAGCATTTGTTAAACCCACTTTGTCTTGATGTCAGCCAATCCTTTCTCTTTTTCAGTTGAAAATGGCTTCTCACCAATTTGTCTTGTAGTGAGGGTGGTCTCCTATAGGTTATCAGGGGACGCTCGCCTAATTGTCCCCCAATATCTGGGTCCTTCCTGATGACATTCCAATATTTGTTGAGTATTCTTCTAACGTTTTGACTCTCTTTGCTGTATGTCGTGATCATCCTGATAGGTTCAATTTGTGCTTGTGTCTTATCCACTTCCGCTTTATTGATCAAAGTTTCTGTTCTACTCAAAGCTCTAGCCTTTAGTTCGCCTTTCTTTACATCATTATATTTATGTCCTCTTTTAAGGAATCTCTTGGCAGTCTCTTTGTACTTCCGGTTCATCTCTTTCATATTGGAGCAGTTTCTTTTTATCCTGATGAATTCCCCATAGGGTATGCTTTTTTTCAAATTTGTGGGATGGAAACTGTCTCCATTTAATATGCTATTCGTGGCTGTACTTTTGCGGTGCACTGTTGTTTCAATTTGTCCATTCGCCACATAGACCTTAGTGTCTAGAAAAACTATTTCCTTGTCGCTGATTGTTGATGTAAATCTCAGCCCTATTTCATTGTTGTTAAGTTCATCTAGATACTTGTTAAATTCCATGGCTGTTCCGTTCCAAATAAGGAACAGGTCGTCGATGAAGCGGAGCCAGAGTATGACCGTAGATGTATAATGGTCATACTCTTCCCTCCAGGCTATTGTTCTTTCCCACCAACCCATTGCTAGGTTGGCGTAGCTTTGGGAAAATGCGACTCCCATGGCAGTTCCGCATCTTGAGCCCACTATGTTTTATTGAAAAGAAAGATGTTATTGTTGAGACAGAGTTCTGTCATTTCTTTGATCATGCACCAGTGCTGTAGGTCTTCCAGAGGTTTTTGTTTAAAGAATGATTCCATAGCTGTTAGACCCATGTTATGAGTTATGGAAGTGTATAAAGACACTACATCAATAGTAGCTAGTTGATATCCTTCCACCCATGCAATGTTCATCAAATTACGTAGAAAGTCTCCTGTGTCCTTTATATATGATGTTAGTGTAGGGACTATCGGTGCCAAAAAGGAGTCCACATAGATTGAGAGATTTTCATATATAGAACCACAGCTAGCAATGATGGGTCTACCAGGAGGTTTCTTTAGTGTCTTATGTACTTTTGGCAGGAAGTACATAGTTGGCATAATAGGATCTTCATTGGTTAGAAATTGCACTTCCTGATCTGTGAGTAATCCTTGATTATGCCATTTGGTGAGCTTGATATTCAATTCGACAATCAATTCATTGATCGGATTTTTTTTTAGCTTTTCATAGTTTTTTGTATCCCCTAATTGGCGCATAGCTTCCTGCATATAGTCGGTTTTCTCCATAATGACTATATTCCCGCCTTTATCAGCGGGCTTGATTTCTAATAAGTCATTTTTCATCAGAGCCTTTAATGCTTTGCAACCAAAATTGACATATTTTCTCTATTTCCTTTTTGTATATTTTTTTTCATTTTTTCAAGATCTCCATTCACTAGATCAAAAAATGTATCTATTTTGTTGCCTGGATATAGTGCGGGCAGAATCTAGATTGTTTTTTAAATTTTGTTTTTTGATGTTTTTCAATATTCTGTCCCGTATTTTGTAGCATTTGGCTATCAGTCATTGTGGAATCCTCCACCTCATTAGCAAGCTCAAATGCAGTGTGCATCGCTGGAATTTCTCCAATGGTGATCCGCGTATCATTTCCATCAGTGATATCAATATTTTGATCATTAGTATCAAGTTGTGTCTCTCTTTTTTTTTTTAAATTTAGCCAATTTCAGTTTGCGCGTGTATTCATATAGGTCAATTTTCGTTTCTACTGGATGAAGGGGACTGTTCTGTAGTCTCTTGTGAATAAACCCAAATTATCGTATTGAGCGAGTGCGGACATTAACTTCTTTTTGGTGATTAATATATATATATATATATATATATATATATATATATATAAACATATATATATATATATTCACTGAAAAAACCATAGGTTATAGACCATATATAGTTAGGAATTAGCATTTACAAAACCTTATTTTACTCACACAAAACCATTGAAATTCGCATATATAGTTAGTTGCACTAACTATATATCGCGCACCCGCAATCCACTGCTGATCATGTCACATACTACATCATTCATGACATGGTCAGTGACATCACTGATGACATCACTGATGACATCTCAAATGACATCACTGATGACATCACTGATGACATCTCAAATTACATCACTGATGACATCACTGATGACATCTCAAATGACATCACTGATGACATCACTGATGACATCTCAAATGACATCACTGATGACATCACTGATGACATCACTGATGACATCTCAAATGACATCACTGATGACATCACTGATGACATCTCATTTGACATTACTGATCACATCACTGATGACATCATTCATGTGATAATACGATGAACCTCTTCAGACTCTAATATAACCTTAGATACACTCAGTGTAAACAGACACTCACAGACTGTCACTCATCCATGGAGTTACTCACACACCTAGTCAGTCATGCAAAGAATCAATCACACCTCCATTTCCTCAACTATACAGTTATACACACCTTACTTATTCAAACATATACTAACACATATTTACTCTCTTATACAATCCCTGATACAAGTTCACAATGATCCATACAGCCACTCACACATTCACTGCCTCTTATGCACAGTTATTTATATATGTCAACTCTCACATGTACTGTGTTTTACATATGTACTTACTTTGACATGTAGCACTGAGATATCCATTCACTCACCAATACACTCATGCACACAGTCAACCGCCCATACAGCTGTTTCCACATGCACTTTTGAACCCATACATCTAGTGAATCAACTGCTCACACATCTATGCACAGAGTCATACACCTCCCAGCCACCCACACACACACTCAGTCTCCCATACAAATACTGGGCAACCAATCAATAACCCATAAAGTTACTCATATAGCTACTGATCAATACATGCAGCAGTTTACAGAACAACAGACATAATGATGCACAAATTAAGACAGTTTAGTCACTAACCCATGCACTCAGTGAGACACATTTAATCACTCCCTCATACAGTCAGTCATGCACCTACTAAATCCTTCATCCAGACACTTATACATCCACTCATTCTTCAATATGTAAGACATATTTTAACTTTACAGAAACATACAGTCACTGGATGTTGTCATCAGTGATGTCATCAGTGATGTCATTTGAGATGTCATCAGTGATGTCATCAGTGATGTCACTGACCATGTCATGAATGATGTAATATGTGACATGATCAGCAGTGGATTGCGGGTGCGCGATATATAGTTAGTGCAACTAACTATATATGCGAATTTCAATGGTTTTGTGTGAGTAAAATAAGGTTTTGTAAATGCTAATTCCTAACTATATATGGTCTATAACCTATGGTTTTTTCAGTGAATTTTCAAGGTTTTGTAAATGCTAATTCCTAACTATATATGGTCTATAACCTATGGTTTTTTCAGTGAATTTCAATGGTTTTTTAATAGCAAATATCAAAAGCTGTAAAATGTATTCTTCTTTTAAAGGAAAAATATATTTTATATGTATTTAATATATTTTTTCATGTATATACATTTTTTGAGGGAACGAATTTATCAACTATCATGCTGAAGAAGAGTGTGGGGAAAAAAAAACAAAGAGGAGGACTAAGAGGAAAGAACAATCAGTTCAAAAATACAATTGCTTTAAAGCATGAAGTGCTTTTCCAAACATTTACATTTAAATAACCCATATTAGAACATACAAAATATCTACAGAGGAGACGGTGTACATTGAATTTTAGACTCTTCATTGGTACCTACATGTTGGTACTTACATCACCCACACAACACAACAGCTCTATTCATAGCTACCCTACCTCAAAGCACTCTAAAATAATATTTTAATATTTTCCTTGGTTTTCTCCTTGTTACGCTTTCCGGAACGCTACCCGGTTACATATATGGGCCTCCTCAGCCACCCTCAGAAAACCTAGGGGGTCAGGATATGTCTCCCGTGCCCCCTTATACCCATTCCCAACATTGTTTATCCTCCATCTTGTGACTAAATTTGTCCGAAACACAAGATGGTGGACTCCCGTTACGCTACCGGTGAGCTACCCGGTTCGCGTACCGGGTAGGGCTTCCACCGCTAAAATCGAAAATAAAATTATTTTATTTCTTTGCCCCGCGGGGCCCTTTAATAGCCCCCACATCAAACCTAGGGGGTCAGGAGGGGTCTACCTTGCCCCCTTTCATTCATTTCCCCCTTCGTTTATTTCCACCTCTTGTCTCTCGATCCTACCGAGAGACAAGATGGCGGCCGCTCCGGACTGTTTAGAATGTTGACAGTCACCGGAGAGCCAATCCGCTTTTACTCGCGAAGTTCCGTTACGCGTCTGGTACGCGAACCGGGGCGCTAACCGGGACGCTGTCACAGATTAAGCATGGGCGTAAAATCCGTTCCGCTCGCGGATTTTGCGGATTTTTGGTAAGTTCGCAATCCGCGAACTCTCGCGAACTTACCGAAAATTCGTAAATCCGTGCGAAGCGGATTTTTTTGCTTGGTCGCACTTGCCAACTAGAATACTATACAATTTCGCGGGAGTAAACACTTGCGAAAACGTAGATGCGGCGGGCAGCGACAATCTCGCAATTGCGAGATTGCAAAATTTGCAATTTCGCACAAGAAATCCACCAGCAGGCAGCATAAACCTTGAAAATTATGATTTTTATCAGAATAACTCCTCAGGTTGACATTTGCCTGCACTTTTTTTTGCAAGGATTCCATTTTGGGGGGGGGGGTGGGAGGAAGGAAGTGCCCCACAGTCTCCAACTTCCAGTTCCTGTCCAGCAGGCTCCTCTCAGTGCTTTCTTCATGTGCTGGTCACTTTGATTTGGATCTTGACCTGGAAGCACTCAGCAGGTGCAAAAGTTCAATCTTATCATTAGTAACCATTCCCTGTAGTGCCTGGAAGGATTACTTTTTGTGGATGCTGCTGGATATTTGGATTTTTGCAAAACTGAAAGCACTCAGCAGGTGCAAAAGTTCAATCTTATCATTAGTAACCATTCCCTGAGGGGCCCCTTCAGAGTTCAGTTGCCTACTTGCAACTATTCTATGACCCTGCTCTGACCCTCACAGCAGGCTCAGAGAAAGCAATTACAGATAAGGAAGCAGGTTCCAGCCAGGAAGTTCAAATTCAGTAACACATTAATCAGCCCCTAATTCATTTATGTCAGTTAAGGCAGGGCAGGTGTGCTTTTCCACCCATAATCTAGAGTGATGAACTAGAGGGTGGCATGGGTGAGCCAGAGGGTGGCATGGGTGAGCCAGAGGGTGGCAGTGGTGAAACAGAGGGTGGCAGTGGTGAAACAGAGGGTGCTGTGATGAACCAGATGTAGAAACAACATGTTCGCGACCGTTGCTACCCGAAAAGTAAGTTCGCGTTTGCGAACTGGTACAAAATCCTCGCGAACTGGCAGAAATCCTTGCGAACACAAAAAAAAAAATCCGCACATTCGCGAGAGTTCGCGGATTTTGCGGATTGCGAATCCGTAAATACGCAATTTCACGGATTGCCAATTCGCAAAATCCGCCCATGCTTATCACAGATATATATATTTTTTTGAATGTTAATTTCTCAAAATCCACTGGAGCACATATCTTGAGACCTAGCAAAGGCACATCGGGCAAACAGTCTCTACAATTTTGCCAAGTTTCATAGAAATCCATTCAGCCGTTCGAGCTAAAAGTGAGTCCAACCGCCCGATGGAAAACTCAATGTTAAAAACACGTTTTGGGACCCCCCTTTTTTCTCGGCCCCCGCTTGACGAAACCCCCCCAAACTTTCAGGGGACGCTCAGAAACAAAATGTGCCATTTTCCTGAAAATTTCCAATTCCGTCCATCAACGCCAAAGTTATTCAACATAGAATTTTCAGAAATCCCTATTCAAAAAAATCATTACTATATATACCTACTGGCGACCGCCAGTAGGTAATATATATATATATATCTATATATATATATATATATATATATATAGATATATATATGTATATTACCTACTGGCGGTCGCCAGTAGGTATATATAGTTAGGATTTTATCCCTATGGGATTTTTGAAAATTCTATGTCTAATAACTTTGGCGTTTGTGGACGGAATTGGCTGAAATTTTCAGGAAAATGGCACATTTTGTTTCTGAGCAGCCCCTGAAAATTTTGGGGGGGTTCGTCAAGGGGGGGCCGAGAAACAAGGGGGGTCCCAAAACGCGTTTTTCCCATGGTAATTTCCATAGGGCGGTTGGCCTCACTTTTAGCCCGAACGGCTGAATGGATTTGCACGAAACTTGGCAAAATTGTAGGGACTGGTAGCCCGATGTGCCTTTTGTAGGTCTCAATATATGTGCTCCAGTGGATTTTGAGAAATTAACGTTTAAAAAAAGATATATATCTGTAACAGCGGACCGAGCAGCGCCCCAGGACGCGTACTTTTCGCGCAACGGAGCTTTGTGAAGCGAAGCTGATTGGTTCTCCGGCGTCTGTCAACATTCCAAACAGTCCGTAGCGGCCGCCATCTTGTCTCTTGGTAGGATCGAGAGACAAGAGGAGGCCAAAGCGAAGGGGCAAATGACCATAAGGGGGCATAGTACATTGTCGCTCACCCCCTAGGTTTGATGTGGAGGTTTTAAAAGGGCCCCGCGGGGCAAAAAAAAATAAAAATAATAATAATCGAACAGCTGAATGGATTTGCACGAAACTTGGCAAAATTGTAGGGACTGGTAGCCCGATGTGCCTTTGCTAGATCTCAATATATGTGCTCCAGTGGATTTTGAGAAATTAACGTTCAAAAAAAGATATATATCTGTAACAGCGCACCGCTTCGCGTACTTTTCGCGTTACGGAGCTTTGCGAAGCGAAGCTGATTGGCTCTCCGGTGTCTGTAAACATTCCAAACAGTCCGTAGCGGCCGCCATCTTGTCTCTCGGTAGGATCGAACAGCTGAATGGATTTGCACGAAACTTGGCAAAATTGTAGGGACTGGTAGCCCGATGTGCCTTTGCTAGGTCTCAATATATGTGCTTCAGTGCATTTTGAGAAATTAACGTTCAGAAACAAGATATATATCTGTAACAGCGCTCCGCTTCGCGGAGATAAAATTATATGTGTATTACCTAGCTGTTGCTAACACCAGTTAGCGACGGCTAGTAGAATATAGCGACCATCTTGGGCCCCACTTTGCATGTGAGTGATATTTATCACTAATGACATGCAAAGTGGGCATGCCAAGATGTTAGCGACTGGAAACAGTCGCTAACATCGCTATCTCCTATTATCAACTTTTGGAAATATTCGAGATAAGCGTGAATATCTCCAAAAGCTACCACCTGCCCTGAGCAGTTCTTAGCTATGTTATCCAATGGGAGGTGGATAACATGGCTAAGAGCATTAGCTCGGTAATGCATGAATATCGCTGAGTTTTCAGCGATATTAATGCATTGCGGTCGTTTTTTATCGTATTTCCGATAAACCTTGATAATAGCAAGGTTTATCTGCGATAATTTCTGACGGTAAAAAAATCGTTGCTAAGCATCGTTAGGGATAAATATCGCTTAACTTTGGTAATATGCCCCAACGTCTGTTAACGTTCGATTCGAAGGAAATCAGGAAGTGTTGAAAAACATTGTCTGCGCCATCTTGTCTTTTTTCAAATGCCACACTTTTGTCGTGCACGGCAGCCATTTTAGATGCCTTGACCAGACCCACTCTGTGCACGCTGTCGATCCTTAGCATGGCTCCCCACCCTCGCAAGCATCTCCCCCAGGCAGTGGTCACCCCCGCTCTCTGTCTTATGCATGGGTAATAAACCTCCCCCCATCTGCGCTGCTCTTCCCTGAGAATCACACCCTGTGCCCGCCCGACACCTCCCTTTCGCCCTATTCACTACCGCACCCTCTGACACTCCTTTTCCTCTGTGTCCGATTGTCCAGGCTGGTCCTAGGGTATCAGCTAGCCCTGCAGATGTAGTTTATGGCCACAGCTGTAAAGAATCACCCCTCTTCAAAGGAGTTATAGTAGATCAAGGCCCACACTCGATGAGATCCGTCACAGCAGAAGCGTTGCTATTATCTGAAAACCATCCTGTATTGTGATTGGGGAGGGGACCGAGCCTGAAGCGGAAGATTCCAGGGATGACTCTTTGTACATCAAAGTTTTTACAATTATGTGTCACATTAAAAATATATAGCACTCCGACAAAGTAGTAAGATTATAAAACTTTAATAATTTATAAATATATACAAGAAAACAAAAATAGTAATAACATATAAACATTTTTAGGGAAAAACAACGAAGTAGCGGTCGGCTGTGCGAATAGTCCCAACGCAGCACAACGTCCAGATTTCCGGCGTGGGGCGTCGCGGGGGGTGGGTCATCAGTAGCAAACTGTTGTGCGAATAGTTCCAAGGCAGCAGAACGCGCTGAAATCTAGATGACACGAAAGTGATGTCTAGTAAGTTGCCACCCAGCAAATAACGGCATGGGGCGTCGCGAGGGGTGGGTCATCAGTAGCAAACTGTTGCGCGAATAGTTCCAAGGCAGCAGAACGATGGCACCAAGGTGATGTCCAGTAAGTTGCCGCACTGGTTTTGGTATCCTACAATGCTGCTCCGAATAACGGCGTGGGGCGCCCCGGGGGAGGCGGCGTGAACGGGCCTCTCCAGGTGGAGTGTCATCTGTTGTAGTGGGGCGCCCCTTTACCGTTTCAGTTGCCATTCCGTCCGTTTTTGGTCCACTGTGTCAAAAGCCGCAATTCAGCTGAGTTGCGCCCACTCTTGCGGTGCAGCGATAGGCGGCTGTCACAGGACTCTCAAAATGGCGGCAGGCTGTTTCCTTTTTGGGCCTGGTCCACTGAAATGGCCCTGGGACACCTTGGAAATCGGACGCTTGTCTGCTAGGTCTTGGACCCCATTCTCGAAAGCGTCCCCTCCGCCTTGAGAATTCATCAAAAGTTTTGGGGGCTCCGACTCCTGCAGGCTTCTGGTGGGGAGCGGCTGCCATGATTGCTCGCGGAATGACCACGACTGAGCTACGAGATGGTGGTGCTCTCATGCTGACGCCAGCTTCAGTCTGAAACATCCAGAAACAAGGTGGGGCTTTCATCGTTTGGGAAAAAAATAAAGTTTTCATCCAATGAAAAGTGTTGTTTTTAGGTCACATGATCAAGCCTTCCATCATTAGGAAACCAAAAGTAAAATGAACCAATGAAAAGTTTTATAAACAAGTCACATGACCTGTTATGCGGCATAGGGTGTAAAATGCGGAGAAAATACGTTGGCACGTGAGGCGGCGTCAGTAGCGGACCGATGTGCGAATAGGCCGAAGGCAACACAACGCGCCAAGATCCGGATGGCACCGAGGTGGTGTCCAGCAAGTTGCAGCACTGGTGTGGCCATCCTACAATGCTGAAAGTCGGCGTGGGGCGCCCCGTTGGCCTGTGAGTTTGCGTCAGTAGCAGACCGATGTGCGAATAGGCCGAAGGCAGCACAACGCGCCAAGATCCGGATGGCACCGAGGTGGTGTCTAGTAAGTTGCCGCACTGGTGTGGCCATCCAACAATGCTGAAAGTCGGCGTGGGGCGCCCCGTTGGCCTGTGAGTTTGCGTCAGTAGCGGACCGATGTGCGAATAGGCCGAAGGCAGCACAACGCGCCAAGATCCGGATGGCACCGAGGTGGTGTCTAGTAAGTTGCCGCACTGGTGTGGCCATCCTACAATGCTGAAAGTCGGCGTGGGGCGCCCCGTTGGACTGTGAGATGGCGTCAGTAGCGGACCGATGTGTGAATGGGGCCGAAGGCAGCGCAACAATATTTTCGGAATAGAAGACACCACTAGGCGCTGAGATGCCAAGATCCGGATGGCACCGAGGTGGTGTGTAGCAAGTTGCCGCACTGGTGTGGCCATCCTACAATGCTGAAAGTCGGCGTGGGGCGCCCCGTTGGCCTGTGAGTTTGCGTCAGTAGCGGACCGATGTGCGAATAGGCCGAAGGCAGCACAACGCGCCAAGATCCGGATGGCACCGAGGTGGTGTCTAGTAAGTTGTCGCACTTCTGTGGCCATCCTACAATGTTGAAAGTCGGCGTGGGGCGCCCGTTGGCCTGTGAGATGGCGTCAGTAGCGGACCGATGTGCGAATGGGGCCAAAGGCAGCGCAACAATATTTTCTGATTTGAAGACACCACAAGGCGCTGAGATGCCAATATCCGGATGGCACCGAGGTGGTGTCTAGCAAGTTGTGGCACTGGTGTGGCCATCGTACAATGGTAAAAGTCGGCGTGGGGCGCCCTGTTGGCCTGTGAGATGGTGTCAGTAGCGGACTGATGTGTGAATGGGGCCAAAGGCAGCGCAACAATATTTTCTACAATATTTTCGGAGTAGAAGACACCACAAGGCGCTGAGATGCCAAGATCCGGATGGCACCGAGGTGATGTCTAAGTTGCGGACCGATGTGCGAATGGGGCCAAAGGCAGCGCAACAATATTTTCTACAATATTTTCGGAGTAGAAGACACCACAAGGCGCTGAGATGCCAAGATCCGGATGGCACCGAGGTGATGTCTAAGTTGCGGACCGATGTGCGAATGGGGCCAAAGGCAGCTCAACAATATTTTCTGAAGAGAATACACCACAAGGCGCTGAGATGCCAAGATCCGGATGGCACCGAGGTGATGTCTAAGTTGCGGACCGATGTGCGAATGGGGCCAAAGGTAGCATAACAAGATTTTCTGTATGGAAGATACCACTAGGCGTTGAGATGCCAAGATTCGGATGGCACCGAGGTGATGTCTAGCAAGTTGTGCCACTGGTGTGGCCATCGTACAATGGTAAAAGTCGGCGTGGGGCGCCCTATTGGCCTGTGAGATGGTGTCAGTAGCGGACTGATGTGCGAATGGGGCCAAAGGCAGCGCAACAATATTTTCTGACTGACACCACAAGGCGCTGAGATGCCAAGATCCGGATGGCACCGAGGTGATGTCTAAGTTGCGGACTGATGTGCGAATGGGGCCAAAGGCAGCGTAACAATATTTTCTGTATGGAAGATACCACTAGGCGTTGAGATGCCAAGATTCGGATGGCACCGAGGTGATGTCTAGCAAGTTGGTGTGGTCATCCTACAATGCTGAAACTCGGCGTGGGTCACCCCATTAGCCTGTGAGATGGCGTCAGTAGCGGACCGATGTGCGAATAGGCCGAAGGCAGCACAACGCGCCAAGATCCGGATGTCACCGTGGTGGTTTCATAGTTGAGAGGCACTTCATCTGCAGTGGGGCGCCGAGATCCGGATGGCACCGAGGTGATGTCTAGCAAGTTGCTGTACTGGTGTGGTCATCCTACAATGCTGAAATGTAGTGGGGCGCCCATTTATCGTTTCAGTTGCCATTCAGCTGAGTTTCGGCTGCTCTTGATGCTACAGCGACAGGCGGCTGCAAGAGGACTCTCAAAATGGCGGCCTGTTCTTTGGATTTGGGCCTGGTCCACTAAAATGGCCCTGGGACACCTTAGAACTCGGACGCTCGATTTTTTTTTCCTTTCCTGTACATGCAAAAAAAGGTAAATGCCCGGTACGTTACACGCTTCATCTGCCACGATGAACTCTCCAGAGGAACCGAAAAAAAATATAGTTGTGGTAACTATACCATGCATCGTCATATGGAGAGGTGGCACCAATTAATTATAGTGCTGCATAAAAGAGAGATTTGGAGGAGAACCCCTGACCTGCTAGTACATTCATCAAAGAAGTGGCACTGAGAGCTTCAGAGGCAAGGGAAACGGTCCCAAATATTTAGAAGAACTTTGGAAAGATTAAAATGACATGTTTAGATTGTGGTAAATTAATTTCATGTGGACAGATGAGTGTTACTCTAATAAATAGGGCATATGAACATCATCATAGTCGATGGTTGGTAGAGACATTTTGACTATATCCTGGACCTGCCCGTCCTCGCCCAAAATGGCGCCGGAATAAATGGGACTCGTAACTCCTTGTTGTGTACTGGTTGCAGAACCTTGAAATCACGAGATACGTATGCAGTTTTGAAGCACATGGCGGGCGGGGACGAGAATTGATTGAATATTTCGACATCCCTATTGATATTAAGTTCTGATGTGTTATTGATTACTGTACTGTTGAAAGTTCGAATTAACGTCACCCATGGTACTTGCCCGCAAATGTATATCTAGATAATTTTATTGTAACTGGCCATGTCGTATTTTAATTATAAAATGTACGTCCACCGATTCCGTAACTGTTAGACACCTTAGTTCTTGCAACCTAATGGCCCGCCCGTTACGTTCCTCTACAGTGTAAATGTCTATTCATCATATACGATTACAGTTTGCTCCGTGGCAGGCCCACGTGGTTATAGGCTCGTATTTGTATAATGAAATTTTCACAATAAAGGTTTTTAAAAGAAAACATGGTAGTAGTATATACATTGGTAAAGTTTTTAATAATAGTCACTGTTTTAGAATCATTAAAAGGCAAGTGAAATAAAGCAGACCAATTACATGAAGGGTAAAAGGTATAATACGAAGGAACGCAGTAAAGATAAATGGTCAAGGGCTGTTGTGTTTTCTATTCCTGCAACATAAAGTGATCGATAAGAATCTCATATTCAGGCGTATCGGCGACTAAGACAGCAGGTCGACCCTCTTTTGCTCAACGGCTCCGTCATGGGACGAAGAAACGCTCTTTTTCTCGAAAAAAGAATATATTTTACTTGCAGGACAGTTGTAAAATTTCCGGGAAAGTACATTAGCCTGGAACATTATAACATATATTTAAGAAAAAATAATGTTCGGAAGTAATTAAAAGCGTAATTTTTAGGTGATATGACCAAGGCTTTCATCATTAGAATAAGAAAAGTAAAATGAACCAATGAAAAGTTTTATTAACAAGTCACATGACTTGTTATGCTTACGTTACGCGCTGCGCGCCCCGGATGACTTCCGGATGCGCTAACGCGGCGCGTCATATGACGCATTACGCGACGACGCAGGTCCAGAATATAGTCAAAATGTCTCCACCAACCAGCGGTCGAAACACAACCCCTTTCAGCAGGCTAAATAGTTCTGTTAAATGACAACAGAAGGGACAGGCAACAAGAACCATCAGTCAAAGAGGGGAGGGCTAGTTCTTCTCTACCGGGTTACATTGGGGCGCTACCGGAACTGATCGAATTGGTAGTCTACAGTGTTTCTGGATGTTTCAGACTGAAGCTGGGGTTAGCATGAGAGCACCACCATTTCGTAGCTCCGTTGTGGCCATTCCGCAACCAATCATGGCAGCCGCTCTTTATCGTTATTTTGGGCGGGGTGGGTGGCGGAGCCGAGCTGTTTTGCAGCCATCATTGTGTGGAGTTCAGTTCATCTCACTAGTTTTGTATTTGTCATGAGGGGTTGTTCCTAATGTTTCTATTTTAGCGAGGTCAAAAAGAGATCCCATTAGTGGCCTACTGATTTTGCTCGATTCCTTTTCTTTTTTTTTTACACGATTTTTCGTTATCTGCAAAGACTAAACAGAGTATTGCGACTCTGTGTTTGTTTGTAAATAGAGAATGAACCAAAGAGAACTAATTCTAAAACAGTAAATACTTGGATAACAATCAATCAAATGGAGAGAGAAGCAGGCACGACGGATTACAACGGGGGCAAAGGCCTGCGTTAACTACCTTTCACTATCTGCAAAGAGAGAGTACTCCTAATAGAAATGAGGGGGGGGGCGGCACCATTCAAAGCAGATCAGTGTGCATAAACACGAAAATGTTTTCACTTACCACGTACTTGACATTCGACAGCTTATGATATTTGCTATTAAAAAACCATTGAAATTCACTGAAAAAACCATAGGTTATAGACCATATATAGTTAGGAATTAGCATTTACAAAACCTTGAAAATTCACTGAAAAAACCATAGGTTATAGACCATATATAGGGGTCGATTAGGATCGCGGACGGACTTGAGTCCGTCCGCAACCCCTGAGGAGGAGGGAACGTCCGCATGGGCTGCGGCGTTCCCTCCGATCAAATTAGGATGTGACCGCCAGGGTGGCGGTCACATCCTCTATCTCTAACATTGCGGCGGGTGCAGCTTCAAGCTGCACCCGCCGCAATGTAAAAAATCCATGCACAGCATTTGCGTGCACAAAGCGGCAGGCACCGCGCGGTGCCTGCTGCATTGTGCACGCAAATGCAGGGGGGTACCATAGGTACCCCCCATGTGCACCCCCCACCCCACCTTCACCCAGGGGGCCCGCAACGGGCCCCCGAAGTGAAGGTCCGTATGCTTTTCCACGGCGGTAAAGCCGCCGCGGAAAAGCATATATTTTCAGACATCCTAATATGCCTGGCGGTGTCTGATAGACACCACCAGACATGTTAGTGCTTTTCCGCCGCGGTCGCCTTCCGACCGCGGCGGAAAAGCGGCGGACAGATTATCAGATCCACCAGCCATCCTAATTTGGCGGTGGGTCTTTGGAGTCTCCGCCGCGGTTTTTCCGCATCCTCCAGGCCGGCGGACACTTCCGCCGGCCCGGAGGATGCGGAAAAACCGCCATCCTAATCGGCCCCATAGTTAGGAATTAGCATTTAAAAAACCTTATTTTACTCACACAAAACCATTGAAATTCCATATATAGTTAGTTGCACTAACTATATATCGCGCACCCGCAATCCACTGCTGATCATGTCACATATTACATCATTCATGACATGGTCAGTGACATCACTGATGACATCACTGATGACATCTCATTTGACATCATTCTTGTGCTAATACGATAAACCTCTTCAGACTCTAATATAACCTTAGATACACTCAGTGTATACAGACACTCACACACTGCCACTCATCCATGGAGTTACTCACACACCCAGTCAGTCATGCAAAGAAACAATCTCACCTCCATTTCTTCAACTATACAGTTAAACACACCTTACTTATTGAAACATATACTAACACATATTTACTCTCTTATACAATCCCTGATACAAGTTCACAATGATCGATACAACCACTCACTCATTCAGTGGCTCTCATGCACAGTTATTTATATATGCCAACTCTCACATGTACTGTGTTTTACATATGTACTTACTATGACATGTAGCATTGAGATATCCATTCACTCATCAATACACTCATGCACACAGTCAACTGCCCATGTAGCTGTTTCCACATGCACTCTTGAACTCATACACCTAGTGAATAAACTGCTCACACATCTATGCATAGTCACACACCTTCCAGCCACCCCCACACAAACTCAATCTGCCATAGAAATACTTGGGCAACCAATTAATAACACATATAGCCTCTCGTATAGCTAATGATCAACACATGCAGCAGTTTACAGAACAACAGACATAATGATGCACAAATTAAGACAGTTTAGTCACTAACCCATGCACTCAGTGAGACACATTTAATCACTCACTCATACATTCAGTCATGCACCTACTAAATCCTTCGTCCAGACACTTATACATCTACTCATTCTTCAATATGTAAAACATATTTAAACTTTACAGAAACACACAGTCACTGGATGACGTCATCAGTGATCTCATCAGTGATGTTATTTGAGATGTCATCAGTGATGTCATCAGTGATGTCACTGACCATGTCATGAATGATGTAATATGTGACATGATCAGCAGTGGATTGCGGGTGCGCGATATATAGTTAGTGCAACTAACTATATATGGAATTTCAATGGTTTTGTGTGAGTAAAATAAGGTTTTTTAAATGCTAATTCCTAACTATATATGGTCTATAACCTATGGTTTTTTCAGTGAATATATATATATATATATATATATATATATATAACATTTCTATGGCAAAATGAAACCCCTCATTTTGTTCCTTTTCAAATTAAATGTATTAAGTGTTACCACTTTATTCCAATCAAGATGACTTCAGGTGTGCCATACTTTTGTCATAAGTAAGACTGTTAGCGTTCTAGTTGTTCTTTAGAACACTCTGGGACATTCTGTCATTGGGCTATAGTTGGGCTACATCTGGCTGATATTTGGGCTACATTTGGGCTCTTTTGTCTCTGGTGGCCATCTTGGGAGACTGCATATCAGAATTTTTTTAATGAAATATAAGAGGATTTGAGAAGTCACTCAAAATGTGCCCTAATTTTTCTTTCTTCAGCACTAATCATAATTTCTATGGCAAAATGAACCCCCTCATTTTGTTCCTTTGCAAATTAAATGTTTTAAGTGTTAACACTTTATTCCAATCAAGATGACTTCAGGTGTGCCATACTTTTGTCATAAGTAAGACTGTTAGCGCTCTAGTTGTTCTTTAGAACACTCTGGGACATTCTGTCACTGGGCTATAGTTGGGCTACATCTGGCTGATATTTGGGCTACATTTGTTTTTTTTTGTCTCTGGTGGCCATCTTTGGGCTACATTGGGCTGCATTGGGCTACATTGGGCTACATTGGGCTACATTTGGGCTCTAACATATATATAGCCCAATGTAGCCCAATATATATTTTTCAAAGTTAATTTTCGTAAAAACCACTGGAGCATATATCTTGAGACATAGCAAAGGCACATCGGGCTAACAGTCCCTACAATTTTGCCAAGTTTTGTGGAAATCCATTCAGCCGTTCGAGCTAAAAGTGAGTCCAACCGCCCTACGGAAAACTCAATGTTAAAAACATGTTTTGGGACCCCCCTTTTTTCTCGGCCCCCGCTTGACGAAACCCCCCCCCAAACTTTCAGGGGACGCTCAGAAACAAAATGTGCCATTTTCCTGACAATTTCAGCAAATTCCGTCCATCAACGCCAAAGTTATTCAACATAGAATTTTCAGAAATCCCTATTCAAAAAAATCCTAACTATATATACCTACTGGCGACTGCCAGTAGGTAATATATATATATATATATATATATATATAACATTTCTATGGCAAAATGAAACCCCTCATTTTGTTCCTTTTCAAATTAAATGTATTAAGTGTTACCACTTTAGTCCAATCAAGATGACTTCAGGTGTGCCATACTTTTGTCATAAGTAAGACTGTTAGCGTTCTAGTTGTTCTTTAGAACACTCTGGGACATTCTGTCATTGGGCTATAGTTGGGCTACATCTGGCTGATATTTGGGCTACATTTGGGCTCTTTTGTCTCTGGTGGCCATCTTGGGAGACTGCATATCAGAATTTTTTTAATGAAATATAAGAGGATTTGAGAAGTCACTCAAAATGTGCCCTAATTTTTCTTTCTTCAGCACTAATTGGAAACTATTCATAACTTCAGGAAGTAATACTGAGCGTGGAGCGCTCACAAGAGCCATATTAAGATCTTTTTAAATATTTCGATTTTGCACTTAGTTTATTTGTTTTGCTGCCGTTTTTTGTGCTTTTAATACCACGTCCACTTACTGGCACTATAATTGTTGTTCCACCGCGTTTTGTGCGGGTCCCTGTCCCTTCGAGGCAGCACTGTGGCGGCCATCTTGGGTTGGGGGTGTAGCTCAGATAAGCTGCGCACGGTCTAGTCGTCGCAAGGACGCTAGACCGGTATTTAAACGGGGCAAACTAGGCGGCCTGTGATTGGAAACTATTCATAACTTCAGGAAGTAATACTGAGCGTGGAGCGCTCACAAGAGCCATATTAAGATCTTTTTAAATATTTCGATTTTGCACTTAGTTTATTTGTTTTGCTGTCGTTTTTCGTGCTTTTATTACCACGTCCACTTACTGGCACTATAATTGTTGTTCCACCGCGTTTTGTGCGGGTCCCTGTCCCTTCGAGGCAGCACTGTGGCGGCCATCTTGGGTTGGGGGTGTAGCTCAGACAAGTTGCGCACGGTCTAGTCGTCGCAAGGACGCTAGACCGGTATTTAAAACGGGCCATGCTGACGCGCAGCGGGCACGCGCTGCGGGTTCGCCGGAGCATCACCGGAGTCACGCCAGAGTCCAGCCCGTCTGCGCCCGTCCGCGCACAGACGGGCGCAGGGGCTGGGACTACTGGCCAGCGGCGCATGTACTCCATAGAGGAGCTATATACCCTGAATAGAGGTGAGCCTCTTGTAGATCAGGCAGTCCTACTGACGCTTAAAAATATGCTATATTGCACCCCGTTAAGGTTATTTCCCCCCGGGTCAGTACCCTGCACTAAAAATAGCCAGCCTTAATACTCGATCGCTCCATTGCCATCATTTGGAGGTTTATAGTATGCTCCAGGACAATGACATCGATGTCCTGACTCTCTCGGAGACCTGGACGGGTGAGAACTCGATGCCTGATATCATTGCCGCCCTTCCAAGCGGATATGATGTAATGTGGCACAACCGCCCAGGGGGCTCACGGGGGGGAGGGGTAGCTATTTTCTATAGGAAGACTATGATAGTTGAAAAGTTGCTATCAGAGACAATTGACCTGACTGATTTGCTTGGGGTAAAGGTCACTGTGCACAATGTGTGCTGGGTGATTTTGTCAGTCTATCGCCCACCTAATTCAACTCCACTCTTCCATGATCTATTCTGCCCTATTATATCTGACCTATGCTCCAGATACACGAAAATCCTGGTAACAGGTGATTTCAACTTACACTGGGATAAGCTCAACTGGGATCTGCCCACGTGCCAGCTTGACACCTTAATGTCTGCGGTGGGCTTTAAACAAATTGTGGATGTTCCCACACATGAAAAAGGTCACACTCTCGACCTTGTGTGGACCACAGACGCCAGTCTAATCCTTAAAGATGTAGTGCCTTGCATTTGGTCTGATCACCATTTGATATCTTGTGAGGCCCGCCTTAAAAGCTGCATTACTCGCAGTCCGCTTGGCTTCAGGAAAACCCGGAAATGGGCTGAGGTCGATCTAGCGTCCCTGACTAAGGTGCTCTCGGTAACACCCCAGGTCGTAGATCTGGGATATAGCCTGGACCGTGAATACTCTGACTTAACGAGGAGCATGAGCCGGGCCCTTGACCAAATAGCGCCGGTGAGAACACAGCGAATAAAGGGATCTGGAAAAGGGTCTCCTTGGTTTACGCCACCCTTAAGGGAAGCAAAAAGAAAGCTTAGAGCGTTGGAAAGAGTGTGGAGGAAAACCAAGCAGGACACTGACAGGAAATTGTATAAAGCCTCCCTTCACCAATATAAAAATCTTATGACCCAAGCCAAAGCGGAATACTTTGAGTCCCGCCTAAGTAAGGCAGCGAATATCCAGAAAGAGACCTTTAAAATACTGGCAGAGCTGAGTAAAAAACCAGATAACTCCAAGGTTCCCATTGATTTTTGGAGAAGGTGAAAATCATCATCCAGGAGATAGAGAACGGGGTAGAAACGGGGACTGCTATAGTATCAGCATCTAAGAATGTGATTGACTGCTCCCTTGAAGTGTTTCCAGAGATGGATGCATTGACTCTGGAACAGCTGATGGGTAAAATCAAATCTGGCTCCCCAGCTGATCCATGCCCACCTGAGATCTTCCGTGTTGCGCGCCCCTTATTGGAGGAATGTATCATCTCCCTCCTCAATAGATCACTAGATACGGGGTACCTACTGGTTGAACTTAAGGAGGCGCGTGTAAGACCCCTATTGAAAAAACCTGGGTCGGACCCTGCGGTGTTAAAGAATTACAGACCTATCTCCCAGCTGCCTTTTCTCTCAAAAATCCTTGAGCAGCATGTGTTAAAATCCCTGTCCCTCTATCTGGAATCTTATCATCTACTCCATG
Organism: Lissotriton helveticus; assembly: GCF_964261635.1. NCBI lineage: Eukaryota > Metazoa > Chordata > Amphibia > Caudata > Salamandridae > Lissotriton > Lissotriton helveticus. The sequence goes on along the minus strand of NC_136061.1, from coordinate 1,082,810,329 downwards.
AGCGACAGGCAGGTTTCCGAGCTCATCACAGCACCGAGTTGGTGATGCTCTCGGTGCTGGATGAACTAAGAGGCATGGCTGACGGCAAGAAATCGAGCGCCCTGATTTTGTTGGACCTATCAGCGGCGTTCGATACCGTCAGCCATGCCTTGCTCTTGGAAAGACTGAAGGATTTTGGGATTAAGGGCTTAGCCTTTCAATGGTTGCAATCTTTCCTTACAGGAAGGACCCAAAAGATACAACTGGGGGATGAAACATCTGAGATGGGGATTCTAGAGTGCGGGGTACCACAGGGGTCTGCCCTGTCCCCGCTTCTATTTAATCTCTATTTGCAACCGTTGATTGCTTCTCTGGCCACCATGGGCTGTAAAGTCTTTAACTACGCGGATGACACGCAACTGCTGTTAAGTGTCGATGACACTATGGCCGCACAACTCCAAGCTCAGAACATCTTGAGGTTCACAGTGCAATGGATGACGGATAACCTGTTAAAAATCAATCCAGACAAGACTGAGGTTTTAGTGATTTCATCTACTACCTCACCTTGGTGTGACCTCTATTGGCCCACGGAGTTAGGCCCTGCTCCAAAACCAAGCCTGTCTGTAAAAAGCTTGGGGATCAAGCTGGATGGTGATCTGTCAATGGCCCCTCAGATTTCGTCGGTTGTGGGCAGTTGTACAAACATCATTCGGCAACTGCGGAAGTTAACTCCTGTCCTCTCACAATCCATGATGCGATCAATAGTAGCAGCCACTATCATCTCCAGAATTGATTATGGTAATGCCCTTTACCTTGGCTTACCTAAAACTCTGACCAGTAGGCTTCAGGTCATAATGAATGACGCTGCTCGGTTGATCTTCAGACTCCCGATGAGATCTAAAGCCACTCCCCTACTACAAAGCTTGCATTGGCTCCCCATTAAAGAAAGAGTGGAATTCAAGAACTTGTGTACGGCCCATAGGGCAATTTATGGCAAGGCCCCAGCCTATATCAAAGATCGCTTGCAGCTGTATTGCCCTATGAGAACACTTCAGTCCTCAGACTCCCAGCTACTGGTCTGCCCTCGCTACAGGTTAGCGACTAAGGGAGGGAGAGCCTTTTCAGTGTTAGTCCCCCAGCTATGGAATAGGCTGCCTGGGGTGCTGCGTGGGGAAGGAAATCTGTTACGATTTAGGAAGAGCCTAAAAACGATACTGTTCAGTAGAAGCATGAGCACAGCATGAGCACACTATAGTCTAGCTTCGGCCTCTGCTTCCACCTTATCAAGTTATTGTCTGTTACCATCTTTCCAAGCGCTTAGAGACCTGTAGGTGATTAGGCGCGATATAAAACCACAATAACAATAACAATAACAACTAATCATAATTTCTATGGCAAAATGAACCCCCTCATTTTGTTCCTTTGCAAATTAAATGTTTTAAGTGTTAACACTTTATTCCAATCAAGATGACTTCAGGTGTGCCATACCTTTGTCATAAGTAAGACTGTTAGCGCTCTAGTTGTTCTTTAGAACACTCTGGGACATTCTGTCACTGGGCTATAGTTGGGCTACATCTGGCTGATATTTGGGCTACATTTGTTTTTTTTTGTCTCTGGTGGCCATCTTTGGGCTACATTGGGCTACATTGGGCTACATTGGGCTACATTTGGGCTCTAACATATATATAGACCAATGTAGCCCAATATATATTTTTCAAAGTTAATTTTAGTAAAAACCACTGGAGCATATATCTTGAGACATAGCAAAGGCACATCGGGCTACCAGTCCCTACAATTTTGCCAAGTTTTGTGGAAATCCATTCAGCCGTTCGAGCTAAAAGTGAGTCCAACCGCCCTATGGAAAACTCAATGTTAAAAACACGTTTTGGGACCCCCCTTTTTTCTCGGCACCCGCTTGACGAAACCCCCCCAAACTTTCAGGGGACGCTCAGAAACAACATGTGCCATTTTCCTGAGAATTTCAGCCAATTCCGTCCATAAACGCCAAAGTTATTCAACATAGAATTTTCAGAAATCCCTATTAAAAAAAATCCTAACTATATATACCTACTGGCGACCGCCAGTAGGTAATATATATATATATATATATATATATTCACTGAAAAAACCATAGGTTATAGACCATATATAGTTAGGAATTAGCATTTACAAAACCTTATTTTACTCACACAAAACCATTGAAATTCCATATATAGTTAGTTGCACTAACTATATATCGCGCACCCGCAATCCACTGCTGATGATGTCACATATTACATCATTCATGACATGGTCAGTGACATCACTGATGACATCACTGATGACATCTCAAATGACATCACTGATGACATCACTGATGACATCACTGATGACAACATCCAGTGACTGTATGTTTCTGTAAAGTTAAAATGTGTCTTACATATTGAAGAATGAGTGGAAGTATAAGTGTGTGGACAAAGGATTTAGTAGGTGCATGACTGAATGTATGAGTGAGTGATTAAATGTGTCTCACTGAGTGCATGGGTTAGTGACTAAACTGTCTTAATTTGTGCATCATTATGTCTGTTGTTCTGTAAACTGCTGCATGTGTTGATCAGTAGCTATATGATTAACTATATGGGTTACTGATTGATTGTCCAAGTATTTGTATGGGAGACTGAGTGTGTGTGTGGCTGGCTGGGAGGTGTGTGACTCTGTGCAGATCAATGTGTACTTGTATCAATGATTGTATAAGAAGGTAAGTATGTGTTAGTATATGTTTGAAAATGTAAGGTGCTCTATGTTTAACTGTATAGACAAGAAAATTGAAGTGTCATTGATTCTTTACAGGACTGACTAGGTGTGTGAGTAACTCCATGGATGAGTGGCAGACTGTGAGTGTCTGTATAGGTGTATGAGTGCATATGATAGTGTTGTAAAGATGAGTGATTGTATGTATGAATGATTGTATGGGTGAATGAGTGAATGTGTGTGTAGACATAGGAATCAGTGAGTGCGTATGTAGTAACTAGTATTGGTGTGTCAATGGTTTCAAAAATTATACTCTGTATTTAACACTGGGTGAAACAGAGGTTATATTAAAATGTGAGGAGATGCATTGTATTGTCACATGAATGATATCATCAGTGATGTGGTCATTGATGTCAAATGAGATGTCATCAGTGATGTCATTTGAGATGTCATCAGTGATGTTATCAGTGATGTCACTGACCATGTCATGAATGATGTAATATGTGACATCATCAGCAGTGGATTGCGGGTGCGCGATATATAGTTAGTGCAACTAACTATATATGGAATTTCAATGGTTTTGTGTGAGTAAAATAAGGTTTTGTAAATGCTAATTCCTAACTATATATGGTCTATAACCTATGGTTTTTTCAGTGAATTTTCAAGGTTTTGTAAATGCTAATTCCTAACTATATATGGTCTATAACCTATGTTTTTTTCAGTGAATTTCATTGGTTTTTTAACAGCTAATATCTGTAGCTGTAAAATGTATTCTTCTTTAAATCCAAAAATATATTTTATATGTTTATGAATAATTTTTTTTTTAAATATTTTTTATTCTTCGTTCCCGCTTCGCGAATCGGGAAGCTTCCCGTTAGCTGACCTTGATGCCGCGAAATAGACCGCGAGCCGGTAAACGTTTCTTTACCGCAAGTGCCGCGTTAGAAAACAACATCGTGACGCCTCCCGTCCGCATGACGTTTCACGTTGTCGCGTGATACGTCATATGACGTGCTACGTTAGCGAACTGGTACGCGAAGCGAGTCGCAAAGCGCAGGTTTCTGGAAGCAAACCGGGAGGCCCTACAAAGCGCTTAACGTAAACACAGCAAGTCATGTGACTTGGTAATAACACTTTTCATTGGTTCATTTCACTTTTGGTTTCCTAATGATGTAAGACTAGGTCATATAATCTAAAATGAACACTTTTGATTGGTTGAGAACTCTTGTTTTTCCCAAATGATGAAAATCCCTCCTTCTTTCCTCACTCTGACTTTCATCATTGTGAGAGAAAGACCCTTTGTGATCACTGAGCAATGGCTTCTTTAGTAGCTTCAGCTGGTGCTTCCCCACCACCTCCACCACATCCAAGGAAGAGTGGACCACCTGCTCAAGTTATAATTCAGCAAGAAGAGGAAGAAGAGGAAGACGAGGAAGAGCAGGAAGAGAGGCAGTTTTTGCCTGAGGAACCCAGGACGTCTCACCGGAAAGAAAACTTCATTTGGCAATTTTTTAAAATTCCCAAAGGTCAGAAAAAAGTAAATGCAAGATACGTAACTTGCCTTATATGTCAAGATAGACTGTCCAGAGGAACCGAGAAAAAATACAGTTTCAGAAACTACACAATGCATCGCCATATGACTAGGTGGCATCCTAACAACTACAGTGCTGCACAGTTTCGGAACGACCTAGATAATCTCCCTATTATGGCCAGAAGATCTGTTGTACCGGAAGTAACGGGACCAGAGGGCAGGGAGATGGTGCCAAATATACAAATGAGATTTGGTGAAGTAAAACACATCTGCGTATTTTGCGATGGATTCATTTGCTACGGAGAAAGAAGCATCACTCTGATCAACAGAGCTATTGACTATCATATGCAAGTTTGTACGAAACGCCCAAAATAATAAATACTTTTTTTTTGTTTTGTTGCTCCTGTTGAGCCCTTTACAATGAATCGTTTTCATTGCCCCCTCCAAGAAAAACCCCCAAAAATATAAAACTGTTCAGAAAAATTCAAAAAAAGTAAAAAAATGTTCTGAAAAATAATAAAAAAAATATAAAACAACAAAAACAATTACAAAAAAGTTCTTTTCAGAACTACCTCCCCGTTATTAAAAAATTGGTACAATATTTGGAACTGTGCCAAACTCTATTTCTCTTAGTTCGCTTCCCAGTTCGCTCGCCGGTACGCGAACCGGAAGCGAACCAAAAACACAAGTATAAGGGAAGGAAACAGACACTTATGTTAAAAGAAAGACAGCTATAGGGGAGTAAACTAGAGATACTATTACCCGTAATCCACTGCTGATGATGTCACATATTACATCATTCATGACATGCTCAGTGACATCATCAGCAGAGGATTGCGGGTTTTTTGGCAACGTGCCTTATCCACGGTTTAATAACGCTGCCTTTTGCTTTATATAAGTTTTCAAATTGTATGAAATATATACCAATAGGTCGTTATGAACCTTTAGGTAGTGCTTTTCTTCATGAGGTCTGGTCGCTTCCATACACATACAGATGTTTCAAAGATGATCAAGAAGTTTATCTGAATGGAGAGGAATGCACTGAGACGCCAGATCATTCACTAATGTGTAGGCACATACAGTTACACGGTTCATGCAACAAACACCGACCAAATATGGCTTGCGTGTTGCAAGGCACGCCAGTTCCTGCTATCATCCCCACGTTCAAGTTGTTGGAAAATGGTAGTTATTTGATGCTCAATAATGAAGATTGTTCTGAGTTAATTAAAAGTATTCCTTTTATCGTAACAGTAAGTGAACGGGTTATTTGCTGCAGAAATGTTCTATTTTCTCCCACACATGAACATAGGGAGTTTTCAATCTGGCCACAAATACCAACCTTGGGAGAGATTTCAACGGCATGGCAAGAATAAGAGCTCTTTTGTCTCAGAGAGAGGTGGCCTTTAGTTCGGCCCGTGAAACTTTCGTGCTTCACATAGCGAACACCCGTACAGAGGTGCAGACCCTTTTCAATTCAGATTTGCCTTTCAATTTCAGCAAGATGGTTCGGACTATCTTTAACGCATCCTCCACAAAGGCCCTGGCGCACTTTTTTAAAGTTGTTACCAGTGGTCTCGTGACTTCATTTGAGAAAATCTTTGGAGTCATCCCTGCTTTCTTTCATTCTATTTTCTCCACTCTGCTTCGTGGATTGGCATTTTAACTTGCATTACCAGCGGACGCTCTTGTGCTTTTTTACATTTTTAAATATGGATGTCCCTCCTATGCAACCTCCCACCCTGCAGCTGCTGACACTGTTCCGCAATCGCATGCTAGAATATTATGGCACAATGCCGTTGGCGATATTAAGCACGGCATATGGATTATCTTTTCGATTCTCCTACTTCACCTGTGTCCAGCCTGTATTTCACTGCCTGACCTGTGATTTCGATTGGGCCATTGATTTGTGTCTCTGCGGACCGGTTTCTCCTGACGTCGACTTTAATCAGCTGATGACTCCTATCATTACTCACGAGTTGGTTTGTCCTGGCGAAAGGATTATGGCTGTGGCATTGATGCATGGACTAATTGGTCCCTGGAATTTATTGGCGGCAGCACAGTCTTTCTTGGAACAGAGCTTTCTTGAAAACCCACCGAGCTGTCCTCTGATGGTGATAGAGGATCCGGTGCTGGGAGAGCACGTATGTTCTTTTCCGCTTTTAAATTGGATGGCTGAACTGTTTTCGGATGAAGACGGTGACTTCCTATTGGAGGCTGTTGCAGCTTATTTTGCATACACAGTTATGTCATAGACCTTTTTCATGTTTGATATGCTGAGTACTAGCATTTCATTGACAATTCATTGACTTATTTGTCAAGTTTTTATTATTTACCTTGACTATTGGCTTAAGACTCGATAAAGTACTTGGCTGTTTTATTTTTCTTTAGCATTAAATTTTCCTAGTTTTTAATGCTTTACCTTGCGGACCGTCCACATATAAACTTGCAATCTGCTCTCATGAGATGGCACTTCTATTATCTTATTCAGTTCGTTTCCGGATCATGGGGAGGTGTCATCTAGGTCCTGGATATCTTTACACCGTGTTAAGTTAGCATGGGCTCATTACCGGTTTAAACGCCATTTTTCCTTTTTTGCAACTTCTGCACACGACACTTAGTTGTTGCTTTAGCTTTCCACCTAGTAGTTCATCGTGGTTTACATGAGAATAATATGTTATTGCTCTACTATCTGCTTTGCTTGTTAAACTATATCTGTACAGCGAGTGCTAAAGTTTCAAGAACAACACGATACAGAATTGTTATGAGGTCTGATCTCCACGACTTCATACTCATAACATAAGTGCAACTTCTGCCAATTCTGGGCATGAGGCGGGTTTTATATTGCTTTGCCGAACACACATACACAACAGTTGATGCGGTTCACATGAAGAGAGAGCTGGTGTATGCTGATGTGATTCCTTCAAATCTAAGACACTAAAGTATGGGCACGCCCTAAACCAACACAAAGAGACCTTCTTAGCAAATAATATAATATGTGTATTAGGGAGGGTGAGATATAAGCAGCCGCGGGCCGTGGAGGGAGTTACGGTGAGGCAGGGAGGCGGGGAGGGGGAGAAGCAGGGTGGAGCCCTCTCTACCCTGCCCCTCCCCCTCCCCACCTCCCTGCCCCACCGTAACTCCCTCCACGGCCCGCGGCTGCTTATAAGTGTTGCTAACTCTTATTCATTTACAGCATGTTAACATACTGTCACCATTCGCTTTTTATGTACTAGTAACTATGCTGGTAATTTTGCTACTGATAATATGTGTACTTGTATTATCTAAGATACTACGCCTGAGAAGACGGCATTAGTAAATAAACATTTCAAATACACATGTGTTCTTCTTAACTCCATGTTCTGGTTTCTAAGAAATATATAACGACCGACTGTTCATGAGTTCCACGTATCCTGAGGTACTATAAGTTCATATTCTGGATTGTCTAAACATTGAGAGTTTGTTATATCCAATGTGACACTGTACCTAGCTTGCTAAGGAGTTTTTGATTACTAACGTGAGTTTTGGGACACCCTAATTCGCCGAGGTTCCAATCCTCTGTCCACAGTTCTGTGTGAGAACAGAAACCCTGCGACAGGGGCACCCCCGACCCTTGCTGGAGCTTCATCACACTTGCGATACAACTCCAGCAATGCGCCACCTTTACGGCACAGATACATCACGCATCTGTGCTGTTTTTGCCCCATGATGCGCCGCATTGTAAATGCAGCACACCATAGGTGACGGAACAGCGGCACAGAATGACTAACACATCCCTGGTGATGCGCCAGTCATCATAAATGTATCCCTATGCTTCTTATCTTGTTAGAGATGAACCGCCATATGTATCATCAAAGTTTTTTGGATTTCCTAAATAGCGAACTTTAAGGAATAAATAGCGATTCTTTACCATTCCTAGTTTGCGATTAGCTATTTGCTAATTACAAATTACCCATTCATTTCCTTCATTTCCATAGGGCGGTTGGACTCACTTTTAGCTCGAACGGCTGAATGGATTTCCACGAAACTTGGCAAAATTGTAGGGACTGGTAGCCCGATGTGCCTTTGCTATGTCTCAAGATATATGCTCCAGTGGTTTTTACGAAAATTAACTTTGAAAAATATATATTGGGCTACATTGGCCTATATATATGTTGGAGCCCAAATGTAGCCCAATGTAGCCCAATGAAGCCCAATGTAGCCCAATGTAGCCCAAAGATGGCCGCCAGACACACAAAAAAACAAATGTAGCCCAAATATCAGCCAGATGTAGCCCAACTATAGCCCAGTGACAGAATGACCAATCAGCTTCGCAAACCTCCGTTACGCGAAGCGGAGCGCTGTTACAGATATATATCTTTTTTTGAACGTTAATTTCTCAAAATCCACTGGAGCACATATATTGAGACCTAGCAAAGGCACATCGGGCTACCAGTCCCTAATATTTTGCCAAGTTTCGTGCAAATCCATTCAGCCGTTCGATTATTATTATTATTTTTTTTTTTGCCCCGCGGGGCCCTTTTAAAACCTCCACATCAAACCTAGGGGGTCAGCGAGGATCTACTATGCCCCCTTATGGTTATTTCCCCCTTTGTTTTGGCCTCCTCTTGTCTCTCGATCCTACCGAGAGACAAGATGGCGGCCGCTACGGACTTTTTGGAATGTTGACAGACGCCAGAGAACCAATCAGCTTCGCTTCACAAAGCTCCGTTGCGCGAAAAGTACGCGTCCTGGGACGCTGCCCGGTCCGCTGTTACAGATATATATCTTTTTTTAAACGTTAATTTCTCAAAATCCACTGGAGCACATATATTGAGACCTACAAAAGGCACATCGGGCTACCAGTCCCTACAATTTTGCCAAGTTTCGTGCAAATCCATTCAGCCGTTCGGGCTAAAAGTGAGGCCAACCGCCCTATGGAAAACTCAATGTTAAAAACACGTTTTGGGACCCCCCTTTTTTCTCGGCCCCCCCTTGACGAACCCCCCCCAAATTTTCAAGGGCTGCTCAGAAACAAAATGTGCCATTTTCCTGAAAATTTCAGCCAATTCCGTCCACAAACGCCAAAGTTATTAGACATAGAATTTTCAAAAATCCCATAGAGAAAAAATCCTAACTATATATACCTACTGGCGACCGCCAGTAGGTAATATATATATATATATATATATATATATATTCACTGAAAAAACCATAGGTTATAGACCATATATAGTTAGGAATTAGCATTTACAAAACCTTGAAAATTCACTGAAAAAAACATAGGTTATAGACCATATATAGTTAGGAATTAGCATTTAAAAAACCTTATTTTACTCACACAAAACCATTGAAATTCCATATATAGTTAGTTGTACTAACTATATATCGCGCACCCGCAATCCACTGCTGATCATGTCACATATTACATCATTCATGACATGGTCAGTGACATCACTGATGACATCACTGATGACATCTCAAATGACATCACTGATGACATCACTGATGACATCTCAAATGACATCACTGATAACATCACTGATGACATCATCCAGTGACTGTGTGTTTCTGTAAAGTTTAAATATGTTTTACATATTGAAGAATGAGTAGATGTAGAAGTGTCTGGATGAAGGATTTAGTAGGTGCGTGACTGACTGTATGAGTGAGTGATTAAATGTGTCTCACTGAATGCATGGGTTAGTGACTAAACTGTCTTAATTTGTGCATCATTATGTCTGTTGTTCTGTAAACTGCTGCATGTGTTGATCAGTAGCTATATGAGTAACTATATGGGTTATTGATTGGTTGCCCAAGCATTTGTATGGGAGACTGAGTGTGTGTGTGGGTAGCTGGGAGGTGTATGACTCTGTGCATATATGTGTGAGCAGTTGATTCACTAGATGTATGGCTTCAAAAGTGCATGTGGAAACAGCTGTATGGGCGGTTGACTGTGTGCATGAGTGTATTGGTGAGTGAATGGATATCTCAGTGCTACATGTCAAAGTAAGTACATATGTAAAATACAGTACATGTGAGAGTTGACATATATAAATAACTGTGCATAGGAGCCAGTGAATGTGTGAGTGGCTGTATGCATCATTGTGAACTTGTATCCAGGATTGTATAAGAGAGTAAATATGTTTTAGTATATGTTTGAATAAGTAAGGTGTGTATAACTGTATAGTTGAGAAAATGGAGGTGTGATTGATTCTTTGCATGACTGACTAGGTGTCTGAGTAACTCCATGGATGAGTGACAGTCTGTGAGTGTATGTTTACACTGAGTGTATCTAAGGTTATATTAGAGTCTGAAGAGGTTCATTGTATTATCACATGAATGATGTCATCAGTGATGTGATCAGTAATGTCAAATGAGATGTCATCAGTGATGTCATCAGTGATGTTATTTGAGATGTCATCAGTGATGTCATCAGTGATGTCATTTGAGATGACATCACTGATGACATCTCAAATGACATCACTGATGAAAGAATCAATCACACCTCCATTTTCTCAACTATACAGTTATACACACCTTACTTATTCAAACATATACTAAAACATATTTACTCTCTTATACAATCCTGGATACAAGTTCACAATGATGCATACAGCCACTCACACATTCACTGGCTCCTATGCACAGTTATTTATATATGTCAACTCTCACATGTACTGTATTTTACATATGTACTTACTTTGACATGTAGCACTGAGATATCCATTCACTCACCAATACACTCATGCACACAGTCAACCGCCCATACAGCTGTTTCCACATGCACTTTTGAACCCATACATCTAGTGAATCAACTGCTCACACATATATGCACAGAGTCATACACCTCCCAGCTACCCACACACACACTCAGTCTCCCATACAAATGCTTGGGCAACCAATCAATAACCCATATAGTTACTCATATAGCTACTGATCAACACATGCAGCAGTTTACAGAACAACAGACATAATGATGCACAAATTAAGACAGTTTAGTCACTAACCCAGTGGTTCCCAAACTTTTTTAACCCGTGGCTCCCTTGACCTAATTGGCAGTTGGCCGTGGCTCCCCACCATTTTTTTACGGGTGGGAGTGTGGGGGGGATGTAAGCAAGGCCTCGGGAATACTTCCTGTTGGCTTCCTTAAATTGATTGGGATGCAATTAAGGTATTAGGGATAAAAAGGATAGCAACTGCTAGCTAGCTAGCTATTCACAAACTACAAGCAGACCATTAATCATTCTCAGACGTGTTGTAAGCACATCAAGTAGTACCTGAATAGAGGAGGGGAGAAGATTGAGCTTGAGGTCAGAGCTACCCACTTTGGAACTGAGGAATCAGGTTTGAGTCTGGTCTTGGCTCAACATCCTGTGTTCCTGGGCAAATCACCTAATCTCTCTGTATCTAAAAAAGGAACACGTCCTTATGAAATGTCATTGGTGCTCACGTAAAGAACTGGGTTGGGTTTGCTCTATATAAAAACTGCAGGGAAAAAAATGAAAAAATGAGTTTCATTTACTCTTTCAAGGCTATTTGCATCTAAATAACGGAAGGTGCTTGTGACTCCACAAGGAGCATGACCCCCTCCTGTGCTGCAACACCTTCCTTTCTGCCACTGACCAGCATCTCTTTCACAGCTCATCAGCAGCTGAAAGAGTTTTTAAATGGTTAGAACTGCCAGGCGCCAAAATGCGGGATTATGGGCATCATGTTTGCCTTTGAGTAAGAAGTGTCTCGATCTTCATTCGCAGGCCAAACGCAGGCGGGCCTCACAGCTATGTCTGTGGCTTTAAGGCCCCGGGAAGAAGGGGACCTCGCAGCGCTACACAAGCCTGTGAGGCCCAGGGGAGAGAATCCCTTCCCTGGGCCATGCAGTGCTGCAGTATAGGTGTGAGGCCAAAGACGGGGAAATACTTTTGTGAGACTCTATGTTGGTGGGCTGAGCGTGGGGCCCTGGGCAGCTGTCCATGCTGCCCATGCCTAGCGCTGGCCCTGCAGCTAGTAACTATAAATTAACAAATACAGAAAACACCCTTCTCCCCACCGCTTACCTCTTGTCCTGCTGATCAAATTCCTTGCCCTGCTAGGCTGGAAATCCAATCCCAGTCACGGGTACTGCAATTTCTCCCCACGGGGTCAGGAAGGAAGGTTAGTGCAAGGAGGTGACCTGGACGTAGAGCTGTTCACCGAGCTAATGAGGTATCTCACTGCCCTAAGATTGTGGCCAGGCAGAGGAAAATACAGTGGCCAAATGCAATGTTGCCTTAAAATATACCTCAGTAGAGGCCGAGGCTCAGGGTTAACATGCACAAAAAGCCTGTGCTGAGTAACAAGGCCCAAGGGGAGGGGGAGCATTATGGTGAGAAACTCTCAGCTCGACTGGGTTGCAGCTACTTGAAAATAAATCATTCCTATTGGGCAGAATTATGGCATTGGGTGTAAGCAAACAGCAGTACCACTGAGGCCGAAACCCGCACTTCAGGCTCAGGTGCGTGTGACATTGACGCAGATATGGAACCCGTTCCTTGGGTTCTGGCTGCACGCAAAACTGAGGCTTTTGAATTTGTGGTGCCCGCAGTACAATGCAGGCAAGAGATACATGTGGGGTAGATAGCTGCTGAAACTCGCTCTCTGATCTGCTGCTCCAGGTGCAGGAAGGTAGGTGAGGGTGCCGAGATGTCCAAGGAAAACAGCGCTGGGCTCAGTACTGGCTAGGCTCCGACGAGTAGCAGAGTCCTGTGTGCGCTGTTTGTGCACCCGCCGCCTCCATGATGCTCTGCTTCAGAAAGGCAGAGACTAGGGGCAGGGCAACCTATATATCGCGGAGGCGGGGGGGCGAAAGTGACACATACTTAGTGTGACTTTCACACTTCCTTTCACCCCCTCCCCTGCATCTTGCGAGGTGAGATGACAGGAAGTACTTTGCATATCTTGCGCCGGCTAAGCTGCAATATGTTCATCCTGCCACGACCAGACCCTATCTTTCCACATCGTGCGCGGCGCCCCTGGCTCCTGATAACGGCGCACCAGGGCGCCGCGGCGCACAGTTTGGGAACCACTGCACTAACCCATGCATTCAGTGAGACACATTTAATCACTCACTCATACAGTCAGTCACGCACCTACTAAATCCTTCATCCAGACACTTCTACATCTACTCATTCTTCAATATGTAAAACATATTTAAACTTTACAGAAACACACAGTCACTGGATGATGTCATCAGTGATGTCATCAGTGATGTCATTTGAGATGTCATCAGTGATGTCACTGACCATGTCATGAATGATGTAATATGTGACATGATCAGCAGTGGATTGCGGGTGCGCGATATATAGTTAGTACAACTAACTATATATGGAATTTCAATGGTTTTGTGTGAGTAAAATAAGGTTTTTTAAATGCTAATTCCTAACTATATATGGTCTATAACCTATGGTTTTTTCAGTGAATTTTCAAGGTTTTGTAAATGCTAATTCCTAACTATATATGGTCTATAACCTATGGTTTTTTCAGTGAATTTCATTGGTTTTTTAAAAGCTAATATCTATAGCTGTAAAATGTATTCTTCTTTAAATCCAAAAATATATTTTATATGTTTATTAATTATTATTTTTTTAAATATTTTTTTTGTTTCGCTCCCGGTTCGCGAACCGGGAAGCTTTCCGTTAGCTCAATTTGATGCCGCGACCCGGTCCGCGAACCGGTAAACGTTCCGTTAGCGCAACTGCCGCGTTAGAAATCAACATCGTGACGCGTCGCGGAAGCGCGACGTATCACGTTGTCGCGTAATGCGTCTTATGACGCGCCGCGTTAGCGCACCCGGAAGTGCTCCGGTACGCGAACTGAGACGCGAAGCGCAGCTCCCCGGAAGCGATCCGCGACGCAGCGCGAAAGCGCGACGTATCGCGTTGCCGCGTAATGCATCTTATGACGCGCCGCGTTAGCGCACCCGGAAGTGCTCCGGAGCGCGAACCGAGGCGCGAAGCGCAGCGACCTGGAAGCGATCCGGGGTGCGTTCCGCAGCGCGTAACATAAGCGTGAGAGGTCATGTGACTTGTTAATAAAACTTTTCATTGGTTCATTTAACTTTTGGTTTCATAATCATGTAAGGCTAGGTCAGGTGACCTAAAAATAACACTTTTCATTGGTTTAGAACTATTGTTTTTCCCAAATGATGAAAACCCCTCCTTCTTTCCTCACTCTGACTTTCATCATTGTGAGAGGAAGACCTTTATTCATAGTAGAGCAATGGCTTCAGTAGTTGCTTCAGCTGGTGCACCCCCACCACCACCTCCACCTCCTCATGGGAAGAGAGGACCACCTCCCCAGGTCATCACCAACACAGAGGAGGAAGAGGAAGAACTAGAGGAAGAGGAGAGAGAAGGACCACAGTTCTTGGAAGAGGTGCCCCGGGTTTCCCATAGGAAAGCCAGTTTCATTTGGCAGTTTTTTTCAATCCCTCCAGGGCAGAAAAAAGTAAATGCGAGGTATGTCACCTGCCTCATTTGCAAAGAGAAATTATCAAGAGGGACTGATAAAAAGTATAGCTACGGGAACTATACCATGCATCGGCACATGAACAGGTGGCATCCATTGAATTACAGCCGGGCGGAGATACGTGACATGGAAGAAAACCCAACAGCAACTCCTGTGGCCAGGTCAACATCGTTAATATCGTTGACAGCAGCAGAGGCACGGGAAACCGTGCTAAACATCCAGGAGAATTTTGGGCATATGAAATATACTTGTCTGCACTGCGGTGCATTGATATCATGTGGTAACATGAGCAATAATTCAATCAACCTAGCTTATAACAATCACAATTGTCCTAACCGCCCCAGACAGTAATTTTTTTTTTGCTCCTGTTGAGCCCTTTTCAATGCCTGTTTTTTGTTGTTTCCCCCCCCAAAAAAACAAAAAAAATATAAAATTGTTCAAAAAATACAAAAAAACCAAAAAAAATTCAAAAAATAAAAAAAAAATATAAAACAACAAAAACATTAAAAAAAAAGTTCTTTTCAGAACTACCTCCCCTTTCAAAAAAAATTGCTAGAATGTTTAGCACTCTGGCAAGCTCTATTTCTTTTAGTTCGCTTCCCAGTTCGCTTCCCGGTTCGCGAACCGGGAGCTAACCCAAAAAAAAAAAAAAAAAAAAAAAGAAGAGTAAGTATAAGGAAAGTAAACAGAGAGTGATGTTAAAAGAAAGACAGCTATAGGGAGTAAACCAGAGATACTGTTTAATAGATCTATTTACCGAAGAAAAGACGGAAGAGGGTATAATTGTGAAAAACAAAATAGATAAGGAAGTGAAAGAAAAAAAAGAGAGTAGAACAATAACAAAGAAGACTTTCTTGGAGAATGTGAGTGAATGATCAAAATAAGATTAAAACATGGGGAATAACAGAGAGAAAAAATAGAAAACAGAAAAGAAGAAGTAACAGAAAAAGATTAATTGAAACAGCAAAGAAATGTAAATAACATAGAGCCATATCATCAACATAGGCAATAAAAGTTTTGCAGCTTTTATCGGCAGAAATATGTCACCAAAGCTGCTTTTGCAGCAGAAAACTGCCGCTAAAACCACTTTTGCACCAGTTTTCTGCCAATAAAAACAGCAATATTTTATTGGCTGTGTTCATAATAGGCCCCTTAGTGTGCTTCAACTACACAGAGAAAGCATTATGAACAAGTAGTGAAAGAGTGATCAGTCAAAGACACTAAGAGTAATAGAGACGGAGTGAGTGAACAAGAGTGAGGAACTATGAGAAGAGAGGGACTGAGAAAAAGAGTGGAAGGAGTTGAGTAAGTAGGTAATAGAGAAAGGAATGAGGAAAGTAGCAAAGGCAGGAAACTGAGGGTTAAAGAAATGAAGCTGTGGAACTAATAGTAGGTGAATGTGATAGAAATGTAACGAAAAGAATACAAAACATTTACCTTATAATTGTCGTTAAATTACTCACTTTTTGTTTTTATACTTTCAATCTGTGAAAGAGAGAACAAACATTTGAAAAATATTAAAACATGTATTTAAAAATTACAAAAGACAAGGGAAAAGATTGAAGGACAAACAGTTTTTCAACAACTTTGACACTGACAGAAGCTTCTGCTTCTCCAGGACCCCTACACAGTCCTAAAGATATACATTTTAAACTAACAGTATCTTGATGCAGATGAAGTGAGGCCTATCTTAAAAAATGGTGCATCTTTTGCACTGCTGTTGTCTCAGAAAAGTGTCGCAAGACACTAACATTTTAAATGATTGCTTCAGGATGCCAATAAGATGTGTCCTATCCAGAGGTTTGTTTGAGGTGAGACCTACTCAGGGTTCCAAATGAAATTTCGAGTTGTTTGAAGAGAACAGAGGACATAATACATGTGAAGGCCTACCAATGAAGTAAGTCATGTCCACTTCACTCTTGAACAAAGGCCAGACCTCTTCTGTGTCCGTGGACAGACCTAAACTTCATCTGCACAATGTCATTCATAAACTTAGGAAACACAGGTGATGTAATTGAAAAATGTGGAGTTTCTTTTCCTCATTTCACAATCACATCACCTGTGTTGCCTTTGCTTAGGTATCTCATAGTGCAGATGTAGTCCAGCATATTAAACAGTACCTAGAAGTGCAGCACTGCATGCAACAAATTTGACACTTATAAAAGCTTTTGCTTCTGCATGCCCCCTACACAATGCTAATTATATACATTTTAAACTGATGGTATCTTGCTGGAGATAAACTGAAACCTATCTTGCAACATGGTGCATCTTTTACACAAAAGTGACCCACAATGGAGCAAAAGAGGCGCACGGCCACCATAAATCTGACCCTAACATTTTAAATGATTGTTTCAAGATGCCAATAAGGTGTAACCTATCCACAGATTTGTTTCAGGTAAGTCCTACTCAGGGTTGCAGATGGAATTTAGGTTTGTTGAAGAATATGTTATGTTATGTTATGTTATTTTAATTTGTATAGCGCGCAGATGCCGCAGCCAAGAGGCGTCCGGGCGCTTATTGGAGAAGGAAAACACAACACAACAGAGAGGACCAGGTAGCACTGAAGCTAAACAGAGGAGAATAAATGAGTTTTTAATTGTTTCCTGAACTGAGACAAGTCAGGGATGGAGCGCAGTGATGTAGGCAAAGAGTTCCACAGTGTAGCCGCCATTACCGAAAAGGACCGGCCACCCATTCTGGACTTTTTAAAACGAGGAATAATGGCCAAATTTGACCCTGCAGACCGAAGGGCCCTTGAGGGGACGTAGTGAAGAATGGTCTGGGTGAGAATAGGAGGGGAGGCCAAGTTAAGAATTTTAAAAGTGAGGCACAAAGCCTTAAACTTAATTCTTTGGCC
This sequence comes from Lissotriton helveticus, assembly GCF_964261635.1. Lineage (NCBI taxonomy): Eukaryota > Metazoa > Chordata > Amphibia > Caudata > Salamandridae > Lissotriton > Lissotriton helveticus. The sequence continues at coordinate 1,082,792,753 of NC_136061.1, read as the reverse complement.
TACAGGGAGCCAGTGGAGATCATGGATAGTGCTTCGAGCAGAAACAAATTTAGGGAGGCCAACCAGCATCCTGGCCGCCGCATTTTGAATCCGCTGAAGACGGGCTAGCTCAGCTTGGTTAACACCCAGAAACAGGGAGCTAGCATAGTCCAATCTGGTCAATACCATAGCTTGGACTATGATCTGCCTGATGTCTGCGTCAAAAAATTTAAAAATAGGCCGTAGGCACTGTAGAGCGCCAAAACAAGTTCCCGCGACACGATTGATGTGAGGAATAAATGACAATTGATCATCAAGCCATACCCCCAAATTTCTGACTTCAGTTACAGGAGTGGGAGCAGGGCCCAATTCAAGAGGCCACCATTGGTCTCCCCATAGCTCACTGTCCCTACCAAAGAGGATAACCTCCGTCTTGGTGGCGTTAAGTTGTAAGCGATTTTTCGCCATCCAACCAGCGACAGCTTTAAGGGCTGCCTGAAAGGTGGAGGCGCTCATATTAGGGTCGCCATTGAGTGGCACAACCAACTGTGTGTCGTCGGCGTATGACACTATTGTAAGACCAAAGCTGGCAGCTACCTGCGCCAGCGGTGCAACATACAAATTAAAAAGGGTGGGGCTAAGAGCCGAACCCTGAGGAACTCCCTGCAGAATGGGGCGAGGGGCAGAAGTAAAGGGAGGTGTGGAGACTTTGAAGGTTCGATCCATAAGAAATGATCGAAACCAATCAAGTGCTAGTTCTTCAACTCCTGCCTCCGCAAGGCGGTGTAACAGGATCTGATGAGAGACCGTGTCGAAAGCGGCACTTAGATCCAATAGGATCAGTGCCGCCGTCTGACCTTGGTCTAGTATTTTCCTGATATGTTCCACCACTGCCAAGAGGGCAGTCTCGGTACTATGACCGGCTCGAAACCCATTCTGGGAGTTATCCAATATGTTTGCTTCTTGCAGGTGGAGGGATAGAATCCTGTTGGCGTGAGCTTCAGCTATTTTAGCCATCCAAGGAAGGAGGGAAATAGGTCGGTAGTGCTCTGGTTTGGAAGGGTCGAGAGAAGGTTTCTTTAAAATTGGTATGATGGTGGCCTGCTTCCAGGCAGTGGGAACACTACCAGTTCTAAAGGAGAGATCAATTATGCTCTGCATTGCCGGGTAACAGCAATCTGCGAAGTCGCGAAATTGCATGGGTCTCATCGGGTCATCCGGGGAGCCAGATTTAACTTTGATCGTTAGATTTAGGAACTCCTCTTGAGTAGGACCTGTAATGGCTAGTAGGGATTTAGAGACCATAGGTACACTATTAATTTCCCTAACAAAAGGCAGAGCAAATGACCTATATATGGCCTCCACTTTTTCAACGAAGAACGAGGCCAGATCTTCACAGTGTGTCATGGAGGCAGTGAGCGTAGAGGCAGTTCTTTTATTGGTGAGGTCTTTGCACACCCTAAAAATAGTCTTGGTGGTGTTAGTGCTTTTTTTTTTATTTTCCTGTGAGTAAAAAGCGGCCCTGGCAGAGCATATGGCCCTATGATACGTTCTGGTGCAGGATCTATAGGCTGCTTTAAGATCAGTATCATAGTTTCTGCGCCAGGCACGTTCAGCTTTTTTGCAAGAAGATTTCAAAACCCTGAGGGAGTCATCATACCAGGGACTGGGGGAGCCCGATTTAGCCTTGCTCCACCTGGCTGGAAGAAGAGTATCCAGAGACTGCTCAAGCCACTTGCAAAAGTCGTCATAACCACAGGAAACTTCCTCAGGAGGTTGGGGGTGATGCTGCATCAAAAGAAGATGAAAGTGCTCTAGGTTCAAGTTTCTCCAAGGATGCTTAAGAGTCTTAGGCAGGTTGTTATTAGCTGGAGGGATGTTAATAGTTATACGCATTTCGATCAGATGATGATCAGTCCAGGCCATAGGCTTTGGCTGGAACACCTCAATGTTAGAGGCGATGTTCGTCAGAAACGGATCCAGCAGGTGTCCACCGATATGGGTCGGGGACTCCACCAGTTGGACTAATTGAAATGCCTCGAGATCAGAGAGCAAGCTTTGGACTGAGTTGGAAAGTGGGGCATCCATATGAAGGTTAAGATCACCAACAACCGTAAAATTATTGGTTTTCAGAACTAGAGAGGAGACCACGTCAGGAAGACTGGCACGAAACGCTCCATCAGGACCAGGGGGCCTATAGATTAAGAGTCCCGCAAAGGTGAAATGGGGACTTACAGTGATGTTGAAGTGCGCACTCTCGCATCCAGCTATAGTAATGGGAGACCAGGCACACGAATAGCAAGTTTTTACTGCGACTGCAATGCCTCCGCCTCTACCAATACGATGGGATGAGTGCATGATATAGCCTGCTGGAAGGGCTAAGTTAATCACGGCCATTGAATTGTCGTGGAGCCACGTTTCGGTGAAGAAGAAAATATCAGGATTTTCATCATTAATCAATGAGAGGACTTCCTGCGAGTGGCAGGCCAAGGACCTTACATTCAGATGAAATATTTTAAGAGGCGAGCTAATGACTGAGGCCCGTATAGGATCAAAAATGGAAGCTCTAGGGGATTTAGGTAGAAAGAGCGCAATAGGTTGTGGAGCCGGAAGAATGAAAGAACATATGGGGCACTGATAAGGACCACAGAGAGGATCCAAAGTACCGTGGCAACATCCACTTACCCCTCGGCGCAACGAGCGTAGATCGACAGCGGAAATCATCCTATCAGGCCAGAGAGACCTGCATAGCCCTGTCTAGCGCGGATGAGCGCAGACGAGCAGGACTCTGGCTGGACTCAGGCGCGATGAGGGCGCTCCCGCTGCGCGTCCCCGCTGCGCGTCCCCGCTGCGCGTCCCCGCTGCGCGACCGATGAAAGGCTCAAATAGGCTTGGCAGGCCGAAATCTCGCGAGACTACGCGAGAGTGCCCCAGCCCTATCTAAAATGGCGCTCAAATTAAACCCCGGTGCCCCGTGATCCCGGACCCGCCAAAGGCAGTGCAGAGAAGATAATACATGTGGAGGCCTACCAACGAAGTGAGTAATGTCCACTGCACTCTTGAACAAATGTCAGACCTCCTCTGTCTCCAGGAACAGGCCTAAACCTCATCTACACAATGTGGTGTGTAATGTTAGGAAACACAGGTAATATAATTGAAAAACATGCAAATTTTTTTGCTCATTCCACAATCATATGACCTGTGTTTCCTTTGCTTAGGTATCTCATTGTGGAAATGTAGTCTATCATATGAAAGACTACGTAGAATATGAGCACTGTATGCAAGAACTTTGACACTTACAGAAGCCTCTCCTTCTCCATGCCTCCTACACAGTTCTAAATGTACATCATAAATGGAAACAGTACAGAATTAATTATACATGTTAAATGGTTTATTTTTGCTGTTCTCAGAATGTATCAAATTTCACTAAAAACAGTGACTTGAAGGTATTCATCATATAACAGCGGGGAAAAAAAAACACAATCAAAATGATTGTGTTTAAAAAACCCATACAACATAACAAATCAGAATTCAGAACTCCTTAAAGTTAACTTACTTTCCATGACGGCGAAGGATGTCCTATGAACAGCTTACACTCTGTTGTGCTGTTATTACTTTCAGCCCGCCACTTTCTGAAAGAAAACCTCCATCGTTTTGAAAAACATGTTACATACAATAAATGACTTCTTGCTCTCTACCACAAGTTTCCACAAGGCCAAATCTTGTCAGAGCCATTTATAACTCTTGGATTTCTTGTAAGCCAATCCCGTCATTTGGCATTTCCGCAACTTTCAGAATTAAAATGTTGAAGATCATTTTCACAATCCTGGACTAGTAATATCTTCCCCTTCTTCCTCAGTCATGTTCTACATTTCCTATGACACTGATACTGCTTAATATGAAGCAGACTTACACTACCTCTATGACTACTACAATTATTTAATTCTCTACATCACTTTTAATCACAAAGCAATGTAAAACAGTAGACAGCATTGCAGACTTACATTCCCTCTACTCTATGTTTTGATTGGCTGCTTCAATTAGCTTATAAAAAGAAATAGTTTTTCTGAACTCATTCAAAGTGCACTTATTTCTCCATGACGTCCAGTTTTATGGTTAGAAGTTATGTCTCTGAACTACACTTATCCTCAAGGCCAAATCGTGTAGGAGCCATTAGAACTTCTTGAAATTCCTCAGAGCACATCCCGAGATTCTTTCCCTAAAATTTTGGTTTTAAAAACACCAGGTAAGAGTTTTTAAGGTCATACAGCAATTTTTTTTTGAAAATTAAAACAGAATCATTGCAGAATGACCAGCCATTTCTAGACTTTAAATAAGCTGTGTAATGTCCTGATGTTATTGAAGGACCGTCATGATATATAATTGCTGCAGTTACAAAAGTCCTTCCTGATATTGACAACTGCGAAGCCACAAAATTTTTAATTAAAGTTGTCAATTTTGTTCCATCAGGCCTACATCGTTGGAACATTAAAATGACATACTGGCCATATGTTCGTATAAATAATGTGGACATCATTTCAGATTTACATTGGCTACACTCCATGTTGTGATCAGCTGCTTTTACTAGCTTATTAAAGGAGACTGATTTACTGTCTGGCAAAGTTAAATATATAAATCTTTCTGAGTCTACACTAGTAGTACTTGATACCCTACAGTTCTCGCAGTCATGCTGCCATTGATAAGAAAGCCCAAACAGCTGATCTACATCTACACCTTCAGCATGCAATACATCAAGCATATACATTAAAAACTCCTGACAATCTTGCTGAATATTTTGAGAGAATTGTGTTTGGCCTGAACATCTGTCTAACAGATTTCGAATTTCAGACACACTTTCTATGTTTGTTCTATCAGTGCTACATTTTTCTAAGACAGAATTTAACAAACTGCAAAATCTTTGATCAGAATTGACCACAATCTCTTCTTTTACATTTTCTAGAGAAAACAAAACATTAACCACTACATTAGCATAGCAGTTGACACCAGAACTGTTTTCAAATTGAAAACCAACAACATCTTCAACAGAATCCTTTTTGTTTCTGCTTATAATTTCAGGTTCATCGACTTTTCGTCTTTTTGCTACAACCTCCCCAGTATTGGTCACATTTCTTCGTTTCCGGCCTACCACACGTTTCTCAAACAAAGGATATTGAGGCAAATGTGGCGCATACTCTCTTCTTAACCTATTGTATTCCTTAACACAATCTAGATCCGCACAAATGCTTGTGACATCACACTCAATCAAGTACAATCCCGATAAAGTTCTAACTCGTGACAATGCCACATATGCCATACCCTCCTTGAACACAGAACTGCCAATATTCACCAATGCACTGTCTACACTTAAACCTTGCGATTTATGGATTGTCACCGCACATGCCATGTAAACAGGAAACTGCTTACGGCGAACATATAAGTCTTTTACAAGCAAAAATCTAGCAGAACAACAACCAATTAGCTGTACTTCCTCAATGCCATCAAATTTAATTTTTAAAAATTCAATTCCATCTCTATTTCTGTATTTTACAAAATCAACAACATTACCCATTGATCCATTTACCAGACCTCTTTCAACATGTAAATTCCTTCTTAAAATTATACGGCAGTTCAAGCACACATTCAGAGTCTTTTCAAAACCTGCAGTTTTAGATATACTCTTCTCTAATGAATCCAATTTTGTTTTCAGATTCTCAGACAAAATAATTGTTGATCCCATATGCTCTACTCTGTCAATAGCTTCCAGTTTCACAATCTCTTGCTTTTCTAAATGCAACATTTTGTTGTTGAATTTGGCACATTCTGCAAGAGTTGGCATCAAACATATTCCAGATTTCTTCTCAGTAATTTTCTGAAAAATATTCTCAGGCACAACATCTTGTTCTGCATATAAATTTGACAGTAATCGTGCATGTAAAGCTTCTTTCCCATGCTCGGTCACTTTTCCAATTCTAACATCTTGTAGAATAGTCTTGTAAACTTCATCCTTCGCCTGACGCATATTTTCATGCAGTTCAGCATAATTGAAGTTTAACCATATATTGACGTTGCCAATGCTGCCTAGGCACTTCCTGGTATCTTCATGCGTGAGCATTTTGAACACAGGTTGCCCTTTCACTGGTGTCAGCTGCAGAAGATCTCCGAAAACAATGATGTGTTTGCCACCAAATAACACATCATACTCTGTTTTGAGAACTTCTTGCATTCTCAAATGCACAAAGGCAAGCATGACATTGGAAACCATGCTTACTTCGTCAATGATAAGAAGTTTCATTTTCCTCAAGATTCTTGAAACTTCAAAACAAGCATCTCCAGATAGCTTGTGATATTGTAATTTGTTGTCATGCTCCACTGGCAGCATCAGTAAACGATGTAAAGTAATCCCTTTAATGTTATGTGCTGCCAGTCCAGTTGGAGCGGTGACAACACAAGACAGCGATGACTCTGTCCTTTCCTGCAAATAACATGAAGTTGCTTTAATAAGGAAACTTTTTCCAGTTCCCGCTTCTCCACTCACGTACAGTCGGACAGGCTTCAACGACGTACATGAGCACTCTTTCTTGTCATGACTTAATCCATGATCAATTTGCATGGTAACTTCGTCATATATTTTCCTCTGCTCAACGTTGAGTTGTCTTTCCAACTCTTCTAAGTTAACCGCATCCTCCTGAGCATGTGCCATGGCTCTTTCCACTTCATTCATAGCAGTGGCAGCTTCATTTTCGATAAGCAGAACTCTGACTGTCCTGAGAACTGTCTCTGGCAATCTCGGCTGCAATCATTGCTTCCTGCTCAATTTCCGCATTCAACATTTCTACATATTTGGGAAAAGCAGGACATTCTATGGTCTCCTTGGCGGCATTGAAAGAGTCTTCGTAACAGAGAAAATCTCCAAGCAGTTCCTCTTCTGCACGCCAAGGCTTGAAAAGTTGCAAAAGTGCTAAATAGAAAAACTCCTTTTTTTCAGGAGATTCGCCACTCAATTTTCGATGGTTTACCAAGTGGCATTTTCTTTGCTTGACCAGACATCCCTCACTTCCTATTACAGCATACACTCCTTTCTCAGTATCTTCTTTGATGTTCCTCTTGAATATGTAATTTTGAAGAACCTCAAACAGACAAACATTCTCGAGGTGAATGCTTCGATTTGGATAATATGTATCCAACATGTTGGTCTTCAAAATGTCGGTACTGTTTGGCTCCTTTTCCGCCAAATACTCAATTTCCCGCACAGGTTTGAGAACTCGATTACGCGTTGCAGCAAGACCAAGACTTGCCCAAACAATACTCCTGGACTTGGCATAGAGACTTGCTGAAGACAACCGGTCAGAACATTCGTACGCTCCGATTTCTCGATGCGACAACATCTTCAGACTGAAACTGTACAACTTCTTGCTGAGGCTCTTTTCATGGGAAATGTCCTCCCACATATCCTTCAATTCTGTCTTCTCTTTTTTGGTGATGTAAGATGTCACATACCGAGCCACAGCCATACAGTTATCAGCCACAAACTGTATATCCATGTTAGCATTCCACATGGACAAAATCACCGGGTTGTAGTCGTTGATGTACTTGGACTCTTCGTTCCTCTTCAAATTGTATGTGTTTTTAGGTGATTTCTTCATCACATTATGTCGCAGCGAAGACATCAAACTGTTTACTCTTCCTTTAGAAATCACCGGTCGTGGAAAGCCGAAACGACATTTGGTGTAGAACTTGTCCTTGTTTCGGAATTTACGACGACAGTACTTTCCACATCAATGGCTTTGGAAACGCAGAACTTTTTCTCTTAGGCTTTTCTTCTCCTTTGCGTTTGGAACAGCACACGTAGAATACTGTTGTATAAAACTCATCACTGAGTCTTCTGGATCCGTTCCAAATTTAGGTGCATCCTTGATCCACAGCAACATATGTATATGAGGAGCACCTCTTGCTTGGTACTCCTTTCTCCAGAAGAAATCCAACACCTCTCCAAGAGGTGGATTCTTCTTATTCATGATGAAAGACATCATAGCTTCAAATCTATGATTGAAGTACCTACATACATTGACTGGATCCAAAGAGCACAGTTCTCCGGGTGTCTTGAATTCGATGTTTTCTACGTTAGCATTTGCCTCTCGCAGAAATTCAAGTAAGTCTTCCCAGCCATACTCGGCACAGCTCAGAGTGAGGAACCATGTGGGAGTTCCTAAGTTCCTCAGCATACATTTTAAATCACCATGACGACGGTACCAGTACTCATTAGTACCACGCTGACACGCCATGAGATTAATCAGGTGAGAATCCAAAATACTGTCTTGGACATTGACTTTATCCATAAAGTCACTTGCCGAGATGTTTTGCATGTGTATACCACTTTTCAAGATGTGGTTCACTGCATATGACAGTCCAGACAGATCGCTTTCAAACAGGAGATGAAACAAATAAGGAATGCATTGTCGAAACCTAGCATCTCCTGCATACAATCGCAAAGTCCGGTATTCAGAAGCAGGAATTTGATGAGGTCGCTCATCATATCTTCCTCCCTGACCTGTTGGAAAAAGCTGTGGGAAACACCGAGCTTCCAAACTTTCCTCCCAAACACTAATGGGACTCCCTTTGGCTTGTTTCATTTGAAACAACTCAATAGCATTCCCCATGACTTCCTTGGAATGCAAAGTATGAACACTATAATGTTCATATATTTCTTCACTAGTAGAGGGTTCTACTTTCTCAATTTGACCAGCACACAAATCGCTATCCTCTTCCTCACTTACTTCCTCTTCTGCAACATATACATTCTTATAGTATTTATTATTTTTTTTCAAATACAATGTTGCCTTTTTAACTTTCCTAACATCCACTAAATCTTGCCATATTTTCTTATTCTTTGTCGGAACCCCATTAACTAAAATAACCAGAGGTTCCTCTTCCACTTTTTCTACTCCAATTGTGTTAATGTTTTTCTTCAAATCTAGAGGCAAATAAACAACTCTTCCCTTTAATCCTCTCTGTAAATCTGATGGAGGCAATTTCCCTGTCTTTGGCTCCATTCTTACAATAGCCTGAAAGGGATGGATACTTTGAATCAAAATAGATTCATAAGTATTTAAATCCTTCAATTCAGAAGGAATCTCAACCAATTCCAGATTATTATGAACTGCTCTAGCAGGCATCTGGTTTTGATTTAATTTGCAACAACAATAAGTACACACACGTTGATCCAATCCCAAATCAAAACAATTTTCTGCCATCAAGTATGTTGTGAAATCCTTCCATTCACTATTATTTTCCCTTTCACTTTTTGCATATAAATCCACTAACTTAGTCTGATTCTTATAATAAGTGCGTCGACAACACACACAAGTGAAATTTGGCCTCTCACTTGATTTGACCTGAAACATCGCAATTTCCCTCTGGAAATTATCTGTACTGGAAACCTGTACACTATCTTCCACATTACCCGCTTCTTCTTGGTCAATTTCAACATTCTCCTATTTACTTCCAAAGTAACAAAACTCAATTTCTTCACATATATTCTTCACATCTATTTCAGAACCATGCAAAAGAGCAGCGCATAATTGTTTAAGCATAATTGCTGGACTCTTAGCATAATACAACATTCTAACTAATTTCCTCACTTTATTATGATGCACTGCTAGCTGAAATGATGAAAAACACTCTGGCATACTCTCCTGGAAAGACAAGCCAGTGAATGACCATGCAAACCTGTAACTTCTCTCACTCTGCAAGGATCTAATTCTTGCAACAACCTCATTTTCTGCTTCAAACTTTTCTTATTAAATGACCGTACAAAATCACAAAGCAAATTGATGGAATCCTGTCGCACACTGCAAATACTACTACACTTCCAGGTGTACACAGGACCCTTAGCACGTCTTCCTAAAACCTCATTACCTAACACCTCTTCTGCCTCTGTTGTCACAAGTTTTTCTTTTTCAACTGGACAACCATCTTTCACTTCATAAGCACGACCACTGGTGTCAACTGCATGCACCAAATCATTATCCTGGAAATAACTCTCCTCATTAAAAAATGCCTCACAGCTTGAACTATGCATCCATTCTCCAGAAAAAACTTCACAAAAATTACTACGATTAACTATTCTCTTCCATCTACTATTTCTTTTGAAATCATAAATTGCCTTGTTTAGCTTCCTAATTCTATTGATTATCAAAATAAATAACTTACGTTTAATTTCAAATGCCTGATCAATAACTTTCTCAAATTTTTTTTTTCTCTTATAAAAAACCACTTTCTGTTGACCTTTCTTAATATTTTTTAACAAATTGCCAATTATCCTGTTGCGGAACATTCGTTTACGAATGTCCCTAAACTGTTGTTTCCTTCTAATATCATGCACAGAGTTATCTCTTGCTCTAGCAGTAACATTTTTCATTGGCCTTTCCTTTCCGTTTGAATTGCTTCTCTTTTTCTGGACTGAAACATTTTCTGTAGTAATATTTTTTTTACTACAAATATTTCTTATGAATGTTTTTGTACTCTTACCCGGTGCTTTCTTGGTGACTTGACAAATCTTTTTATTAGAGGACTGCTGCTTTTTTTCATTCACCTGCTGTCTTTGACGTTTTGCAGCCTTTCTCAGTCTTTCTTTCGTTGGCATGGTGAAATCTTGAAATGATCTGCAGTTGAATCTGTGGTAAAATATATTAAAAAATGTTATTAACCACTATTACCCAACAGTAAATCAATAACAGTAATCAAAAACTTACAACACTACTTGACATTTTTACATAGAAGATTTTTTAGTGCTTGGCAAATTTAGAATACAGAAATAGCAGAAAAGAAATGGAATTTATATTCATCTTACCTGTGCTATTTTATATGTGAATCTGATCTAATTTTATGAGCATATTTTAATATTTTATTGAAGACACTACACATAACCTGTTTTTGAAGGTGTCTTTATTTTTAAATTAAACGGTTTACATTTTTACTTTTTATTTATTATAAATTTTTAAAATAAATGTTTATAGTTCCATAGGCTCAAGCACGTCAGCTTCCCATCCTATGTCATATAATTCGGACAAATCTGCATCCTCATCACGTTCTTCTTCATCCTCAGGATTTAAATCATCCAAGGGATCAACATCCACTGATGTTTCAATTACGAGTTCAATGATGAGGTCAAAATCAACTGATTGCTGATTGTCGCTCATGTTGATGTTGTCTTTATCTTTAAAGAAAGATAACAACAATGAGATGTTGCAGAGTAAGAGACAAATCTCAGAGATTATAATAGTAAAATTGTTTAACAAGAGTAACATTTTGCAGCTATTATATAGCCATGTCCAGCGATGCTGAGCAGGTGAAGCCTATGTCTAATTTTTCAGTGAACAGGACTCATCTCTTCTTAACCTTGGATAAGCCTCACCGACTCTGTGTCCCCTGCACATACTTAAATGTAAAGGGGCAGATTTATGTTAAATGGCACATCCCCAGGCATGCACCAGTTAACGTGCACCGCTGCTCTGCCACCCATGGTGTGCCGCATTTACAATCAGATAGGAGAAAGCTACGTCAAAACCCTGCGCCTGCTTGAAGCAGGCATAGGTCTTGACGCAACATTGTGGAGCTGCATCACACTTGCGATACAACTCCAGCAATGAGCCACCTTTACGGCACAGATGCGTCACGCATCTGTGCCATTTTTGCCCCATGCTGCGCCGCATTGTAAATGCAGCACACCATGGGTGGCGGAACAGCAGCGCGGGATGACTGGCACATCCCTGGTGATGCGCCAGTCATCATAAACTATCCCTAAGCTTCTTATCTTGTTAGAGATGAACCGCCATATGTATCATCAAACTATTTTGCATTTCCTAAATAGTGAATTTTAAGGGATAAATAGCGATTCTTTACCATTCCTAATTTGCGATGAGCAAATTGCTAATTGCAAATTACCCATTCATTTCCATGGGCCAGGAGGCCCATAGGAATGAAGGTGCAATTTGCGATTAGCAATTAGCTCATCGCAAATTAGGAATTTTTCCAAAGGTGCAGGGGTGTCTCAAGAACACCCTGCTGCACCCCTGAAAAAGAAATTTGGGGGCATATGGCGCACATACATGCCCTAAGGGCATGTATGGGCGTCATATGGCACCTTTTGTTTTTTGGAAAAAAAGCTTTTTGAAAAGAATTCGCAAATTACCACCAACTAGAAGTTGGTGGTAGTTTGCAAATCCTTAATGGCATTTTTTGCATATTTTTTGTTTGATACATTGCATTTAAGGAATCGCAACATTTGAAAATCCTTCAGTGCAATCGCAAAATAAGGAATAGCAAATTTTGCTATTCCTTATTTTGCATCAAACTTGTTTGATACATACCATTTGTCTAATTAGCATTCGCAAAGGCCGAAATTCGCAGAATTTTGACCTTTGCGAATGCTAATTAGCTTGATACATATGGCCCCAAGTGAGGCCTGTCTTGCAACATGGTGCATCTTTTGCATCACTGCTGCATCGGTTTCATGTGGCACGTTTTTTTTACACCATGACACATCTGCCTAAATGCATCAATTTGTAATTTTGTCGCCTCATAGCAAATCTTTGCACCGCCGCTGCATCAGAAAAGTGACGCACAGTGGCGCAAAAGAGGCATACACCTATCAAAAATCTGTCCCTAGCATTTTAAATGAATAATTCAGGATGACGATAAGGTGTGGCCTATCCAGAGGTTTGTTTAAGGTGAGGCCTACTCAGGATTGCAGATTAAAGTTACGCTTGATGAAGAATACAGAGGAGATAATACATGTAAAGGCCTACCAATGAAGTAAGTAATGTCCACTTCATTGCGCCAGTCATCATAAATGTATCCCTAAGCTTCTTATCTTGTTACAGATGAACCGCCATATGTATCATCAAACTATTTTGCATTTCCTAAATAGCGAATTTTAAGGAATAAATAGCGATTCTTTACCATTCCTAATTTGCAATGAGCAAATTGCTAATTGCAAATTACCCATTCATTTCCATGGGCCAGAAGGCCCATAGGAATGAAGGTGCAATTTGCGATTAGCAATTAGCTCATCGCAAATTATGAATTTTTCCAAGGGTGCAGGGGTGTCTCAAGAACACCCTGCTGCACCCCCTGAAAAAGAAATTTGGGGGCATATGGCGCACATACATGCCCTAAGGGCATGTATGGGCGTCATATGGCACCTTTTGTTTTTTGGAAAAAAAGCTTTTTGAAAAGAATTCGCAAATTACCACCAACTAGAAGTTGGTGGTAATTTGCAAATCCTTAATGGCATTTTTTGCATATTTTTTGTTTGATACATTGCATTTAAGGAATCGCAAAATTTGCAAATCCTTCAGTGCAATCGCAAAATAAGGAATAGCAAATTTTGCTATTCCTTATTTTGCATCAAACTTGTTTGATACATACCATTTGTCTAATTAGCATTCGCAAAGGCTGAAATTCACAGAATTTTGGCCTTTGCGAATGCTAATTAGCTTGATACATATGGCCCCAAGTGAGGCCTGTCTTGCAACATGGTGCATCTTTTGCATCACTGCTGCATCGGTTTCATGTGGCACGTTTTTTTTACACCATGACACATCTGCCTAAATGCATCAATTTATAATTTTGTCACATCATAGCAAATCTTTTGCACCGCCGCTGCATCAGAAAAGTGACGCACAGTGGCGCAAAAGAGGCATACACCTATCATAAATCTGTCCCTAGCATTTTAAATGATTAATTCAGGATGACGATAAGGTGTGGCCTATCCAGAGGTTTGTTTAAGGTGAGGCCTACTCAGGATTGCAGATCAAAGTTACACTTGATGAACAATACAGAGGAGATAATACATGTAAAGGCCTACCAATGAAGTAAGTTATGTCCACTTCATTGTGCCAGTCATCATAAATCTATCCCTATGCTTCTTATCTTGTTAGAGATGAACTGCCATATGTATCATCAAACTATTTTGCATTTCCTAAATAGCGAATTTTAAGGAATAAATAGCGATTCTTCACCATTCCTAATTTGCAATGAGCAAATTGCTAATTGCAAATTACTCATTCATTTCCATGGGCCAGGAGGCCCATAGGAATGAAGGTGCAATTTGCGATTAGCAATTAGCTCATCGCAAATTAGGAATTTTTCCAAGGGTGCATGGGTGTCTCAAGAACACCCTGCTACACCCCCTGAAAAAGAAATTTGGGGGCATATGGCGCACATACATGTCCTAAGGGCATGTATGGGCGTCATATGTCACCTTTTGTTTTTTGGAAAAAAAGCTTTTTGAAAAGAATTCGCAAATTACCACCAACTAGAAGTTGGTGGTAATTTGCAAATCCTTAATGGCATTTTTTGCATATTTTTTGTTTGATACATTGCATTTAAGAAATCACAAAATTTGCAAATCCTTCAGTGCAATCGCAAAATAAAGAATAGCAAATTTTGCTATTCCTTATTTTGCATCAAACTTGTTTGATACATACCATTTGTCTAATTAGCATTCGCAAAGGCCGAAATTCACAGAACTTCGGCCTTTGCAAATGCTAATTAGCTTCATACATTTGGCCCCAAGTGAGGCCTGTCTTGCAACACGGTGCATCTTTTGCATCACTGCTGCATCAGTTTCATGTGGCACGGTGTTTTTTACACCATGACACATCTGCCTAAATGCATCAATTTGTAATTTTGTCGCCTCATAGCAAATCTTTTGCACCGCCGCTGCATCACAAAAGTGACGCACAGTGGCGCAAAAGAGGCATACACCTATCATAAATCTGTCCCGAGCATTTTAAATGATTAATTCAGGATGACGATAAGGTGTGCCCTATCCAGAGGTTTGTTTAGGGTGAGGCCTACTCAGGATTGCAGATGAAAGTTACGCTTGATGAAGAATACAGAGGAGATAATACATGTAAAGCTCTACCAATGAAGTAAGTGATGTCCACTTCATTGCGCCAGTCATCATAAATGTATCCCTAAGCTTCTTATCTTGTTAGAGATGAACCGCCATATGTATCATCAAACTATTTTGCATTTCCAAAATAGCAAATTTTAAGGAATAAATAGCGATTCTTTACCATTCCTAATTTGCGATGAGCAAATTGCTAATTGCAAATTACCCATTCATTTCCATGGGCCAGGAGGCCCATAGGAATGAAGTTGCAATTTGCGATTAGCAATTAGCTCATCGCAAATTAGGAATTTTTCCAAATGTGCAGGGGTGTCTCAAGAACACCCTGCTGCACCCCTGAAAAAGAAATTTGGGGGCATATGGCGCACATAAATTTTAACAACATTCCTTTACCTCAAAAACGATTTTCAAGTCATAATTTGAAAACACTGCCCACGGGGAAATGACTTAAAATGTCCTTAAGACACATGAAAGTGTTTTTTTAAAGCCTTTGCAAGTTTTTGGGTCACTTTTAACATGGCTATGTAACTCAAACAGTCAAAATCTAAATTTACCATGCACAGGTGGGACCATATTTACAAGGAATGTGCCCCACGGGGAAAGGTCTTTTAATGTAATATGGGAAAAATGACATCAGAGACACTGAAATGCCTTATAAAGAAGCATACACCATTATATCCTTGTCATAAATTTACAAACCATTCCTTTTCCCCAAAAACGATTTTCAAATCATAATTTGAAAACACTGCACATGGGGAAATGACTTAAAATGTCCTTAAGACACATGAAAGTGTTTTTTGATTGCCTTTCCAGCATGGTTGGGTCACTTTTAACATGGCTATGTAACACAAACATTCAAAATCTAAATTTGCCATGCACAGGTGGGAGCATATTTACAAGGAATGTGCCCCACGGGGAAAGGTCTTTTAATGTAATATGGGAAAAATGACATCAGAGACACTGAAATGCCTTATAAAGAAGCATACACCATTATGTCCTTGTCATAAATTTAAAAACCATTCCTTTTCCCCAAAAACGATTTTCAAATCATAATTTCAAAACACTGCACATGGAGAAATGACTTAAAATGTCCTTAAGACACATGAAAGCGTTTTTTGATTGCCTTTCCAGCATGGTTGTGTCACTTTTAACATGGCTATGTAACGCAAACATTCAAAATCTAAATTTGCCATGCACAGGTGGGAGCATATTTACAAGCAATTTGCTCCACAGAGAAAGGTCTTACATTAAAATGGGAAAAATAACATCAGAGACACTCAATTGCCTTATAAAGAAGCATACACCATTATGTCCTTGTCATAAATATTATAACCATTCATTTTCCTCAAAAACGATTTTCAAGTCATAATTTGAAAAGACTCCACAGCTCCTATGCACAATAACACCCTGTCAGTACTAATACTTCACATTTTCTCCA
This sequence comes from Lissotriton helveticus, assembly GCF_964261635.1. Classification (NCBI taxonomy): domain Eukaryota; kingdom Metazoa; phylum Chordata; class Amphibia; order Caudata; family Salamandridae; genus Lissotriton; species Lissotriton helveticus. Next base: position 1,082,776,419 of record NC_136061.1, on the reverse strand, counting down.
ATTACATTTTCTCAAAGAAACAAAATCTATTTGTAAAACACTTGAGACAAAGCAACATTTGAAAAACACAACTTTCTTCATAATTTTCTCCTTAAAGCACACTATTCTCTATCTAAATTAAAGAAATCTTTTCTCACCTTAGCAAATACTTTGAGTTTCAAAACAGTCTCAGAAACACACCAATTTCTCTTCAGCAGAGGAAAAGGTATGCACTCCAGAGTCTGCAGCTATCAAAAGCACAGAAATGCTGTAATTCTTCACACATATCTCTCATGTCACCCAATCAAAACTCTTCCCTCACTTTTTTTCAAATCAAAACCCTTCCCCCCTCTGCCCTTTCTGCCTTTTTTGCATAGCAACCACCTCCTTGAAGGCCTCTGGTGTTTGCAAGTTCACACAACAATGTTGCAATTGAACTCTGAACTCTCAGTGCACCTCATATCCAGTGCATTCTTTCATTTAATGATTTTTTCTTGACCACTCAAAATACATCTTTCAAAGAACTCATCCATGCACCCTAACTTTCTGTTTTCAGCAATCAAAATCCACCAATCTCTGTTACTGCTTCATTAACACAGAAACTCCACAGTTTTTTCATTTTAAACTCTTATTTTTTCAACTGCCATTTCATTGCCACACTTCATCTGACTGCAGGAGAACCTTCTCTCACTATGTTTTCTGTCTGGATTGTTGGACATAGTTACATCTATTGGGCTCAGAGGTATGCTGAGAACAGGAATTTACCTAACCTCAATTTACAAGATGTGGAAATTAAGTGGTTTGGCCACAGAGGATTAAAATGTCACCAATTGATACCATTGGTGAAAACCTTTATGCATTTGCCAAAACCTGACCTGTTAATTGTGCACTGTGGAGGTAATGATTTGGGCACTTTGACTGGGGTAGGTCTGGAAATGCTTTTAAAGGACACCTTTGAGCAATTAATGGCACTTTTTCCTCAGACTGCCTTGGTATATTCAAATATATGCCAAAGACAGAAATGGAGGTGGTCAAACCAATTTTGTCCACAAATTGAGAAGTCGAGGAAGCATGTAAACAAATCTGTTTCAGCTTACATGAGAGACCATGGAATGGGCTCCCTGTACAACAATAACTTGCGTTACTACATGCAAGATATCTACAGAGGAGATGGAGTTCACTTCTCAGATGAGGGCAACAGAATTTTCATTCTGAATTTAAGACTGTGCATTGGTACCTACTTATAAGTACCTAAATGTACCATAAACCCAAAAGCTCTTCTCAGAGCTACCCTACATCTGATCACTCACAATTATTATTTTACTCTAACATTTTTCACTAATTTTCAACAAAGTACGCTCCCTGGGGCGCTACCCGGTACGCGAACCGGGAGCTAACCTCGCTAAATTTTTTTAAAAATGGTTTTTTTTCGCACATATGGGCCTCCTCAACCACCCTCAGAAAACCTAGGGGGTCAAGATAAGTCTACCGTGCCCCCTTCTACCCATTCTGAACATTATTTGCCCTCCATCTTGTATCTTAATTCGACCGAAACACAAAATGGTGGACTCCCGTAACGCTTAAGGTTCGCGAACCGGGGCGCTCGCCAGTTCGCATACCGGGTCGCTCCCTGGGAAGCGCACCATCAAAAAAGGTGGGAAAGTAGTTTACAGAAAAGCGACTGGAGACAATTTCACCAAATATAGATTAGCTCATACTACATACCAATGCCTACCATTTTCACAAATTTGATTGAAATTCCATTTAACCATTTAGCCTGTAGACCTCTCTAAATACCCTGAGGTAAATTACTTCACAAAACACATCTGAAGTGTTGGAATTGACAACCAATTAAAATGTTACTTTCATTTTCTACTTTTTTTACCTGACATTTGATTGGCTATGTACCTGAATATATATAAAGGAAGAGAGAGAAACACAGCCATTTTGACTACTACTTCCTGAACTACATTGCAAGATCATTTTCACTCACAACTTAAACTTGTTTTTAGAAGGTGAGATATTATTTTATAAATTTGAAAACATTTTCAGATAGTTATGTACTATCCCTCTGTAAGAGTTAGACATTGAGAAAGGCTTCTTTATTATAATTATGGATTGATTTAGGTTTCTGTGGTATAATTATGAATGTACTTAGGCTTCTTCACAGGCACTTTTTAATAGTACTACTTCACGCCTGAAACCATACAGTGCCCATAGATTACTTCTCTGTTATAAACTCACAAGTACCTGTCTGAACTTAAACCCAACAGTGCCCTATCTCTACTGATATATTTATTTTTTATGCAAATTACAGCAATAAAATGGAAGGTGAGCAGAATGTTTCCTTCGAAATTGTTCTGGAGAACAACACAGAAAAAGATATTGAGGACAATGATGACTCAGATTTCATGGATGAATCACGGGACCATGAATTAGTTCAATGTGTAGAATCTGTGGATCATTTACTTCATTATGATGACGGTCAAATGTGGGAACTTATGTTCACTCAACAAGAGGACATATCGGACAGTCAAATGCTAGACGTTCTATTAAATTTTGAAAAACAATCCGAAAAATAAAATTGTATGTAATATTAAAAAATTGTTTGAGTCTTTAATCATTTTTATATGTAATTCATAAACTAGTTAAATGTTAGAAATGTTATTAAATTTTCAAACACAATCACAATAATAAATAATTGCTTAAAAAATAAAAAAAATAAAAAATAATCAACAAAACCAACAATCAATTAACATACAGTATTTGAAAAGTCTATCATTCTTTTTTCCTTATAGTACGCTGCCCAGAACGCTTCCCGGTTCGCGAACCGGGCACTACCCACGCAAAAAAACAAAAAAAAATTGTTTTGTTTTTTTGCCCCGCGGGGCCCTTTTAAAGCCTCCACATTAAACCTAGGGGGTCAGGGAGGATCTACTATGCCCCCTTATGGTCATTTCCCCCTTTGTTTTGGCCTCCTCTTGTCTCTCAATCCTACCGAGAGACAAGATGGCGGCCGCTCCGGACTGTTTAGAATGTTGACAGACACCGGAGAGCCAATCAGCTTCGATACGCGAAGTTCCGTTACGCGTAAAGTCCGCGAACAGGAGCGCTGCCCGGTCCGCTGTTACAGATATATATCTTTTTTTGAACGTTAATTTCTCAAAATCCACTGAAGCACATATATTGAGACCTAGCAAAGGCACATCGGGCTACCAGTCCCTACAATTTTGCCAAGTTTTGTGGAAATCCATTCAGCCGTTCGGGCTAAAAGTGAGGCCAACCGCCCTATGGAAAACTCAATGTTAAAAACACGTTTTGGGACCCCCCTTTTTTCTCGGCCCCCCCTTGACGAACCCCCCCAAATTTCCAGGGGCTGCTCAGAAACAAAATGTTCCATTTTCCAGAAAATTTCAGCCAATTCCGTCCACAAACGCCAAAGTTATTAGACATAGAATTTTCAAAAATCCCATAGGGAAAAAATCCTAACTATATATTACCTACTGGCGGTCGCCAGTAGGTATATATAGTTAGGATTTTTTCTCTATGGGATTTTTGAAAATTCTATGTCTAATAACTTTGGCGTTTGTGGACGGAATTGGCTGAAATTTTCAGAAAATGGAACATTTTGGTTCTGAGCGACCGCCAGTAGGTAATATATATATATATATTACCTACTGGCGGTCGCCAGTAGGTATATATAGTTAGGATTTTTTCTCTATGGGATTTTTGAAAATTCTATGTCTAATAACTTTGGCGTTTGTGGACGGAATTGGCTGAAATTTTCAGGAAAATGCAACATTTTGGTTCTGAGCAGCCCCTGAAAATTTGGGGGGGGTTTGTCAAGGGGGGGGCCGAGAAAAAAGGGGGGTCCCAAAACGCGTTTTTCCCATGTTAATTTCCATAGGGCGGTTGGCCTCACTTTTAGCCCGAACGGCTGAATGGATTTGCACGAAACTTGGCAAAATTGTAGGGACTGGTAGCCCGATGTGCCTTTGCTGGGTCTCAATATATGTGCTCCAGTGGATTTTGAGAAATTAACGTTTAAAAAAAGATATATATCTGTGACAGCGTCCCGGGTAGCGCTCCGTTTCGCGTACTTTTCGCGTTACGGAGCTTTGTGAAGCGAAGCTGATTGGCTCTCCGGTGTCTGTAAACATTCCAAACAGTCCGTAGCGGCCGCCATCTTGTCTCTCGGTAGGATCGAGAGATAAGAGGAGGCCAAAGCGAAGGGGCAAATGATCATAAGGGGGCATAGTAGATCCTCCCTGACCCCCTAGGTTTGATGTGGAGGTTTTAAAAGGGCCCCGCGGGGCAAAAAAATAAATAAAAAAACGTTTTTTTTTCGTGGGGTGCGCCCGGTTCGCGTAACGGGAAGCGGACTGGGGAGCGTACTACAAGGAAACAAAAATTATTGACTTTTAACTTATTGTATGTTTATAGACTTTTTTTTTTCTTTTTTTTCTGCTGAGTGACGTCTCGGCCTATCTCCACGGGATGCAGTCCCTACCATCTCGGCGTTTAAGCCGAGGGGGACCGGTAGTGTGGGAGAGATAACGTCTGTTAACGTTCGATTCGAAGGAAATCAGGAAGTGTTGATAAACATTGTCTGCGCCATCTTGCCTTTTTTCAAATGCCACACTTTTGTCGTGCACGGCAGCCATTTTAGATGCCTTGACCAGACCCACTCTCTGCACGCTGTCGATCCTTAGCATGGCTCCCCACCCTCGCAAGCATCTCCCCCAGGCACTGGTCACCCCCGCTCTCTGTCTTATGCATGGGCAATAAACCTCCCCCATCTGCGCTGCTCTTCCCTGAGAATCACACCCTGTGCTCGCCCGACACCTCCCTTTCGCCCTATTCACTACCGCACCCTCTGAAACTCCTCTTCCTCTGTGTCCGATTGTCGAGGCCGGTCCCAGGCTATCACCTAGCCCTGCAGATGTAGTTTATGGCCCCAGCTGTAAAGAATCACCCCTCTTCAAAGGAGTTACAGTAGATCAAGGCCCCCTCCCGATGAGATCCGTCACACCACACGCGTTCCTACTATCTGAAAACCATCCTGTATTGTGATTGGGGAGGGGACCGAGCCTGAAGCGGAAGATTCGAGGGATGCCTCTTTGTACATCAAAGTTTTTACAATTATGTGTCACATTAAAAATATATAGCACTCCAACAAAGTAGTAGGATTATAAAACTTTAATAACTTATAAATATATACAACGCAACAAAAACAGTAAAAATATTTAAACATTTTTAGGAAAAAAGAAGCAACAATGGTCAGTAGCTGTGTTTGTGCGAATAGTCCCAAGGCAGCACAACGTGCTGAGTTCTGGACGGCACCCAGGTGATGTTGCCTGGGTGCCGCACTGGTTTTGGGTATCCTACAATGCAGCTCCGAAAAACGGCGTGGGGCGTCCCGGGGGTGGCCTCGTCAGTAGCGGTCTGTTGTGCGAATAGTCCCAAGGCAGCAGAACGCGCTGAGATGTGGATGGCACCCAGGTGATGTCCAGTAAGTTGCCGCACTGGTTTTGGTATCCTACAATGCTGCTCCGAATAACGGCGTGGGGCGTCCCGGGGGGTGGCTCGTCAGTAGCGGTCTGTTCTGCGAATAGTCCCAAGGCAGCAGAACGCGCTGAGATGTGGATGGCACCCAGGGGATGTCAAGTATGTTGCCGCACTGGTTTTGGTATCCTACAATGCTGCTCCGAATAACGGTGTGGGGCGCCCCGGGGGGGGGGTGAGGCGGCGTGAACGGGCCTCCCCAGGTGGAGGCTCGTCTGCTGTAGTGGGGCGCCCCTTTACCGTTTCAGTTGCCATTCCGCCCGCTTTTGGTACACTGTGCCAAAATCCGCCATTCAGCTGAGTTGCGCCCACTCTTGCGGTGCAGCGATAGGCGGCTGCCACAGGACTCTCAAAATGGCGGCAGGCTCTTTCCTTTTTGGGCCTGGTCCACTGAAATGGCCCTGGGACACCTTGGAAATCGGACGCTTGTCTGCTAGGTCTTGGACCCCATTCTCGAAAGCGTCCCCTCAGCCTTGAAGATTCTACAAAAGTCTTGGGGGCCCCCGACTCCTGCAGGCTTCCGGTGGGGAGCGGCTGCCATGATTGCTCGCGGAATGACCACGACGGAGCCACGAGATGGTGGTGCTTTCATGCTGACGCCAGCTTCAGTCTGAAACATCCAGAAACAAGGTGGGGCTTTCATCGTTTGGGAAAAAAAAAAGTTTTCATCCAATGAAAAGTGGTATTTTTAGCAAGCCTTCCATCATTAGGAAACCAAAAGTAAAATGAACCAATGAAAAGTTTTATAAACAAGTCACATGACCTGTTATGCGGCATAGGGTATAAAAAGCGTAGAAAATCCGTTGGCATGTGAGGCGGCGTCAGTAGCGGACCGATGTGCGAATAGGCCGAAGGCAGCACAACGCGCCAAGATCCGGATGGCACCGAGGTGGTGTCCAGCAAGTTGCCGCACTGGTGTGGCCATCCTACAATGCTGCGCCGAAAGTCGGCGTGGGGTGCCCCGTTGGCCTGTGAGGTGGCGTCAGTAGCGGACCGATGTGCAAATAGGGCCAAAGGCAGCGCAACGCGCCAAGATCCGGATGGCACCGAGGTGGGGTCCAGCAAGTTGCCGCACTGGTGTGGCCATCCTACAATGCTGCGCCGAAAGTCGGCGTGGGGTGCCCCGTTGGCCTGTGAGGCGGCGTCAGTCAGTGGGGGCTGTTTGAGGATCTGACTGCATTGGAAAGCAATGTGATGCTGTGCGTCGCCCCCAAGATGAAGGTTCCTCGGCTGCAGTGGGGCGCCCCTTGGTGTTTCACTCGCTATGCAGCTGAGTTGCGTGCGCACTTGCGGCGAATAGGCCGAAGGCAGCACAACAATATTTTCGGAATGGAAGACACCACAAGGCGCTGAGATTCGGTTGGCACCGAGGTGGTGTCTAGCAAGTTGCCGCACTGGTGTGGCCATCCTACAATGCTGCTCCGAATAACGGCGTGGGGTGCCCGAAGGGGGGGGGGGAGGCGGCGTGAACGGGCCTCCCCAGGTGGAGGCTCGTCTGCTGTAGTGGGGTGCCCCTTTACCGTTTCAGTTGCCATTCAGCTGAGTTTCGGCCGCTCTTGATGCTACAGCGACAGGCGGCTGCAACAGGACTCTCAAAATGGAGGCCTGTTCTTTGGATTTGGGCCTGGTCCACTAAAATGGCCCTGGGACACCTTAGAACTCGGACGCTCAAATTTTTTTTCCTTTCCTCTACATGCAAAAAAGGTAAATGCCCGGTACGTTACCTGCCTCATCTGCCACGATGTACTCTCCAGAGGAACCGAAAAAAAATATAGTTATGGTAATTATACCATGCATCGTCATATGGAGAGGTGGCACCGATTAATTATAGTGCTGCACAAAAGAGAGATTTGGAGGAGAACCCCCGATCTGCCAGTACATTCACCAAAGAAGTGGCACTGACAGCATCAGAGGCAAGGGAAACGGTCCCAAATATTTAGAAGTACTTTGGAAAGATTAAAATGACATGTTTAGATTGTGGCAAATTAATTTCATGTGGACAGATGAGTGTTACTCTAATAAATACAGCATATGAACATCATCATAGTCGATGGTTGGTGGAGACATTTTGACTATATCCTGGACCTGCCCGTCCTCGCCCAAAATGGCACCGGAATAAATGGGACTCGTAACTCCTTGTTGTGTACTGGTTGCACAACCTTGATATCACGAGATACGTATGCAGTTTTGAAGCACATGGCGGGCGGGGACGAGAATTGATTGAATATTTCGACATCCCTATTGATATTAAGTTCTGATGTGTTATTGATTACTGTACTATTGAAAGTTCGAATTAACGTCACCCATGGTACTTGCCCGCAAATGTATATCTAGATAATGTTATTGTAACTGGCCCTGTCGTATTTTAATTATAAAATGTACGTCCACCGATTCCGCAACTGTTAGACACCTTAGTTCTTGCAACCTAATGGCCCGCCCGTTACGTTCCTCTACAGTGTAAATGTCTACTCATCATATACGATTACAGTTTGCTCCGTGGCCGGCCCACGTGGTTATAGGCCCGTATTTGTATACTGACATTTTCACAATAAAGGTTTTTAAAAGAAAACATGGTAGTAGTATTTACATTGGTAAAGTTTTTAATAATAGTCACTGTTTTAGAATCAGTAAAAGGCAAGTGAAATAAAGCAGTCCAATTACATGAAGGGTAAAAGGTATAATACGCAGGAACGCAGTAAAGATAAATGGTCAAGGGCTGTTGTGTTTTCTACTCCTGCAACATAAAGTGATCGATAAGAATCTGATATTCAGGCGTATCGGCGACTAAGACAGCAGGCCGAGCCTCTTTTGCTCAACGGCTCCGTCATGGGACGAAGAAACGCCCTTTTTCTCGAAAAAGGAATATATTTTACTTGCAGAACAGTTGTAAATTTTCCGGGAAAGTACATTAGCCTGGAACATTATAACATATGTTTAAGAAAAAATAATGTTCGAAAGTAATAAAAAGCGTAATTTTTAGGTCATATGACCAAGCCTTTCATCATTAGAATAAGAAAAGTAAATGAACCAGTGAAAAGTTTTATTAACAAGTCACATGACCTGTTATGCTTACGTTACGCGCTGCGCGCCGCGCCCCTGATCGCTTCCGGGAAGCTGCGCTTCGCGCACCGGAGCACTTCCGGATGCGCTAACGCGGCGCGTCATATGACGCATTACGCGACAACGCAGGTCCAGAATATAGTCAAAATGTCTCCACCAACCAGCGGTCGGAACACAACCCCTTTCAGCAGGCTAAATAGTTCTGTTAAATGACAACAGAAGGGACAGGCAACAAGAACCATCAGTCAAAGAGGGGAGGGCAAGTTCTTCTCTACCGGGTCACGTTGGGGCGCTACCGGAACTGATCGAATTGGTAGTCTACAGTGTTTCTGGATGTTTCAGACTGAAGCTGGCATCAGCATGAGAGCACCACCATCTCGTAGCTCCGTCGTGGCCATTCCACGAGCAATCATGGCAGCCGCTCCCCACCAGAAGCCTGCGGGAGTCGGGGGCCCCCAAGACTTTTGTAGAATCTTCAAGGCTGAGGGGACGCTTTCGAGAATGGAGCCCAAGCCCTAGCAGACAAGCGTCCGAGTTCCAAGGTGTCGCAGGGCCATTTTAGTGGACCACGCCCAAATCTGAAGAGCCGGCCGCCATTTTGAGAGTCCTGTGGCAGCCGCCTATCGCTGCACCGCAAGAGTGGGAGCAACTCAACTACATGGTGAGCGAGACGCTGTAGTCGAAAGAGCGGGCGGTAAACAGCTGAATAGCGGAAGAGGCACAGTGTAGCAAAAGCGGGCGGAATGTAAACTGAAACGGTAAAGGGGCGCCCCACTACAGCGTGTCTTTAGGTGAAACGGATTGTGGGACAAGGTGAAGAATGGAAGAGTCACCAAAAGGCAAAAAGTTCCGCTTGACCCCGGGAGCCGGCCACCTATGTCGGGGGCGATCTCAGGCCACACCAGGGCAACACGACTTGGGGAGGGGGCCGGAGCCAAGCGCCCCCTCCGAGTCCGCGCCATCACACCGTCCCTCGGGGGCCTCCGTCAAGCGGTTCAGGGTGGCACCGCATCACATTGTTTTCAAATGCAGTCACGTCCTCAAACAGCCCCCACTTACATTGAGAATAGTGAAGCTGTAGCAAGTGCAAATAAGCTTCTGACAGTGTTACAAGCACTCCTCAAAACTTTGAACTATCAGAGTGCATGAATTTCATGCTCGATCGATTGAGCTAGCCGGATCGGGCACCAAAAAGTATAAAATAGTTATGTAAATAGTTATTTAATAAAATGTTTTACCCTGTTACTTTGCTGGTGTGTTGTATATATTTGTAATATTTGCATAGAGTTTATCGTTATTTTGGGCGGGGTGGGTGGCGGAGCCGAGCTGTCTTGCAGCCATCATGGTGTGGAGCTCAGTTCATCTCACTAGTTTCGTATTTCTCATGAGGGGTTGTTCCTAATGTTTCTATTTTAGCGAGGTCAAAAAGAGATCCCATTAGTGGCCTACTGATTTTGCTCGATTCCTTTTGTTTTTTTACACGATTTTTCACTATCTGCAAAGACTAAACAGAGTATTGCGACTCTGTGCTTGTTTGTAAATAGAGAATGAACCAAAGAGAACCAATTCTAAAACAGTAAATGCTTGGATAACAATCAATCAAATGGAGAGAGAAGCAGGCAGGACGGATTACAACGGGGGCAAAGGCCTGCGTTAACTACCCTTCACTATCTGCAAAGAGAGAGTACTCCTAATAGAAATGAGGGGGAGGGGGGGGCAGCATTCAAAGCAGATCAGTGTGCATAAACACGAAAATGTTTTTACTTACCATGTACTTGACATTCGACAGCTTATGATATTTGCTATTAAAAAACCATTGAAATTCACTGAAAAAACCATAGGTTAGAGACCATATATAGTTAGGAATTAGCATTTAAAAAACCTTGAAAATTCACTGAAAAAACCATAGGTTATAGACCATATATAGTTAGGAATTAGCATTTAAAAAACCTTATTTTACTCACACAAAACCATTGAAATTCCATATATAGTTAGTTGCACTAACTATATATCGCGCACCCGCAATTCCCTGCTGATGATGTCACATATTACATCATTCATGACATGGTCAGTGACATCACTGATGACATCACGGATGACATCTCAAATGACATCACTGATGACATCACTGATGACATCTCAAATGACATCACTGATTACATCACTGATGACATCTCAAATGACATCACTGATAACATCTCAAATGACATCACTGATGACATCTCAAATGACATCACTGATGACATCACTGATGACATCTCATTTGACATCATTGGTCACATCACTGATGATATCATTCATGTGACAATACAATGCATCTCCTCACACTTTCATGTAACCTCTGTTACACCCAGTGTTAAATACAGAGTATAATTTTTTTAACCATTGACACACCAATACTAGTTACTACATACGCACTCACTGATTCCTATGTTTACACAAACACTCACTCATTCACCCATACAATCATTCATACATACAATCACTCATCTTTACAACACTATCATATGCACTCATACACCTATACAGACACTCACACTCTGCCACTCATCCATGGAGTTACTCACACACCTAGTCAGTCCTGTAAAGAATCAATCACACTTCCATTTTCTAATCTATACAGTTAAACATAGAGCACCTTACATTTTCAAACATATACTAACACATACTTACTCTCTTATACAATCATTGATACAAGTACACATTGATCTGCACAGAGTTACACACCTCCCAGCCAGCCACACACACACTCAGTCTCCCATACAAATACTTGGGCAATCAATCAATAACCCATATAGTTACTCATATAGCTACTGATCAACACATGCAGCAGTTTACAGAACAAAAGACATAATGATGCACAAATTAAGACAGTTTAGTCACTAACCCATGCACTCAGTGAGACACATTTAATCACTCACTCATACATTCAGTCATGCACCTACTAAATCCTTCGTCCAGACACTTATACATCTACTCATTCTTTAATATGTAAGACATATTTTAACTTTACAGAAACATACAGTCACTGGATGTTGTCATCAGTGATGTCATCAGTGATGTCATTTGAGATGTCATCAGTGATGTCATCAGTGATGTCACTGACCATGTCATGAATGATGTAATATGTGACATCATCAGCAGTGAATTGCGGGTGCGCGATATATAGTTAGTGCAACTAACTATATATGGAATTTCAATGGTTTTGTGTGAGTACAATAAGGTTTTTTAAATGCTAATTCCTAACTATATATGGTCTATAACCTATGGTTTTTTCAGTGAATATATATATAGATATATAAATATATATATATATATATATTCACTGAAAATACCATAGGTTATAGACCATATATAGTTAGGAATTAGCATTTACAAAACCTTGAAAATTCACTGAAAAAACCATAGGTTATAGACCATATATAGTTAGGAATTAGCATTTAAGAAACGTTTTTTTTACTCACACAAAACCATTGAAATTCCATATATAGTTAGTTGCACTAACTATATATCGCGCACCCGCAATCCACTGCTGATGATGTCACATATTACATCATTCATGACATGGTCAGTGACATCACTGATGACATCACTGATGACATCTCAAATGACATCACTGATGACATCTCAAATGACATCACTGATGACATCACTGATGACATCTCAAGTGACATCACTGATAACATCTCAAATGACATCACTGATGACATCACTGATGACATCTCAAATGACATCACTGATGACATCATTCATGTGACAATACAATGCATCTCCTCACACTTTAATATAACCTCTGTTACACCCAGTGTTAAATACAGAATATAATTTTTTAAACCATTGACACACCAATACTAGTTACTACATACGCACTCACTGATTCCTACGTCTACACACACATTCACTCATTCACCCATACAATCATTCATACATACAATCACTCATCTTTACAACACTATCATATGCACTCATACACCTATACAGACACTCACACTCTGCCACTCATCCATGGAGTTACTCACACACCTAGTCAGTCCTGTAAAGAATCAATCACACTTCCATTTTCTAATCTATACAGTTAAACATAGAGTACCTTACATTTTCAAACATATACTAACACATACTTACTCTCTTATACAATCATTGATACAAGAACACATTGATCTGCACAGAGTCAGACATCTCCCAGCCAGCCACACACACACTCAGTCTCCCATACAAATACTTGGACAATCAATCAATAACCCATATAGTTACTCATATAGCTACTGATCAACACATGCAGCACTTTACAGAACAACAGACATAATGATGCACAAATTAAGACAGTTTAGTCACTAACCCATGCACTCAGTGAGACACATTTAATCACTTACTCATTCATAAAGTCAGTCACGCACCTACTAAATCTTTTATTTAGGCACTTCTACATCTACTCATTTTTCAATATGTAAAACATATTTAAACTTTACAGAAACACACAGTCAATGGATGATGTCATCAGTGATGTCATCAGTGATGTCATTTGAGATGTCATCAGTGATGTCATCAGTGATGTCACTGACCATGTCATGAATGTTGTAATATGTGACATCATCAGCAGTGGATTGCGGGTGCGCGATATATAGTTAGTGCAACTAACTATATATGGAATTTCAATGGTTTTGTGTGAGTAAAAAAAAGGTTTCTTAAATGCTAATTCCTAACTATATATGGTCTATAACCTATGGTTTTTTCAGTGAATATATATATATCTATATATATACATATAGGAAATCCACAACATTCAACTTGGAATAACTTTGGCGCCGGTGGACGAATCTTCGCAAATTTCTCCAAGAAAATGGCCTGCTCGGTTCCGCTCCTTCCCTGAAAGCTTGGGGGTGATTCGTCAAGTGGGGGCCAAGAAAAAAGGGGGGTCCCAAAACGTGTTTTCCCCATGCAATTTTCCATAGGGACCTTTAGCCAGGGCTATAGCCCGAACGGCTGAACAGAATTGCACCAAATTAGGCAGAGAGGTAGAGTTCGGTTTGCAGATTGTGCTCTTTGTTAAATGGTGTAAATTCGTTCAGTAGTTTCTGAGAAAATTACAAGTAAAATCATAGCGATATCTAGAGACAGAGTTCTACCCGCGGACGGAAATCCGTTCAATTACAAGCGCGAGCTTTATGCTGTTTGGCTGTCAACTGTCTGTCAACACTCAAAACCAGGAAGTGTTGTTGGCCATCTTGTGCCTCGGTAGCAGCGAGTCACAAGAAAACAGTAAAAGAAAGTTGAAAAATAAGGAAAGGGGGCAGGATAGAAAAATGTTGACCCTCTAGGCCTGCTGAGGGGGTCGCACATGGATCTTGAGGCCCCAAAAATTATTATTATTTTTTTTTTTTAACCGTAGGGTACGCGTATCGTACTCGTTCGCGGTGGAAAAGGAAAAAAAAACCTAGAAGTCCGTTTTATTCTTAATTAGGTCCCGGGGGGCTAATCCCGGGGTACATTTTTTTCTATAATGGGGGGTTGAAAGGTCCCCCGAGCCCCGGGGAACGCCACCCCCGGGGTTTTATTTTGAAGTATGCGGGGGGGTTCACGGCCCCCACATGCTCCGGGGACCGCCACCTTCCTGGGGCAGTAATATTTAAAATTGGGCCCCAGCTGCGGGGACCACCATCTTTTGGGGCTTTTTAATGTTGGGAGGGGGTCGCGCGGCCTCCCTCCTGGAGCTCTTGATGGCCCTGGGGTCCAACACCTCCCAGGGCCGGTTTCCCCCGGGAAACTGCTGATTGCTATGGTAGGGCGGGAGGGTCACGGCTTCCACTTTAGTACAGCAAACCGCTTTCCTATTTGAAAGAGAGAGCACGTTAATATGCTGTCTTTTTTAATTAGGAAAGCAGGTATTGCTTTTTGTTAGAGAGAGGAGCATATAAACTGGTCTCTCTGACAAAGCAATGCCGGCTTTCGAACGACGCGGGGAGCTGGCTGGGACCTTGGGGGTATTGGGGTTCCCCACACGGTCCTAAATTTTATTTTTTGAGTCCCTTTGTAGCTCCTTAAACATTCGTGTGACGACGCGCTCTAGTTTACCAGAGCGTGTGGCCACTGCATTCTGGGAACGTAGGTGGGCACGGGAGTTGCCGCAAGTCTAGCAATGGGACATTAAATCCTCATATTCTTATCTCTGTGTCCGTGTGGTTATTAGGAGGAGATTGTTATAATTCAGTTGGTTTTTTTTTGTGTTTTGTGAACAAGTTTTTTTTTAAAGCAAAAAAATTGAACTGGAACTCCAAAAATGTCCAACAGGAACAAAAAAATGAAAAAAAAGAAAACTAATGTCGAGGACAGCGATGCTCCTGCTGCCTGCAGGTCAATAGACTGTTCCCCATAACACAAAAGTTTATAGCAATAAATTCATAGAATTTTAGGTTTAGCAAAATGAGGATCAATTTGTGGGTGTGGACTACTAGCTGAAAATGCTGGTGCAGCAGTTGATGTGGTTGGTGCTGCAGCAGGTGGGTTGTCCTGTAACCTCCGTGTTGCAGCTCAAGCAAAGTTGTTGGGGGGCAAGTTCTTCACGTGTCGCTCCATATTTGCTGCGCCAAAGGAGAATTTTTTAGATGGATCACCCCTTGAAAGAGTTGTTTAGCAAATTTTACAGGTTACTAACGGAGCATTAACCTTTTTATGCCCCTCAGGGAAAGTAAAAAACTTGCAAATCAGAGCTTCTTTCCTCTTCTTTGGAGGTTCTTTAGGAATTAAATATTCCTCTGAAGAATGGGTGTAAGATGAGTCCATGGGTGTTATTATGGTCATTTTCCTTCTATTTGACAATATTCTCAGAAGAGATGCTTCTTCTTAGAAAGTGAAAGTAGAATGGTTAAAATGGGACGGAACTTTCAACAGTTGGAATAGGAAGTGTTATGAACCAATGAAATCTCTTCTTATAAAGTCTCATGGCTTTGCGTACGCTTACGATGTGGGTTCGTATGACGTTCCAGCGCGTTTTGTGTAATTGCTTTTAAAAGTAATAAACGATTGTTCAAAGTTTAAAAAAACTATTTTTATAAGTATCCTACATAATGTATTCTATTAGTATGTTCATTAAATACATAAATATATGTTTTTAAACAATTAAAAACATTCGCTTCTTTCGCGTACGGGGCGCAGAACGTGACGTCATACGTGAGCTTTGATGCGATACGTAACGTGAAAGCATATTCGTAGCGTATGCTGAGAATAATTAGCAGACAAACTATGGTGCTATCACTCTCTCACTGTCAAATCAGAGCACAAGGCGCGCTATGAGAATTGTTACAAGTGGTCACTCATTGGAGACCCGATTCAGCTGTGTGGCTTATCATAATGTTACTTTTTAAGACTGTTTAAGTTTGAGGTTTGTATGAAATACTATGCTATAGGCAGATATGGATCTTTAGGGAGCGCCTATCTCCATGAAGGTTGCTTATTACCATTTATATATAGGTGCTTGAGGGAGGGAAAAGAAGTTTGTCAGAATGGCGAGTATTGCTCAATACTTCTAACAAAAGAGGGAGGGAGAGAAAAGTGGATTAAGTCTCCCCGGGGATAGTACAAAAACAAAGTGGAATTCACTTAGGCAGTTTGAGCTGGTCCCTATAGTGGTGGGGAACACTCAGTGTTGTTTAAATACCCCTCACACACCAACAGGCCCCTTGGTGTCATGCTTCATTATCGGGGTCTTCGCACCCCTCTACGGGATGCGGCGTGCTACGACCGACGACTACGGGGGAGCACTTTCAAATGGACTATGTGTGAATGTGTGTGGGGTAAGAGGACGTATGTGAGTGGTGAGTTTAAAGTGAGTGAGAATAAAAAAATACCAGGTTCGTGGGGTGGAAAAAGTAACGTTTTATTAAGCCCTCGGCTGGTATTATTAAAAAGGGTGCAAAGTGAGGTTGTGAGTGTATAGTTAAGTACAACAACCTCGTCTGTGCGTCTACATGGACATGTTTCGGAGTTCAAAGCCTCCTTCTTCAGGACAGGAATTGCACAAAGACCCACCTTACTCACATGTGTATATGTATCAAAGTGTATTATACAAAAATTAAGGAAAAAAGTGAACAATAGGTGTAATGTACCTAGTTACTAGATCATTCGCGTAGTCTTTCTTCGCCTAATCGGCGTGTAGTGAAGACTCAATATACAAGGATATAATGCCTCATGAGCCTTTTACATTTTGGAGGGTTCCATCAGGCATAATAGGATGATGGTTACTTGGACGAAATTAGACCTCCTCCCCTCAAAGCGGCTCCGATGAGCCGATCTTTGTGGACACATACAATTGCATTGCTCTTGTAATCAAGATGCGGTTAATTTGGCCTGAGTTTTGAAAGGCACTCCGACACCTGCTATCATAACAACGTTCAGTTTACTGGCAAACTGAAGTTATTTACTTTGAAATATTGCAGATTGTTGTGCGATGTTAGCAGGCATCGCTTACATGATTACGGTAACTGAGCTTGTGGTTTGCTACAAAAAAGTTGTGTTGACTCCTCTGCATGGGAAGCTGGATGTTTCCCTCTGGCCGTCGTTTCCGACCTTGAAAGCAGAGTCAACCAAATGAGCCGTATAAGAGCGCTACTGTCTCAAAAAGAGGTGGCTCTTACATCTGCAAGAGAAACATTTGTCCTTCATGTAGCAAACACCCGCACAGAAGTGCATGCTTTATTAAATACAGACGTGCCCCGGAATTTTAGGGAGTTAATTTAGACTATCTTTAATGTGTCCTTGAGTAGGAGGTGAGCTTACTTTTTTAAAGTTATAAAAGAAGTGGCCTTGTGACTTCTGTAGAAACTATATTTGGTGTCTTGTCGGTGTTTTTTCATTACATTTTTTCCAGCATCTTTGGTGGATTGTCCTTAATGCTCACATTAGTTGCCGGTGTGCTTGTATTAAGACAAATCAAGCGCACACAACAAATGTAATGATATGAGTAATCATAGTAAGATGTTATGGATAAGATCACACACGAGTGTTCTTTCTATCTTGTTTTAATGGGTATGTGGATGGTCCTCCTATCAAAGGAGACCCACGGAGAAAGAAGCCAGCCGACACGTGTTTCGTCAGAATGGGGGTTAACCCATGACTCTTCAGGGCTGGGGGTGACATAAAAAAAGACAGGGGAATGATACAATAATAATAATGCGAAATAATAACTTACATAGTAATATGAGGGGAGAGGTAAAGAAAGGTGAAAGAGAAGGGACACCTAGTGTGTGTGGAAACCATAGGAAACAGTGAGGAGGGGCAAAATAAAGTGACTTATAAATCTGTAAACTAGACACCTATTGTGAGATTAAAAGCATTAGTATGACCACGTAATGGTGAGTGTGGTTTCATGTGAAATGACAATAGTGAAGGTACTGAGAACAGAAATGATGGAAGTGCAAACACGGGAGGAAAACACAAGAAAGCATAGTAAGGTGCCTCAATAGTAACAACGGTCCTAGTTGACTGCCTGTAAAAGAAGAAGACAAATGGGGGTTCAATAGCTTAAAATACAAGTGAGTGGAGTGATGTGAGACCCAGTGACGCAATAGCATGACTGAAAAACGTTATCACTGTATAAACAGCATTGAAAACATAGATATTAGGAAGCGTATTAGATGACGAGCCCTGGTACCTTTGGAAAAAAAGGGAAAAAAATGTATATGCTCTGTAAAGGAAAAGACAACAGAAATGGTAATCTACCAGTAAATAATAACTGTATACATGAGAAGCGTTTCCTCAATTGTTTCACCTAGTGGAAGGAAAGAAACCACTGTGCCAACATCAATGCTGTCAATTAAACAAATTTCGAAAAAAGGCGCTAAACCTCGCGATTGGAGAAAAACAATAACCTGGAAAATCACAGTGTAATGGAGAAAAGGAAAAGGACCTGCCGTGTACAGGACAAGGAGAAAAACCAGTAAGAGCAGAGAGTGGGTAATAAGGAAGAGTATAGAAAAAACAAAAAGAACGTGAAAAGAGAGAATGGGTAAGGTTGGAATAATGAAAAGGGTAATTTTTTTTTTAGAATGGTACCTGAAAACGTGTGTAGTAGCGTGGTATCTGTGGGTAAGAAGAACCTCTCGACAGGTAAGTATATGCCACCATTCTTTATTGCAGGATACAGCAACGGTAACGCCTCACAGCCAACAGCAGTATTTCCAGGTTTCCTGACGCGTTTCGTGGACAAGCCACTTCTTCAGAGGTACTGGAGTTAATGAAGCACAGGCGTGTCAATTTTTAAACACAAACGTTCCGCCTCAGTGGGCGTGGCCACTCCCGTGGCATGCTGGTATTTGAAGTATTCAACATTCGTAGCTTCTGTGTTTAGTCCTACTCATAGTGATTTTGCATGACTCTGCTCACAAATGTTTATCAATCAAGTGGGTCGTGGTAAATGGGCCCCACCATCGCTGCCACGGGTTGTCTGCAATAAATCGGCACCTGTCGTCTTAAGCAGCGGCGTCGTTTGGCGTCGCTGCAGAAGCGCTGTGAACAGCACCAGGGTTGCTTCCGCGGCTCAGGCGGGGCCGCTTCTCGAAATCCAACACAAAGTGCCTGCAGTAAGAAGAACCTCTCGACAGGTAAGTATATGGCACCATTCTTTATTGCAGGGTACAGCTGCTTAAGACAACAGGTTTTACACACGCTATAGTTAGGAAGTAGCATTTACAAAACCTTTGAAATTCACTGAATAAACCGTAGGTTGAACACATGTTATAGTTAGCCGGACATTTCACTCATATAAAACCATTGAAATTCCCCCGTTATAGTTAGTTCAGCTAACTATAACTCGCGCGCCCGCAATGCACTGCTGATGACGTCACATATTACATCACTCATGACATGGTCAGTGACATCACTCATGACATCACTGATGACATCTCAAATGACATCACTGATGACATCACTGATGAAATCAGTCAGTTATACAATCTATTTTTTACCAAAAAAGCAGCCATTTATACACTTATAAACCCATTTCTTCTTCCATCAACCTTCAGATATACATATATAAAACATATTTAATTTTCAGAAAAACACCCATTCAATGGATGATTTCATCAGTGATGTCATCAGTGATGTCATTTGAGATGTCATCAGTGATGTCATGAGTGATGTCACTGACCATGTCATGAGTGATGTAATATGTGACGTCATCAGCAGTGCCTTGCGGGCGCGCAAGTTATAGTTAGCTGAACTAACTATAACGGGGGAATTTCAATGGTTTTATATGAGTGAAATGTCCAGCTAACTATAACATCTGTCCAACCTACGTTTTTTTTGGTGAATTTCAAAGGTTTTGTAAATGCTACTTCCTAACTATAACGTGTGTAAAACCTAAGCTTTTTTCAGTGAATTTCAAAGGTTTTTTAAATGCTAATTCCTAACTATAACGTGTGTAAAACCTACAGTTTTTTTCAGTGAATTTCAAAGGTTTTTTAAATGCTAATTCCTAACTATAACGTGGCTGTAACCTATGGTTTTTTCAGTGAATTTCAATGGTTTTGAAAATGAAAATTTTTTAATGTAATAATTGTTATATTTTTTATACTGATTTACTATATTATTATACATTTTTTATTTTTAGATATATTATTTTTTAAATTACATTACATATTTTTAATATAAATTGATAAAAAATGTTTGTACACCTCTCTGCAACGCAGCCCCTTGCCGCGTTTGCAGGGGGGGAACTAATTCCCCTTGCATACTGGGGGTCCCTGGGGGCCAACTAGCCCACCAGGAACCTCCAGTATTCCCCAGAGGGCTGCATTGCAGAGAGGTGTATTGAGTCCACACCCTTTTTTACACCTCTCTGCAGCGCAGCCCATGGGCGCGTTTGCAGAGAGGGAACTAATTCCCCTTGCATACTGGGGGTCCCTGGGAGGCAACTAGCCCACCAGGAGCCTCCAGTATGCGCCAGGGGGCTGCGTTGCAGAGAGGTGTTGCTTTGCCCCGGAGGGTGGCGGTCCCCAGGGCAGTGTGGGGGGGGATTGGGCACCCCCCACACTTCTTTATCACTATGCCGCCACAATTTGGTCCCCATGGGGGGTAATTTTTAAATATACATACCGGGTTTTTAAAAAAAACATTTTTGCATTGGGGGTCCTTGTGGGACCCCATGAGCAGGCCTAGTGGGTCAGGGTGCTTCTACCCTGCCCCCTTTTTGTGTTCTACACGTTTGTTTTTCTGCTTTCTTGTGCCTCGGTCTACCGAGCACAAGATGGCTGCCTACACTTCCTGGTTTGAAGTGTTGAAAGCCAATGAGCATGCAGCTTGTGCTCGAGAAGTTTTAGAACTCAAAAAGGGGGCAGGGTAGAAGCACCCTGACCCCCTAGGCCTGCTCAGGGTTTCCCACAAGGACCCCCAAGGCAAAAAAAACATTTTTTGGGGGGGGGGGGGAAATCATGGGGTTTTTTTTTTCGCCTTGGGGTTCCCTGTGGGACCCCCTGAGCAGGCCTAGGGGGTCAGGGTGCACCTACCCTGCCCCCTTTTTAAGTTCTACACTTTTTTTATGCTTTCTTGTGCCTCAGTCTACTGAGGCACAAGATGGCTGCCATCCATTTCTGTTTTGGAGTGTTGACAGACAGTGGCAGCCAATAAGCATGAGGCTTGTGCACGGCAAGGTGCGCGCACGGTGCACGCTTATAGATATATAATTGATTTCAACTTTGATTTTCTCAGGCACTACTGGAGGGATTTACACTATTTAACCAAAAGTGTGATCTGCGTACCAGACTCTACCATTTTGCCAAGTTTGGTGTAATTCCGTTCAGCGGTTCGGGCTGTAGCCGTGTCTAAAGGTCCTATGGAAATTAACATGGTGAAACACGTTTTGGGACCCCCCTTTTTTCTCGGCCCCCGCTTGACAAATCTACCCGAGACTTTCAGGGAAGGAACGGAGCGGAGCTGGTCAAAATTTTGGAAAATTACACATAAATTCCTCAACCTGCGCCAGAGTTATTTCCAATAGAATGTTGCGGATTTCCTATGGAAACTAGGTCCTAACTATAACTACCTACTGGCGACCGCCAGTAGGTAATATATATATATATTTTTTTTTTTTTTGTTTTTGCCTATTGAAATGGATATTTCACTGACTTGTTCAAGCAGTTCCTGATACGCCGTTGAATTCCATTGATGAGGTTTTATTGGAGGTATGTAATATGTCATGCACACTTCAATTAGAATATTATGCTGGTCTGTGACCAGCAGCGGCCGCTGCAGGTAAGAGCGGTGGGCCAGCTGGGGGAGATTTCGAGAGACGACCACGACGGAAAACTAATTATTTATTTAATTTTCCTTTGTGGTCGTCTCTCGAAATCAAACCCCCGCCCCAAGCCGGCCCCACTGCTCTTAACTGCATGCTTTACATGATTTGGTAAATCAGGGGCAGTGTCAATATCAAAGGGTGTTGCATGGAAACACCCCCGGCAATGCCTATGGAAAGCCTCCTGAGCGCAAAGTTAGGCAATGCAGCGATTGGCGCGGCCTTGCCTTACTCTATATCTGTAAGGACATCCAAAGCCACCCATAGTGGCTTTGTGTAGCCTCATAGATATGATTTTGCAATCTGCGCTGCCAGAGCATCACAAACAAGAGTGATGCTCCAGCGGTGCAGGGTCTCGTGAATGAGCTCCCTGGTATCAAATTGGGAATAAAATACAAAAAGAGTATCTTGCATGTTTTTGCATTAAAAGGTGGAAATGTACTACCATATAATAGTTTATGCTGGTAGACATGGTTTTCGAACTTTGCTGTTGCAATATCGCATATTTTAAGGTCGTACTATCTAATGACTGTCAAGTTTACAAACACGCTATTTGTATAGAAATCCGCCCTACACACTTTTAACAGTGTTTGGACCCTTACATAGCTTTTCTAAATTAGGGCCTGATTGGTCAGGATTCCACATGGATGTGCTAAGATTCATTGAAATGATACAGCATTGCCAAGGTTCCAGTTACACTACCAAGCGTGCTATAGAAAGCACACAGACATGGGGGTTGAAAACAATTTGTCTCTAGAGCAGACAGTCATTGTCATTGCAGAAAATGAAATTGCTCTGTAAATTTAGAGAATTAATATAGCAATGAAGGAAGTACTGCTCATTAGGGTGCGCTAATGTTGCTCTTGAGGTATATGATTGATTAACCAGAGGCCCAAAGCTCTGTTTTCAGATCCAGTTACATCTGCTTCAACCATTTGTATGGTAATGTGATAAGATGGGTTGCAGAATCAGAAGCTGGACAATACAACAGTGTTAGACTGGTTGCCAAGGAACAGACGGCTACATCTGTAGTTATACCTGTCAAAGAGCCTTCCAGCACTTGTATTGTTTCATTGCATTTTGGGTACATTACAGTTTTTTCAAAAAATGTAGTGGTAGTCTGATGCTGAAAAGTATGTGAGCACAAGACGTATGTAATACTGGTCAAAATGTTGATCATTAGCTCGTCTTTTTTTCACCATAGTATGAAAAATGCGTCTTTGAAATCAAATCAAGAAGGGATTTATTTCGGGTGTGCCCAAATAAAGCAATCATCCACCTGTAATTAAATATCTTAATTTTCAAAATACTATTACCAGTCAACATCATCAAAATAATGGTCTTTAAATGGATATGCCACAAATAAATTCATCTACATACTTAAATTATAAGATTGTACTAGGAAAACCAAAACTTGTTCTTAAACTGTGCCTTATTCTCAAGGCTTGATTTAGAAATTGAGGCAACGCTAAATATGCCAATGAATTATCAGTTATGGACTTCCAACATTTATACAGGTCATTAATTAAAGGGAAAGACACCGTTCTCTTGACCCAGTCCTTCATCACCAACAATCACAAACAATAGCATTCAAAATCTCTTCTTTGATGATGTTGTAGTGTCTTACTTTAAGAGATTAGATTTAAGAGCAGGTTGTTCTGGCTCTGCATGGTAGAATCTTTAGGTTGCTAAGGAAGGCTGGAGAACTATTCAGTTGACAGTTACCAGTCTTCAGTGTTGGATGGGGTCTCTGATGTCTTTGACTTAATGAAGACAGTTTACGGGAGGAGTGGCTAGGCGACGGCTAAAATGGCCACCTGAACCGGGAGCTCCGTTTGACCGAGCCTCCAACTGCCTAAAATCCGCTCAAAATCCGCTGATTCCTGTGGATAACCAGTGGCGCTGGGTCCCCTGCCTACTCTTTATTTTTATTTATTTAGAAGTTTTCTATAGCGCTAACAAGACCCGAGGGTAGCAGAGCGCTTTACAGTAAAAGGAATGAAAAGGTGAACAACAAGACACGTAACAAATAAAGGCGATCAACGAAAGACAATTTGGGAGGAAGAAAAGTTTGTAGAGTAGGACTTCTTGGTAATAGGATACAGAGATAACACAAGGTTCTGGGGATGGTTATTGATCCTAGTTACCCAGGACCTAGGGAACGGATGAGGAACAAGGATTTGAGTTGGCTCTTGAATTCCGCATAGGACGGTATGGTTCTGATATGCGGGGGGATAGAGTTCCATATTTTGGGGGCATTTCCTGTGAAGGAGCAGACCGCAGTGTTCTTCTTTCTGGTTTTTGGTAGGATGAGCAGCAGGGAGTTAGAGCTTCTCAAATTTCTAGTTTGGCCAGCTTTTGTGAGCTTGTTTGCCAAGTATTCTGGTTTTCCGGTATGGAGGGCCTTGTGGGTTAGGCAGGCCGTTCTGAAGGTGCTACGCATTTCCACCGGGAGCCATTCGAGTTCTTTGAGTGCTGGGGAGATGTGGTCAGATTTTTTGCATCCTGTGATCATTCTTGCTGCCGCATGCAATGTTGTTTTTAATGGAACAAGGTGCGATTTGGGGATGCCTGTTAGGATTGAGTTCCCATAGTCCAGTCTAGATAGAACTAGAGATTGCGTGGCTAGTTTAAGGTCCTTTTTGGGAATTAAAGGTTTGATTTTGTTCAGAAGTCTGAGGTTAAAGAATGCACTTTTTGCCGAGTTCTTAATGTGGTTTGTCAAGGTTAGTTTGGGGTCTAGGGTGAAACCCAGAGATTTTACGGAATCAGCTAGCGTGAAAGTACCTTTAAGAGCATCAGCCACTCGATGATTTGAGGGTTGTCTTCTTTGTTTGAGATGAGAAGAGTTTCGGTCTTGTCGGGATTCAGTTTCAGGTGATTCTTTGTCAGCCAATCTTGAACATCGTTTAAGACAGCATTTAGTCTGTGGATGTCGTTAAGAGTAACCCTGGGCGAAGCACTACGCTCCGCTCGCGGAGTTTGCGAAGTTTTTGCAACTTCGCACTACGCGAGCGGCACGTAGCACAGTGCGAACATGCGTAGTGCAGCGTAGCGTAGTGCAGCGCTAATTTTTTGCTTGTTCGCGGTCCTGAACGTCATGTTCGCGACCGCGAGCAAGCAAAATGACATCCCGGCGAGATTCTCAACGCGAGGAGGTCAGGTTTCTCATTGTGAGTGGTTGCGCATGCTCGCGACCGCTCTCAATGAGAAACTACCTGTTCGCGTTGAGAAAGCTGCCGCTCGAGTAATAATCTCCTCGAGCAGCAGAAAACTACAGTTCGCACTGTGCAAGATGCCGTTTTCAATGCTTGCACAGTGCCGGATGCTTGTCCGCACTGTGCAATCATTGAAAACGCATCTTGCACAGTGCGAACATGCTACTATGCAGCTCGCGTAGTGCTACGTGAAGTTCGCGTAGTGCGAAGTGCACTTCGCGTAGCTTCGCGTAGCGCTACTTCGCGAACTACGCCCACCCTTAGTTAAGAGAAGAGGTTTCCAGGTAGATCTGCGTGTCATCCGCGTAGAGGTGGAAGTGGATATTGGCATTCCTGAGTAGTTTGGCGAGCGGTTCCATATAGATGTTGAAGAGCTGAGGAGAAAGTACTGATCCTTGGGGGACACCCTTGTTGACATGCTGGGTTTCGGAGGTGAAGTTCTTCATTTTTATTATTTGCGAGCGGTTATGTAGAAAGGAGGAAAACCACTCGAGAACTACCTCGCCGAGGCCAGCTCTTACTTGCAGAGTCTTGATGAGGAGCTTATGGTCCACCTTGTCGAAAGCTGCAGATAGATCAAGGAGTATGAGGAGGCAGCACTTGTCAGCGTCAAGAGAACCGTGAATGTCGTCTATGATGTTCAGCATCGCGGTTTCTGTGCTGCGGCCTTGTCTGAAGCCGGATTGGAGGGGGTCCAGGAGATTGATGTTGTCCAGATGATGAGTCAATTGCAGGAGTACGCAGCGTTCCAGTGTTTTAGCGAGTAGAGGGAGGTTAGATATCGGTCTGAAATTGTTCAAGTCAGTAGAGTCAAGACCGGGTTTTTTCAGCAAAGGGGTGACTTGTCCCATTTTTAGACAGTCGGGGACCACTCCGCTTTGTAGGGAGCTGTTTATGATTTTGCCCCAGATAGGTGCTAAGGTGAGCTTAATTTTTTTGATTAGTGAGGGAGGAATGGGATCTGAGATGTGAGCTGATGGTTTGGAGGTCAAGATCAACGAGATTATCTCAGTTTCCTGCACGTGGCGAAAGCTTAGCCAAAGGAGGGGAGAGGGGCCGGATGGGAGGGCCTGTGGGATGGCCGCGTTGCTCTTCGGGAGGTGTATGTTGTTGATGTCTAGAGATAATTCGATTTTTAAGACCTTATCGTTGAAGAAGCTGGCGAAGTTATCGCATAGTTCTTTGGACGCCTGCAGGGGTGAGGACAGAGGCTTGGATGTTTGATGTCTGATTATGTTGTAGAGCTCCTTAGGTCTGTTTTTGGAATTGGCTAGTGCCTCTCGGAAGAAGCTGGATTTCTTGTTTTTGATATGGTTGTTATACTGCCTGCGCCCTGTTTTTAGTTGTAAGCGAAGGATGGCTGTTGGGTTGTTTCTCCACTTTCTTTCTTTGGCTCTCAAGGTTCTTCTTTCTGCGTTGAGGTCCGCATTGAACCAGGTTCTAGATGGAGTGGCACGGCTTCTTTTGAGCTTTAGAGGAGCTAGGTTATCGAGAATGGAGACTAGCTCGGAGTTGTAGTGGTCGATGAGATCATTGGTCGAAAGGTGCAGACAGTTGTCTGGAAGAAGTGAACTTAGCTGACCTTTTAGAATGTCTTGGGGTACTTGGGAGAGGTTTCTCGACCATTTGGGGGGGTCTTGGGGAGGTTTAAGCGGGATGATGGGGTGATTGATGTGAAATAGGATCATATGATGATCTGACCAGTCAACGGGAAGTATGTGGTTGACCGTGATTGAATTCTTTTGTGCAATGATGGCGTCCAGTATGGCTCCTTTGTAATGTGTCTCCTCAGTGCAGTGTTGAGTAAGGTTGGTGTCGGCGAGGAGGCTGGATAGCGATCTGATTAGAGGGTTATGAGTTTTGTTCCATCGGAGATTCAGGTCACCAAGAATTAGGTTTTTGGAATCGCCAAGAGCGTCTTGTGCAATCAGGTTGGATAGTTGATCTCCAAACTCGTTGTTTCTGCCCGGGGGGTGATAGAGTAGATGGCACAGTAGAGAGTCATTGTCTTTGGTTTTGATGACAGCGGATAGACATTCAAATGAGTTGTACTCGAAGGAGGAGGTTTCTGTGATGCTCCAGCTGTCCTTGTGGATGATAGCAACCCCACCTCCTCGTTGTTCTATCCTGTCTTTGGAGATGATGGCGAAACCAGGTGGTACCAGCATGTCTAGGCAGGGAGAAGATGTCTTGTTTAGCCAGGTCTCAGTGAGGAACGCAACGTCAATGTCGTGTGTGAGGATAGCTTCGGCTAAGTCCGTTGCATGTAGTGAGGCCGATCTGCAGTTGATTAGGAGGCAGTTGGGGATTTTCTCCTGATTGCTGGTGGTTTTGTCTTTAGCCTCTCTAGGTATAGCGGTGAGGACTGGTAATCTCTGTCGTTCGACAGTGGGTAGATCTTTCCGGTAGCCCGTGATTACTTGGATTTTAGATTTAGGTGAAACTGAGATGGGAGAGTCGTAGGTAGCGGCTAGTAAGGCTGCTTATCTGTCTGACATAGGAGCTTCTGATCTGAGCGGTCTGGAGGTCAGGTGTTTTGAGCCTGCTAGGGTGGGAGATGAGATTGCGGTCAGCGGCCTGGTGCATGGGGCTCTGGTGGATTCGGATTTTTTGGGACTAGAAACCAGGCCCTTGGGATAGGGATCGATCGGATGGGCATTGAGGGCTACTGTGGTCCCCTGGATGATGTTGGCGTTGGCGAGGAGGGGGTTCGGAGAGGGGGTTTGTGGGGATTACAGACTATACCGAGGTTAAAGAGGATTTCTATTAAGCCTTGGGTGATAGTGTCAACCTGGTTTTCAAGGGCTATGAACCGCTTTGTTATGGAGTCAATGGGGGGTTGTGGGCAACTGTAGTGGGGCCGAGCGTGTTATTGTTCGAGAGGGTGGGTTGGGAGATAGGGATCAGGGTAGAGGGAGGGGGAGGTGTGGGGAGAGGGCTAGGGGAGATTTAGGCATGGGAGAGATAGGGAGAGGGACAGGAGGAGGATTAGACAAGGGAGGTTTGAGAGTTGGGGGGAGACTTGAGGGGAGGCTCGTTGGCTGTGGACTGCCTGTTGGCAGGGAGGTGATTGTCGTAGGAGGTGGTCGGTGGCTGTGGCTGGGGGGGGTGAGGTGGTTAGGAGGAGGGGTAGAGGTGAGAGTTGGGTTTCCTGTTGGTGGAGGATGGTTGGGCGTGGGGGATGAGATATGGCGGGGGAGGGGGAGCCTGGCGGGCTGTGTGTGGATCGAGAAGGGGCGTGTCGAGGTCTTCTCTGTGAACTAGGGGAGTGGTCGGTGAGGGTGTTGAGGCGAGGGGAGGAGGGGTAGGGAGGGCTGACTTAAGTGAGGGAAATAGGGAGTCAAAAGCTTCCAGGTTATCATTGTTGGCTTGTATGAGGACTGTGCCATTGGTGAAGATAGTCACGGTTGTATAGCCTCTGCCAACTGATCTGAACGGAAGAATCGCGGTTAATTTGCAGCTATGAGGAGTGGAGGTAGTTTTGGCGATGAACATCCGCGTTCTGATCGTGGAGACCCAATATTCTGGTCTTTCGGTGTGAAATATTAGATCCATCTTCATCGGTCCTATGGAGGTCGAGTGGTAGATGTCAATGATTAGGGTTTCTTTATGTTTGCGGATGAGTTTCTGCTTGAAAGTGCATCGAAGCTTTGTAGAGAGGAGGGGGGGAAGATGATGGTGAAGGAGTTCCGACTGTGAGGTTTGAGGTGGGCAAGTGGGACTGGAGGAGGAGGGGGAAGCTGGTCCCGGGCCATCGTGAGGATAGTAGAGGGGGGGGCTGATTAAGTTGCGGTTTGGTGCTTGGAGCTTAGGTGGCCCAGGGTGGCGAACCGTGGGGTTCCCGTAGAGCGAGGAGGGTGAGGCTCCAGGCCAAGGGCGGGGTCCTAAAACCCGGATGATTCTGCTTAGGAGTTTGCAGGTAACCAGTCTCTAATTGGCAGTTGGACCTTTGTAAACTAGCATCATGGGAATGGTGTGTGATGGAGACTCTGATCAGGAGAGGTCATGCAAACTGCCTCCCAGACATAGACACCAACAGCCAGCTCAGTGCAGAATCTATCCTGACACAGTTCTATGGTTGCTGTTATTAAGCTCTACCAGCCATGACCTTTCTGATAAAGCTGCACCCTGCCTGACATAAAGGTAGGCTTTAAGTCTCAGATCCTCCTTGGCCAATTTGAGGACAAGTGATTGTAAATAATGGGAGAAGGACGTTCCGTTGCCCCCCTGTTTGGCGCCCCAAACGAATTTAGCAGCCAGTACCTCACAGCGAGATCAGGCGATGTCCTCTTTGGCCGCCATTTTGAGATCAGGCACGGGGTCGGCGGCGGTGGGCAACAAAGGGAGCCGGTGAAGAGACTTTTCATTACAGTTAAAGGTAATTAGGGCTGTAGCTTGGCGCCCACGTAGTGGTCGGTACCTTGTCGGGTGGAAGAGGCGGCTCCAGTGGAGGTTCCAGTCAGGCGACGTCTTCTTTGGCCGCCATTTTGAAGACAGGCATGGGGTCTGAAGCGGAGGGGATCAAGCAGCTCTGGTGAAGGGACTATTTGCTTTTAATGATAGTCAGGGCTGTAACTTGGCGCCCACATAGCAGTCCGTGAACTTACAGGATGAGAGAAAGCGGCTCCGGTGGGGGCTCCGGTCAGGCGACGTACTTTTAGTCCGCCATTTTGGAGACAGGCGCGGGGATTAGCAGTGGCGAGTGTCACGGAGATCCGGTGAAGGGATTTATTTATTGAGCGGGCCTGAGGTATTTGTGGTTCCTGGTGCGGGCGCTGATGCTGGAATGCTGGATCCGGCGGTGGTCTACAGCAAGCGGGTGAGTGTCCTGGGGTCACAAGGAAGGCAGAGGGGCGCCGATCACCGGTGAGCGTGATCAGGCGGCAGGACTCTGCTTTCCTAAGGCGGGACAGGCTGCACTTATCCGTCTTAGGCTTCGGTCGCGTTCCTGGTATTGGGCATCACTAGGGGGGCTCTATTTAGGTTATTTTCAATGAAGCCAGGAGCTCTGTTTCAGAGCTCAGTACCCCTGCGGCCATCTTGCTTCCTACTCTGCACCCAGCGGTTCAACTCCGGCCCCTCTGCGCCTCTCCGTCAGCGAGCGACGGCCCTCAGTGCAGCGGCCTGGGAGCGGGCCCATGGAGAGAGTGCTTCACAGCCGGCGTGCCGCGATAGGCGAGTCCCCGGCTTGGGGCCTGGTTGGAAAGGGGCCGGTCGGGCCCTGAGGGACACGCTCTGACCCATCTGTGCCGCGCCCCCCGGGGGCTGGTGTTCCTTAAGTGCTGCGACCCCCGCCTGGGCACCCACAGCGCCCGCACATCCGGAGGTTGAGACGCACCGGCCCGGGGTAGAAGAGAGGCCTACGTGGGCTGCCGCAACGTGACAAGGGACGTCGGCACTGGCCGCAATCAACGGCACACCATTGCGCCTAAGCTGGGAGGCTGCAGACTTTGTGACCTGGGCCCGGTAGGCGGAGGGGCCTTTGCAGGCGGAGGGTGGGTCCTACTCCTGCAACTTGGCGCGGTGGCACAGGGGGCGGTCGACATCCCTGCCCGTGACCCACATCATCATTGGACACCCTCCCTGTGCAGATCTACGTGCCTCGAACATCTTGCTGACATCGCATTGGGCCTGAAGGGATTTAATCAACGCATAGGCCCACTGCGCTTGTCTGTTGTGAGCCTGCCCCCTGCGCGGCGAGGCTCACCTCTTGGAAATTGGACTTGTGAGTGTGCCGACGGGTGGCGGCTGAGGTGAGACGAGCCTGCCGATACACCACAGTGCTGGAGCTAATTCGTGGCGGTACGGGCCCTCCGAGGTCGTGCGTCCCGGGCGGTGGACCATCCCCCACCTGGTGATCGCGGGCCGCAGACGCAGGCCTCTATCACAACACAGCACCGACTGCACCCACGGGCCTGGTCTACAACAAACGCAGAAACATGAGACCTAAGCAGGGTACATCAACCCAGTCAAACAACCTTGACAAGTATACAGTGCAGAGGGGCACGCAGCGGACGGAAGTGCCGGCAGGCGACCAGCAAAGTCAAACAGAACCGTCGCAGGCCAGCATCATGACTGCCATTCAATCGCTGGGCAGGACCCTGGAAACTAAAATAGACAAGATGGCCATAGAAGTCAACCTTCTCCGCACTGACCTTAACAAAACGTCAGAAAAGACAAAAGTGAATGAGGCCGGTATTGCGGAACTGCAGACGTCGACGAAACAACTGGAACGGCGTGTAAATTATCTGGTCCATCAGCACCGCCAGATGACGCTCCGGCTGGACGACCAGGAAGGGAGGTCCTGAAGGAGTAATGTCCGCCTCGTTGGCGTGCCAGAGGACCTTGAGGGGCCCAGTGTGGAACTCTTTGTGGAGGACTTGATCCTCAATCATCTCAAGCCAAAACGTCTGTCCAACATATTTACTGTTGAATGAGCACACTGGGCGCCCATCCTAAAACCAAAACCGGGAGCACCACTGAGGACGATTATTGCGAAAATCCTCAAATACAGAGATAGAGACGCCGTCTTGCAAGCGGCTTGGCGAGCTGGGGATCTACTCTACGAGAACGCCACAATTCGATTCTTCCCTGACTTTACCCTCCAGGCCCCACGGGAGAGGAGATCCTTCTCAGGTGTGAAGGGGGCGCTTAGAGAAGGAGGCATCAAATACATGAGGTTTTTCCCTGCCAAACTCAAGGTCCTTATGGGAAGAACATCCTTCCTCTTCACTTCGCCGTCGGAGGTGCAGGACTGGATAGAAAGGGAGGCGCCCGCCGTTGGTGAGGGAGCAGAGGGCCAAAACGGGAGAGACACCCGGACCGCATCTCCGGGATCTGTGGCTGGGAGATCTGAACAAGACGGTCAAAGTCAACGCTCCTGGAGATGAGACACCATGCGTGAGGCGGCTCGACGCGGAGACTGAGGGACCCATAAGGCTGATAAGTGTCACTTTGTACATGAATGTGTTGCATTTGGTCCTAATGTGCCTGCCTGAGGGGGGAATAGACCTATTTGGTAACAGGACTGAGTATAGCCACTGGGCGATCTAATTTGCAGGACTCGTGGACAATTTTCACATTTGAAGTTGGGGGGAGGGAGCTCGGGCGGCGGGTGGGGCTGGTGCCAGTGCACGCTCTGAGTGAAAGGTCCACCAGGAAGGGAAGACGGGTTGCTTAGAGTTTTAGTTTCTTCCTTTCAGGGGTGTGTAATTTGGGCGAAAGGCACTCTGCTAATTGGGGATGTGGGTAGTTCTAAACCGGTGGAGCAGGGCAGCAGGGAGGGGGTTGAGACAAGGGGAGTTGGGAAAGTGGGTGGAGAAGGGTGGGGGTGGTAGGGGTCAGTTATGGGATTTTGGCAATGTCACATCAAGTATGTTATTGTTCAGTCGAAATTTATGCTACTTTACGCAGGGCCTCAGGTCAGAAATGCTGTTTCATACACTGGCAGGAGGTTTGGAAATGTGGGAGGGAGAATCCGGTAGGAGGTACACATCTTGATGAAGTGGGATAAGAGTCTAAAGGTACTGAGCTGGAACGTCAACGGGCTGGGGGACAAACTCAAACGCACCATTGTTCTGCAATCTGTTAAAAGACATCTCCCTGATGTAGTACTCCTACAGGAGACACACTTATTAGGCAACACATGCCACGCACTGAACCGGTGGGGTTATTACATGGCGGCACATTCCGGCTTCACCTTAGGATCACGAGGGGAAGGCATCCTGCTCCGGCGCAATTTTCCCTTAGTTATTGAACACTCCGACTCCGACCCCCTAGGACGCTTTGCTACGGTGTCGGGTTCCTGGGAGGGTTGCGAGATTAACCTAGTCACGGTTTACATACCACCTGGTCTCCAAACACAATCGTATCAGGATCTAGGTAAGATGCTCCTTTCACTCCCCGAGGGGCGCCTCCTGATAGGGGGAGACTTTAACGCTGTGGTATCCGGGACCCTAGACAGACTTCCACCCAGAGACATCCCACCGGATCATAGATGGCTTACCGACTTTCTAGACGCTTTCGGCCTTCTGGACCTGTGGCGAACCCGCCATCCCCGCGGCACACAGTACACCTTCTTCTCGGGCCCACACCGTTCGTTCTCCCGCCTCGACTACATACTAGCGCCACAGTACCACGACACAACACTTCAGGAGGTTACTCATCTGGCGAGAGGGATCTCAGACCACTCGCCACTATTTGCCCACCTCACAATTGGCGACAAACAAGAGGGCTGCACTGCGCCGCTTAACGCATGGTACCTGCGCTGTGAACCCATCAGACGAAAACTCCTCCTTTCAATAGACCGATACTTTGCAGAAAATGATGGTACGGTGGCCTCGTCCACGGTGCGTTGGGAGGCTTTTAAGACCGTGCTTAGAGGGGAAGCCCTCTCAGCGATCTCTGGTCGCCGAAAGGAATGGGAAGAGCAAATCGCCAATATGGAAAAGGACCTCCTGCAACGGGAAGTTGAGGCTAACACCCAGGGTGAGCCCGGGGCAGTTCATCTTATGGAACTCAAGGCGGCGGAATACAGAGCCCTAGTCACTGATGCTGCCAAGACCATAGCCAGGGATAAAGAGGGTAGGCTGTACGATCAAGGGGATAAGGTGGGCAAGCTCATAGCCTGGCTAGACAAAAAACAACAGGCACAGACGTTTGACACGCTCGAATGGCCATATATGATGGCGGTCCTCCGCAAACTGGGATTCGGCCCGAGCTTTATAGGGTGGGTGCGCCTTCTATACGAGGCGCCCTTGGCCCAAGTCTCTGTCAATAATAAAATCTCTGCAATATTTGAACTCGGACGAGGAACGCGACAGGGTTGCCCCCTCTCGCCCCTCCTCTTTTCCATCTCACTGGAGCCCCTGGCCGCGTGGATCAGGCAAGACCTGTCCCGGAAAAGGATACGTTGGGCCGACGGATGGGAGGACAGGATCTCGCTCTATGCGGATGATGTCCTGCTCTATCTCACCAAACCCCGTAAGTCCCTAATAGTGGCCAGGGATATAATCACCAGTTTCGGGAAAAACTCAGGTTATAGCATTAACTGGGGCAAGTCCGTCCTTTATGTCCTACAGGGAGATGTTCCCATGCTCCCGCGTAACTGCCCTATCGCGGTGGCCTCTGAGGGGTTCCGTTACCTGGGGGTCTTCATCTCCAAAGAACCGGATGTAAGATACAAGAGGAACCTTCTCCCGCCTTTGCAGCGATTCAAAAGGGACGCTGCCTCTTTGCGAAGGCTTCCTCTGTCCCTCCTCGGACAGGCAGCAATCTTCAAAATGATGGCATTACCTAGGTTCCTGTACGCCTTACAAAACTACCCAGACCTGGTCCCACATGCCTATTTCGCATCCATCGAGGCCACACAGAGGGAACTGCTGTGGTCTGGAATGCCCCGCATATCCATCCAGAAACTGACCCTGGGATGGTTCGATGGCGGTATAGCGCTCCCTGACATCTGTAAATATTACTGGTCCACACACCTTTCTGCCATCAACCAGTGCACTTACAGTGATGGGAACGACCCGGCATACGGAATGGACCGTTGGCTCCTGCCGGGCTTAAACTTCGAAGCGGCGCTCTACTCCAAACCGGGGCGATACCCGCTGACGGGGCCCACGCAACACTCGGTGCAGTTATGGTATATTGTACAACGCAAACTGGGCTGGGCTGACACCCTCACGATGGCCACCCCCCTATGGGTTTTGGAGAGACTGGATAGGCTCGGTCGCACCAAGGGGTTCCGTAACTGGGACCTCATAGGCATATCCCACGTTCGGGAACTATAGGGCCTGAAGGGGATGACACCATTTGTCTCGCTCCAGCACACCTACGAACTAGCTCACTAGGAACACTTTAGATACAGACAGGTCAGACACTCCCTCCAGGCCAATATTCCTGTGGGAACACAGCCCCCTGCCTCCTCACCGCTGGAGGATAGGCTCCAAGATGGCCACCTCCCCGAACACGCCATATCACTCATGTACAAAAAAATCATTAACAACTCCCCGGACCTACTGCTCCCCCTCAAGGGTAAATGGGAAGCCGACGGCCTAGAAATAGATGAGGAAGAATGGAGAACTGCACTAGCCTCCCCTAAGGAGGTTGCCATTTCGGCCAGACTCCGGCTGATTCAGCTAAAAATTTTACACCGAGTTTCCCTTTCAGGGACTAGACTGCAGCGAATGGGCCGAAGTGCAGATGGGCTTTGTAGACGGGGATGCGGAGAGGTAGGGACCTTCTTCCACATACTTTGGGAATGCCCACAGTTGAAGCACTACTGGACCCGAGTGACCCGATGTATGCAGGGAGTCTGGGGGTGGAGCTCAGACTTGAAGCAAAAAGGTGCCTCTGAACCTACGGACCTATCACATAGTGGGAAGTTGTGGGTCACTCTAGGGTTTACAATCGCCAAAAGGAACATTGCTAGGCTGTGGCTCCTAAGGTAGGCCAGTGGAAAACTGATATGGACTGGTGCATGCTCCAGCAAAAGATGGTATACGAGGCACGGGGTGCCCTCGGAAATGGATACAAATATGGACCACCTGGAACGAATACAGAGGGAACATCTGCGAACCCCCCAGAACGCCTCGGTTGAAGAACCGCATGTACTGTAAACGCTATCTGATGTACTGTTAACTGATAACTATGTATGTCTTGAAACTCCCTGCGCTTGAATGTAGACAATTATTGCCTTGATTGTGATGATTGCCACCTATTTCCCTGTTGTTAATAAAAAGAATTAAAGAAATTAAAATAAAGACAGTTTACTTTACTTCTGCTGCTTCCTGTCTTCCTGAGAGGATGGATCCTACATTTGGCGACAACTGGAAATATGAAGACCAACGCATTTGATAGAAGACGCTTCCTTTGGAACAACGTGCCCTTCATGCTTCATCTCTTTCAGAAGAGAAGACAGACGCCTTGTATCCTGTGCTTGTGTTTGTCCAAACACTTGTGAGTACTGGCGCTGGTGAGGCGTGCGCATGTGAAATTTTCCACAGATATGAGGCCCCACGGTGTGTGTGTACTTTATTGGCTGACCTTGCTATTGTGCTAAGAGTCTGCTGGAGATTTATTTTCAGACATTTTGCACGAGAGAGAGCCCTGCTGTGGAGTGTGATAAACTTACTTTGTTGTACGAGGACGGTAACTCGTTGCCAAGAACCATCTTTGTTGTCTATTGTCTGTCAGCAACTATTCCTCATGCACCCTCGCTTCCTTGCAGTCTCTTGTTGCCGTCAGCAACCATTCCTCCTGCACTTGTGTGACGCCTGTGACCTAACTGACGTCTGCTTCAAGCATGTCACGGACCTTCACCGCTGACACGCACAGCGTTTCTACGTGTGACGCCATCTCTCACCACTGCCATCTTAGATTGGGACTATGCGTGTCACAAAATCTGAGCGCTGACACGCACAGTATCTCCTTGTACGATTTTAATTTAAAGTCAGCCTGATTTTGAGGGACATTGCGTGTGCCAATGTGGTTAATCGCTGACACGCACAGCATTTCCTTGTCGCTTTTGTTCTTCAATTCTTCAAATATTCACCTTTCATTACGCGTGTCACAGAGCTCCACTGCTGACACGCACAGCCTTTCATGTTCTGTGTCTTGCGTGCTGACTCTTACTGACTTGCACAGCATACCGGTACTCAGATAAGGTACTATTCTCAATTGTAAAGGAAAGGGGGTATTGGTTCCATATAGCTTCACAGGTACAGTTACAGCTACAGGTTTTGGATAACAAGGATTCACACAGGTACTTAAGTTATAATATTACGTTTGAGTTTACCTCTACATCTACATATGTAAGAGCCTCCACTTATCTTCACGACATCTTATTCTTTATTTCAATACAATATTTGTAAAGTGGGTTTTTTATATTTACCTTCTGTGTCGGTGTGTTCTAAGTTTTTCCATTATGCCAAACGTACCTGCGCATCCCTTTTTCTTATCTTCCCCTGGTGAGCCTGCTCTTCCTTGGCTGAAGTGGAAGAAGGGTCTGTGCGCTGAAGGTTTTTAGCCATTATGCTAGGGTCTCAGCGCTAAAAAAGAAAACATCTCTTTTAATGCATTGTTTGGGTCCTGAAGGACAAGAAGTTTTTGAGCACCTTTCTGAACTCTCGGATGGGGATACCATGGGTATAACTGAATTTGAAATCTCTATAACTCCATAGACTGGATTTGCATTATCTTCCAAAGATTAGCTCAGTCCTTGAAAGGTACCATTTCAGAAGGAGGATGTAGAGGCAGGAAGAGTCTCTGGAACAATACATTACTGAATTGCGCAAACTTGCCACCACCTGCAATTTTGCAGCAACTTTGCATGAACGTCTTCAGGATCAATGCATGTTGGGCTGTATTATTGACATAGCAAGGGATAGATTATGGCAGAAAGACAATCCGTCTCTACATGAGGTCCTTACTATTACGAAAAGTCATGACCACTCAAAGGCATGTGTTGAAACAATTTGCAAAAAGGAACCTTTAAAAAAGAGTAATGAAAATGGTGTTTTGGTTATTGACAAAGAAAAAGTAACTAGACCTGAAATACCTGTTAAGGTAGAGAGCAAACCTGTTATATCCAAGATTTTCTCTGGCAAGTGCTTCAGGTGTGGCAATCCTACACATATGGGTAATTTTAAAGCCTGTCCTGGGTGGAAAGTCACTTGCAATGTGTGTGACTGCAAGGGTCATTTTACAAAAGGCTGCAGATCGGGTAAAGATCTGAAGAAAAAGCACAGAAGTAGATCTCTATGAAAATTATTCTGATTCAGAGTTGATAAACATTTATCAAGTCAATTGTTCTGGTGGTAATGCCCCGATGAAGGTCGTCCTGAATAATGATGCACCAGTTAAGATTTTTTTTTACTTAGGGGCCAAGGTGACTTTGATTGCTAAGTAATTCTTTGACCAACTATTTAGTAAAGAAAGTTAAGTTGTCCAAACCTGATATCAGACCAAGGGTGTATGGCGGAGAAGTAAACGATCTCTTGGGTTATTTTTGGGGAACAATAGACTTGAAAGGTAGAATTATTCCTGGAAAGGTGTATGTTTCCTTTTTTTTAATAATTGTTTTATTAACCAAGAGAAAGCATCAAGTAAAAAAACAATACAATAACATGTTGTATGGAAAAGAAAAGAAAAGAAAAAAACAGTCATCTGATATAATCCCAAAAAGAAAATTTACAAAAAATAATGGAGGAAAAAGTATACCAATTTGCAATTTCATTCAAAAGATGCGCCCCCAAATTGCAGTACATTTTACCATAGAACGAGCCCCTCTCGACCCAGCCAATGATAATTCTATATCATGAATCTATTTTACTAACAGCCACCCATCCATCACTGTTGGAGGTTTCGGTGATGTCCACACCCTGGCTATAACTAATCTTGCAACAACTAATAGAGTAGAAAACAAATTATTACAATTTAAATTCCTAGAGCTGTATCCCATCATACCCTCAGAGGTCAACAAAGGTAGGTCTATCCCTATCTTTTGATGTAGAACATCCCCGACTTACTGCCAAAATATTGTTAGTTCTAGGCATGCTAGAAACATGCTTAACGTCTGCCGCATATAAATCACATTTTGGACATTTTGTACGTTCGCTATTAGTATTTTTAGCATTATTACCTGATGACCATTTTACAATTCTATCTGGAATATGATATCAAAGACAAATCATACGATGTTGTTGCAGTCTTAAATTGGTTGCGTGTACTGCCTTGTCTATAACACTAAAAGCCTGTGAAATAGTTCCAGCCGCTACCGGAATCTTCAATTTTCCACTCCACCGTTCGGCCAACCTCCCGCAATCGTCGGGTCTCCCAATACTAATCCATTTATAAGCTCTACTTATCATAGATTGTGATTCAATTGTATTGAGTAAACCCCATATCTCCGAGTCATTTGTGTTTTCCAATTTTAGATTTCTCAGAAAAAAGTCTAGAATCTTTGAAAGCATAGACCCCGGTAGCTTATGTTTTTTCTGTAAACTCTCAAATGAGACAAAGCCAATATAGTCGTACAAATCTCGCATACAGTTAACTCCATTTTTAGCCCAATTCATGCCGATCAAGTCATGGAATATCTCAGATAATCCTGGATTCTGCCAGAGTGGTAGCCCGCTGTCATAGCAGGAAATATTCTTACTTAGCAGAATTGAGCGCCAGACACATACATCGTCTCTTATGGTCTTGAATTTAACCCTTTTAAAATACTTAATCAGTCAGTCTGTACAAAAACGTATAGCTCTAACCCCCTAAAATAAACTTTTGGCTGAAAATAGTGCTGGCTGGGTTAATAAGGCTACATTAAACGGATAACACACGCTGCCCAAAAATATGTTTTA
This sequence comes from Lissotriton helveticus, assembly GCF_964261635.1. Classification (NCBI taxonomy): domain Eukaryota; kingdom Metazoa; phylum Chordata; class Amphibia; order Caudata; family Salamandridae; genus Lissotriton; species Lissotriton helveticus. Next base: position 1,082,736,952 of record NC_136061.1, on the reverse strand, counting down.
AAATGTGGGAGCCCCTTGACTAAAGGGAAGTTTTAAGCGATCTATTGCTCGTCGTGCCTTCTTATATCCCCATATAAAACGACCTAATATTCCATCCAATTTTTTGAAGAATATATTTGAAACGCGTAATGGAATGGAGCAAAAAAGATACAGAAACTTACCCAGAATTTGCATTTTGATAATATTAACTCTACCAATAATCCCAATAGGTAACATGCCATTTTTTTAAAGTCCTCTCTGTCTCTTCTAATAATGCATCATAATTCAATGACAGAATACGGTCAATCTGTGCTGTTATCTTAACACCTAAATAAATAACCATTTGACAGGTTCCAGGTACTGGTATCGCATATTTATAATTAAGGAGAACTTGCGTCTTATTAACATTTAATTTATAACCTGAAATTAAGCCAAACTGTCCCGCTAATTCCGCTATAATATTCAATGATTTTCCCGGTTCTGTTGAAAAAAATGGTACGTAGTCCGCTAAAGCGACAACCTTCAAAGAATTCACACTTGATTTTAAATCCCTTATTCGAGCATCACTTTGCAAAACTGAAATAAATGGCTATATATAAAGAGCAAATAATATAGGTGAAAGAAGGCATCCCTGACGGGTACCACACAACACGGGGAAAATAGATGACTGCAGCCCCAAATAAGTCAATTTAGCACATGGTTTGTCTTACAGTTCTTGGATCTGTTTTAAAAATTGGCCCTTTATCCTGAAGGCTGCTATCGAAGCTCACAAAAATTCCCACCCCACTCGGTCAAACGCTTTCTCTGCGTCTAATAAAATCATACCAAGTGGGGTGGGTCTGATGTTTGTGAAATCAAATGCACTTGCTGCCATATTTACATGAGCAGTAGTGTCCCTCACTTGAATGAACGCATGTTGGTGAGGGGATACTAGATTAGGAATTATAGGTGCCAAGCGGTTAGGTAAAATGTTAGCGTATATTTTAGCATCCGTGTTGAAATTGGTCTGTACGACCCACATTCCTCCACTTGTTTATTTTTCTTTAGAAAAAAAATGATGTTAGTCATATGCCATGAGTCAGGAGTTCACCCCCTAGTTCCAATTTCCTCTATTACCTGACTGAACGGTTCCAGCATAACATCCTTGAATATTTTGTAGAATTCTAGAGGAATGGTATCTTCTCTCGCTGCCTTCCCTGATGGTAGTGCGCCCATTTCTAATTCTATCTCGTTTTTGGAGATGTGTTACTCAAGAGAATCAGATTATTCTCTCCCCATATTTCTTATAGAGCTATTTTGAAGATACCAATAAATATCACCTTGTTTATGCTGTATTGTTGGAGTATATAATTGTTTGTACTAACAAGTAAAATGTTCTAATTCCTGCTGTGGTTGTTCATACATTTTATCATCTAGCCCTTTTATTGCTTTGATATGAGCCTTAGCCCGATCATCTACCACCTTATAAGCAAGTACTTTCCCTATACTCTCCCCAAATTCATACTGTGATAATCGATATTTATTATAGCTTGCCACATTTTTCTCTCTCCATGTTTTCTTTAGGGTTGAGCGTAATTCAATTAGCCTACAGCTTAATCGCTCAATATCCTGCTAGCCTTTTATAATAGCTTTTGGGTGTAGATCCTCCACCTTCCGAATCGCTAGTATAGTTGTGTTGGTCATATTTATTCTTTCCCTATTTTGTCTCCAAATATATTGCTGAGTATAACCTCTAACAACCGCTTTACATGTGTCCCACACAATTATAGGATGAGCTGTTCCTACATTTTCCTTAAAGAAACAACTCTAGTTGACCCCTAACCTTAGCCACTTATTCCTCATCAGCCAGCAGATATCTAGGAAATGAAAAGGGTCTGACTACCTTGTTCTCTTCTGGGATTTGAATAGTAAGGAGTATGGGGTTGTGGTCAGAAGTCACCTTTGGACAGATTTTAATATCAGACGACCATACAATAGAATCGGTGGCCCAGGCCATAGCTTATACGAGAGTATAGTTTGTGTGGAGCTGAGAAATAAGTGCACCCCGGTATATTAGGGAATAAAGTTCTCCACACATCCCTAACCCCCTGCAAACACCCTAGTTCCCTTATTGCAGCTCTTGTCCTCGTCATTCTTTGCAATGCCCCCTGTTGTGTTGTGTCGATGTTATAATCCATGATGCAATTAAAATCGCCCTTCACGACCCTCTCCCCCTCCCAATATAACATTTCTGTATTTATTAGATCGAAAATAGTTGGATCATCCATATTCGAGCCATATATTGCACAAAATATATATTTTCTTCCCTTTATCTTTATCTGAGCCATTGCCCACCTACCACCTTTGTCTGCCATTATGTTACCGATTGCCCCCTCCACCAATTTATGTCTCAATATAGCGACCCCCCGTATAGAGGTGCTTTGCGTAGTACACACTATCACCTCGTATCTTAGCTGCTTCAGTAACCCTCGATCTTTATACGATAGATGTGTTTCTGTCAACATAACGACATGGGGTTTATACATTTTCAATTCCTCTGCTACCAATTGCATCTTAGTCCTACTGTACAATCCGGCTACATTCCATGCTAGACACTTAAACTTAAATTGAGCCATTCCGAAAGACAATATAATCAACACTACCACTCATACCCTCCATGATTATTGGTTTTGCTTTATTGCAGAGTTCCCCCATGTTACTAGCCTTCTGGTTCTTTGTTTCCCTGCCTTTATTTTTGCCCACTCCCTTTACCCCCACCACCCCAGCCCCCCAAAAAAGCGAGCCCCACCCCCAACTCCTAGAAGGAGGAATCATCCTCTTATTTGAGCTGCCGCAGGTTTTGGCAGCTAAATGAGACTCCGGTCCCCACAGTGGCCCCCCGAGACCTTATTCCCTGTAATCTATACATCATTTTGTCTGACATCAAGTAGATACTACATGAAGTTATGTCACCAAGAGCTGCCTCCTAATAACTCAGCCAAAGTATTAATCTGATCTAATCATGGAATCTTTTCCTTGTTCTGTCCCCCTTTCTGCCATCTGCATAGTGCATCCTTTGCCTCAAATTCACATATGACTGCCCTTCCAGTATTACTTTCAAGCGTGACGGTTCTTGTAGATACGCATGTACCCCCATTGCCTTTAGTGGGGCAATCAATAACCTGAGCTGCCAGCACCTTTCCATTGTCTCTTTACAAAAATCTGACCTAAACAAATAGTGTATGTTTCTACTGTGATAGGTGTTTTAGGTTTGGCTTTCAATGAAACTTCTTGTCGATACAAAAAAATGCCAAAATTAATAAGAGAGGGGCGCGGGCCCTCTGTATCTGGCAATCCCAGGCCCAGTCCACCAAGTCCGAAAAAGCCTTCTGCATTAAATGTACAACGAAACCCCTCGGGTTAGTCCCTTCTTGTCCCTCTGGGATTCCAAACAGTTTCAAATTATTCCGCCGCTGGCGATTTTCCATGTCTTTGATTTTCGCCTGCATTGAGGTTAGCAAATCCTGACGTTGTTTGACAGAAACAGTCATTGGCAAAGTTCCTTCCTCCGTGCCAGCAACCTTTGATTGTAGTTCCACTATATCATTAGTATTAGACCCAACCTTCTAATTACCTTCTTTTAATGACTGCTGAATGTCCTGATTATCTGCTCTGAATTGAGAGAATAGCCCCCTTGTTTCCTCTCTCTGGTCTTTGAGGGACTGCAATATAAGTGAGGGTAGTGAAGATTCTCTGTATGTTTCCATGAAGGGAGATTCTCTCATAAGCTGGTTCCATCAACGTGATTCACTTGTAATCTTGGACCCTAATCAGAATCCCTCTGTATCCTTAAAAGATATTCTGTCAGTTAGTCAAGTTGATGACGGATAAAAGCCATGGGTCAAGGAGTTTCCCGAAGTATTTGATAGTAAAGTTGGGTATCTCAAGAATTACTTACATTACATAAAAGTTTGGCGTGATTCTGTACCAAAGGCTGTTAAAGTTCGGAGTGTGCCACTTTTAGCAAAAGAAAGCATGTAGTTTGAACTTGAGAAGTTAGTAGCCAATGGCATCATATAAGAAGTTGAAGCAACGGAGGGGCTTTATCCTATCGTTATGGCCCGCAAGGCTAATGACGAGGCCAGACTCTGTGGATTGAGTTGAACAAGGCTGTGGTAGTTGATCATTACCCTCTACCCAACATCAGTGAAATGTTATGCTCTTTAAGTGGTGCCAAACACTTCTCCTCCCTTGAATTGACTTCCGCCTACCACCAAGTCAAACTACATCCCATCTCTCAAGATCTCACAGCCTTTGTGATGCCTTTTGGGACTTTTACATTTTTGAGGATGCCTTTTGGCCTAATTTCCACTCCCTCTGTATTTCAGAGAGTCATGGTGCGAATCTTGAGGGGTGTGGATGGAGTGAAAATCTACCAGGATGATGTCCTGGTGTTTGGGGCTGACACCAAAGAGCATGAGTGCAGGATGAGATCTGTCCTAAGAAGGTTGTGTGATGCAGGTCTCACCTTATGAGCTGACAAGTGCTGCTTTGATGTGGAAGAAATTGAATATCTAGGACATTTGTTGTCACCTAATGGTATCAAACCTGAGCCTGCTCTGGTGAATCCTATTGCCAATATCAGGGCTACTAAAGATAAAGATGAACTTGTGGCATTTTAAGGGATGACTGAGTTTTATCACAAATTCATTCCCAATTTTGCAGGTGTCATGGATCATTTAAGAAATCTTTTAAAAAAAGGGGTGTGAGTTTGTTTGGTGCAAGGTGTGTGATAAAACATTTCAGAATTTATTTGAAAGATCTGTTGAACAAAGTTCCAGACCTAGGTAGCTTTGATCCTAAGAAAGCATCTTATCTAATGACTGATTCTAGTTCAAAGGGTCTTGGAGCTGTGCTATTTCAGAAATGTGACAGTGGAGAGAAAGCTATATTATTTTTGTCTAGGCCTTTGAGAGCTGCAGAGTTCAAATAATCTGTCATTGAGAGGGAGGCACTTGCCATATTTTGGGCCATAAGCAAGTTGCATAGGTTTCTGTGGGGAAGTCAGGTCTCGGTTTTAAATGATCATAAACCTTTAAAGGAGTTGTTTTTGAGGAAAGGTAAAGATTTAGTGTCTCACTGAATTAGAAAATGGTTTGTAGCGCTACAGGAATTTGACTTTATGGTTTCATATCTTTCTAGTGCAAGTACCACCTTAGCTGATTGTTTATCTAGATTAGGTAACATGGTTGATGAAGAAGTTGCTGTTCAGGGTGAAGGTGGATGGTTTGGCGTTGAGGAACTTGATGAAGAAGTTGATGTATGTCTCATCAGTGAGGGTATAATGTCTGAAAAAGAATGGAAAAAGTCGTTAACTAAGGATGAGTTGTTGCAGAAAGTTGTTTTGATGGTCTTGAGTGGGTGGTGTGATGAAAAAGACTGCTGAAAAGAACTTAAAGGCTTCTGGCAGGTCAAGGCGGAGTTGTCTGTGGTTGATGGTATTCTCTTGAGAGGCAGTAAATGAGTTCCTCTTCGTGAGCTCTAGTAATATTTGCTGGTGAGTGCTCATGCTAGCCACATGGGAATTGTTAAGACCAAAGAGAAAATAAGGGAAGCTTATTGGTGGCCTGGAGTTGATGCCCGAGTTGAAAGGGTTGTAAGACATGGCATTGAGTGTGCTGGCAGTGATAAGATCTTAAAATGTAGGACACAACCCATGGTTATAAGGAAGCAGTCTGATGGGGCGTGGCTTGGAAGCCGATGTAGGCGGCAGCGGATCCCGCAGCTCCTCCCCAGCCGCCCTTTTCCCGCAAGTATCCTGCCGATTATACCGGTTCCTGGACCCCGGAACGAATTCCTCATGATATCGTGCCCTACCTGGCGGAGGGGACGAGCAATTTCGGTGACTCGTTTGTGCCCTAAAGTCACTTTTGCTGAGTGCAACGCTTATCCTCCACAAAATGGCGGCTGGAGCGCGAAAGGAGAGTGCCTGACCAAGGATCCCCGTGGGGACGCACCCTGTGGACCGGTGCAGTGAGCGGTAGGAGCAGGACACTTGCCCGCATTTGGCAGCAGAGAGAGGGAGCGGATAATTTGGGCAGGCGAACACTGGTGAGGGACTAGGCAGAGGAGTGCCTGACCCTAAAGTGGCGGCGCCCGCGACATGCCTCGAGACATATCGCGCCTGAGAATAGGTGATAGCGCGACTGTGTGTGGGACTGCTCTGAAGATCGGCGGTGGCAGGGGTGCACAGCCTGCTGCCTGGAGGGGAGGACGATTGCTGCAGTTGGCGGCTTGTTACTAACAGTCGGATTGCCAAGGGGTCCTGCTTAGATCGCGCCACAGAGAACACCAGAGCTAGCCCATTATGAGGCCACGCAGATCCCCGCCTAACGCTGAGGGAGAGAGAGGCGTTTGTCAGTGAGGGGAGAAGGAGGTGACCTGCCTGTCTTCTTGAAGGACAGTAGTTGGACACAAGTGCGCAATAACGAGGTGCGGAGCACGAATTCCACGGGCCACCAGAATTAGGGAACTTACTGTCGGGAGGTGACTGCGAAGCTGTAGGAGGTGACCCTCTGACAGGGAGCTACTACACCATTGCTGGTGGATGCAAGGACCCAGCGGAGTGACGAGTGAGGAGGTGCTGAGAGCCTGGCCATTCACTGAACCACCTACGATGGGCAGGGTTTCCAGAAAGAAAAGGTTCAGAGCATTGCGACTGGATGACCCAGGTCATGCCATGGAGGATGAGGAATTGGCGTCGGGGAGCAGAGATTCCACGCAGCCGCAGGACCCTTCCTTCGGCGACATCATGCAGGCCATCTTGGCCTCGAGGGAGGCCCTGGAGAAACGGATGGACTCTATTGGATCTGACCTTTCCCTCCTGAAAGATGACCACCGGAAGCTCAAGGAACGCGTGGCAGCTACTGAGCAGACCGTGAAAGACATCTCGGACACGGTTGATACCCTGCGAGCACAGCTCAATGAGGTGGTGCAGAGAGTACGCGTACTAGAGGTGCGAGCAGAGGATAGTGAAGGGCGCTCTAGCGCAATAATCTCCGCATCATGGGAATTCCGGAACGGGAGGAAGGATCCTACGCTGTGCAATTCCTGGAGACATGGTTAAAGACGGAAGTGGCACCTAAGGGTCTCTCCCCTTTCTTTGCGCTGGAGCGGGCACATGGGGGTTCCAAAACATCCTCCAAAACCAGGGGTCCAGCCGCGCCCGATGGTGGCGAAACTCTTACACTACCAGGATCGCGACTATATCCTCCAGAAGGCCAGGGAGGCACAGAAATTGAGAAATGGCAACAGCAAGATAATGATTTTCCCGGATCACACCAGGAACGCGCAGCGCCAAAGAGCATCCTTTCTGGGGATGAAGGGGAAGTTGAGGACTTTACATCTCCCTTACGCTATGTTATTCCCGGCTCGGCTGCGGGTCACTGCTGATGGAAAAACGCACTTCTTCCTTACGTCTCAAGCAGCCTGGGATGGGCTGGAAGCTCGGGGAGAAATGGGTGAGCGTACACCAGCCGCAAACCCCCTCAACACAGTTCCCCTACCACAATGCCAAGGCAACGCCCAACTTCCTCTGCAGATTGGCGACAGGAACGCGACAAGGCGGTAAAGGCGGTTGCAGGCATCAGCCAGGAGGCTCTTAGTCCAACCAGCAACACGTCAGAGCATGCAGGCAGTGGAGAGCAGAGCCCCAGCTCCAGCAGTGTCCATGGGCTTTCGGAGACAGACTTGCCAGGAGTCACCCCACAAACGGCAGATTAAGTCTTTGGCTGACTGAACAGTTGCATGCATGCAACTGGCTTTGTGAGGTATCGGGGTAGCCTGCTGGGCCTGCGGACTTGGTGCCTGGTGGGAGGCTGGGCGGTCGGGGAGTGAAGAGGAAGTGATGGGGGGGACCGGAGTACGGAATTTTCACACGGGAGTGGGGTGGGGCCGGGGAGACCTCTGGGGTTCTTGGATCGGAGTAAAATGCAAAGAAAGAGTTCTCCCAGATACTTTTAGGTCCAGAGGGGGGAGATAGTAAACCAAGCAAAAAGGGGTAGACCTCTAAGAACCTATATTTCTTTTTAATAGAGTAAATCCAAACTATTTAGAACAAAGATGCCATATAGAAACAAGATTTAGATTATTTTTCAAACATATAAGTTTATTTAGATATTTTTATCGTTTTTTTCTCAAAATTTTTTTAAGATATATTTGTACAATTATACATAACATTGTCCATGTTGCAGAGAGTGCCCTCTATTGGCAATGGGTAACAGTTAGTCTTACTAATCAGACATACTACCTTTCATACTTCCTTTCATACTTATCTTATCGATTTATTAAAAGAGAGGAAGAAAACATACTAAACAAAATGAACACTACAGCAAAAACAATTTTTACAAAAAACAGACTAATACAAGTGGCAACTCAGAGGTGTACTTATTGGGATACTTATAATAGTGTGGATGGTAACATTCAGCTAGTTAAGGTGGAAATAACCAGTTCGTATCCAAGACTGTGGATGTTGGGCCGACGTACGTTTCGGTGAGTGTCACCTTCCTCAGGGCCAGAGACAGATAAATATATACACAATAATGTAACACAGGCTAAAAAATCTTTGAGGGCATAAGACAATTGTTCTGAAAAACAGTAAAATACAAAAAAGCTTTTAATTTCACAATTTCTTTTGACATCTTGTTGGCATCATATGTGTATAACTTCTTTTATGGTTTAGAGAAACAAAAGAGCGCTCATAGTCTATTATGCATCCTGCTACAACATTTAGAAAAATAGGAAAGAAACCCAAGTGTTTTGGATAGTCATGTGCATTACAAAAGAAGAGCAAGGGGAAAAAGAGAGAAGGAGTTAGGATTTCACAGTTTCCATAGGGTTTCAATACACCCAGTGTGTTTAAAAGAGTTTTGCCTAGTACATGCAGTTTGAGAAAAAAGCTGCTGTTAGTTAGTGTGCTCAGGGAACAGAGTGGTTTGCTTATCTGCTCGGTGCTGTTAGGTTAGACCAAGTTCGTTTAAGGAGAAATAATTACCTATGAGACGGGCAGTCTGAGCGTGATTTTATTTAAAATGACCGGTGTTTATGGTTTTCACTGGATTGCGAGCTAGGGAGAAAGCAGGAAAGTTTGATAATATCTGCCTAATTGTTTAAATTCTGGCAAGGTAGATGACAGGTAGGCGGGCTGATATTACCTTAAGGTGCAGTGCTGATACTCTTTATCTTGCAAGTACGTCAAGGGAAAAAGTGGTCTTGATTCTGTGTCTGTCCCGAATAGCTTTCTATGTGGATCTGGAACAGAATATAATATGACCTCTTAGATTTTAGGCAAACAGTCAGTTAGTGGTTACACCATGTAGGATGGGGATTAGTATACCTCATCTGCTGTGGTTTTCCGTATAAGTGCTGCTCAGGAGGGACAGTATTTCAAACCTCTGTCTGTTTCCTAAGAGAACAATACGTGTAGATTGTAAAGCGATCGCACACTACTGCTGACCTTTTTGTGATAGACTAGGTTGTTAACTAATTCTATCGAGGTTGTTTAGCTATTTTGTTCAGACTGCATGTGCATTAATCTACATCTAACATGGTAGTGCTGGCAGCTGTATCGCGTTTCGGCTGTACTGTGACCGGTTATCGAAAACTATGGTGAGTGACAATATTCTACGAGTAGATTTGTCTTACCTTGTTATTTGCATTTACAGAATTGTAAACGGCAGTCCTAGGACTTGTGCGGATGCCGGTGTTTGTTCGGTGTCACGCTCGGATCCTGGGAGAGAAAATGCGCAGAGAATTTGGGTCAGATAGATCCCCGGGGGTGCTTAAGAGAGCCAACAATAAACATAAATAAAGGGGCTCGCGTGCCACGCCACTGCACATACTGCATGGGTCGTGGTAGAATATAATACAAGTTCGTTTCCGAGCATGATGATAAAGGGAGAGAAGGGCAGCAAGACACGAGAGTAATGCCTGTCTACTACGAGTTCTCTTACCGTGTGTGTGATGTATTGTTGCCGCGACCGGGGGTTCTGGAATGTGCTCGTAGCATAGGGGCTTCTCAGACTTGCGGCTTCATTTAAATACTCCCTGTTGATATTCCTCACATGGAGAGTAGTCGAGGTGGAAAGCGGACTTTTCCATTGCTTGCCTGGTGTGGCAACTAAAAATAGTTGACAGACTGCAACGATGGCGAGCCTGCAGAGTGGCGGCCATATCGTCCAGAACGCAGGGTGGATATATCGTATTGCTGCTATATTGGCGAGTTAGGTCTTTCAAAGAAAGTAATTGTCATGCAGAGGTGTAGAAGTGTGCTGAATACCATAAATAAAGATTTGGTCTGCTATTGAAAGATGGGACCTGTGTTAGTTCCTGGGGCAGTAGTTTCGTTAGAGGGTGACTATCCATGATATTTCCTCGTTATGCCCGAATCGCACAGTGTCCAAAAAATGGATCCAAAAAGTTTCTCGTTTTTTCCGATAGACTGTAGGGTCTTTTCCAGGGGGTGTTTGTACATGTTCTAGAATTTGCCATCGCAGATCTCTTTCATTGTGATCATATTGGACAAAATGAGATACCATGGGGGCATTGGTCTTCTGCGTCCTAATGGCAGATTTGTGTTCCGACAATCTGGTCCGGAATTCTCTAGATGTTTCACCTATATATCCTATGTCACAAGGACAAGTGATAAGGTATATGACATTTTTTGTTCTGCAGTTGGTCATTTCTTTTAGGTTTCCATGCTTTCGTCCATAGGTCCATTTATCCCCAGTGATGATATGGTCACATGCGTGGCAGTTGCCACATCTGTGGTTGCCTTTTGGTAGTGGATTTCCATCCATTGTTTTCTGTTTGTTTTTTTCTTCTTTGTTTTTCCACCTGCTATGTACCAGCTTGTCTCGAAGATTCTGATTTCTTCTGAGAGCTAGGATGGGTTTACTTAGTCTGCTGTCTTGGTCATTCGTGTTCAATATTTCCCAGTTGTTATGGATCACCTTTCTTATTTTGTTGTTAATAGTGGAGTGGTTCAGGACACATACCAGTTTTTGTTCCTTAGGTTTTGGAGTAGGATTTAGAAGGGCATCTCTGTTATAATATTTTGCTCTTTTCATTGAGCTTCGTATGAGGCGTTTGGGGTATCCTCTTGCTAATAGCCTTTTCGTTAGTTGTTCTGCATGTGTCTCGTAGTCCTTCATGGTTGTACAGTTTCTTTTGATTCGTAAAAACTCGCCAAATGGGATCGAATTTTTTTGGCAGTTGGGGTGGTAGCTGCCATGTTCCAGGATGGTGTTTTTGGCTGTTGGTTTACGGTATAGGTCAACTGTTAGTTTGCCGTCTGTGTGTCGGATCCATATGTCCAAAAATTCCACTTTATCTGAGGAGAAGGTGTGAGTGAACTTGAGATTTTTGTCAGCTAAGTTAAGCCATTCTATGAATTCCTTCAAAAGATCTTCTGTTCCTGACCAGACGAAAAAAACGTCGTCTATGAATCTGTGCCATCTGGAGATGTTCTCAAAAAAAGGCGCGATTTCATTATAGATGTTTTTGCGCTCAAATTCTCCCATATAAATGTTCGCTATGCTGGGGGCGCAAGAAGCCCCCATACTGACACCTTTGATTTGATGGTATATTTCGTTTCCGAATTCAAAATAGTTGTTATGAAGGACCATTCTGAGGCATTCCAAAATGAAGTTGTCAGGTCTGGGTCCAGGTGTCCTTGTTAGCAGTGCTGCAACAGATTCCATAGCTTTGTCTTGAGGAATATTAGTATAAAGGGATTCTATGTCGCATGTTACAAGCAGCTGGGTATCTTGGTTGAATGGAGAGTGTTCTAGAACTTTAATTATATGCCCAGTATCCTTGATGTAAGAGGCATACGTGGTGGTGAGAGGGCATAAGAAGGTATCCAGATATTTTGAGAGAGGTTCTGTACCGGAGTTAATAGAGGCCACAATGGGTCTCAAAGGTGGGTTAACTGTGTTCTTGTGTGTTTTTGGAACACCATAAATAGCTGGAGTCACTGGATGGGGGTTTATGAGGTAATCCATCTCTTTTTGACAGATGTGTCCTTTTAATAAATCGATAAGATAAGTATGAAAGGAAGTATGAAAGGTAGTATGTCTGATTAGTAAGACTAACTGTTACCCATTGCCAATAGAGGGCACTCTCTGCAACATGGACAATGTTATGTATAATTGTACAAATATATCTTAAAAAAAAAAATTTTGAGAAAAAAACGATAAAAATATCTAAATAAACTTATATGTTTGAAAAATAATCTAAATCTTGTTTCTATATGGCATCTTTGTTCTAAATAGTTTGGATTTACTCTATTAAAAAGAAATATAGGTTCTTAGAGGTCTACCCCTTTTTGCTTGGTTCTTGGATCGGAGTTCCAGGCAGCCTAAACAGATTGGACTTTGTACGTGCCTTTCTTTTGTTTGGATGGGGATGCCTGTCCAGGGGAGGGGGAGTTGGGGACGTTTGTATTGTTTTATTTGTGGGGTTGGGTTCAGGGGACCTAGGCGTGTCGGGGGCGTTCTAAGATGGAACTTGAGCTAACGCACTGTCTGCAATGGGACCCACATTAGGATACGCATATCTTACGTGGAATGTAAGGGGGATGCATACTATGACTAGGCGACACAAGGTACACTCCTTCTTGACACGCAGGGGAATACAAATTGCCTTTCTCCAGGAGACCCACCTCACTGCAAAGGAAGGGGCAGCGCTTCAACGCCGCTGGAGATGTCAAGTCTACTGCACTGCCTACTCAGCCTACGCGAGGGGGGTCCTAATTTGGATAAGAGCTGGGATTCCCTTCCTGTGCACCTCACAATTGATAGACACAGAGGGCAGATACGTGGTACTCCAGGAGAAGCTGGATGGTTGAGATTTAACTCTGGGATGCTTATACGCACCTAATGTAGACCAACCGGCCTTCCTCTCATTACTGTCACACAAATTGGCATCAGTCTTAGTAGGGCCTTTACTATTTGGGGGCGATTTTAATTGTGTCACAGACATTGCTTTAGACCGCTCACACCCACCCTTACCAAATGCACCGGCGGGAAAATTGGCAGTGGCGTGCTCCACCTGGCAGAGGACTTGGGGACTGATTGACACATGGAGGGTACAGCACCCATTGGATAGGGACTACTCCTTTTTCTCCACCCTCCACGAATTGCATGTTCGCCTGGACGCATTTCTCTGTTCTCCTGAGGTACATCGGGAAATTAGCAATAGCGAATATCTCACTCGCACTATTTCAGACCATAACCCACTGTTAGCCCGGTTGAGGTGGTCACGGCCGCGCCCCAGAGTCCCGACCTGGAGACTGCGCCCCAAAGCACTTGAAGACCAGATATTCCGAGCCACTATAGCCACGTCCATTGAGGACTATTTCCATTTTAATGCAGGGTCTGTGGGATCGGTGCTCACTGAAGGGGATGCCTATAAAACAGTGGTGAGAGGGAGTTGTATCTCAGCGGCATCCAGGACCCGGAAAACGTTACTGCAAGACATCAAACGGGATGATGAGAAATTGCGTGCCCTGGAAATAGAGTGCCCCGAGCGGCCAGAAAAACAGGAGGACTTATTGGCAGCTAGGGAAGCAGTGGCGGCAACTGTGGAGCGCCTACGGTGCTTTGACTACAAAGCTTACCTCACAAGAGCGCATGCAGAGTGGGACAGATCAGGGGCCCTTTTGGCCTGGCTGGCTAATCCGGCCCAGCGCGGCTCTGTTATCCTTGAATTACGAGACCAGGCAAGGGTGGCCCGCTTTGACCAGAAGGGGATAAATGAGCTGTTTTTTGATTACTATACGGAGTTTTACCGTAGTAGGGTCCTTCCATCAGAGGAAGAACTACAGACCTTTACGAGGGGTCTGGATTTGCCAGAATTGGGGGATGAGGATGCGAAACAGCTGGGAAGGAACATTGGAGTGAGAGAAGTGCGAGTCGCAATTAAAAGTATGCCGCGGAACAAAACGCTGGGCTCCGATGGTCTTCCGGTGGAATTCTATCTCACTTATATTGATCTCCTGGCGCCTCGGCTGACGTGGCTCTATAACGAGGCCAAACGGTTGGGCAGTTTGCCGGAGTCCACCAGGGAGGAGATCATTATCCCGCTATTGAAGCCGGGCAAACTGCACTGGGATAGAACGGCGTATCGTCCTTTATCCATTTTAAATCTGGATTACAAAATTTTGGGAAACATCTTAGCGACTCGGCTTCTACCCCACATGTCTGCTCTGATCCATGCCGATCAATCCGGTTTCATCCCTGCCCGCAACACAGCGCTTAATATACAACGGCTCCTACATGTGTTGGAAGCGGATACTTACGAGGTGGATACCGCAGCTGTGTTTGCTGTAGACATCGAAAAAGCTTTCGATACTTTGAATGGGAGTACTTCTTCCATGTCATGAATCGGATGGGATTGGGGCCTGATTTTGTGAGCTGGACGGCTTTATTATACAAAGATGCCACAGCCAGGGTGAGAACAGGAGGGGTGGTCTCCGAGGCGTGCAGGGTGGGAAGGGGCACACGACAGGGTTGCCCCCTTTGCCCGCTGTTGTACGCCATAGCGGTGGAGCCTCTTGCGGCGCATGCTCGCCTGGGACAAGCATATCAGGGCTTGGACGTATATGGGCAGGTCCATTATATCGCACTTTATGCGGACGACCTATTAATGTTCTTGGCAGATATGGGGAGAGCACTGCGTGGAGTGAAAGCACTGCTGAGAGCCCTAAGTGTGGTAGCAGGGTTAAAAGTTAATTGGGCAAAGTCGTGCCTCTTTCCGACGCATGGAGGTAGACGGTGTCCGCGGTCTGTAGAGGGGGTGACCTGGGAGGAGGGAAGTCTCCCCTATTTGGGTACAGTAATCTACCATGAACGTGGAGATATCCTAGATGGAATTGTGGGAAAGGCGATTAGGAGTGCCAAAGCTAACTTTGAGTTCTGGAGCACGCTCCCTCTGTCCTTGGCGGGGAGTGTGGCACTACTCAATATGGTGACCCTACCGCACCTGCTATACTTCTTTGGGACTCTTCCGATCTGGATTCCGGTGAGCTACTTTCAGAGGCTTCGGGGGCTGATGGTTTCCTTTTTGTGGGGTTCCAGCAGACGCAGGGTGGCACTCAGGACCCTCATGAGACCCCGAGCAGAGGGGGGACTAGCGGTCCCGGATTATGAGGCGTACTACCTTGCCGCTCAACTTCAATGGCTTACACAATGGGTGGCTAGGGCCACCAGGGATGAGGGAGCCATGAGAGAACTGATGGGCCCCCTATTGGTACTGTCTCGTATAGTGCTGCGACTCCCACTTGGAGATATGCAACTCACTCAGGAGTTTGCCACAGCGCGTAAATGTTGGCACAGATATCTACGGCGAGGGGGTATAGCGATCCCTTATGCGCCCGATATCCCATTAAAGATGTTCAGGGCACTACCACATGGGGGGAATTGGAGGAGGCTAGAGGACTGGGAGCAGCAGGGCTTGGCGACCATGGGAGACCTGTACGAAGACGGCAATCTGCTGCCGTTTGATGTCCTCAGGGACCGTTTTGAACTGCCCGGGGGGGATTTCCTGGTGCATGCCGCGCTCACGACAGCGATTCGTAAACACTGGAAGTCGGGCCTGACAGAACCACCTACCTCTATGGGCTGCCAATACGTTGTGGTTGCTACAGGTAAAATCAAGGCGGTCTCATGTTCCCATAGGCGCATGACTCACGAGGCTCTATCACCAATGGCAACGTTGAAGGCGAAATGGGAGGCGGACATAGGAATGGAGATAACCAGATCCGGCATGGGATGGGTTAGTGGAGGGAGCCTGGAGGAGTACGCGTAATGCGAGATTCCAGCTGGTGGTGCATTTTCACATCCTACATAGGGCATACCTGACACCAGCCCGGTTGCATAAATACTTTCCAGCCCAGTCTGCGGCCTGTCCAAGATGTGCGCAGGGGGACACCGACTTTAAACACATGCTGTGGGCATGCCCGGTGCTAGATTCCTATTGGCAAGGGGTATCAGCATTGTTGAGGAAGGTAACAGAGAGGGACATACAACCCACTATGGCACACTGTATCCTCCACTGGTTTCCCCACACCTCAAAAAACAAAATAACTAGTAAATGTATTGATCTGGGATTCCTCTTAGCTAAAAGAAACATAACCTCTCAGTGGAAGGCAAACAAAGGCCCCATTATAGATAAATGGTAGCAGGAATTCAGTAAGTGGGCCCGTTGCGAGGGGGAGGTCAGACTGCAAATGGCACATAGAACAGGAAATGAACTGGCATTAGAGAGGGCAAGGGCTTGGGAAAGATTGGTTTTAGAGCTTACACTACCCGAAGATGGGGATGGAAGGTCCCCTGCACATAGCCCTGGGAGGCACCCACCATAGCAGACCAAGGTGGAAGAATGTCGTCTAGCACTAATTGATTGCACGTAGATGCTCTATCCTGAGCATAGAGCCACCTCTTACCACATAATATCCGCGAACCCATTGGCGAGGCAGGAATGCGGCAGTCATCCCTTTCCCAACCCGATGGGGGCTGCATCACGACACGCCTAGGGGGGGAGGGAATGTTGAAGAGAGGAGAAGGGAAGAGGGGGGAGGGGGAGGGTGGGAGATACTATAGTTGGGACAGTTAATGGGTGTTGGAGGGGGGGGGTCGCTCCCGGGGGAGCTTTAATTCAAACCATTGTCATTGATTGCACTGCTATTTCTACTGGCCCAGATTATGAGGGACATGTATATGCAAATTACACTGATGCCCACGGACATGAAATATGTACTGGCTTGGGGGATAGGCTGATTCCCATGGTTATGCTACGATACATGTGACCTATACTACTGTACTTTTACTGCAATAAAAATTGTGTTGACAAAAAAAAAATAAGGAAGCAGTCTGATGGACCTTGGAGTGACATTTCCATAGACATATTGGGCCCAGTAAGAAGGAATACGTGGGATCGGTATGTGTTGGTATGCATGGATATGCACACATGATGGCCTGAAATTAAGATTGTAAATTATGTGGAGTCAAGTGTTGCAATTGATTTTTTAGACGAGTTATTTGAGAGGGAAGGTTTTCCGTCTTCTTTGTTGTCTGACAACGGGGTTCAATTTACCTGAAAGATCTTTGAAGAGTTCCTGTCTTCAAGAGGCATTAAGCACAAGAGAGCAGCTCTCTACCAGCCTGAAAATAATGGTTTGGTTGAGAGGTTTGTGAAGGTTTTGAAGGATTCTTTGCAGCAGGCCAATGTGTTGTAAGTAAACTAGGAACTAGCAATGAGAAAGAAAGTAAGAGAATATAGGTTTACCCCACATTCTTCCACAGGGGTTTTGCTTTTCCATCTGTTCAAGGAAAGAGTGGCTAATGTTGAGGTCTGTCCTTCTTGGGTGTTGTCTAAGAGATCTGTTGTTGTGATGTGTTGAAGGTTGGAAGGAAAAGGAGAGGCGGGTGTTGGAAAAACGTATGGTTTGGTTTGATGATTGTAAAGCTGTAAAAGAAACAGTTGTGCCATAGAGACAAGTGATCACAGAGTTTGGAATCGCAATAGGCAATCAAAATGTCATCCCACAGATGTATCTGATTCATCAGGTTCCACTTCATCATGTCTCCTGTGGAAGGGTGCTGGAGACCTCACGGAGCAGTCAGACGTCCTGGCAGGTTGCAAGATTTTGTGTAAGGTTTCATGTTTCCTGTGCTCTGTTTCTTTATATTTTTTGTCATCTTATCCTGTGATGATTATGCTCCTCTTACAATGTTCATATACTACTTAGCACAGTTGCTTGTTGTTTTGTGTTTTTACTATTATATATTATGGTAGAGGTGATGTAGTGTCTTATTTTAAGAAATTTAAGAGCAGGTTGTTGTGACTCTGCATGGAATGTAGAATATTTAGGTTGCTAAGGAAGACTGGAGAACTATTTAGTTGACAGTTACCAGTCTTCAGTGTTGGATGGGGTCTCTGATGTCTTTGACTTAATAAAGACAGTTTACTCTACTACTGCTGCTTCCTGCCTTCCAGAGAGGATGGATCCTACAGATGTCACCTTGGGTTTGAGTCTTACTGTAAATCATTCACAAGATGGCCACTTTATACAAAGCACTTCGTGAACAGAAAGAACATATCTAGTCCCAACTTACACAAATAAAGGACACAAAAAGCAAAAAAGATTTGCAATGCTCATCAAGATAATACCAAAGTGCCTCAGAAGATCTTTGCCATGAAAACTTCCTCCAACAGGCCAACGTATTAGGGGGTGTCAGAGGAAACCCTTAACACTGCCTGACCAATTTAAGGTGGACAGTGCAATATTATGAGTGACAATAGTGACCTAACAAAGAAAGTAAACAATGATCTGCCTGGTAGAAGGATAGCGGAAATATAGCTAATTAGTACTTTCAATGAACAATAAGTCGCAGTATAGCCCATATATTTATGAACAAAACAACTCTAATACCCAGGTATTTGTCTAGGGATTCAATGCATCAAATGTATTCATAATATCAAAAAATAATTATAATACGTTTATATGGGAAGATTATATACAATGTATTCAAACGTCCAAACCACAGTAAATAGTATTTATAACAGAATATATGTACCCTGGAGAAACACCAGGCTCCATCAAACCCCACACAACCACAGTCTGACTCACAATCGCTTAGACAGACATACTAAACAGTCTCACAATACAGTCATTCTTGAACATACTACATAAATTAATAAAATCGACCAAGGTTTTTTGGGCACACCAGGAACAGAAAGAATAGACAGTAATAAATCCTAATTTAATACATAGATGCCCTTAATTCAGTGACTTGCTGTTGATAGACCCTAGATTACTCCATTCACAGGGGCTAGAATCAATTAAATGATCTGTTCCTTGAATTCCAAATCCAGAGTAGACACTGACGTCTATTTCGGTGTAGACCTCACCAGAAGGTCAAACCTTCTTCAGGGTGCAAAATAGAGATAACCCTTAAAC
Source organism: Lissotriton helveticus (assembly GCF_964261635.1). Classification (NCBI taxonomy): domain Eukaryota; kingdom Metazoa; phylum Chordata; class Amphibia; order Caudata; family Salamandridae; genus Lissotriton; species Lissotriton helveticus. The sequence goes on along the minus strand of NC_136061.1, from coordinate 1,082,717,973 downwards.
CAGCAAGGGAGAATACCTGAAAAGGTCCCTAGGGGACCGTATGGAACAAAGGAACATGTTCAACATATAATGGACAATACATAGCCACATACATAAATAGTATGGGTAACGTACTAAGATAAAGGAAGATTTTATAAATGCCCAAAGGGCAAGAAAACAAAACATGGAAGGATTGTAAGTTAATGTAGTAAGAGGAGGAACTATAAGGAGAAGTAGAATACCAGAGAGTGAATAAAATCACAAAACCCGGCGGACCCGCCGGGCAAACCCATGAACCTCCACATTATGAATAAAAGATAGAATTCCAAAAATAAACCATGTTGAGATATTCCAACTGGGAAAATGTGTCTCCAGTAGTGCCTACATCCTCATGTGAATACTCAGTGCAGCTGAACAGTTCAAAAGGTCAGGCTCTAACCAGGGGCAACTGGGAGGAAGAGTGCACAACCTGAATCTGATAATGTAATATATATATGGGGTTCCTGGTCAGATAGGTAATAGGGAAAAGATGCCAATCAGTTACGACCAGATGTATAAAACGAGGATGAATACTGTACAATTAGTACAGAGGAAATGTAGTAAAATGATGCTGCTACATATGCCTTACCTCCAAAGGCCTCCAAAGGAGAGGTTCATCAAAAATGTAGAAGTTTCAATGAACCATAGTTCAAAAAAATGCAGCAGTATCCATGTCCAGAAGGATTGCAAAGTTCAAGGAATAAATCTATTTAAATCCTGGTGGCGAGAAAGCACCCCCATAAATATACTGTATATTTACTACTGAAAGCTGAATCTAAAAAGGTATGGCAGGCAGAAGTAAGTTAAACCACCGGGGCACAGGCAGGGAGAGGTCATATATGGGATGCAGCCCATCAGATACATAGGGGATAAGGCACCAAATAATCAGTGTCTTAATGGTGTTAGTCAACATGCAACAAACGAAAGAAAAGGTATGGACAATACTAGTAAGATTTAATGAAATGCCATAGGAGATAGTTATCATTTTGAGGATATGAGAATTACTGTTTATCATGGTTTGGACATTTGAGTATGTAATTTAATTTCTTGATGAATACTGGCTTATGTGAGTTGTTTTGTTCTAATATTTTTGGGCTATACCTCGACTTATTGTGCATTGAAATTATTGATTAGCTATATTTCCTCTATCCTGTTACCAGGCAGGTAATGATTTGCTTTCTTAGTGGTCTGTATTCCCCAGCTTCCCTGCTGGTTTATTTGTTCTGCAGGGACCCTCTTTCTCTTTTAATAGTGACCTCACACCCTGGGAGAAAACTCCAAGGGAGTTAGGGTCATTTTTGGTTTTTCACAAACTCCCAGTCTTTTTTACTTTGTTTATAAAAACAAAAACTGTTGGGCGTCCACCAAACTTTTTGTACACTGAAAGGAACCATTGTGACAGCGGATTCTTTCAATGTACAGAGACAACTGCTGTCTTTCTCAAACTTGTTTGAATGTAGACTTTAAGGTATTTAGCGATATGTGGTGTTGCTGATATGTAGATAGTGAGAATTTCTTCTTTCTACCCATGACATCACTACCATTTTGGCACTGAAATATTTGATCCAATTCAGTTTCCTTACTTCTTGTAGGGCTTTGAAAGGATTAATAGTTGGAAATGATAGCTGAGGTTTATGGGTTTTGGGGGCACTGCTTTTCAGAAACCTGGCAGCTTAAATTGCAGGTAAATGTATTTTATTTTAGAATTCTACATTTAATTGCTTGTCAAATTATTTTATCTTAGAACTCCAGCTCTAGGCTGGGTATGTTGTTCTCTAGTAATTGTGGATTCGTTTTGGATTAGTATATCTCTTGCTGTGCCTCAGTGATTTTTTGTTCTTCTTTTATTTGCTTGAGTTAATGTTTATTTTCTCTCTGGATTCCTCAATCTTCTTTTGAATACTTTCCAAAGAATGCTAGTAATCATTATATTTGCTTTTTTGTTCTTAAAGTACTGTTTGGTCTTCATATGCAAGGACGTAACATCCTTTTTGCAAGGTGCTTATTATTTGATAGGTAGAAACAAAGGTGGGTGACCAAATGTTTTGACTCTGGGATTCTTCTTTGGTTGTCTTTGTTAGTCATTTCTGGAGTTGACTAATGGTTTCTTCCCTGTTGCTTTCTTCAGGGTGTTCTTGGAATATCATTCAACACTCCTCCAGAAATAACTCAAGATTTAGTATCAGCATGCCATTTATTCCATTAGGTTTAGTTCCATTCCATGTTTCCATGAGTGAAGGACCATGGTATTGTGGCCCTGTGTGGGTGATCAGATTGCTTCAGTCTCCTTTGTGATTGCTAAAGATGTTAAACACGTGGGATTGCATGATTACTTTGTCTATTTGTAGAATATTTGAAATATGTTATGTTAGAAATTGTGGTCTAGGTGTAGGTAAATAGGTTTTATCGATTCTAAAATACCGAATTTTACCAATTCGGTATTTTAGAAAAGGTAAATCCTATGTAGGTAATTAATCGGTAAAAAATACCGGGCCTGGAGGCCCATAGGAATGAATGTCAATTACCGAATCAGTAATTACCGATTCGGTAACATTTGGAAAAATTCAAGGGTGGCAGGGTGTCACTTTGACACCCTGTTGCACCCCTGATTAGTGCTGGTGTGCACATGTGGCATACATACATGCCCTAAGGGCATGTATGTCTGTCACATGGCACAGGTGTAAATGCACATTTATGCATTTACATAGGAATTCCTTATTTACCACCAACTAATAGTTGGTGGTGAATAACGAATTCTCAAAGCCCAGAAGCACTGTTTACAGTGCGTCCTACATCTCATTTACCGATTCGGTAAATACCGAATCGGTAAATGATGATTCAGTAAATACAGAATCGGTAAATGATGATTCGGTAAATACCGATTCGTTATTTACCGAATCGGTAAAATAGCCTCCTACATAGGAAAAGGCTTTTACCGGTCTGTAACGGCCGATTTTGGCCGTTACCGACCGGTAAAAGCCTACCTACATCTGGCCCTGTGTCTCTGATTGGCCGAGGTATGCACCCGCTGTCCTAGTAGGGACCACCACTCTAGTCAGGGTAAGTTCTACATTCCTAAAAGGTCACTGAGATCCGCCAACACTTGCCTCCTACCAGTACCGCGCACAAGGACGGTAAATTGGGGAGACAGACGCTTTCTGGTCGCCGCACCAAAACTCTGGAACCTTCTACCACTGGGTATTAAAAACGCCCCCAACTTGCTGAGTTTCCGGAGGCTCTTAAAGACATGGCTGTTTAACCAGTGAATTTCTGTTGTACGGTTCTGTTAGCTCTCACCTGCGCCGAGACACCTTCGGGTATTTGTTTGCGCAATAAAAATCTCATAAATAAATAAAATAAATAAATAAGTTAGATACACACTAAAAATTGACCTGTGCTCACCTTCTGGTAGCTTGGCCCAGAGCAGTCAGGCTTATCTAAATGTGCAATGTGTAAAGTATTTGCGCAACATAACACACAGGAACACAATGAAAATACAACAAAAAGACTGCACACTGGTTTAGAAAAATAGACAATGATTTTATAAATAAATGAAGATCAGAACAACAAAAATGCCATAAGTAGAAGTTGAAATATTAATATTTTAAATAAGAAAAAGAGGTCTAGCACTTAGAAGCAATAAGCACCAATGGGGGATATCTGGTCCTGCTGGAGCAGGGCAAAGTCAGTAGTGTGGGCTAGCCACGATGGAGTGCAGGCTGGCTAAAGAACCCCTGCAGGCCCCAGTGAACAAACAACAGCGAGATGCAGGGAGCTGTCTATGTCAAGCCCGCAGTCGAGGTGATGCACCGATCTTCTCTACACAGTGACGGTGATGCTGTGTATCACTGTGTACCAATAGCACTAAAATGGATTGGTTCCAAAGTGCGATGCACAGGGTTTCCCCATGAAGTCATGGGGATGGGTTGCTCTCTTTAAACTGCTGCAAAGGCGATGCATGGTTTAGATGCATCAGGCTCTGGAGGAAAAGTGTTGAAATGGAGAGCGATGCGCCAATCTTACTCCCACAACAGGGTTGATGTGCTGGCTCCGCTACATGCATCAATTTCTGTGGTGCAAGTATCTGGGTCTACTTCCATGAATAAGGCACAGGGGCAGATGTACAGACTGATATTTCTGAGTGTCAGGCAATAGGAGACAAGCCAAAAAGCCCTTGGAGATCACTTTGGTTGCAAGGCAGAGTCTAGGTCTTCCTCCAGGGAAGCACAGCAGAAATGCAGGTCTTCCAGATCAGCAGTCTACCATAGTTTCAGTCCTTAGTGCAGCACAGCAGTTCTTCTGACAATTCATTTACAAGTCCAGAATTGTCTGATTTGGTGGGGTCAGAGCCTCAGTACGTATACCCAGTTGTGCCTTTGAAGTTGGGGTAACTTCAAAGAAGGGTCTTTAAACTGCACAGAAGCCCTTTCCTCCCAACCATGGGGCCAAACTATCAGTAGGGGGTAATCAGCCCTTTGTGTGCCGACAGGGCACTGACTATTCAGGTGTAAGTGTCAGCCCTTCCGTCCCTTTCTGCCTAGGAAGAACCATCAGAATGCAGATGAGGACTCAGAAACAATTAACATTCCTGTGTGTGTGGCTGTCTAGAAGGAATACACAAAGTGTAGCTGTCACCCACCCCAAAAGTATATTGGAGACAGGCTACAGGCACACAGATCTGTAAGAGCAGAGAAAGACCCACTTTTTAGAAGGAGCATTTCTAAAATAACAATGGTGAATCTAACTTTACCAGTAGAGAGGACTTGTCATTTACCATTCAAAAGATGTAAAACATGACACAGATACTCGTTTCTAATTATGAATTATAGCTTAAACTGCATTAAGGAATTCCCAATGTTAACTAATGAGAATGGTAGGCCTCAGAGTAGTGAAAACAAATGTAAGTGTTTTTCATTTCCAGGAAATGCAAAACTTAAAAGTACATGTCCTACCTTTCACTTACACAGCACCCTGCCTCAGAGGCTAACTAGGGCGTACCTTTGAGGTTTGGCACAAGTTTTTAAATGCCAAGTCGAAATGGCAGTATAACTGCACTCAGGATCTGCAGTGGCATGCCTGCACAATCAGTGCTGCAGGCCCACTAGCAGTATTTAATTTACAGGCCCTGGGTATATTGTATACCACTGTAAAAGGGACTTATAAGCTAAACAGGTGTAAACCAATTATACCATATTTAGAGGAGAGCGCACATGCACTATAGCACTGATCAGGAGTGGTAAGTGCCCAGAATTCTACAGTCAACAAAAAGTATTCAGCACAAAAGGGAGGAGGAGGGGAAAATGTTTGGGGTGGCCCTTCAGAGAGGGCCCTTTTCCAATATGTAAGTCTTGCTTTAAGCACCTGCTTGGATTCCTAAGACTTTGATTATGACCATGTTCAGGCTTTCATATGAATATTGGTGCCGCCCCCTAGATTAGTGGGCGTCCCCGTGAGCACCGCTGAAGACCCCCAGCCAGCTGGGTGAGAGATCAAAAATGTTGACCTGTTTGATGTAGCAAGAGACGACAAGACTTCTGTGAATTTACATCATAGTAAATATTTATTCTTGTGTCGATATTTCATCTTTCATATCGAATGCAGATATATCAAAATGGATTCATTGAATCTTTCATGGTTTCAAACGTGTCTCCCGATGCATTTCGGGCATCAAAACTGCCCTTCGTCAGGGGTGAATGTTGATAAAATGAACATAGCAAAGATAAAATGAGGATATTATTCCTGGGGGCTAGAATCATCACTGTAATAGGAAATGTGCAGCTGGATGTGACTAAAAAAATTCAATGGATGCGAGTAAATGGATCTGTAAGACCACTAGAGGTTGACTGCAAAAAAACTGTGTGTGAGTGAGATTATTATATGGGCATTAAGATAAACATTAAGAGCCGGAGTGTGCAGGGTGTGTTGGTGAAGATAGTAAAGAATTTGAAAATTTCAAGTGGGTCATCCCAATCTGATCTTGAAATCCGGTAGCCTGTTAACAGCCAATGTTTCACGTTGCCACTTTGTATTAGTAAAACTTCTGGTTACAGGTGAAACCGTTAGTTCTCAAAACCCAACGGTACTTGGGTTGCTGGAAATAGTACATCGATGTGTATATGGGCGCATACTAATAATCTGAGCCTGGTCCTGAAACTGGGAGGTCCAAACAGAACGATGCCAAAGGGTGTAAGTGTGCACCAAAGAGAGTACATGCAATAAAAAAACGCTGAGGCCGCGTATGTTCCAAGAAAGAAAGAGTGCAGAATTCAGTGCAAGTTATCAGCATTCACTTATTTCTACCAGCATATGGAAGCGGCTAAGGGTGCAGTTGGTACGAGTGTCCCAAAGCGGAGTGTGGCGTTATAAAAGTTTGTGTAAAGTAAACAGTGAGGAGGGGACTATCACTAGACAGTAAAGTGCAGTGAGACGGTGGGCGCCATTTTGTAATGGATAATAAAGTGTAGAAATAAGTTTTACAGTTAAAGCAAGTGAACATAAACTGAGTAAAGAAGAAGGACTGCAAGTGAAAATTCCTGTGACAATAAACATGAAGAAATGGAGGTCAGAATAGATAAATCGCTAAGCAAGAGAGTGTGTACAAATCTGAAAAAGGTTACACAGATAGCTGGTTATGAGTAAAATCAAGAAAATAGCAAGCAACACAAATAATCACTTGGAAGTGAACGCAAAAATGTAAAGGAGAATGTAAAAACTACAACAGCTGAAAGGTAGATAATGAAGAGAGAATAAGCACATATACAAGTGAAGAGGCACGGAGTGACAGGTCGTATAAGTCATAGAATTACAGATAACATGGAAATTCCATTCGGTCATCAAGACTGTGTGGTTTCAATGAGTTTAAGAACTTAATCCAATGGTTCTCTCTTTGTAAGAGATGCTTATTTTGTCCCTTCCTTCTGTTTTCTTGATAGTTTCCAGAATGAATAATTGCAGTTGACTGATGTTGTGATGACTATCCATGAAATGAGCTGCAACAACCGATTTTGAGTTCCTGGTCCGAATGTTGCTCTTGTGTTCATGTATTCTTGTTTTGATCTTTCTTTCAGTCTTGCCGACGTAAACCAAGCCTCAGAGGCAATTTAACATATATACGACGTTAACAGCATCACAATTCCCATTGACCCTGAGTCTGATGTTAGTACCCCTCATGGGATGGGTGATATTGGCTTCTTTGATGGCGTTATTGCAGTTACTGCCATTGTGGCAAGGTATAGTTCCTTTAAAATTGATTTGTGTGTTGTCTTTGGGTTTTGGTGTTATGAGTTCTTTCAAGTTCCTACCCCTGGTGTACATGAATATGAGTGTATTTTTAAAAATACCTTTGAAAACAGGTTCAGAGGCAAGAATAGACCGGTGGCTTCTAATGGATTTCTTGTATCGTTGACTCATGGTTGAAAATTTCGACACAACAACTGTCAGTTTTTCTTCTGCTCTCTTTAAATTGATAAACAGGTCGGTACGGGAGTTTTGGGTCAACGGTTTTTGGCCTGTTCCAAAACGTTGTCGGGATAGACTCCTAGACTGAAACAATCAAACATGTCTTTAGCTTGTTGTTCATAGTTGATTGGATTGGATACAATTCTTTTCAATCTCAAGAGTTGAGAGTAAGGAAGATGATTCTTGAGGGCATTGTTGTGAAAGCTGTCGTAATGCACTGTATTATTTCTGTCTGTGCTTTTTCTGGAGAATGTTGCTGGTTCTTTTGAATTTTGGGAAGCATTTATAGAGAGGGTGCTTTCAGATTATTGGGCAAAGGAAATTTGCTGGTTCTATCATTTATGACCCCCCTCTTCCACAGCTTTTTTGACTAAATCTTACAGTATGTTAGCGAATTGTTCTGTGGGATTTCATTCCAGAACAAAATATGTATCCTTGTCTGCAACATGTTTCTGTACTTGCTCCACATAGAAGCTATTATTCATAATCACTATGGCGCCGCCCTCGTCAGAGTTTCGACAAATTATATCTGGATCTTTTGTCAGGCGGTTTAAAATATGAAACTCTTTGTGCATCAAATTCCGATGTTTGGATTGGCATTTGAGATTTAATTTCTGAATGTCTAGTTTGACCAGATTGTCAAAAGTGTCCAAATTATTGTGGCTAACAGGAGCCATATACGTGCTGCTAGGACATAAGCAAAAAATGGTGAAGTCGTAGTCGCACTCCTCGTGGTGGAATGTAATAACAGTTAGTCACGTAGTTGGTGCTATCGAAGTGCAGCCCTCTGTGCTCAGGGCAGGTACATATCAAGAAAGCGGCATATCCCTTAGGAATGGCGTCCCTTCGAGGCACTCGGAAAGCAAATTTTCATCTCTTTCACTCAATACAATTCAATAAAGTTTTTCACGGATTGGTGAATTCTTATTCTTTATTTTATTTCGTAATCATTCTTTTCTTGTATTGTTATTGAAGCATAACATTATTCAAGACTTTCTTCATGATTGTGCCCAATGCATTTCGGGCTGAACTCTTCGTCAGGGGACTTCATTAAATGCTGTAAATTCATAAACAAGGAAACGTGAGTTCAGTGAGCTAGCCTACTACATAAAGTCTAAACACATATTTACATTTTTTCATTTACATTTCGAACACGTTTAGAAAAACATGCCTGAAGGAGAATGGGAAGGGCAGAATTGCAAAAAACTTCATACGAGCTGTATAATTGTATAAACCAAAGGAACTGTGTTCATGTGGACCGATATAAGTTCCAAAAGTGCTAAAACATATGTACAAGCAAAAAGGTGGCACTGTTAAAGTTCATGTCGTGGGGGATAATATATATTCAAAACATTGGTACATATACATGGCATGTGTGCGCTGACCTGTACTGTCGCTGCGATGTACACGCTTACAACCACGATGAATTTTAATCTGAAATGACAGGAGTATGAGCAGCTTAAATTAGATAAAGTCGAGCACGAAACTTGTACGTGCTCTTAGATAGCATCACGTTGTGGCCGGCGGCTTACCGTGTACGGTGCGATTCGAAAACTATCCCTGTTCCGCGGTCTCGTTCGTGAACATTTTCAAAACGGTTCGTGAGTAGGAAAAGGATTGGTGAGTCCGGCTTCAATCGAACGAGGGTGAAAGCTTCGTTCTAATAGGTGTTTCATATGTCACGTGATCGCAAGTTTGTAACTTTATTGTTTTACCACGTAAACACTGTCACGTGATCGCGAGTTTCTAACTTTTAATGTTTTACCACATGAATACTTGAGCAGGAGTACTGCTCAGTGTTCTGATAGGTGTTTCATATATCACGTGTTGTCAAATTTTATAATTTTACCGCGTACACTCTCAAGCAGGAGTATTGTTGTGAGTGTAGGTGAAAGAACATAGTGCCTAATTAGTGAAATCTTCTGAGCGTGTGTGCGTCATCTGGCGTGTCTACATTAAACACAATGTTGTAAACAAGAATAATAATGAATAATAAATAAATAATAATAAAACCATGAGTACATTAATATGCGTTCATTATTTGCAATACTCAAGTGATTGTGCATGATCTATACGGGTATGGTACTTTTATAAATAGCAACTGTACTCTTGCCGTTCATTTGGTATTTCGGTTGAACTGTGGACAACCGATGTATCCAATATATTTCGTGTTTCAATAAATGTTGTGTGTTATCTCTCCCTGGAAGCAATGGTACCATTTCCAGAATGCAAAATTTGAGTTGGCTTGGATTGTGATTGAAATCATTAAAATGAGCTGCCACGGTGGATTTGCCGATTTTCAAACGTATATTGCTCTTGTGTTCAACCAGTCGTGTTTTAATTTTTCTGGATGTTTGTCCCACATATGATAGTCCACACGGGCATTTCAGCATATATATCAAATTAGAGCTGTCACAAGTTCCATTAACTCTGAGTTTGATTTTCGTGCCTAGTGATGGGTGATTTATTTCATTGCCCTTGATGATGGAATTGCAGTTTTCACAATTGTGGCAAGGGAGAGTGCCTTTGTGTTCTCTTATTTCTGTGGGAGTTTTTTGATTCAACAATTCTTTAATGTTTCTAGTTCTTTCATACGCGAAGATTGGATAATTGGTAAAGAGTCCTTTGAAATCATCTTCTGTGGAGAGTAACGGCCAGTGTTTCAGGATTGCTCTTTTGATTTGGTGACTACGTGTAGAATATTTTGATACAAATACTGTCCTTCTTTCTTGCTCCTTCATGGTTGGTGTGAGTAGTTGATTTCTATTTAAGGCATGTACTCTTTCGGCTGCCTGTATCAAGGTGTTCTCTGGGTATCCTCGATTTTTAAATTTGTTCATGGTGACTGTTTCTTGTTCTTGGAACTTCCTTAACGATGATGAGATGCGTTTAATGCAAAGTAACTGGGAAAATGGTAGATGCCTTTTTAGTGATGGCTGATGAAAGCTCTGGTAGTGGAGTAAATTGTTTCTGTCTGTCGGTTTCTGGAAAACACTTGTTTCTATGGAACCTTGTGAGTTGGTTATCATCACATCTAAGAATGGTAATTGAATGGTACTGTAATTGTGAGTGAATTGTATTCTGGGATTCACCCGATTGATTTCCTGAATCATGTCAATAAGATCCGATGTGGATCCTTTCCAGAGAATACAAATGTCGCCGATATATCTCTTGTATAGGATGAGATTTTCCTTCCAATTAGTTTGACTCAAGATGTGATCAGTTTCAAATTGGTGCATAAAAATGTTGGCATATGCCGGTGCCGCACAATTTCCCATTGACGTGTCAGAGCATTGGGTGAAGAATTCATCCTCCCACTGGAAGTAACTGTGGAACAGTGTAAAATGCATGAGTTCCATTAGTAGCACTTGTAGATTTTTATCTTTGTCACTGTTTAATAGGATCGTTTCCAGTGCTGTGAGTCCGAGATTATGTGGAATGGAGGTATAAAGTGCTTTAATGTCGAAGGTACACATGATCATGTCTGTAGTGAATGTTAACTTGTGTTCCTCCAAAATATTCAAAAAATGGGTGGTGTCCTTGATGTATGTTGGAATTTTTTGAACTAGAGGTTGTAGGTGTTTGTCTATAAATTTCCCCACAGGTTCATGGATTGAGTTGACTGTTGAAACTATAGGTCGACATGGTGGTAGAGTTGGGTGTTTATGTATCTTCGGTATCATGTAGATATATGGGATAGATGGATTTGATTTAATTAAAAATTATTTTTCTTTGTTTGTGATGATACCATTTTCAATAGCTGTGTCTGTGATTTGGGTGAGAATTTTAATGAACTCTTTTGTTGGATCATTCCTCATTTTTATGTATGTTTCTTGGTTGTTTATGTGTTCTTTTACTCTTTCTTTGTAGAAATCAGTGTGCATGATGATAAGAGCTCCCCCCTTATCAGCTTGTCGTATGGTTATGTCTTTGTTGTTTGCAAGATTTAGTATGCACTGTCGTTCTTTCTGAGTCATGTTCGTTGTTTTTGTGTTCTTCGTTTTGAAAATCTTCATGATTTCTTTGCTTACTACTTTTTCGAAAGCGTCAAGGACTTTGTGGCTGACTGGTGGTATATATTTACTTGGATTTCTGAGACCCCATGAGAATGTCAGGTTTGTTGTCTCCTTGGTTAGAGGGTTTATCAACGATGGTGTCTCAGCCGCAAGCTTCTCATGAATTTATACACACATATCTGTGTTTCTAAAATGTTCGAATGGTATGTGGGGACAAAAGACGTCCCTTTTTGTAGTGTTTTGGTCTCAAACTTGGTGATGGAATGTTTAGAAATGTTAATTATGAGATTCTCTGACTCCTTGTATTCTTCGCTACCGATTCTGTGGATGGTCCTGTTCTTTCGTCTGGTTTTGCTCCTCCTGGTTCTTCTGGAGGTTTCTGACCTTTCTCTAAAAAAGAAGAAGAAGTTGTTGCTTGTTGTCTACGGTTGTCCTCTCTTACTCTATCTTCATGTGTAGAACCTTCTTGTGTGGGTCGTTCGTTCCTTCTATCTTCGTTAGTAGATCTTCCATTTCTTTGATATGATGGACCTTTCCTGCTTTGATGCGAATCGTCGGATGACGTTTCATCAGTTGACTTGTATGTGGCCGGTTTTTGTTGGCGTCGGCGCGCATAAATGTCCGCCCAATTATATACTTCGCCTGTGCGATAGTCGTTGCTGTCCCTTTTGAATTTACGAAGTTTGCGGTCATTAATCTCTTTTGTGTATGTGTCGAGTTGTGCATTGATGTCTTGTAAAGTTTTGTCCCATTCATCTTTTGTCATGATGTTATTTAGTTCATCTTTTAGTTGTGATGCTTCCTTGTTAAGATCTTCAATGAGTTTTGCCAACTCCTCTATTATTAGTAGTAGTAAGTCCAATGAACACTTGTTCAAAATGGCGAACCATTTTTCCGTAAATCTTGCATTGTTCTTACACAGTGTACACTTGAGTGATATCCTGAGGCCACGAGGGATACGTTGAGCCTTATGATATTTTATTAACGTGCTGGCATGTAATTTCTGATTGATGATTCTTTTGGACATGTAAATTAATTGTTTGACGTTTGCTTGTGTTGAACCGGTGCTAGCACTGATACTTTCGTCAACTTGTATGAGGGCATAGATTCGTTGAGAGTCAGCTTCCGTGTATGCTAATGTCTCAGCCCTTTGATCGGACATGTGCGAAATATCTTCAATACAAGAAAAGAATGATTACGAAATAAAATAAAGAATAAGAATTCACCAATCCATGAAAATCTTTATTGAATTTTAGTGAGTGGAAGAGATGAAAATGTGCTTTCCGAGTGCATCGAAGGGACGCCATTCCTAAGGGATATGCCGCTTTCTTGCTAGGACATAAGCCTCATAATTGGTCTGGTTTATCTGGAGTTTGTTTGGTTAAGATGTTATCAAAAAATTGTCTGAGGCGTAAATTTTGCATCAATTTGAAAGGCTGATTTCCAGCTCTGGGTTGTTGGTATTGCTGGTAGGTACAAAAGAAGTACCTTTCTGAAGAGTCTTTATTTCCATGGTGTTGAGTTGCAAAGATGAGATGTTAATGACTAGGTTGTTGTTGTCTTCTTCCCCTTGAACCGTTTGCTCATGGTTGGTGGGTTCCTGGTTTCTTTCTCTCCTTCTTTTTACTTTTCCCCTACTGGGTCGTCCTTTTCTGTTATACCTTCCTCTAAAAAGGGAACACCAGTTGTTAGTGTGGTGTCTGTGCTTGTGGTAGGTAGTTGTTCCAGGTTAGGTACGTGCGGTTTGCGTCTGGTGTCACTCTCATATGAAGATATATCTGTTTTGGATTGCTGACTGTATGTTTTTTCCTGTCTTCGTCTAGCGTATTCCTCTGCCCATGAGTACACTTCTGATTTGTAATCAATGGTGTCTTGTTTGTACTTGCAAATGTTTCTGTCTTTAATCTCCTGGGTGTATTTGTCCAGTTGTAAATAAATATCCTTTAGGGTTTTGGACAAGTTATCGGTTGTCATAAAATTTGTAATTTCTGTTTTGGTGTGAGCAATCTCTTTCGCTAAACCATCTAAGATTTTAGACAGTTCTTCAATGATTAGGAGTATGAGATCGAGGGAACATTTGTTTAGAATGGCGTTCCATTTTTCCACAAATCTTGGACTGTTTTTGCATAGTAGAGGTTTAAGAGGGATACGTAAACCCCTGGGGATTCTTTGAGCACGATGATATTTAGTTAATGTGCTGGAAATTTTGATTAATTTCTCTCTTTGTTAGGTAAAGAAGTTGTCTTATGCAGCTATCTTTATTGTGAGAGGTGGATGATGGAGTGGTGTCTTCTTGTATAAAAGCATAAATCATATCTGCATCCTCTTCAGCGAAGGCAAAAGTATATGCTCTGAGTTCTTTAAGATTTAATATATCATCATGAGCCATGTTGGGCAGTTGAAGGCGGCGTGCTGTGTTCTGGGATCACAAGAAAGTTCACTAAGATAATATGTTAGAACACGCACTGCAAGAATGTTTATCAAAGAAAATGAGACGTTGTTGCATGCTTCATGAGTGTCACTCTCTGATCTGTGAGTGTGGCTTATATATGAATATTGGTAGTGTCTCCTAGATTGGGGGGTGTACACCTGAGCACCGCTGAAGACCCCCAGCCAGCCGGGTGAGGGGTCTAGAATGTTGATCTGTTTGATGTAGCAAGTGACGACATCTTCTGTGAATTTACATTATAGTAAATATTTATTCTCATGTCGATATTTCATCTTTCATATCTAATGCAGTTAATCAAAATGGATTCATTGAATTTTTCATGCTTTCAAACGTGTTTTGAGCAGCAAAATTAGCCCTGGGAAGTAAATTTCATTCCGCTCACGGAATTTGCTAGATTTGGGTAATTTCGCATTCCGCGGAAAACGGGGAATTGCCAAAAATTCCACGATCTATGGCTTCACGGAATTTCCGACTTGTTTGCACTTTTAAAATGCGTGTTCACAAGATATTTCTCCCCAAGCATGCAAACATTGTTCGTGAACAGGAAAAAAGTGTTGCGAACAGGTGGAACAAGCAATTACATGTGTTTGCGAACTTTCGCGTGTTCGCAGAGATTATTACAGTTTCACAGAGCTTTGCGTAGCGCGACTACGCAAATTCCACCCACCCCTAGTCAAAATTGCCCTTCGTCACGGTAGAATGTCGGTAAAATTAACATGGCAAAGAGGGGAGGCTAGAACCATCACTGTGTTAGGAAATGTGCAGCTGGATGTGACTAAAAGAATTTGATGGACGCGAGTAAATGGATCTGTAAGAGCACTAGAGGTTGACTGCAAAAAAACTGTGCGTGAGTGAGATTAATATATGGGCATAAAGATAAACATTAAGAGCCGGAGTGCGCAGGGTGTGTTGGTGAAGATAGTAAATAATTAGAAAATTTCAAGTGAGTCATCTCAATCTGATTGTGTAATCCGGTAGCTGGTTAACAGCCAATGTTTCATGCTGCCACTCTGTATTAGTAAAACTTATGGTCACAGGTGAAATTGTTTGTTCTCAAAACCCAACGGTACGTGGGTTGCTGGAAACAGTACATCGATGTGTATACAGGCGCATGCTAATAATCTGAGCCCGGTCGTGAAACTGGGAGGTCCAAACAAAATTATGCCAAAAGGTGAAAGTGTGCACCAAAGTGAGTACATGCAATAAAAAAATGCCGAGGCCGGCGTATGTTCCAAAAAACATGTAAAACTCAGTGCAAGTTATCAGCATTTAATTACTTCTATCGGCGTGTGGAAGCGTCTAATGGCACTGTTGGTATGAGTGTCCCAATGCGGAGTGTGGTGTTTTACAAGTTTGTGTAAAGTAAACATTGAGGAGGGGACTATCACTAGACAGTAAAGTGCGGTGAGATGGTGGGCGCCATTTTGTAATGGATAATAAAGTGTAGAAAGAAGTTCTACAGTTAAAGCAAGTGAACGTAAACTGAGTAAAAAAGAAGGACTGCAAGTCGAACTTCCTGTGACAATAAACATGAAGAAAAGGAGGTTAGAATAGATAAATCGTTCAGGCTTTCTCCATTAACATCTATCCATTTGCCAATGTTTGTGTAATATGCCTGGAACAGTATTTGTTAGGCGTTGGGTTCTCAAGCTAGTTTTGTATTTTTTTTTGGGGGGGGCAGTAAACACAGAGTTTTACCACATGGCGCTCTGTTTGAAGCACGGAGTTCACTGAAAAACTCTGCTAGCTGCAGCATGGTTGAGTTTACCGGCAAATATCCAATTAAGGTGGTGATTAGGCCTAGCGAGGTGTATCTCCCATAAATGAATAATATATGCACCTTCAGAAGATGGCCGCCGGGAGAGTTGGCATATTGCAGACTATCTGAGAGGAGGAGCTCGACTCTAAACTTGCTGGGTATTGGATGCGAGGTGGCAGAGGAGGATTTGCCAGGCAGTCGGGTTCTCATGGTGCAGGTTAGTCCTGTGAGCAGTAGCCATGGTGCTTGTGCTGTCGGTCTGGGTGGCAGTGATATTTGTTCTTATGATGATGCTCTCCATGTTTGACTTCTCACTGGGGATCTCTGAATTGTACATAAAGACTTTTGTGAAAACCCTGGAGGTGAGTACATTTGTCTTTTCAATTAAAGCAGACATTCACATTGCTAAACAGTGGCACAGCTGCTGTAAATACGATGCAGTGTACCCCTTGGATTCAATGAGTATGTCTGTTTATTGTTGCAAGCTTGGTCTGCAGGTTTCCAGTCTATACAGAGGCACTTTCTCTAGACCTAGAAATGCTTGCCTTTAATGCCTTATTTTTGCTTTGTCACCCTTGACAGTCACAGGACGTGTAACTCAGTAAATTTGAGACCACACGTTGAAATTGTTTTGAGGCACCACAAGTTGAGATTGTGTTGAGGCATTGTGTGAGTGTGCCTAAACTGCGGATTCTGTATGTATATTGTGAGTGCGCATTAGTCTGTGTTAGGTGCAGCTAAAGTGTGCATGAGATTGTGTCCAGGGTAGGTGTGAGTGTGCATGATGAGACTGTGTCCAGGAAGAGTGAGTGTGTGCATGAGAGGTCAGTCTAGAGGTGCCTGGAAGACACATATATTTGTATGCATGTGGAGCCTGCAATAAATAATATAGCTAAAAACCAGGCTAGCTGGCCTCACCGGGGAGGCCTGCAGTTGTGTGGTGCTCCAAGCTGAGCGTCCACCAACACTGCAGCCAAGATGTACCCCTACATCTGAAAGGGCTTGTGCCGAGAACAACGTGCCTGCATTGTTGTAAACTCACATATGTATAGGCTCATATGGGACTTTGGCCTAAAGCCACAGGGATCAATGAGAAAGCTGTGCTGCTGATGCACCGGGTTTTTTGAGTGCTACAGTAGATTTGATTGGCCATCATATGTACAGCAGTGGTTAATATGGTGTTTAAACCATGGTTGACATGCACAAAAGAACTGGAAGGGGCCTGATCAGCCAGTCATTATCTTCAAACAGAATATTGTAATGGCACATGAAGAGAGACGCCCGCCACCTCTGACCCCACATTGTCAGACACATAGACTACTGGTGGGCAGTGCTCCTCAGAAGTAAGTTCCACCCACCCTTACTATATTTTAGGGTTTGCGGAACTATTGGTTCTGATGAGAAATGCTGGTAACTGCATGGGCGAAATTTGCGAATTCGCGGTACGCCAATTTGCGCGAATACATACTCGTGGTGCACAAAATCCGCGAATTTGTGGATTTTTTATTTTTGCATGTTTGCTGGGTTTTTTTTCAGCGCAGCTACAGCAAAGTTACCCAAGCGGTCCTACATGGGCGCGGCCATCTTGTTTTCAGTGTTTGCGTTGCGTATTTCCATTTCCGGGTGCAAATTGCATGCTTGCGTTGGGCATTTCCTACGTGCGGGGCGCAATTATGTGTTTGCGTCCGTTTTTGTGTGCTCGTGGGGGAAATATCGCGCAAACTTACCCACGTGGTCGCAATGGGCGCGGCCAACTTGTTTTTCATTCATTGCTGTGGTTCTGGGCATGCTTTTTCTATCCTGCTTTAATCTTTGCAATCCTTTGTTTCTTTGAACTGTTTTTTGATCTTTCTTACTCATTATCTATCTCTCTATTTTTCTACATCTATATTTTGTGTTTTTTTCAACTTTTTCTTACTTTAATAACTACTTTTTTTGTTTAGCTCTCTCTTTTCTTTTATTTACTTTTTTCCCTATGCTTTGCTTCTTTTACCCAGGACCACGGCAAAGGGAGCCGGCAAGTCCAAGGGGAAAACTCCCGCACCCTGTAGCCGGCTCCCTTGCAGGCGGTTAAGGGGGGAATCAGTAAGTCCCAGGGAGATCTTCAGAGCGGTGGAGGTGGCCGCACTGGTGTTCTTTGTACAGCGCCACCTACCCAAGACCGTCGCGGAAGGTGGCAGACCCGGTACCGGGTACGGGCTCCGGGAGCATCGCCAGCTATGGGGTAAGGTGTGTCCTGGACCGGGAACAAGACCTGCACGACCTGCTTGGCGTCGAGATCCCTGGGCTTGGTGAGTACTAGTAGCTATTTAATCACTACTTTGTTTTCTCCTCTGTGTTATGATATTGCAAATATTTCTTTTTTCCGAAGAGCAAGAATGCTGCCGATTACATTGCAGGTAAATTATGTTTCAAAAGCTTCTGTGATTGCAGGTGCTCGCCTGCTCACTGGCGGTGCTACTATGCTTACTTGTTTTCAATTTTGTGCTCATTTGGCCTGGGTGACTGATTATGAATGAGTGTACTTTACAGAACAGTGTAATGCTAGACACTAGAGACTCAAGACCAGTCTTTCCTTTGTACTCCTGCCACTAAGAAGAGATAGTGGAGGTGGATTAATAGTTTGAATATAATATTATGACTAGTTATTTAGTAGGAAATATTTTAGTGGTCTGCAATTATGACGAACTGTGTCTGTCACTTCGCATGCTGCGGAGTGCTGCCTGCCAATCCTAGTAGAACCTTTTCGTAGTTGGTTTAGGGAGTTACATAACTTTCCAAGTAGATGGTCCGTGAATCCAGCAATACTAATATCCTAGTAGACCACAGCAGATAGATCAATAAATTTAGTGCAATTGTTGTCCATTTCCCCGAAAAAATTTGTTATTGTTTTTTTGAAATGTTTGATTTGGTTGACAACAATCATCCACATTTGTGTCTTTCTTTCATGTACTTCAGATCCCCCCAGGGGCAAGAGGACAGAGGTGGAGGTAGCGGCGCCGGCGGAGCAGGAAGGCCAGGATAGGTCCGCCGAGGGCTCCTCTGCTGGCCCCAGTAAGTTTTCCTGCTAATATTAATAACTATACTTCTCTATCTTTTACAGCACCTATTTATTCCAAACGTTCCTCATAATTCTATTTTTTCCTAAATCGTCTTTGATCTTCTTGTAGACTGTTTCTAAATTCTAATCCTGCCTCTACTATGACTCTCTGTGGTACTACTAGATTAATATTAGTCTGTCTGTGTAGCTAGCTAAGCTTCCACAGTTGGCTAAAGGTGTTAAACAAAACTCCTATTCTATTCAGCAATAGCTCTAGGCACTGAGTTCAGTCCTCTGGGTTGTCCATAATGTCTATTGAAGACTTCTAAATGTTTATGCTTTGACAAGATACTAGTGTTGCAGGGGCTATTCTGCACATACAGAACTATGGACAAGAAATAGGGGATTGGTTATAAATTATAATAGGTGCAGTTAGACTTTCCACATACCTCAGTCATAACAGAAGTTGAACCCCCAATCTCCTTACTGACTAGCTAGTGTGTCAGAGTCATTATTTAGCTCCCGAATGCAGCGATGATCCCCAATGATTATACAACCCAGAACATAAGACTATGGAGTCAGAGTCCCGACCTCTCAGAGTCACGGACTCATGCTTGCAAATTGCAAACCCTTTCACTCACTCACTCATGACCAAAAACCACAGAGTCTATGTAGGTTTTAAAGCTTTATTAAAAGTAAAACAACTAGCTCTGTGTGTACTCTGTAAAAATTGTGCATTATATAAAAACATTTATTAAAATCAATGTCATATAGGATAAACGGTGAACAACTGAAAAGTGGCAGATTTCACACATTAATTGTGGGAGAGCCCTCACCTGGGTTGGAACTTAAAGTCTTGGTGGAGATGAATAATTGACGACTCCGACTAACATATGATGATGATCTTGCCCCTGTTCGTAGAAGGGAAGCTTCTGTCTGTTATGAGAAAAATGGCGCCTGTTAAAAAGCAAGCATTCATCAGTTGTGTCAAAAAGTGTAGCATCACATGTTATGGCTAAGCATAAATAAAAAACACCCTTCCCTGAAGAAAGGGACATTTTTAGTTTAGACTAGAGAGTCACAAATTATTAAATTTGTTTATGTAGTACTAGTAACTTTTTTTCATTCCTAGACAAAATAGGGAGTGGTGTATATGGCATCTAAAAATATTAAATGTATTTTCTAGGCACAACACTATCGGCACAGCCAACCACCAGTGCCGGGGCCAGCACGGAGGTGGGCACTTCAGGGGCGGATGCGGTGCCACAGCCAGCAGGAACTGCTGTGGGGGATGCCACGATAGTGGCGGGCAGTGGTAAGCTATTATATTCCTTACTTATTGAGATTGCAGAGTGGGCTCTCTGCAGGGGTGCATATGTTGTACAGTACAAGTACACTTTACTGTTAAGAAGACTTACAAATTTAAAACTAAGTTTTTGTCAACCAGGTAGAAGACAGTCACCCTTGACTTCTCATTAGCAATAGCGGCGGGAGTTGACGAGTAACCAATGGCCTCCTCTAAATTAGACTTCAAGTCAGCTGTGAAAGTTTTATCGAGAAGCCAAGTCAGATCAGATATGAACTTGATGGATGGGATGAACGAAAAGGGAAAGAAAGGTGTAAGGAAGGACGAGCGAGTTAAAATTAATGACTGGCAAAGAATGATACATGTTTTTGAATGCTGCCCGAGGTGGCTGGGAATCTGATGCATGGCCGTTTGAAGGCTGAAGCAAGGATCGGTGGAAGGAGAAAGAAAAGAGGACTGCCTAGGTGGGTGAAACAGAAACTGTATGTGTGCGCAATATATCCTTTGGTTCAAATTCAAATGCAAGTCAAGCACAGATGCATGGCTGGCGGTTTACAAAATAAAATAAAAAGGTTGTTTTTCGGTGAGAAAAAGTAAGGTTTGTCCAGTTGAGAGTCAGACATTAAGAAGAATGATTGACAATTACTTTGAATGAATGGATGCCTGGATGATATCTTCCTCATAGACAGCATGGGTGTATGTAGACAGAGTAGACGGTCACTGGATGAAGAGTATTACTTTGAAGAGCATGTAACACCAAACTTCCGTGCCAGAGTAGCAAAGCCGAGGAAAGTAGAAGTTGTAATTTTTCAGAATACTACCATGACTAGTAACAGTAGTTTGCAAGCACAACATATATCCGGCGATTACGGTGACCACTCACTCACTACCTCTGTTAATAATTTTTTTACAATTCTGTCATTCATGTGTGGCCTATCGGTGTTCACTCAATCAAAAACAAAGCACCTAAATGTCATCCCATAAGTAAGCAAATATCCTGTGAAGGGATAGATGATCATATTATTTATCTTCTTCATTTTCCTTTTGTAGTAGTCAGGGGCAGGGCAGGGTGAAAGTTAAATTAATTAAGCAATAGCCCTTGTAACAGAGTATGGCCAGTGCTACCCGTAATAGAAAAGTAAGAGCTTCACCACCTGCATGTACTGGACTGGTAACAGTAACGCAAGCCTGTGTCATCATGGCTTGCGTCTGTTTTTCTCGGGTGCAAGTTGACTGCGCTGGCATTATGCCGGCTTCCACAAGTTTACGTACCAATTTCGCTAAACAAGAGAGAAGAAGACTGGAGTACTGTTTGAGTCTAATGTAGTGAGTCCATATAGTGCTAGTAGAATTCCTGAAACTCCCACTAATGTTAGAGCAGAGGCCGACGAAGTGGGAGGTTAGATAGATACATGCCACAAATGTTATGTACTGTTCTTGCAAGTTGCTAGTGCTACTGTGACACAACTTTCTGCTGAATTATTTTGTGTTAATCTTAAAGAGCAATGGTTACAGTATGTTTTTCTTTCTTCCTATAGATACTCCTTCCAAACTAACAAGGAAGGAGTTGGCTATCCGGGCCCGGCAACGGAAGCTGGAGGCAATTGTCGCTGAATATCGGCGGCTGGTGGCTCAGGAGGAGGAGGATGACACGCAGTCTACAACAACAACATCCACAACAGCTGCATCCTCCTCGGCTGCCCCTGGGTCATACAGCCAGCGAAAACCTCCAGCGGTGCAGAGCTGCGGTATGGCAGCCACCCGCCACCGCCGAGCAGCAAAAACAACAGCTGCCCCCCACAGTACCTGCAAGTGCAAGGGTCGTGGGCACCTCTTGACCCTGAGAGTGTCCAACCTTGAGCAGGAGGTGGCGAGGCTGAAAGCCCAGCTCAAGGACTTCCGGAGAGAGCAGCGTGACCACCTGGCCAAAGGACACTGCCGGCGGAAGTAGAGAGACTGCCCCTTGCCCCTTTTGTAAAGACTTTTGGGGGGTGGGAATTGGGCGTTGGGGTTTTTGGACTGGGGACATTGATTTCATGGACATTGGTTGGGGTTAGGGAGGGGGGTGGGTCGGGTCTTCTTGTGGGATAATTTATTTTTGTTCGGGCGCAAATAATTATTTATTTGAACTTAAACATAGCATCCGTGTTTTTTTACTGTTTTGTGGGGGAGGCAGGGGGGGTTAACTGTACGTTTGTTTTCCTGAAACTTAACTGGCTGGTTGATTCAAATTGTCTAATCGCCCAAATTTGTACAAAAGTGCCACTGACAGAGTTAGTGAACTCAATTGTCCTACTACTTTACTAGTACTACCGTTAGTCTCTCCTCTCCTCCTACTCCATTATTCTTCCTCCTCCAAAATGCTTATCTTACCTGTGATTCGTGTTTGAGAATAGGGCTAGACACAGGGCTGGCTGCATGGCAAATGGCGATTAAGGTTGGCTATGGAATCCTGGACGGATGAAATGCCATTGTTGTTTTGGTAGTAGTAGTGGTACACACTGGCAGTAGCAGCATATGAAAAAAAAAGGAAATGAAACATTGAGTAGCCTGAGCGGAGCATTAGAACAGTACAATAGATAGTACAGTACACAAGAACAGTGCCATAAATTATAGCCTAAGCAATGCTAAAGTATTCAAATATATGTACTAGTTGCGTGGAGTATGGCTACTACAAGAATTAGTACTGAAGGTGAAGGACACAGCAACCGTCACGTGTAGGATGAGGATGTTGTTGATGATTAATCCACTCGATGGCGCACATGAAATTCTGATTTGATTTGCAAATACTCATGGGTGTGTGTCAAGCAGAATAAGAATAAGAATATATCCTTGGATTCCTTCACCAGCCTTGAAATGGATTTTCTGTTGCTTTGACCTCATCCTCCCCAAGTGTGTGAATTTATTGTTGTCATTTAGTCACACCTCAATTAAAACCACATAGCCCGGGGGAAGAGGGTTAGGGTTGGAAAATTGGATGGGAATGGGGTTTTTTGGGAAAGTTTTGTGGAGAGAGGAAAAAAACACAGCATGGACAAACAACAAATGAAGAAAAACAAATCTTTGGATACGAATATATCCATAAATATTTTAAGGGACATAAAGGAAGTGCACTACTGCATGCACGAAGTTGTTTGCTAAATGGATGGTTAGGTTACTGAAGAGTAGTACTTACTACTACAACTTACTAACTATGAAAAAACAATTTGAGAGTACAGGGCTACAGTAATTACACAATTTCACTTGCCTATCTGAACTCAGAGAGAATAAACACTTATTAGTACATTAAATTAGTTTTAAAAATAGCAAAGAAACTTATCAAACAGCTAGAGGGATGAATTTGAAGAAGAGAGCAAACAAACGCACAGAGTCACACTCATAGACGTTCACAACAATAACATTATTTAAAAGATAAAGAGAAGTGAAGAGGATACTGTAACTGTGTGTTGTAGTTGTCCTGTTCAATTTGGGAAGTTGCATGCATCCAGCCATTCCTCTTATTTGCGGTACTCCTACATTCCATCTAACGCTCTGTCGATCAATCTTGGTGACCTGACACACTGTCCACTGTCTTCCTGGCGGATGCGGAATTACGGTTCGCTAATGGTAAGCCTGAGTTAATGTTTTTCCATAGCCAGCCTGTAATTGTTGATGGAAAAACAGGAAGTGATATTACACCACGGAGAAAAAATATAAGGTGCGGTGTGTAGTGCAAAAATAACACTTTCAGTTTCAGAGGAGACAGTATTACATACAAGCATCATTTCTAAAGTGCGTACTCTGAGTCTCCCTTTCAGGGATAGTAATTAGCACACAGCAGGCCAGGGCCATGCAGACGGTCATTCCGCAAGATGCTGCGCTAGAGGTTGCGATTCAGAAAAGGGGGTGGTGATGGACAGAGCATCTGAGTTAAACAGAACACTCATACCCAGTCAAAGGATCAGGGCTTGATCCATCACCGTTTTTTAGCTCACTGCACCATCCCAGTTCAAAACCTGGCTACATGCAAATTAGTCTGTCCCTGGCCCAGTGCATAATGGAACAGGGCAGACCAAACTACCAAGCCAATTCTTTACTGGAAAGGAAACAAGCTTCCGGGGACCGGTTTCTGGCATTGCAGCCGTCTTCGGCCCGGCTTGCTTGAATCCTGATGGTGCAATGAGCAAGGGAATCATGTCTGAGCATACCCTGCCACTCCTATAGTGGCCAAAACGATTCAGAAAAGGAGTGGTGATGAACAGAGCATCTGAGATAAACAGAACACTCATACCCAGTCAAAGGATCAGGGCTTGATCCATCACCGTTTTTTAGCTCACTGCACCATCCCAGTTCAGAACCTGGCTACATGCAAATTAGTCTGTCCCTGGCCCAGTGCATCATGGGAACAGGGCAGACCAAACTACCAAGCCAATACTTTACTGGAAAGGAAACAAGCTTCCGGGGACCGGTTTCTGGCATTGCAGCCGTCTTCGGCCCGGCTTGCTTGAATCCTGATGGTGCAATGAGCAAGTGACTCATGTCTGAGCATACCCTGCCACTCCTATAGTGGCCAAAACGATTCAGAAAGGGGGTGGTGATGGACAGAGCATCTGAGTTAAACAGAACACTCATACCCAGTTAAAGGATCAGGGCTTGATCCATCACCGTTTTTTAGCTCACTGCACCATCCCAGTTCAGAACCTGGCTACATGCAAATTAGTCTGTCCCTGGCCCAGTGCATCATGGGAACAGGGCAGACCAAACTGCCAAGCCAATTCTTTACTGGAAAGGAAACAAGCTTCCGGGGACCGGTTTCTGGCATTGCAGCCGTCTTCGGCCCGGCTTGCTTGAATCCTGATGGTGCAATGAGCAAGGGACTCATGTCTGAGCATACCCTGCCACTCCTATAGTGGCCAGAACGATTCAGAAAAGGGGGTGGTGATGGACAGAGCATCTGAGTTAAACAGAACACTCATACCCAGTCAAAGGATCAGGGTTTGATCCATCACCGTTTTTTAGCTCACTGCACCATCCCAGTTCAGAACCTGGCTACATGCAAATTAGTCTGTCCCTGGCCCAGTGCATCATGGGAACAGGGCAGACCAAACTACCAAGCCAATTCTTTACTGGAAAGGAAACAAGCTTCCGGGGACCGGTTTCTGGCATTGCAGCCGTCTTCGGCCCGGCTTGCTTGAATCCTGATGGTGCAATGAGCAAGGGACTCATGTCTGAGCATACCCTGCCACTCCTATAGTGGCCAAAACGATTCAGAAAAGGGGGTGGTGATGGACAGAGCATCTGAGTTAAACAGAACACTCATACCCAGTCAAAGGATCAGGGCTTGATCCATCACCGTTTTTTAGCTCACTGCACCATCCCAGTTCAGAACCTGGCTACATGCAAATTAGTCTGTCCCTGGCCCAGTGCATCATGGGAACAGGGCAGACCAAACTACCAAGCCAATTCTTTACTGGAAAGGAACAAGCTTCCGGGGACCGGTTTCTGGCATTGCAGCCGTCTTCGGCCCGGCTTGCTTGAATCCTGATGGTGCAATGAGCAAGGGACTCATGTCTGAGCATAACCTGCCACTCCTATAGTGGCCAAAACGATTCAGAAAAGGGGGTGGTGATGGACAGAGCATCTGAGTTAAACAGAACACTCATACCCAGTCAAAGGATCAGGGCTTGATCCATCACCGTTTTTTAGCTCACTGCACCATCCCAGTTCAGAACCTGGCTACATGCAAATTAGTCTGTCCCTGTCCCAGTGCATCATGGGAACAGGGCAGACCAAACTACCAAGCCAATTCTTTACTGGAAAGGAAACAAGCTTCCGGGGACCAGTTTCTGGCATTGCAGCCGTCTTTGGCCCGGCTTGCTTGAATCCTGATGGTGCAATGAGCAAGGGACTCCTGTCTGAGCATACCCTGCCACTCCTATAGTGGCCAAAACGATTCAGAAAAGGGGGTGGTGATGGACAGAGCATCTGAGTTAAACAGAGCACTCATACCCAGTCAAAGAATCAGGGCTTGATCCATCACTGTTTTTTAGCTCACTGCACCATCCCAGTTCAGAACCAGGCTACATGCAAATTAGTCTGTCCCTGGCCCAGTGCATCATGGTAACAGGGCAGACCAAACTACCAAGCCAATTCTTTACTGGAAAGGAAACAAGCTTCCGGGGACCGGTTTCTGGCATTGCAGCCGTCTTCGGCCCGGCTTGCTTGAATCCTGATGGTGCAATGGGCAAGGGACTCATGTCTGAGCATACCTTGCCACTCCTATAGTGGCCAAAACGATTCAGAAAAGGGGGTGATGATTGACATGTCCATCACCACCCCCTTTATGAATCGTTTTGGCCACCACAAGTGTGGAAGGGTATGCTCAGATGTGAGTCCCTTGCTCACTGCACCATCAGGATTCAAGCAAGCTGGGCCGAAGACGGCTGCAATGCCAGAAACCGGTCCCCGGAAGCTTGTTTCCTTTCCAGTAAAGAATTGGCTTGGTAGTTTGGTCTGCCCTGTTCCCATGATGCACTGGGCCAGGGTCAGACTAATTTGCATGTAGCCAGGTTCTGAGCTGGGATGGTGCAGTGAGCTAAAAAACGGTGATGGATCAAGCCCTGATCTTTTGACTGGGTAGGAGTGTTCTGCTTAATTCAGATACTCTGTCCATCACCACCCCCTTTATGAATCGTTTTGGCCACCACAAGTGTGGAAGGGTATGCTCAGATGTGAGTCCCTTGCTCACTGCACCATCAGGATTCAAGCAAGCCGGGCCGAAGACGGCTGTAGTGCCAGAAACCGGTCCCCGGAAGCTTGTTTCCTTTCCAGTAAAGAATTGGCTTGGTAGTTTGGTCTGCCCTGTTCCCATGATGCACTGGGCCAGGGTCAGACTAATTTGCATGTAGCCATGTTCTGAGCTGGGATGGTGCAGTGAGCTAAAAAACGGTGATGGATCAAGCCCTGATCTTTTGACTGGGTAGGAGTGTTCTGCCTAATTCAGATACTCTGTCCATCACCACCCCCTTTATGAAGCGCTAGAGGTTGCGGCAGCAGCTCTCGACCGATGGGAAGCACCTAGACGTGTCCCTAACTCTTTTATCATCTTGCTACTGAAGATTGCAATGATAAGGAATTTCTTTGTGTTTCAGAACTGTTTTTATCTCCAAACAAAGGGGGTGGCGATGGGGGCAGCCTTCGCCCCCGATCTGGCATTTATCTTCATGTCTACCTTCGAAGACACCTTTGTATTGAATGACTTCAATCCCTTCAGATCCAATATACAACTTTGAATGCGTTACATAGACGATATCCTTTTGGTTTGGATGGCAAAAGAATCTGAGATTGCTGCCTTCCATGATTGGTTGAATGGTAGATCGCCTGACATCCAATTTACCATCCAATCAGACAAGAAAAGAATAGATTTCTTAGATCTATCCATTGTGGCTGAGGATGAGATACTCCACTCTACTCTCTATAGAAACCCAGCTGAATGAAATCCGTTACTTCAGTACTCTAGTCATCATCCGAGAGGCCTCAGAGATAACCTTCCTTTTGGCCAATTTCTGAGGATCCGGCGTAACTGTAGTAAAAAGGAGGGCTATATGGCCGGATCCAAGAATCTGTTGTCACGGTTAATTGAACGAGGATATCCCAAGCGACTTGTTAAAAAGGCGAGGAAAAGAGCATGGTTCAATCCAAGGGAATGTCTCTCCTGGAACCAACCGAACGCACTAATAACACATAACAACGCTTAATATGTGTAACAACCTTTTCGACAAAGAGTAATGCCATCAAACTATAATCAATAAACATTGGACAATGATTGGAGAGGATCTAGGAAGTACAATCACTCCGATGCATTCTTTTAAGAAGGCCAAGAACATAAGGGACCACGTTGTGTCTTCCTTCTTGGCAACACCATCCACTCCTACTTTACCAACTACGTGGAACCTGCCACCGTTTGTAGACCATTTTCATTGTGGCACCTGCAAAGCCTGTCCACAAGCCATTCAAGCTAAAGAATTCTGTTTCAAACACCACCAGATCAAACTAAAATCGCATACTATTTGCAATACCACGGGTGTGATATACTGTGTAATTTGCCCCTGTGATCAAATCTACGTGGGTCAGACACAACAAAAGGCTAAAGTACGTTTTTTACAACATTGCAGCCGCATTAGATGCGAAGTGGTGGGAGCACCAATGGTTGACCATTGTATCAAAGAAAATCATCCATCTGAAAGTTTGAAATGGATTATTTTGGAACACGTTACACTTGGTCCCAGAGGAGGTAGTATAGCTCCAATTCTGAATATGAGAGAATTGAAATGGATCAACTTTTTTGACTCTGTTTCAAACGGACTCAACGAATCTGAAAGTAGTTTTGCACAATTAGCAAATCTATAAAGACTACTGTCTCTCATTTCCTTTACTTATTTTTCCTGTATCCTATAACTGTTATTCCATCTCTGGTTTGCACTTTAACCACCTTGTAAGGTAGGTACGTGCTGTTAATATTAACATTTTCAGCTATAGGGCCGGTGTTACACTACCCTGCGTGATATGTGAACACTGTTTTTAATTCATCTGCTTTTTAATTCATCTGGGTTCTATGGTCAATGTATAGGACATGTTGCATATCAGCTAATACTTGTAGTCGGACGTGTTTACCACCATGTTTTGTTAGGTATGCGTCTTGCAATCATGACCTAATATATATACACTTTGAATCCTTTTTGATGTATCATACTGTAACACCACTTAGGCCCCTCTAATCCTTTTCTGTATCTTGACTGGATGACTGTGGATCGTCAACTCCCACCTCCTGCGGTAGTTTCCTGTATAAGAGATTGGTGCATTAGTATTTACACTACCCCCGATGTTCCCGATTCCTTCTCGCTAAAGACTTGTTTGTGTAATACTTATGAAAGTAATACACCCTAAAAATTTGATTTCCCTAGTTGCTTAGTTACCCAAACACTCCATAGTCTTTTTTCGCTTTTTCCGCTTTGGGTTGAAGCCACGCCCCGTCAGTACCATTATTTAGCTTTTTGTTGAACTCTGAGCATGAATAGCCTTGCTTGGTACTGGTATGCCGGTGTGCCGTCCGCAACAAAGATGGATTGATTGTACATAGTGTACGGGGACCTTTGATTAGGTAAGGCTATCATTCCGAGACTAGTGAAGGTATATGGAGTAGCTTTTTCCTTTGAGCTAATTATACAACAAACAGTTTAGTGATAACCGCGTTCCTTCTGACTCCCGCCCTATAGGTATTTGGATCCGAGAGCTGTCAGCCGCTTGAACTCTATAGCCGAGTTGCTTGTCATTGCCGCTGTTAATAGCTACACTCGCAACGAAGAGGGATTTAATAAGTACGATATACGGTGATCTTATAAATGGTAAGGACACCTTTCCTCCCTTTCCTTTTTTACAGGCTGTCAGTTAATGATATGATAACAAGCTTAGTGGTAATCATGTCCTTTCTGGACTTCCGCTCTTTCAGATATTTGGACCCGGGAGGCGGCATTTCAGCCTATTTGAGATTCTGTGGGATTAGGCAAGCAACCCCCCCCGCCCTTTTAATCACGGGCAGGTGAGCTTGGTCATTGACTTAGTGGTTTCATATCGTTTTGGTTATGGTTGATGTTGGTCTTCTTAATAGGTAACTATCTTTTAGGCTTGCCCTGTTAAGACGTTTTGATCAGAACGTGGACGGATTTATCAGCCCGTTGTCCCCTGCCCTTTGGATTTATGATCAGACAGGTAAGCTGTTACATATGGGACACAATGTAGTGAACCTCCTCTTAGTCATTCCTTTTGTAAATGTCGGTCTTTCTCTTTAGTGAGTAATTATACCAGTTGGGGACACCTTTTATCAACATATAGAAGAAGCCAGGTTCCTTATTCTTAAGGTAAATATTGTGCACCAATAACCCGTTGATGTGGTTGGGTCAGTATACACGACATATAACAATTTAAAACCTCTCTATTTCATGATTATGGATCAGTGATCTGGCTGACATGGCTTGTTTTTTAGCCCAAAAGTGTGGTTTTAACTGTAAGTGGACTCGTTTTTCCATCGAGGTTGACATCGTTTTGCTATGTAGTCCTCTGTTCCTAGTATGTGTTTTTTTATCTAACTTGTCACAATGTGGGGTACCCACAATGTTGAGTGAGTGATCTCTATTGAGACCTCCCTTTCTTTCCTTATCCCTAGGAGGATTGCCCTACACCCCTCCCTTCCTACCTTGTTGTCCTGACGAAGACCCTCGCCGCAAGGGGTACCTTCCCTGCATTATTTTGGGTCGAAATGTAGACTTTTACCACACGTTACCAGCTTCTACCGCTAGCATGATCTATACAGCTGTCTGAGGAGCATGGTGTTCAAAAAAGTCTTGTGTATTGATTCATACATTGTGTGTGACCCTGAGATCAGGGGATGATCCCAAAGATTTTTTGTTGGGAATTTAATATAAGTGTATTTATTGTGTTCCCCTTTTTTCTTATTCAGGATTGTGTAAATATCCTCACTACAAACCCTCACAGCACTACCACCCCCTTCCCCTCCCACCTCCCTCCTGTGAATTATGGGCATTTATTTACAACAAATTTAAAAAAAAGGCATGTGTTCTAGTGTGTAGCCATTTAACATGGTTCTCGGTACATTGTGAATTAAAACATTGTACATCTGATTTGTCTTGTCTCTTGTATATCTATAAAAATGTGTTATCATTCGCTGTAAACCTTTTTTCCCTATCCCAGTCTGGGACCACTCTGTTTATAACATGCAGACGGTCAAGGCAGGCACCACTGAGTGACCCAACCTGGTGTAGCATACCTCTTTGACACAGACAGACAAAGCATATCTAATTTTATGCAGCAAGCCACATAGCCACAATTTTATATGAACTGCTGTCTACACCCTGGCATAACAACACTACACTGGCTCGATCACTCCATACCACGACTAGACAGACATGTAGTTCTGCTGTGTTTGTTGTTGACTTGTTTACCTGTTTGCCACTCACGAAATGGCCATAGTTCTTCTGTAAACTGACGATGACGATCCATCCATCCTAGTGAGTGACTGTAAAGAATAAAGATAATATGTAAATTTGATCAAGACTCATCATCATCATGGTATATTGGCAAACTCAATGTTGTTCATGCAGTCACAGTCTACACACAGTGAGTCCAAGGACATTTTCCATATTAAAAAATGCAACGTAGTGGCCCCTGCAGTAGAAGTACAATTTGAATTAAACAAGGTAAAAACAGAGTAGACTTGAGTTACATTTAGTGTGTAAAAGATTAAATAATAACAGAACACAGATGATTCATTTCATGCACAACAAACAAACAGCAATTGCTTTCATCAGAGCCAGATAGCCAGTGTTGTCCACTGCATGCCATCTCATTATTCATTACCTGTTCCACTTTTTATCCGCATCTTCTTGTTCTTAAAGTAAAGGCCCACAGTGCAGCCTCTCGTGTCAATTTCAGAAGTAACAGTCAGCAATCAGCATATAGTCAGTAATTCCAGTCCCACTTCTTTTGAGGGGACTCGTCTACGAAGCAACAGGTTCTTGATTCTGCGTAATCCAGCCATCTGCCTTGAGGGAAATGGATGGGGGAGTGTGGTGGAGGAGGATAGAGGAGCATGACTGAGTTGTGAACTTCAGTTGTGATTAGAGTTTTGTTGTGGTAAAAGTTGCAAAACAAAGAAAGACACACAGGAATAAAAGTGAATAAGGACGAAAAAAAAGGAAGTCAGTATTTCAGGCCTAGGTGTCATGGAAGCAGAGGTCATCCTGTGAATTGAAACAGGAGTAGGCCAGCTAACAGAGAAGAACTACTGTCACCTAAGTCGGTGTCCTCTTCTTCCTGGATTCACGTATTTTGTAATCTGGTGGTATGAAGTGCTGATTCATCTTGATCATTGTTAACCTCTCCACATTTTTGGGGGAGAGGCGGGTCCTTTTTGAAGTTACAATGGCGCTAGCAGCACTGAAAACACATTCAGAAGACACACTTGCGAGTGGGCAAGACAAATAATTTAGAGCCAGCTTGGTGATCAGTGGCCATTGACCCCTTTTCCCATACCAATACAGCAATGGGTTGTGATCAATGAAGACCTCTGTTGGGTCATCCAGATAGGCCTGCACCATCCACTCAAGGTCATCCATCTGTGGCCTTTGCATCAACACTGGAACGAGCAAACCCTTGATGAGTTATGCAATCCGCTTCCGACAATATTATGGCTGGGCCTGGTGCAGGTGAGGATGATGATGATACGGTTGCTGGTGTCGGTAACGACTCTGAGGGAAAGTGACTACCTTCGGCCACAGAAGTGGACCTTGACGCCGGATGGCCTGCTGATTCAGTAGTACTTCTGCCGGTTCCTTCAATTTCCTGCCGCTCTTTTTCAAACTGACTGACAGAGATAGCCAGTATTTGTACTTTGAAACATCTGCTTCATTAAAAGGAATGAATGTATTGCTGGCCAGTGCCTTTTTGTACCGTGGATCCAGAATAGTGGCACAAATTTAATGTTGTTCACAATGTATTCCTTTAAGCCTTGCATTGACAAGTAGGCGGGTTAATAAGCTCTCCTCCAACTTATATGCGTCTTGCTTGTCAGTATCATCTTTGAACGTTGAAGATACCGCCTTCAGTTGGTGCTCTAGCATGCGCAACAATGGGATAGCTTTGCCCAAAGTACAGTTCTCCCTGCTGACTTCACGCGTGAATACCTCAAAAGGACAAAGCATGTCCGTCAGGCTTTTAACTAGGTCCCATTCCTCCACCTCTAGCCTGATGTCTTTCATAGAAGCAGCCCTTGCGTAAAGACATACTCATTGATTACCAAGTACTGCTCAAACAGACGCTCAAGCATGTAGAAGGTTGAGTTCCAACGTGTTGCCATCTCCTGGATGAGTCCTCAGACTGGCATTCTACGGTCACATTGAATGATCCTCAGCTGCTTCCGGGCCTTAAAAGAATGGCTGAAATGTGTGCAGATTCTTCGGCAGGTGGTCATTAGCTTGCTGTCTGTGTTTTCTTTTTTCAAGAAATCTTGAACAATAATGTTAATGCTGTGTGCCAAACATGGCACTCTGAAATAGCCACCATCAGCCATGGCCTTAACTATATTACTGCCAATATCCATGGAAACATAACCAATCATGCGCTTTCTTGGATGCAGCCATTCAAAGACCTTACTGTTAAACTCCTCAAAAATGCTTACTGCAGTATGAGATTTCTCCATGGTAAACATGGCTACTGTTGCATGTTTCCGACTAGCTTGAAAAATTGTGGCACTGTCAACACCTGCAGATATCTTGTCTCTAACCCCTGCAAAAGAGACCCAGTGTGCAGTGATGCCCATATAATCAACGGCTTGGCACTGGTCCACATGTCTGTTGTCAGGTGGATAGTGTCAACAGCATTCTTCTGCAAAGCTGCCCCAATCACCTCCAGCACATCTTGAAGTAGTGCTGAAACCACAACTCTGTCAAAATAGGACTGGCTAGGAACCTTCCATTTAGGGCAGACTGTTGCCACATATTCTAGAAAACCCACCCCTTCCACAATAGAAAAAGGGAGAAGGTCCAGCACTAACATTTTAGCCAGCATTGCATTATAAAGACGTGCCGTTGGGTGGTTGCGTTCAAATGGCGCCTCCGACCAAAACATGCTTTTAATGGTGGTCTGGACCGTTTTCATATGTGATGAGGAGGATCCAGACCTCTTCAACCCAGTTAGACTCATTGATGTACTTTTTCGCATGGGTGTCTCTACCAGACAACTGTGCCTCCTTGATGTTGTTGGGGTAGAAGAGGGTGTGGGCGCTACCACTGCAGTGCTGCTGCCAGGGTTACTGTGTGTACCAGAAAAAATGTCTCTCGGTTGTTCACCTCCTCCCTGCACGATGCAATATCAATGTCTACATTTGGATTTGTACTTTTGGCTCTCCGGATGTTACTTAGGTGCACCTCCCACTGGATAATGTGGTGTTTTTTGAGATGACCTCTCTGCCTCCTGTATCATAGTTGGTACCAAGCTTACCCCGACTAACTACTTGTTTACAAATCTAACAAATGACTAGGTTTTCCGCATTTTTGCTAATACTAAAGAAGTCCTGAACTGGTGACTGGAGATTTCTGGTGGTGGTGCAGGTGCTACTTTCAATGCCAGATGATTGTATAAACTTTATTGTTTAGTTAATTAAAACCATAACAAAGCCAAAAAGAGAATTGAGCATTACAATAAAATCAATAAAATAAAATTCTTCATAGTGCAGTTTAAAACGCAGAATTTAAAATGATGCTGGTATCATCGTCGTTAAATGGTTAATAATACTAAAAATCTTATATATTAAAATTTCAAGAGCTTTCAGATGCTTTTCAAAGGCAATCAAGAACTTTATGAGTTTGCAGTTAATTATAGGGTCTGTTGAGTCTAGGGCACCAATAATGGCCGATCTACAGGTGCGTATACCTGTGGCCCTAAAAATGTTCTTTAAAAAGAGTGTGTGCTCCCGGTTCAGTGTTTTACAGTGGCATATAATATGGATTATGTCTTCTTTTGTAGTGCCACATAGTCGACAGTCTTTTGCATCTGAGCGTATCCAGGCAGGTTCGTCGGCCAATCTTGGTAGTTTGCCGAATCTCACTGCCATCAGCCTTTTTTTTATAAACACAGAATACGTTGATGCTAGATAGGTAGCCGAGGTGAGATTGTTGTAACTGTTAATCACGGTCCATGAATGGGAGCGAGCGGCAAAGATAGCTTTATCCGTGATTAGTGAGTGGAATTTGGCCGCTTTGTTGCCAGATGAAGTGGAGGATGGGCAAGGCTGAATTTGACTCTGTTGTGCACTTACAGCACCACTACTTGAGGTAATGGAGGTCGAGCTGGATGGAGGTCCCTGTCGGCCCTTCTGACGAGAAAATATAGAAGCTGTAGGTCATGTTGGTGTAGTAGTTACCTGTGTTGGTGGTGGTACCAGTGCCACGCCGCCCACATCCTGCACAGCAGCATTTCGGGATAGGGTAAAAATGTCTGTCTGCTGCATGCCCGCTGGGGCTGGAGTGACGGCTGTGATGACTGGGTCGTCATCGTCAGACTGTTCATCAGCAGCAAAATACACCACTTCTACTTCTTGTTCGTTGTCATCACCCATAAGTGAAAGCCTTGCAGGAACCTTCCTTTTAGCTACCTTTGTCGGTTCATGGCGTGCCTCCCTCTCAGACTGCATTGATGGGTTCCAATCATGATCTAGATAATCAGAAGGAAGTAGGCTTGTAGAAGAACTTGTACTAGCCATCCTTAACCTTTTTCTTCCTGGGGATCTGGAAGACAATGGATCATCAGGAGGAGTGGCTTGCTCGGATGATACCTCCGCTTAAATCTCGATTTCTTGATGTGCCCCTACTTCTGGAGGAACAAGCATTGTGGGCAGTTGTGCCTCTCCATGAGCCTCTACTTGCGCCTCTACTTGCGCCTCTACTTGCGCCACTCCTTGCGCCACTCCTTGCGCCACTCATTGCGCCTCTCCTTGCGCCTCTCCTTGCGCCTCTCCTTGCGCCTCTCCTTGTTGCACCTGTGGTTGTCATTGCGGCTGTGGTTGAACAATCGTCACATGAGTTACACCCTGCGTTGATTGGATGCTACTTTGCGATGAGTCGACGCCAACATCACTGGTCGATGGTGAAAGAGCAATTAAAGAGGCTGCCTCTGCGGCACTCATGGACTTGGGCCGAACTTGGCGAGGTGGCACTGAGACCAATAAAGCAGAGGTGCTGCTCTCCGCTTGGTCCCTGCTGCAGGCGTAGTTTCCCCCAAAAAAGTGTCTGTCGGCAAACCAGTCTCCTTGGTAAGTGGCGCCACTTGCTTCTTCTGCTCCTTCTTACTGGCAGTGGCACTGGCAACCTTCTTGGTAGAGGAGCTACGGCCACCTTTCTTTGGGCCCATCTTCTTCAGATGTCAGAACAGCAAGACGCAGTTGCACGAGTTGCAGAGTTGTCTGTGGCCACCACACGTGACGTCACGTGACGTTGTGCACACACCGCAGCAGGACTTCTTCCTGGCACTACAACAAGTGATGATGATGAGGATGATTCCTGGATGTCAGTCTTTGCGCAGTTAAAGCAAAGGAAGCCAGAGGAACATCAGTTAAATAAATGTTGCATATGTCGTCCTTCAATTAATATTTGCAACTTGGCATTTATTATTATTAACACAACACACCCAAAAACGGAAAGATCCAAAATGAAAATTGCAATTCTAATCCCAAATGGATGTTTAAATTAATGGAAGAGAGAGAGACCACACAGAGAGAGTTGTTTCATGCACCACTGAGTACCCCAGGGCATATTGGATGAAAGCAAGGCAGACTGGTTGCAGGCCTATGGCACAAAGCACACTGCCTGGCTTCAAAATGGCCCCTAGACCCCCACCCACATGGACAGGCCCTGGACCAGGCCCCGACAACACCCAAAAAATCGAAATACACACAAAGAAATCACCCCAATCCAATGGCATCAATGCCCTAAATGATGTTTAAAATCAAGAGAACACACAGAAAGACTTGGCCCATGCACCACTGACTACCCCAGGGCAAAATGGATAAAAGCAAGGCAGACTGGTTGCAGGCCTATGACACAAAGCACACTGCCTGGCTTCAAAATGGCCCCTAGACGCCCACCCACATGGCCAGGCCCTGGACCAGGCCCCAACAACACCCAAAAAATCGAAATACACACAAAGAAATCACCCCAATCCAATGGCATCCATGCCCTGAATGATGTTTAAAATCAAGAGAACACACAGAAAGACTTGGCCCATGCACCACTGACTACCCCTGGGCATAATGGATGAAAGCAAGGCAGACTGGTTGCAGGCCTATGGCACAAAGCACACTGCCTAGCTTCAAAATGGCCCCTTGACCCCCACCCACATGGCCAGGCCCTGGAACAGGCCTCAAAATGGCCCCCACCCACATGGCCAGGCCCTGGACCAGGCCCCAACAACACCCAAAAAATCGAAATACACACAAAAATAACCCAATCCAATGGCATCCATGCCCTAAATGATGTTTAAAATCAAGAGAACACACAGAAAGACTTGGCCCATGCACCACTGACTACCCCTGGGCATAATGGATGAAAGCAAGGCAGGCTGGTTGCAGGCCTATGGCACAAAGCACACTACCTGGATTCAGAATGACCCCTAGACCCCCGCCCACATGGCCAGGCCCTGGACCAGGCCTCAAAATGGCCCCCACCCACATGGCCAGGCCCCAATAATACCCAAAAAATCGAAATACACACAAAAAATCACCCCAATCCAATGGCATCCATGCCCTAAATGACATTTAAAATCAAGAGAACACACAGAAAGACTTGGCCCATGCACCACTGACTACCCCTGGGCATAATGGATGAAAGCAAGGCAGACTGGTTGCAGGCCTATGGCACAAAGCACACTGCCTGGCTTCAAAATGGCTCCTAGACCCCGGACCCACATGGCCAGGCCCTGGACCAGGCCTCAAAATGGCCCCCACCCACATGGCCAGGCCCTGGCCCAGGCCCCAACATCACCCAAAAAATCGAAATTCACACAAAAATCATCCCAATCCAATGGCATCCATGCCCTAAATGATGTTCAAAATCAAGAGAACACACAGAAAGACTTGGCCCATGCACCACTGACTACCCCTGGGCATAATGGATGAAAGCAAGGCAGACTGATTGCTATGGCACAAAGCACACTGCCTGACTTAAAAATGGCCCCTAGACCCCCACCCACATGGCCAGTCCCAGGGACCAGGCCTCAAAATTGCCCCCTGCCCACATGGCCAGGCCCTGGACCAGGCCCCAGACCAGGCCCCAACAACACCCAAAAAATC